>NC_090444.1:597876282-598536933 GCF_031143425.1 Pleurodeles waltl | reverse complement strand
CATCCTGCCAGCAGGTAGACCATTCAGTCACACCTAATCCATCTATTATGTGGCTGTCAGGGAGGAATTCACGAAATCTAACTCTCAGTTACACCCAGCCATGTGACCCAAGACAGGTTGCAGGCACAAAAGGGCTACAGAAATGAAAATGCCAATTTTCTTAAAGGGTATTGTGAAAATTGCAATTAAGATACGACTTTACCATTAAAGAGAATTGTTCATTACATTTTCATAGATAATAGCATAACTAGCTACCTAATACCAATCAACAGGTATTAAACGTATTAACTGTAAAAAGGCAACTCAAAGCTATCCTGTAGTCAGGTAGACCTCACAGTGGTGAAAAATGAATTTACCTAGTCCTAAGGTAACACAAAAACAGATTTCAGCAACAAAAATGGAGGTAAGCATGAAAAATGTTTAGGGGAAGCCCACCCTAAGGATTACAGATCTAACAAATGCATAAGCATATCTTATTCAAAACATGTTTACTAATGAAAGAATTTACCATAGCCAGGCCCCAAACTTTTAACTATAAAGTTCAAATGTCTAGTCTGGCAGAACCTTAAGATTATGTTTCAAGGCGATTTTCGGGGTTGCTCAGTAAAAATATGCTAGATAGGGCACAGTGGTCTTCAGAGCTCAGGGGGGCAACTTTATGAAAGAAACCTACATAAGATAAACTGAACACCCAACTGCTACATTTCCAAAAAGCAATTTAAAAATTGCTGTTAGAGAGAGTAATACTTCCTACGCCCTCCATCAGCTGTTCCTTTTTCAGGTGACTTTGCCAAAAGGCACAGGTGAAGAGATAGTGCGCTGTCAACAAAATTCCAGGAGTTCATCAACTGATAAATGCATTAAATAATTGAATAGATTGAGTTTATAAGGGCTGAAGATGCTGCAGACTTTGTTACTTCGTATTCTGCACCCATGCTGCTTCTGGTTAAATCTGGTCTGTACATCAGATCTGCTATGCCTAACTAACTCACTGTGGGTCCTGGGTGTATTGTAGACTTTCAGACTCTGAAGACAGTGTATACCTTGGCCACACATACAACGTATTTCGAGCATTTTTCTCTTGCCACTTGGGTTTAGTGCAGGTATTGAAATGAGCCAAATGGTTTAATTTCTGAATGACAGAATGAAGTTCCTTGAAGGGCACAAGATCTAGGGGGCATATTTATACTCTGTATGCACTGGCTTTGCGTCTTTTTTTTATGCAAATCCAGCGCAAACCTAAATCATATTTATATTTCGACACTAGACATGACTAGCGCCAAAATATTGGAGTTAAACTAATTTTTTGCCTGCGGAAAACTACCTTGTGTCAATGAAATGCAACGTAGGCATTCTCAGGCAAAAAATTACTCAAAGGCCGTATCGCCTTATTTATCCTCCTGTGCAAAAATCACACATGGGAGAGGAGGGCCTTAAATAATGGCGCTAAGCCTGCTTAGCGCCTTTATTTAACACCAAGGTCAGGGAACGTGTTAGGGGACCTGTGGGCCTTTTTCCATGGTCATAGACCATGGAAACACCCCACTGGTGCCCTTCCCTGCCCCCAGGGACACCCCAACCCACCCGCACCCACACCTGGAGGACACCTAAGGATGGGGGGACCCATCCCAGGTAAGTCCAGGTAAGTATTTTTATTTTTTTTGCAAAGTGCCATGGGGGGGCCTATCTTGGGCCCCCCTACATAGCACTGTGCCTAATGGCCATGCCCAGGGGACTTAAGTCCCCTGGGCATGGCCATTGGGCTGGGGGGCATGACTTCTGTATTTACTTTGACAGGTGTCATGTCAATGGGGGTTGTGCGTGGAAATAATGGCACTAATCAGGTTAGAGTAATTTTTTTTAGTCTAACCTGACTAGCGACATTCTTTCACGCAAACCTCCAGTTCCCCTACGCCACCCCCACCCGGTTAGCGTCAATTAATTTGATGCTAAATGGGCCTTACCGCCAGCTAGTTTCATAGCTTAAATATGACGCCCGGCTGGCATCCAGGAATGGCGCTAGCCGGCGGTATACTTTTTGACGCAAACCTGTGCTATTGCAGGTTTGCGTCAAAAAGTATAAATCAGGGCCTATATATCAGACAGGTGTTAGTGTAGAAAATATTTAGAAATTAGTTTATATAGAAATAATGTTTAGGGACTCGGGAGCCGTGTTTTTAATGCTCTGGAATACTGCATTTTTATGGCATTATGGTGAGTTTTAATTATCACAAGCTCTCTGTATTATTTACCTGTTTTTTCACTGTAACAAATTGCCTTATCCCTTTATGTATGAGAGACTGCTTTTGTTACGTAGTTTGCATTTACCTTCGTTCAACAATGAAGCTTAAGTTCAAGTTCTTATTTATTGTGAAATACTAGCTTCAGTCTCTCAACTGTGTTGCAGGATGGCTCATCATGACAACCAATTATGAAATAGCCTGCCACTGTACAAACACACTTGCAAATGGGTGTTTTACGAAATGTAAAAGTGTGGTAGGGGTTAAGTTTGTACTGTTTTATTGTATGTACCCTGAAATATTTCTGGCACGAACAATTCAAAATGTTTGCTTTTTTGAACTGGTGTTAATTATCATGATTTTCCAGATGGATGGAAAAGGGTATTGCCCAAACCCGAACCCGCCAGTGAACCCAATTTCTTTGTGGAATGCAATGAACAGTCATTAATATCTCAGAATAGAACAGGCTATGCAATCAAGATGTTTAAATGAAAATAAATAGATTGTTAGTATTTCGAAATCTTGGGTGTGTGTTCTTTAGATTGTTACTGAAAATAATTCATATGACATTAACTTTGCCTATGACTGGAGTACTGACTTCCCTAACTAGTTGGAGGTGAGATTCCTGAAAAGCATTGGCATTTATAGTAGCCACCCTGTGTAGGTGTGAGAAAATGGGTGTGCTATATGGTAAGGTTAGGGCTTCACCAAGCAGTACACCTACATTTGTCTCCTTGGGTACAGTCAAAGTTATTTACTTAAACAGCAGCTCAACCTTTTGGTAACTAAGGCAAAGAGCAGCAAGGATTCACCAAGGGGCAATGTCTAAAGCATTTAACATTACAAAACAACAAAATAAAAAAGTTACCAAACAGGAAAGAGACAGAATAAACAATTTATGAAACTAGGGTATATTGTTATGATTTTTCAGAGTCTCTGATGACTAAAATCTGCCAGACAGTTCTGGAGATATGAATTTTTAAAGCATTTAAAAACTTTAACATCAAGTGCAAACATGTACTTGCAAGTCAAAACTTTACAAACTTTGAAAACTTTGTAAAAGTCTGAAACACTGTGTTTGGTGACTCCTACATGGGTTGGGTGCTGAAATCTAACAGGGTAGGGGTTTAGGAATCCTAAAAGAATATTTTGGACAGTTACCTAGCCAGAAGAGTGTTTTTAAAGTGAGTTCCAAAGTTTATAGGACAACCACCTTTGACTTCTATGGAATGGCCCTGATGCTGAAGGATGCAAGCTTATGGATGCTCAATAGATGCTCCAGATGCTGTGCGGTCCACAGGGGTGGAGTCTGGTTGAGTCCTCATTCCATAGGTGAGTGGGGGCAACTTGAACCACAGAGCTTGGAGTCCCACGAAGGTCAATATACAGGGGTCAAAGAGCTGCTGATGCAGTCTTTCCATTCTTGTAACACAGTGGTCATGGTGAAAAAACTTTAGTGGGGGCTAGGGTCCCTTGGGGTGGATGAGTCTAGTCACAACCAACACCCATGGGTCCAGCATACTCAGGTGAAACTTCTGGCTATTCCCAAAGTATACGCTGAAGTGCCTGGCATCTGGTAGCTGCAAACCAGCTGCGATAGCTACCAGGAATGCAGTTTGACCTCTTCTAGCTTTAATGTCCTCAGTGCTATTCTGCGGGTAGGAGCCAATTGATTTGTGGAGCCTGTGCTTCAGATTGGGTCTGGGAATCAACTTTTCCCTGAGCCAGCCACTCAGCTTTCCCAAAGTACAGCAAGTGCAGTCACTCTGGCATTTCATCCTCTCTCTGTGCACTTCCAACGAGTACAAAGTGGTCTTATTCTCATCCTTACTCACAATCCAGCGAGTACTAAACTGTCAGTTGCCAGGGATGCCTATTTTATCCCAGTAAACTGCCCCGAGGGGACAATAAAGTAACTAGCCAATGGGCTAATAGGTCCCTTCCTATCTAGTGACAAAGTTCTGGTGATGTGTGCATCTTGCACACTATAACCAACATGGCTGAAGTCTTCCTCGAGTGTGAGGACCTTGGCAGCCCACTCCTCGGAGTATGGCTACAAGGACAGCAAGTCCACAGAAAACTTGTTCTGAAAACCGTTTCCCATTCCTTGGCTCTGGCTCTACTATGCCTAGGGGAAACAAAAGGCTTCCTGAGCGGTAGTGTTGTCACAGTGGCCCTTCAAAGGTGGCATTACCCTTTGATGTCTGCCTTTTGGGCTAATACCCTTTGCAGCCCATCCTGTGAGTGGTGGCCACACCTTCAGCCTGTAGAACTGTTCAGATGTCTCCCCAAGTGGGAAGAACCCTGTCTCAGTCCCTGTACCTCTGTAAAGTCAGCAGACTAGCTTGGTTAAAGAGTGGCAACTTTTGCAAAAATGGCCAGAATTAAATTAGACAAAAATGTCAACTGAACCATTGTGTTGCATTTGATGCCCCCTTTAATTTGATAGATTACATGGCAGAGTTAGGTAGCCTCAGCAAGAAGTTAGATGCATTAGAGTGCAAATAATTACCATAGAAGGCTACTTAACTGTCTTCAGCAAACACTGACTGTTGGACTTTTGCTTATGCAGGGTCATCCCCAGTCTTTTTCGCCTCCTGCCTCCTATGTTTTTCTGACATGTTGCTGTTGGCTTTTCAACTCTGAGCACTTTACCACTGCTAACCAGTGCTAACGTGCATATGCTCTCCTGTTTAAATTGTATGTAAGTGGTTTATCCATGATTGGCATATTTGATTTACTAGTAAGTCCCTAGTAAGGTGCACTAGAGGTGCCAGGGCCTGTAAATCAAATGCTACTAGTGGGCCTGCAGCACTGGTTGTGCCACCCACATAAGTAGCTCTGTAATCATGTCTCAGACCTGCCACTGCAGTGTCTGTGTGTGTATTTTTACCCTGTAAATTCGACTTGGCAAGTGTACCCACTTGCCAGGCCTAAACCTTCCCTTTTCTTACATGTAAGGCACCCCTAAGGTAGGCCCTAGGTAGCCCCAAGGGCAGGGTGCAGTGTATGGATAAGGTAGGACATATAGTAATGTGGTTTATATGTCCTGACAGTGAAATACTGCCAATTTCGTTTTCACTGTTGCAAGGTCTGTCTCTCTCTCATAGGATAATATGGGGGCTACCTTTAAATATGATTAAAGTGTAGCTTCCCCTAGAGAGTAGATGGACATGTGGAGTTTGGGATCCCTGAACTCACAATTTAAAAATACATCTTTTAGTAAAGTTGATTTTGAGATTGTGCGTTTGGAAATGCCACTTTTAGAAAGTGAGCATTTTCTTGCTTAAACCATTCTGTGACTCTGCCTTGTTTGTGGATTCCCTGTCTGGGTCAGTTTGACAGTTGGGTTGTTTTTCACCTCACACCAGACAGTGACACAAAGGGAGCTGGGGTGTGATCTGCATTTCCTGATTAGCCATCTCTGCTAGGAGGGAGGGGTGGAGTGGTCACTCTCATCTGAAAGGACTGTGCCTGCCTCTGACAATGCTGTCTCCAGCCCCCTGGTGTGTGTCTGAGGCCTTGCCTGGGCAAGGCAGGATTTCACAAGAAGGTGTGAGTCCCCTTTGAAGGAAGGTGACTTCAAAGACTAAAATGGGTATAAGAAGGGCACCCAAACTTACAAACTTTAGAAACACTTCTGGAATCAAGAGGAACCTCTGCCTGGAGAAGAGCTGATCGCTGAGGAACAAGTGCTGCCCTGCCTGTGACTGTGCTTTGTGGAGCTTTCCTGCAGTGCTGCTTCTGCCTGAGTAAGAGGGCAAAGACTGGACTTTGTGTGCCTTCCATCTTGAAGAAGAAATCTCCAAGGGCTTGATGTAGAGCTTGCCTCCTGTTGTTGAAGTCTCAGGGATAGCAAAGACTTCTTCCTGCCAGCACCTGGAGTCTCTGGAGAGACCCCTACTCTACTCTGTGGTGCCCTTCCAGTTCCTGGGACCCTGAAAGGAGAGGCTGGCAGCCTAAGGACAAAAATACACGCACCGAGTGCCGTGCGGAGAAAAGATCGACGCAAATCCGATCGCGGCTGAGAAAACGACGCGACGCCGGCTCCGCAGCTGAGAAACGACGCCGCAGGAAACGCGACCGGAGAATCGACGCCCGGAGCAGGAGAAACGACGCGCAGCATCGCTGACGAAGGCTGAGAGATCGCAACCAGCGCCGCGGGACTTTCGGACCGTCGCATGGCTGGCTTTTTCGACGCGCCTCGCCGTGCCGAGCTGTTTTCGACGCATATAACCGTGCAGGGTTATTTTCGACGCACACCTAAAGACTCTTTTTATTTTAAACCTTTAAAAAAATCATAACTTGACTTGTGTATGTTGGATTTTTGTCGTTTTTGTCTTGTTTTGTCTAGATAAATAATTCCTATTTTTCTAAACTGGTGTTGTGTCATTTTGTAGTGTTTTCATTAAGTTACTGTGTGTGTTGGTACAAATACTTTACGCCCAGCACTCTGAGGTTAAGCCTACTGCTCTGCCAAGCTACCAAGGGGGTAAGCAGGGGTTAGCTGAGGGTGATTCTCTTTTATCCTAACTAGAGTGAGGGTCCTTGCTTGAACAGGGGGTAACCTGACTGTCAACCAAAGACCCCATTTCTAACACTGACACTTTAGGGCTATATCAAAAATATATATCTAGTCTAATAATATAGAGCTCCTTGCCATAGGCTTTCATTTGCCTGCCTTATAGGAGACTTGCTGGGCCTGGCCCTTTTTGCAGGGTTATCACTAAACTTTTGCCTTCTTCCTCCTATTGTTTCTGACCTGTTTGTGTTTGGTTTTAGGACTCTGGGCACTTTACCACTGCTAACCAGTGATAAGTGCCTATGCTCTCTATCTAAAATGTATTGGTTATTGGTTTATCCATAATTGGCATGTTTGATTTACTAGTAAGTCCCTAGTATACTGCATCAGGTGTGCCTAGGGCCTGTAAACCAAATTATACTAGTGGGCCTGAATCACTGATTGTGCCATCCACATGAGTAACATGTCTCAGGCCTGCCATTGCCGTGCCTGTATGAGCAATTTTAAACTGCCATGTCGAAAGGCCCAAACCTTCCCTTTATTACCTGTACGTCACGCCTATGGTAGGTTCAAGGCAGCCCCATAAGCAGAGTGCAGTGTATTTAAAAGGTAGGACAGGTACTGGTGTGTTTTACGTGCCTGAGAGTGAAATACTACTAATTTTGTTTTTCACTATTGCAAGACCTATCTCTCCCATAGGGTAACATGGGGATTGCTTTGAAATATCCTTTAAGTGTAATTTCCCATTAGGAGCAGATAGAGGAGTTTGGGGTTTCTGAACTCACGATTCAAAAAATACAACTTTGGGTGAAGTTAGTTTTTGAACTGTGGGTATGAAAATGCCACTTTTAGAAAGTGGACATGTTCTTGCTTGACCATGCTGTGCATCTGCCTGTCTACTGAATACATGTCTGGGTCAGGATGACAGTTGGGCTGTTTGTGCATTCACTCTAGACAATCACACAAAGGGAGTTGAGGTGTGCCCCGCATATCCTGATAGACCATTACCAGGCTGATGTGTCTTCCTGAGTTAGAGTGGTGGGAGGAGCTGATACTTGCACCTGAATAGCGTGTTGCCTGTCCTCACACAAAGCAGTCTCCAACCCCCTGGAGTGTGTCTGAGGCCAGAACAGGAAAAGGCAGGGCAGTTTGCCTCCATCAAAGACAGAAATGGGTATGAGTACTGGACCTCCGACACCACCGAATTACAACACTTCTGGACTGAGGACATTCTACAAGGAAGAAGAGAAGGATGTTGTAGGAGGGACTGCCACTCCACCTGTTGGTTTGCTGGGCAACTGCTTGCTGCTTCTGCACTGGGAGTGAAAAGACTGGGCTTGGCTTTCTACATCCTGCTTTCCAAGGTTCTCCAAGGGATTGAACTGAGCTTGCCTCCTGTTAAGAATTCTCAGGACCATCAAAGACTTCACTTGCTAGCACCTGGGCTCTCTTGCTGAGAGTCTTGACTTGCCAAGTGATGCCAAATCCAGTTCCTTAGCCCTTGGCAGTGAGCTATGGTGTAACCAAGAAGAAACTATGCACATTGACTCCAAACCGACTACCGAACCGGTGCCACTGTCCGACTCCATGCCACTGCCTGCACCAGAATCATGGTCCCCCCTGAGTGCAACAACCGTGACCTGCAACACAGCCCCGACACCCTACTCAGCTGCATCTTGACCTGTTGGATTCTTCAACCCTGCATTGACGGAAGGAACCAATGCCTCGCTGCCAGCGACACATCACTTCTCCTGCAACCATAAGGAAATTACACCTCCTCCACTTTCTAGCAGTAAGGAACCGACCCCTCGCCTCTCAGGTGGCGGTAAGGAACTGACATCGCTCTGGCTCCAGCAAGGCCTCACCTCCCCAGCTCTGTGCAACGTCTTTGTTTCCACATATTTTTTCAAGGTTCTGTAACCAGGGTCTAACCTAGTCTCACGAGTGATACCAGACTGTTGAAGATAACTCGGTCAAGACATTGTGCTAGCCCAAGTTGGAGCTATTGTGTTTCTAAGAGCTAATCTACATTTAAAAATTAGTATCTTTACTTGTGAATGCTGGGTTTTTGTTGTTTTGGCCTTTTTTTACTCAGATAAATATTGTCTATTTTTCTAAACTGTTGTGGAGTACTTTTGTGGTGTTTTCACTGTGTTACTGTGTGTGTAGAAATACTTTACACATTGCCTCTGAGATAAGCCTGACTGTTTGAGCCAAGCTAAAAATGAAGTGAGCAGGGGTTATCTTAACTGTGTGACTCCCTTATCCTGACTAGAGTGAGGATCCCTACTTGGACAGGGTGCAACCAACTGCCAAGTAGAGACCCCATTTCTAACACAATATATATATAGCTAAGGGACTAGTGCAGTTTCACGTTAGTGGTAATGGCAAACTTGTGGGCGCAGTTCATGCACAGCCTCTTCAGTCTGCAATAGCAGCTGAAAGTTGTGTTTTCACTTTGTCACACACCGGCACCATTAGTAGTGCAGCTCTTGTGTGGACAGCCAGCATTACAAGCCCTTGGTACCTGGGTACCATATACTAGGGATGTATAAGTAAGTCAACACACCCAATTACACATAACAGTTTGCAAAAGGAAAGAACACTGTCACTGAGGTCTGGACATCAGGCCTCAGTGCACTCGCAAAGCCAAAACCCAGCAGCTAATTGTCCAAAATGGAGCAACAATTAGGGGGAACCTACAAAGAGGTTTTTTTCCTACAGTAGGGAAAAAAAATATTGCTTACCCAGTGTTGCATGATATCACCAGCAATATGCAGTCAAGTACGTGCCTTCTCAAGTATGTGCCTTTGTTTGATGATGTCTTGCTTGGGTTTTGAGACTTGCTGTGGAATCATTTGCGGGACACCCCATTTATGGTGATAAAAAGAAGGGTGTGGCTTTTATGATGGATGGCATGGGGGTCAATTAATTGTTGTAAAAGCAGGGCTAAATTATCAGCTGTCCATTTCTCCACCTTTGTTATATTGCTTGATGCCAGCTATTCAAAACTGTTGCTGCTCAAAGCCTTGAATAGCATGCACATGCCAACCAGTGGTATGACACACAATTATGATGCCACGGGTAAAAAGTGACTTGGGTCCCCTGAGATTTCAAGCTATTACGTAACGCTATCAACACAGGGGACTCTTGCAGACTTCATCCTAGATTTGCATCACTTAGAGCTGAGTAAATGCTTGTGCTAAATGTTAGCAAATGACTCAACTTCTTATTGCATGCAAAGAAGCTAGTTAGTCGCAATGTCATTAAAGGGTGGGATCCTTCGACATGTAGGGCAGCAGGGTTCAATGTTACACCTTGAAGCCCATTTACAGAAATACTAGTCAGGACTTATTTCCCTCGATGATCCGTTCTGACAGAGACATCTGCCCATCATTGTTCTCCTACTGAAAGGGGATTGAAATGAAGTTGCGCCCGAAATATTCTCTCAGACCAAAATCATAGTGAACCCTGACCTTGTTAAACTTACCTGGAGTTGCGGCCTACAGCCTGTATGACACTCTGTATTAAGCAGAAGTGTGACTGTTGCACCCGCTGTGGTCTTCAGATCAATGCCAACCAATTGGAATCGGAGTGAGCCGTTCCCTTTTATCACATAAGATGTCAGTGACTAAACATTCTCTCTTGGTAATTAACTCTGATTTTTTTTAAACGCTTTGCAAGAGCAGCTATTAGCAGACTGCATAGTCACTCAATTGTGTTTAATTTCTGAAAACACTTGAAAACCTGTGACAAACCACACTGTCAACCCGCCCAGGCACCGCCCCCGCCCCAAGATATAAAAAAAAATCAGAAAGACTGTGGAGATCTACAGCTGACCTCTTCCCAAGTACATTAAAGTGGAAAAGAACAAAAAGGTTTTGATTCTGGAAGCCCCGCTGGTGCTTGTGAACAGATAAAAGGTGCTGCTCTTCAAAGACTAGAGTGTTATTTTAAGACTCGAGACAGGCGTAATTGAAAATGAACGGGCTTAATAGATTCTCAAAAAGTGACTCATATAAAAAAATGCCAGCCGTGTCCAGGCAGGTCATTCCACCCCCCCACCCCACACCCGTCTAATACCCCAAACACACACTCCGGCACTAGTGTGTGAAAGTGCTACTTTTTTTAAAGTACAATAAAAATGGTGTTCTAAAGTCCAGTCCAGGAAACAGACAGCATTTACTGACAAACAATGATGCACGCAGCATGATGCTGTATTGCTTGCATGTCCTTGACACGCTTTTAAATGTATCTGTGCCCATTCCCTACCAACTGTTACACACAGGAGAAAGAGAGGAAGAGCAGGCATCGCACAGTAAAAATGTGAAGCTTCTCGGACAGAATTAATTGTGAGTTTTTAAAGTATATGCGCCACATCATTTGAGTGGCAATGCATAATCAACTGCAGACAGAGCTTTCCACAGGAGTTACAGGAGATTTTCCACCCAAGTGGCTGTTTCCATCCTAGTAGAAGCCACTTGGGGAATGAATGCACAGCAGAAATGTAATTATGGGGTTTCCCAGCATGTTTACTCACATTCTTGTGTACGTTCCGCACACCCTTGATACCCCACTTTCACTGTGCTAATTCCACAAAATATTTTGTTGTTGGTGGGCGATCCAACATGCCATGCATGAACTTTTAAACTGGGCTGAGAAATACTCAAAACAAATAAAGGCGTTATACTGTAGGGATAAACAATAGAAAAGAATCCATGCCGCAATTAAATTATTAATTTCCACTGTAATTTACATTTAATCAATCATTTTTCCCTTTATCAATTATAACATGTGCCTGTCTGTGCATCTGTTAACGTTCTATCATATTTGTGGGTCTCTGGTACAAAAATAAGGCAACAAAACCAAACAATTTACGATAAACAAAGACAAGCCATCATCACCCCTACATTAATGCAAATACCCGTAAACTACAGGAAAGTTCATTATCCATTTATTTATGTCTCCCTGCTCTCTTATTATTGTAAGCACAAAGTGGTGGCATATTCAGTCCAACTTGCTTTCCACTAGGGTATTCAAGTAGTCAAAGTGAGTTACTGGGGCAACTGTTCCTTATACTTCTTGCGACCATGCTATTCAAGGCACATTCTTTATAGCCTCCTCGAGTTATAAGGTCGGCTCATTTCGGCCATACTTATTAAGGGCCTCCTCAGGACTAGGAAGACCGGAGAACCTGAACATTAAAATAAAAAGTTCCACATTTCAAATGATTATATAACGTGTACTTCAAAGACACAAAAAATCACTTAACACGTTTTAAACCAGAGATTAAAATGCCATGAACCACTCAAAGCTAGAACTTCATAAATGTATATCTAATGCCAAAATGTATATAAATGGTGCATCACGTGATGGGAACCCTTACCCATGCCGGATATAACATGCTTGTATACATCACCATGCAAATCATAACTGGTGCTAAGTGCGTGCACGTTGTGCAGGCCTAATATGAGGCCTAATGGGTTTCTCTAATGCACATACAAGCCATGGTCATCTATATAATATCCATATGTGTTTGGGACATCATTAAGTGGAAGATTCTGTTGTACTTGAGAGTGCCCGCAATGTAAGTACCCAGATAAAGCAGCTACCCCTCCAGTGCACAAACAAGCAATACGTGACCCTCTTGGTCAACTCCCAAAATCTGCATGTATGCATGAGAAAACAAGCAGGTGAAAGGCTCCAAATATACCTGTGAGTTACCAGAACTGAAAGACGAGTCTGAGAGGCAGTGCATCTGTCCAATGCCCTGTGTAGGTGAAGAAAGAGGAAACAAACCGTGAAAATGGGGCAAATATTGGTGCAGATATATAAAATGGTGCTGTGTTAATCAAATCCATTTTAACACAGCGCCAGTGTCTAAATCTGCAGCAATATTTACCCTATTTCCCGTGACATTGGGGTGAGTTAGCCAAACCCCTATTCTTTTTTGATATTGCTAATTCATTGAAGTCATGTATAGAAAACCTGACAGTAACTATGTAATGCCCATGGGCACCCTAAATACCCAGAGACAGATGTCCCAGGTGTGATACTTTAATACCAGCACATTAATGCATCTTGTCATCACCCTGGCACCATGGTAGCCATTAAATAGATGTTCACTCTTCTGTTGCACAAAAGTCCTCCGAGCTAGAGAACTTTAGCAGCAAGGCACATTGTGTGAGGATAGTGGCATGTGCACACTCTGTGTCCCTATATCTAACATTCCATACCTGTCACAGAACACACTCACATAGTCAATCACTGACTGCAAAGAATTGGCAGTGCAGCGATTGTGTTTAGGCTGACAGCAACAAGATCACACACCCTAATACCTGTGGTTAGTGCACATGACCCTAGGTAGAGTAGCTTCTTATGCCTTTTGCACTGGATGCTTTTGTGTACTAATGCTTGAAGGTGCTTGTGCATTCATAGCTTTTACAAAAAGTTGGGGTTCTGTAAAGTTGCTTTTTTTGTAAACGTGATTTTAATAATGTATTTTATAAGTATAGGCAACATCGAATGAATAAACATAAAACCTGACTTGTACCCAATAGGAGGAATCAGGCAAAAGGGCTAACAAAATAAATTCAGCCGGTTTGGGAGCATCAAGTGCAAACCAGTACAAATTTTCTGAAGATGATGAGCTGAGATGTTCTAGCCTGTCCTGCATGGCCCCAGGAATCATGGTGTCTTCTCTATGGCAGTTTGTTTTTCGAAATCCCCGTGTGAATGTGTGCACCATCCTTGGATGTGTCAACCAAAAGTGGTTGTACCTGAAAGAGACTAGGTGGCCAAGTTACCCCCAAGACAGCTCTCTGTTGCACTATGTGCAAACTGATGTGTAACCGTTACACTTCGCCACGCACTTGTGTAAGTGGAATAACCTCCAAGAGGATTTTGAGCTACATTTTGTGCTCTTTGGAAAAATATTAGTGTGGTGGATTGGAAAAGGTATAGGAGGGGCATATGAAAGAGGGACATTATGAGGGTCCACGTTCTCATTATCCACCGTGGTGCTTTTATTGTTTTTGTCAAGTGATGGTCACTTGATGCAACACTGAAAGCTCACATGAAACGTATATTCCATGCACAATAAGAACCGAAATGAGCTCACTAAAGAGGATAAAATAGAATATTCCCATGTTTTCACAAAACAGCGATTCTCAAAGCATAAAATCATTGCAGAACCGCTTATCAATAAAGTGTTGACTTACTACCGCAAAGTCATGTAAAGCAAGGTGTAGTGTTGCAAACTGTTGATAACGTATTTACTTTACAAGAAAAAAACTTTTTTGTGCTGGAAAATAACCCTTAGAGTAAAGCAAATAGTGCATGGCTTTTTGCTGAGTTGCGTCAAAGGGATATTTCTTGGGTGGTACATGGGTGTTTGCAAACTATCACCCAATATTTTTGACTCAAAACTCTATCTACTAAAAATGCTAGACAGGGCTTTGCGATATAAAATCATGCTTCTTTGTGGCAGACGTTAAGTTTGAGAGCTCTTTTAATTTTTTCCAACTTTTTACACATTGAATGTGCGCTTCACTGAACAAACACATCCAATTTATGAAAAGTTGAAATGCTTGTCTTGGCATTGTACTGTAAAGATATATTTTCAGTAAAACAAAATATATGCTAGACATCGTGCAAGACATCATGAAAGTACTTTTGAGCTATGGTGCAGTGTGTATGTGCACCTAGCATTATGTAACTTAGGGCCATATTTATACTTTTTGACGCAAAACTGCGCTAACGCAGTTTAGCGCCAAAAAAATTAGCGCCGGCTAACGCCATTCTGAAGCGCCATGCGGGCGCCGTATTTATTGAATGGCGTTAGCCGGCGTTAGCCGACCGGCGCTGCCTGGTGTGCGTGAAAAAAAAACACGTACACCAGGCAGCGCCGGCGTAGGGAGAAATGGCGTTCGGGTGTCCAAAAATGGGGCAAGTCAGGCTGAGGCAAAAAAATCGTCTTAACCCGATTTGCGCCATTTTTTTTTGGCACCCAGACGCCATTAACATGACAAAGACAGGAGTCATGCCCCCTTGCCCAATGGCCATGCCCAGGGGACTTCTGTCCCCTGGGCATGGTCATTGGGCATAGTGGCATGTAGGGGGGCACAAATCAGGCCCCCCTATGCCAACAAAAAAAATTAAAAAAATACTTACTACAACTTACCATTTCTTCCCTGGGATGGGTCCCTCCATCCTTGGGTGTCCTCCTGGGGTGGGCAAGGGTGGCAGGGGGTGTCCCTGGGGGCTTGGGAGGGCACCTCTGGGCTCATTCTGAGCCCACAGGTACCTTAACGCCTGCCCTGACCCAGGCGCTAAAATCCAGCGCAAATGCGGGTTTTTTAGTCCCGCCCACTCCCGGGCGTCATTTTTGCCCGGGAGTATAAATACGACGCATATGCATCGCAGTCATTTTTTAAGACGGGAACGCCTACCTTGCATATCATTAACGCAAGGAAGGTGTTCACGCAAAAAAATGACGCTAACTCCATAAACTTTGGCGCTAGACGCGTCTAACGCCAAAGTATAAATATGGAGTTAGTTTTGCGTCGAATTTGCGTCGAAAAAAACGACGCAAATTCGGAGCAAACGGAGTATAAATATGCCCCATAGTATATATGCTATGCGCTTCTCTCTCTTCCTAGCACAACAAATCAATTTTGGTTGCTACACTATGTTGTACTATTTTGTAATAAATATGCCCCACAAGGTAATTCTTAAACATGCACGCATGCTCTGAAAATACTACCCTTGAATTTGCAAGCAGGCCTGAGACCTTATTATAATAGTTGTGTTTGGGCATCCGCAAACACATGGTATGTTCTGGAACATGACTACAGATTATACAGTTGTGATTCTCGAGTGTCCTTGTGTGCTTAAAAAGTACGTTGATACAATGTTATGGTAACAAAGCAAAACCTAAGAAATAATTAAATTCTTCGGTTATGGTGAACAAAGCCCCCTAGGCAGCTCTCATGACCTTACACATAATGTTGCAGATTCCATCACATATGACATAATAGAAGGCATCACTATTAGCATTTTAATTAATAGTCTTTGAAAAATTCCAAATGACAAAGGTATATATATATAGGGCAAATATGGAATAGCGACCAATCCCTAATGAAAGGTTCACTTGGTCTCTCCTGGAACATAAATGCTCCATGTTTATTAAGACAAATCGGTCCTCACCAATGTGTTTTAATCGTAGCCTTCATCATGGTAGAGGAATGGAAACTGACTTGACTATTACATACACATGGTCACTGTCAACGACAAGAGAATGGTAACCATTTTGGCAAGTGCAGTGATGTCCGTGAGTATAGACACGAAAACAGCAATCCAAAATAAATTTTCAGTGAATTGCTACGTGATAATCTGTTATCAAAGGTCCAAAACCAACATTGACAAAAGTTAACAAAAATTAATTATTGCAGTACCAAAATTAAAGACTATACATATGTTACAGTAATGACATTTTTTGATAAATATAAATGTTCACTCCAATAACATGTTTATATCATAGTAATCCATGGTACGTTGCAGTATGATAATATAGTCACTAAGAATTGTGAAAGCAATACTATCATAAAAACAAATTATGCACACATTTTACAACTTCTGTTAACTTCATTGAAAGATAGGAGTCTGATTATTCATAGGCCCACTCCCTGCCACATCTGTAATGGATTCTAGGATATCTAGGGCCTGATTAGAGCCTTTGTGTATGGGATACTCAGTCACAAACATGACAGATATTCCGCCCGCCATTTTGCAAACTCCGTAGGATAGAATGGAACTTGTAATATAGCGGGCGGGATATCCATCACTTTGTGATGGAATATCCTATTCATCAAGTGTAGGAAAGTACCATCTTGCCTGGCATGTTACCCCCATTTTTCACTGTATATATGTTGTTTTAGTTGTATGTGTCACTGGGACCCTGCCAGCCAGGGCCCCAGTGCTCATAAGTGTGCCTGAATGTGTTACCTGTGTTATGACTAACTGTCTCACTGAGGCTCTGCTAACCAGAACCTCAGTGGTTATGCTCTCTCATTTCTTTCAAATTGTCACTAACAGGCTAGTGACCAATTTTACCAATTTACATTGGCTTACTGTAACACCCTTATAATTCCCTAGTATATGGTACTGAGGTACCAGGGTATTGGGGTTCCAGGAGATCCCTATGGGCTGCAGCATTTCTTTTGCCACCCATAGGGAGCTCTGACAATTCTTACACAGGCCTGCCACTGCAGCCTGAGTGAAATAACGTCCACGTTATTTCACAGCCATTTTACACTGCACTTAAGTAACTTATAAGTCACCTATATGTCTATCCTTTACCTGGTAAAGGTTAGGTGCAAAGTTACTTAGTGTGAGGGCACCCTGGCACTAGCCAAGGTGCCCCCACATTGTTCAGGGCCAATTCCCCGGACTTTGTGAGTGCGGGGACACCATTACACGCGTGCACTACATATAGGTCACTACCTATATGTAGCTTCACAATGGTAACTCCGAATATGGCCATGTAACATGTCTATGATCATGGAATTGCCCCCTCTATACCATCCTTGCATAGTTGGCACAATCCCATGATCCCAGTGGTCTGTAGCACAGACCCTGGTACTGCCAAACTGCCTTTCCTGGGGTTTCACTGCAGCTGCTGTTGCTGCCAACCCCTCAGACAGGCTTCTGCCCTCCTGGGGTCCAGCCAGGCCTGGCCCAGGATGGCAGAACAAAGGACTTCCTCTGAGAGAGGGTGTTACACCCTCTCCCTTTGGAAAATGGTGTGAAGGCAGGGGAGGAGTAGCCTCCCCCAGCCTCTGGAAATGCTTTCATGGGCACACATGGTGCCCATTTCTGCATAAGCCAGTCTACACCGGTTCAGGGACCCCTTAGCCCTGCTCTGGCGCGAAACTGGACAAAGGAAAGGGGAGTGACTACTCCCCTGACCTGTACCTCCCCTGGGAGGTGCCCAGAGCTCCTCCAGTGTGCTCCAGACCTCTGCCATCTTGGAAACAGAGGTGCTGCTGGCACACTGGACTGCTCTGAGTGGCCAGTGCCATCAGGTGACATCAGAGACTCCTTCTGATAGGCTCCTTCAGGTGTTGCTAGCCTATCCTCTCTCCTAGGTAGCCAAACCCTCTTTTCTGGCTATTTAGGGTCTCTGTCTCTTGGGATTCCTTAGATAACGAATGCAAGAGCTCATCCGAGTTCCTCTGCATCTCACTCTTCACCTTCTGCCAAGGAATCGACTGCTGACCCCGCTGGAAGCCTGCAAAACTGCAACAAAGTAGCAAAGATGACTACTGCAACTCTGTAACGCTGATCCTGCCGCCTTCTCGACTGCTTTCCTGGTGGTGCATGCTGTGGGGGTAGTCTGCCTCCTCTCTGCACTAGAAGCTCCGAAGAAATCTCCTGTGGGTCGACTGAATCTTCCCCCTGTAACCGCAGGCACCAAAGAACTGCATCACCGGTCCCCTGGGTCTCCTCTCAGCACGACGAGCGAGGTCCCTTGAATCCAGCAACTCTGTCCAAGTGACTCCCACAGTCCAGTGACTCTTCAGTCCAAGTTTGGTGGAGGTAAGTCCTTGCCTCCCCACGCCAGACCGCATTGCTGGGAAACGCGACTTTTGCAGCTACTCCGGCCTCCGTACACTTCCGGCGGAAATCCTTTGTGCACAGTCCAGCCTGGGTCCACGGCACTCTAACCTGCATTGCACGACCTCCTAAGTTGTCCTCCGGCGACGTGGGACTCCTTTGTGCGACTTCGGGTGAGCACCATTTCACACATCCTCATAGTGCCTGTTTCTGGCACTTCTGCGGGTGCTGCCTGCTGCTGAGAGGGCTCCTTGTCTTGCTCGACACCCCCTCTGTCCCCAGACGCAATTGGCGACATCCTGGTCCCTCCTGGGCCACAGCAGCACACAAAAAAACCTAACTGCATGATTTGCAGCTAGCAAGGCTTGTTGGCGGTCTTTCTTCAGGAAAACACTTCTGCACGACTCTCCACTACGTGGGGGATCCGTCCTCCAAAGGGAAAGTTCTTAGCTCTTGTCGTTCCTGCAGAATCTCCAGCTTCTACTGTCCAGTAGCAGCTTCTTTGCACCCACAGCTGGCATTTCCTGGGCATCTGCCCATCTCCGACTTGCTTGTGACTTTTGGACTTGGTCCCCTTGTTCCACAGGTACCCTCGACTGGAAATCCATCGTTGTTGCATTGCTGATTTGTGTCTTTCCTGCAGAATTCCCCTATCACGACTTCTATGTCCTTTGGGGAACTTTAATGCACTTTGCACTCACTTTTCAGGGTCTTGGGGTGGGCTATTTTTCTAACCCTTACTATTTTCTAATAGTCCCAGCGACCCTCTACAAGGTCACATAGGTTTGGGGTCCATTCGTGGTTCGCATTCCACTTTTGGAGTGTATGGTATGTGTTGCCCCTATCCCTATGTGTCTCCATTGCATCCTATTGTAACTATACATTGTTTGCACTGTTTTCTAATACTATTACTGCATATTTTGGTATTGTGTACATATATCTTGTGTATATTTGCTATCCTCATACTGAGGGTACACTCTGAGATACTTTGGCATATTGTCATAAAAATAAAGTACCTTTATTTTTAGTATATCTGTGTATTGTGTTTTCTTATGATATTGTGCATATGACACTAGTGGTACTGTAGGAGCTTCACTTGTCTCCTAGTTCAGCCTAAGCTGCTCTGCTAAGCTACCATTATCTATCAGCCTATGCTGCTAGACACCCTATACACTAATAAGGGATAACTGGGCCTGGTGCAAGTACCCCTTGGTACTCACTACAAGCCAGTCCAGCCTCCTACACCAAGGTCGTAATCAGGCCCTTAGTATATTAGACATCTACTGAGGGCCTCAAGTGTATACTACTGCTTAGGTTACAAGCTGACATGCATGCCACAACCACAGTATGACACTCTGAGACAGTGACAATTACACAATTCAGAATTAAGCATGAGGAGACGAATGCCCAAAGCATCATCGGTACTCCCAACCTGATACTAAAGTCATTACCTAGCAATGGCCATTTTACTAGAATATGGAGGTTATACCCCACTGGGCCCAGCATTCCCTATGAAGAGTTTCTCTGAGTGGAGCATAACTATAACACAAGTGAAGCATTTGAGAAGGAAAAGCAGTTTTGAAGGCCAGATTTAGAGGTTGAGGGTACAGCAAGAAAGTGATCATGCAGGCCGCTGACGAGGTAGAACTTGACCCTAGAAAATAGCTCTCATATCTAAAATGTAAGCTATGGTTGCTGCTATGTCAAATGAACAATACTTACATCAACCTAATAAATTCATTAAAAAGAGTACAATTAAACTGACGTAAAGATGCAATGGATAATCTAATACCAAAATTCCCCAGTATGGTAAAGTGCACAAAAGCAAGACTGTAAACTAGTAACCTCATACATGACATCAGTGACGACATCTAAGATGGCATCATTGATGACATTACCAACATCATTCATGGCATCAGCGATCATCCTTTTATTGTTTAAGTTCACTTGTTTTGTTTTACAGTACTGTGCCATGAAACTGGTATTCTTGCAACACTGATTGAATCGACATATACCCTTCTAGGCATGAATTTGTATAGGTCCAGCTCATGCACACAGTTCCATGCCACCTTAACCTGCTCGCATATGTGCTTTACACCTGAGTTGGATTCCACGTTGTGGTGTATATTGGACTTTATGTTGGTGGATAAGGAAGAGAACTGTGATCTTCTTCTATACATCACGTGACAAGGTCTCTAAAGATTGAAAGATGAAGAAAAAAGAAAGCAAAACAAATACTGGCTAATCCCCTTCCCCGGCCCGGAAATATCAGGTCCCATGTCCAGGTTTGACAGACACACGCAAGTACGGCAGTCACGAACAGGATAAGAGGACTTAGTAGTCAGCGACAAATGGTCCTATCTGGGCAGTAAGTGCAGAAGAGGGTGCCTCATTCATGCGAGGTTTCGTGTTCTGTAAATAAATCTCTGCCTGCATAATGCATTTTGCCAGAATTTATTATTCATGAAATTATATTTTGCAGAGTTATGTTTACAAATCCCTCGCACTTTTTTCATCTGTACTAATAGGACAAACAATGTGAAAAGAAAATGTGAGGAAAAAGTGAGTGTTGTGTTTTACCTGGGTATATTGGTGGCTCCTCCATATAATCTTCCTGAAATATTTTTGAACAGCAAAAGTCTCGATGGTTTGAATGACATCCTGGGATCAACATTTTGAAACGTCGTGAAGTTTGCAAAGCTCCTGTTTGAGTTCACCATGTTTTAGAAAAGAAGTGGTGTAGTTTGCCACACCTCCTTGTCTCCTTGATTATTTTATATGTCTGCAACTTTAATGTTCTATGTCCCACGAGGAACAGTACTTATGATTACATAGGCGCACCGTTTTTTTAGCGCAAAACCAACATTTGCACCAAGGTCATGTTTTTATTTGCACCATCCACCTGATGTAAAAATTGCATTCTGATTTATTGATCGCACATAATGCAAACATATATCTCTTCACATGAACGAAAGAAATGCACTAATTATGTAATCTATTGTAAAGTAAACCTTTGTAGAATTTCGTGATAATGATTTGCCTACGGGAAAAGATAGAGTAAAACGTCTGGCAAACTTGTAAAGTAAACTAAACTAGTTTTGGTTATTTGGCGATTTTTTTTAGATAGATTCAACACTCATATTGTGCAGTAGTTTATTTCTGAACACAAACTGCACTCACTGCTTTTATATTCTGGCAGCGGGATAGTCTTTTCGTTTTTTTCCTGCTGTGGTTTATCGTTCAATACCCTTATTTTTATTTTTTCTTTCAATTGCTTCCTGTGTTGGTTTGACCTTCTTTTCAATTGAGCTAGCTGTCACTTCACCTTTTGTTCCTTTTTTTGTCGGTTTCCTCCTTTATTTTTTTTTTTTCCCATTTAACCTTTTCTTTGGGGCCTTCTTGTTCCTCCAAGATGTATCCAATTTGTGATCGCTGACACCTTGTTTTGGTAATGGTGCAATTATTTTGTTGCACTTCTTTTTATGTTGCTCTAGCTCTGCCGTTTGCCTCACTGCTGCTGTGTCCTCTGGGAGCGCGCTCCTTTTATCCGACCTACAAAAGCTTTGATGGAGTTTTAATGAGTGTTTTTCTTGTCATCTTTTGCTGACCGCCTAACTCATCAGTAAATGCTAAAGAATAGTGGAATGTCCAAAAAGTGCAAAAGGGCCATGAGCGTATGATCTGAAGAAGCAAAATAAACATAAAGTAGTAGGTGATCTTATTGCAAGCTATCTAATGTGGTCCTTTTCGAAACAGAAAAAAACAAATACTTCAGTGTGTGGTTCACAGACCAGCTGGATGTCTCTCTGCTGTGTGGGCCTACTTCATACAGTCCTTGAACTGTACAGACAGCTGTTCCATTCTACTCTTCTTCGCCACTGCTGGATGATGTTTTAACTCCATCGAAGAGACACCCTTCAGTTTTTGATTATCCCGTCATCAGAGCACAAGATTCTGCTACAGTGGAGACACACCCAAATTGTACAGCCGCTGGTACTCCAAGATGGCTGCAGATGGGTGGTGATGGTTGATATCCCAAGCCTGGGAACACAACGTTTTAACTGTACTTTAAAAGAGTGACTGGAGAAATCCATTTACCCCGAGAATACGTGGTATGGTTGTTCTACATGTGGATGCTTGGAGTCAACCTGATGTGCAAATTATGTTTTGTTTGATAGTTAAGCAAATTAGACCAACAGAAGAGCCTTCTTTTACATTCAAAATGGGTTCCTTTAGCATGTACTTAGAGGAGATACATTTCAAGTGGAGCCACATGATGAGATACCCAATAATGGTCCAACCATGGTCCTCACATTTGATTAATGTCTAATATTATAATCTTGAAACTGATTCAGGGTGCCTGTATGTGAGTGAAAGTGCCAGAAATTTGGCATGTCAGTATCCTAACCATTTTGTGCCTGCAGCCTTTATTCTGGGTCACATGGCTAGGTGTATCTAGAATTTGGTCTTTGTGTATTGCTCCCAAACACTGAAGCAAATGGGAATAGATATTGGCATGATGAGCCATCTCTGACTTGATGGGCATGGAGCTGTCACCTATCACACTTGCACATCACAAAGCCTCTGCCTGAGCACACCCACAATGGGTTTGACACTAGACTTTTGGGGCCCAGACAAGCTGAGACCAGGGCAGGAAGGCAGAAAATGTCAAGCACCACTGTGGGTGGAAACAGCAGTCTGACCTCCTTCTTCTGAGCTACAGGGACATACCAAGCTCCAGAGGCCACCATGCATCTGCTCAGCTGACCTGCTACCTGGATCTGCAACTGGACCAGCCTGAGGTCTGCTAGTCTCTGATGGAGTGAGTTCCTGATCTCCAAGAGTGCCTCTCAGGTCCTGAACCCTTGATGTCCATCCGTGGAGCTACTCCTCAAAGAAAATGAGAAATCTTGAAGTTTTGGGCTCTTCATGACTGCGAACAGGCCTGTTAGTGGCAAGATCTTGATGCATGTACCGACCGCCAACACAAATCTATGGTTAGCCAAACTCTTTGCAGTATAATGATACCACTGATGACCAGACTTCACACTACAACATCAAAAGCCTGTGGTGACTGCTAATGTGAACCTTCATCATTGACAGTCTCCAACGCCCAGGCTGAGCGACGACCGTATTTGATGCTTACCTTGTCCCGTGTGGCCATCTCCACTGAGAAGTGGACTCTTTGTGCTAAACGTTGAAGGCAACTCTTTTAGTGGGACTAACCTGGTCTCTGTCTTCAGTCCACTCTCCATCATGATTGGCCAGAACATGTGACTTTAACCCGATCTAGTACAACTAGTTAGCAGTGAGTGGTGTTTTGTGCATTTAGGTGCTTTACTTAGCTTAAGTTTTTTAAATTGCATATCTTTCTACTGATTGGATTTTTGTTGTTTTGATCACTACTATTTTATTAAATTTTACTCTATTTTTATAAGTTGTTATGGGATTGTTTGTGCTGTGCTTTCACTTTATTACTGTTTGAAGTGCTGCATAAATACTTTACACTGTGCTTCTAAGTTAAGCCTGACTGCTTTTGTGCCAAATTACCAGAAGGTGAAACATAGTTAATATGGGGTTGCTTGTGTTTCACACTGACAAGAATTGTGGTTGATGCACGAGCAGTGACTGAACTTTCTTTGCATTATTAATTGAAATCTTAACATAACATAGTTAATAGTCTAAACATAAAACTTAAAAGCACCTCTCAAACTTATACAGGTAATACATCACTGATATAGAACACAGTTCACCCTAAAATACTTATTATAAAATGCTGTAAAAATAAATACCAAAAAATGTCATATGTCCTTTTCAATAAAATGCATTGTCTGTAATTAAAATGGCAGTTAATAGAAGAAGGCAAAAATAGCAATAAATGGTTCTAGCACCTAGTAAAGTTTCAAACCATCACATTAAAGAAGTCCTTACTAATGGATAAGACCATTTTTAGCTACGGAATTGGTTCCTATTGGTGGATTTAAGTTGAATTGCTCACATGCATTTCAAGGTTTTTTGTCATCATGTTAAATCATTTTGTATAATTGTAGTTCAAGGGAGTATCCAATGACTTAAAACATGCAATTACAGGATGCAGGCACATTCGCACTCCCCCGAGGTTCAGGAAAGTTTTTAACAACCTCCTCCTTTCAGTAGTGCTGGGCAAATACTAGTCAGATGGATAATGTTTTCTTCCCCTGTTGAACACAATCTGCAAAGGGTGCTTTTTATGTCCTGGAACCAAGGCATAGCATGCTATGAGGTTAGAAGATGGGAGATTGAATCAAGACACTTTCAATTATTGTTCTTGTTGTGGGGGAGAGATGAGATTACTGTTTGATATTTAGGTCACATTCTCATCGAACTGGCCTGGTGGATTAGTGCTACCATGACTTCCAGTGGATACCTCGGGCCACAGTAAGTGCCCCTCCACCAGAAAAACAACGTTTTGAGAAACAATGCCTAAAATTAAACACCAGTTTTATGGACACCCAGTGAGAACTGTCTAACTGGTTGGCTTTTTATCCGCAACTCACAAGCCAATTGTGGATCTCCTTGTAACCCCCATTAGAACAGGAAGTTGAGTTTTACCCACAATTGTGATTTCATGTTGTGCAGTACAACGTGCACATCGGTTAACTTCCCAAACTAACATTTTGAAAGTAAAAGATGGCGAAATGTAAACATGGTCAACTGCTATGAAGAAGAAATACATGTGCAAATTAAGACACAAGCTCTTGTTTTCACGTGTTATGCTTCATTCTTTTGTGCAGACGCACCTGGAATCGGATGGTATTGTCTGATCCAGCAAACACTACTCCTGTATTGGTATTTACCAGGTGGAGTATTCCACCACCAAGTTACTGGCAACTCGTAATTAGGTCCTTAGAGTTCAGTACCCTTTGCAGTCACTATTAGCAAGATATTTGGCCACCCGGAGAAAGCAACGAAGTATTCTGTTCCTAGACAGTGTTTTTTTTCGGACAACCCTTTTTACAGTTGGAAATGTTTGATTAAGTTCTAGGCACGCCTCCTTTCAGTCTAGAGCATACTTGAATTACAAGGATACTCCCTGTCCAAGAAAAGCAGTGGTCCTTGCCTGAATCCCTTCACTCTGATTACAGTTTTAGAGAGGAGCCACTGGAACTTGTAAACTACTGAGATGACCCGAAGAATCCTCTATAGGATAACAATGAGCATATGACTGAATGATAAACAGTTTTCTACCCATAATAACGTTCGAGGCTGGTTCTGTCACCAAGAAGGTCTCATGTAACTGCAGTTTCCTGTGTTGATCATACCTTTACGTGTAGACTTTACTTACCTGCCAATAAAGTCATTTTCTTCTTTTAAAAGTTAAGTGCTGACTGAATATTAATGTTATTAACTGCTATCTATTGTGTTACACTGAAGTCTGTGTTTCCAAGCCCCTCATCCTCTTGGATTAAGCTTTGATTGCTCTTCACTCTCGACTCTGTCCTGAGAGTAAACTGCTGAAAGGGGTTTTTGGCCATACCGACTTGGAGTTCTATAGTTCTGTGGTCTTCGGCAACAGTACAATGCTATCTTAATAGGCAGTAATCGACAGATGCCGCTTCATAGTCACACACAGGGTATTCATCCCCTAGTCAAATTCTGATGCTAGTGCAGAAAAGTGCAGTGAGGCCCATAGGTGTGTTTGGGTGCGTCATTTTAACACCTGCTTTGAGCAGGCATTACAAATGATGCCAAAAATGGCTCAGTGAAATCTCATAGATTTCACTGTGCCATTTTTGCATGCCTCCTAGCACCGCCCCCCCCCCCCCTCCCCCCTTGAATACATGAAGGCCTGGTGCAGGCATAATGTTGTGCAAGGGGGGTCAAAATTGTGCAATACAAGCATTGTGCCACTGTATATACTGTATATGGCATGGCAAAAAAGCCTTTCTAATGTCACAGTAGAATAAAAAAAAATATGTTAATGTGACGCAGGAAGGCTCTATGGGCTTGTAAATATGCCCCAAAGAACCAACATTTTTAAAAGTCTCCTTTGACCTTTCTCATTACAGTAAGGTGGTCTGGTGGAAACCTCATAATGTAGCCGTGGAGAGGTCACCTGCTTGGTAGCAGCCTTGCCACCGAAGTGTTGGGGGTCCAACTGCAACGCCAACATTGTAATCAGTCCCTAAAGCTTGATTGCTCACCGAATCTGCCTTTGGGTAGTCAGAATAAACAAATGTACCTGATCAAGTCAAATCTAGAGTAATACAGTCCAGGGCTCAGGGACACCCGTGATAGAGGAGAATCCTCAGCACAGGCAGTTCTCGGCAACCTCTGCCTGACCTTGGACCAGAGGAAAGTCCCAAAGACTATGATCATTTTTTTATAGGAGAATGGTGAAGATTGCCTTAAGTGATACACTGAGGAGCGACCTGGCTGCATCTAGGGGTCTACTTCATGAACCTCACTTCTAATCTCCATTCCACTTAATGAAAATTGTTACTACAAAGCACCGGGATGGCTTAATTTTATCTACATCCACTAGCTTCATCGCGATACTCAAGGTGTCTGGCAGCACAAAAAAATATTTAAACACGTGCAAGAACTGGTTCTCATGTTAAATGCGCTAATTTCCTTGGGCCAAGTACGCGCTATATAAAAAAGCCAAAAAAAACCATAAACCCAGATTCTGATGTTGAAACAAAGCGTTGGGTTATGTCGCTCAGAAAGCAATCACCAAGGCAGCGCACACAAAGGAATCGCAGACAACAATGAAGAGATACACAGTACTGTCGAGGTGAATGAAAAGTCTCCGCGGACAGGAAGAGTGAATTCCTGTAAACTTGAGATTCCTGCTCTTCTGCCACTTGCAGTTATTTACATTTTTTCATTGTAGAGTTCTGCGTGCTGGGAGGCAATAGCGACACCCAGTGGCTCAAAAAAAATCATAGCTCCTTCTGCTGCAGTGGCAGGACGGTAGCTGAGACGAACCCTATCTAGCAAGTGCACGACAGGAGTGAAATACAGCGCCCATTCATTTATTCTTTTCACGACAAATATCACTTTCCAGTTCAAGACACGTCTCAAAAGCTGCCCAAAAAATCGAAAGTTTTTTATCTTCAAAAAGTGTCCTACAGTTTACAATGGCTGAAACAAACAACGGTAATTCAATTGGTAAATATGAATGACCGTCCTTCTTATGTTTTCATTTTATTTGCTTGCATCCATGGATTTCTGTAGTATGAAACATTGGGTCTTATTTACTAAGGGTTGCATGGGTGCACACGCGACGCTCACCAGGTTTTTATAATGAGGAGCAAGAGATCTTTGTGTCTCTGTAGGCTGCGGTCGATCAACCGCGCACAACCTTAGAAAATAACGCCGAGCCAGGAAGAGAAATGCTTTCATCATACATCATAGGTACAGCGACAAGAATCACAGAATAAGTAACAGCCAGCGCACATGTTGGCAGTATCATGAAGGGCCAAGCGATTTTTTAGGGTCGAGCCTGCATCGCATGCGCTTGCGCATGCGTTTCGCTAAGCGAGACGCTTTAGTTATTAAAAAGGGCTCGGAGCCCCGTCCACCTCACGTCAGTGTCTGTCATTGGTTCGTGAGCTTGCCTGTTAGAATCTGCTTGATTTCATTAGTGGAAGGCATGCCTACGTCATGCCTTTTCCGGTGGATAGCCCTCCTCCTGCGCATCGACCAAGTACAGAAAACATGCGAGGCTCGCTGTTTTCCATCCGGCTCGTGGACTACTTTTTCTCTATTTTCCCAGCGCGACATCGCTTGGCAGAAGTCGAGCGCTTTACATAATATCGACCCTGCTACACAGTTAATTGCACTTTTTCCGGTTAGTACATAAATGCACTTTTGCCGATAGGTTTCATTACTAGTGAAAAGTCGGGTTAGGCGTTTACAACGCTATCAGCTCTAACACGAGCAAACGCGAGACCCGTTGCATTGCAAATGCTTGTTTTCTTTTGCATATGAGGCCCCATGTTTACTATTTTTTGACACAATGTTGCATCAAAGAGAGAGAGCAAAAATGCACCATTTCTACTAAAATGTGGTGCACTTTTTCTCCACTCAGAGTGGCCCAAGTGGATCGGAGGGTCACGACCTGCCAATGCTTGCTGAAGTGTTATTCAGTGAGTCTCCTGTGTTGTGAAACCAAAGCTGATCAGACAGCTATAAAGAAATGTGAGGGCCCTCCCCTTGCAAAGTACATGGAGGGTCCCCCTTTCCACCAGAGGTAGGCCAAGTCACAGTAGTGAGGGACTGCAGTTGCAGGGGGGCAGTGTGGGGGGGGGCATTGGGTTGGGTTGTTTGGGGCTCTGTTACGCCCCTGCTGCCTGCCTAAAATAGCTGAAAGTGTGCAGTACGAGTTAATCTGAAAATGGATAGGGTGCTTTGGAGCTGTAATGGCTTTAATTGACCTAATCACTTGAAGCTTTTGATGACAAAGATTTATTTTTTTGAGTGTTAGTGCAAAGACTTAACGACTGGACTGTGAAGTGCCTGCTTTTATTTGTAATTGTATATATATTGCGCTTATTATATCTGGAGGTGTTGAAGGGACAGTAATGTATAAAAAAATTGCATTACATATATTATAGGAATTACTAAAATCTATTCTTTGGAAGCACCATTTTATCAAACAGTCTACATATTTTGTTGCAGTCTATCTCATACTGTGTGTAACACAAGTTTAAAGTAAGGAATTACATATTCACAGTGCTTTCTGTCACAGACTGTGTCCTCTTAGCACTAATAATACACGTCAGTTTTCTCCACTGCACCAACCAAGACTTAGGGTCTCATTTACAAGAAAATGACAGAGCGCTTTGCTGCGCCAACTTTTACAATGCCGTGATCCATCATTTTCAAAATGCAGGGATGCTCCTTATTAACAAGAATATGGCGCACCCCTGTGTTTCCCCCTGTGCTGACGCTAAATTTGCTGCTGAATGCCAACGCAGCCACCCTTGCGTCATGGTCCATGGATGGCTGCATTGTGGGGGGATTGTTTTTGTGCAGGAAGGGACACCTTCCTGCACAAAAACAATCTTCAATGGCAATTTGCTCTTTTTATGTGTGCTGCACAATGCAGCGCACATAAAAAGAGCAAAAAACAAGGAGAAATTAAAGCTTTTATCCTCATTGCGCCATACTAACGCCACCCCTGGGGTGGCTTTCGATTTTGGCACTGCATCAAGTTTACAAAAACTTGTAAATCTGGGGCAGCATCAAAATGCCACTGCACGCTCCTTCAATGCAAAGTGCTGTGTTTGAAAGGGCCATATTTGCAAGGTGGCATTAAGCCACAAAAAGTGTCTTAACTCTGCCTTGTGAATACGGCAAAGTGCCCTGTGCCACCAGAGCATCACAAAAAGTGATGCTCTGCTGGTGCTAGGAGCTTGTAAATGAGCCCCTAAATTCTGTGAGTCTCTGGTTGCACACAGACCTCTGCAGTTAACGGGAGAGGTTTCATAATGTATTCTTGTGCATTTCACAGTGAGTAACAACTTTTTGTATTTATTTTTCATTTTATTTGCATGTTATTTTATATGTAGCTACCTATTGATAAAAGACCAAAATAATTTACAGAATAGTTTATTTTTTTAGCCACACCTTTGACACCACCCCCACTGACCCTATCCCCACTGCATGCAGCATCACAATTCCCAAACTTTTTTAATGCACTTCGACCTCTGCCCCTCGTCACTGCTGGCACACTTTTGGGAAGCTATGCAGTAACCCACACAACTTTGAGCCACGATGCCCGAGTGTGTGCATTCTCTAGAGCATATGTTTTGCATTGCAAGGGGATCCCTTCAGTACAAAAACTATGCTGTAAGACATTTCCCACTTTATATGTGTTCTGTACAATGACACACATGCAAAGTGGGAAAAATAAGGAGAAAAACAGAACGTGTCTCCTCTGTACGCCCTCCTCCAGGAGATGTAAGGTTTTGGTGCAAACCCTTGTACACCAATGTATTTTTGATAGGGAATTGAGTCAAGTCTCATGAGTGGTTGCTTCGGAATGCCTATATACCACCCATGGAATGTCCCCCTTGATGTGAAGTAGGTGATGTAGCATCAGATCAAGCTTGCCCTATATTTAAAAAAAATTGCAAAAAAAAAACACACATCCTAATTTGCATTGCACAGTAAACCCCACACCAACACTTTGCACTGGGTTTAGGTCTCAAAAAAGCGACGCAAATCCGGGGCAAAAAATTGCTGAATCCGAGCCGAGGTGTCTAAAGTTCAAACACAGACTTCCTCTCAGTTAATGCATAACCTTTAGAACAAACAAGTCAGAAACAGAGAGAGGCCATGCATTGACTCAGAGAAATTCTGAGCTATGTGTTAACTTTAGACTCTCCTTATGCAAAAAAACACAGGCACTCACCCAATCATGATAGGGTCTATGTTCTGCCACTTCATGCAACATTAGCTTCTCCAAGCTTGCTGTGTAGTTCTGCCCATGTATGACCACAAGTTTCTGGTTTTCATGTCTACTTGAAGTGCTTGCTGAAAGTGCATCACAATGGGATAAATGGGGCAAAGGGAACACCCGAGGTAGGCTGAGGATTGGAGGGCTGTTTTTGAGGGTGATTAGAAAAATTGACAAAGAGAACACACTATTTTCTCATAACTGCGCACATAATCCTGCTTTTAGCCTCCAGCTTACCACTACTGTGATGTCGGAAGATGTGTGCGCCAGGTGCTACACTTATCTAAAAGATTCCCTCCATAAAATGTAGTTTTGGACCAGCATCTCACCCAGCCGAGCAGTTCTGAAAATGTTGTCCTGACTACGAAGTGCCAACACAACAGTAATGTATGGTTTATCGGACCGCGTATTGATAACATTGATTTCGACCGTTCAGTAGATGAAAATGACGTGGTATATTTCCTCACTTTCACAAAAGTGATGCAAATCGGTTCAACATTTTTATATGAGATTCACCTAACAATGCAAAACTTGTTTTGCACTCGAAAGTCACCCAGAAGTAATGTCAAGAGCTGCTTTGCATTGCTTAGCAACAAGTGACCATTCCATGGGTGGTACATGCAATCATGTAACCAGCCATGATTTTTTATGCAAAACTCTTTCTACTAAAAAAAAGTAGACTTTTCATAAAAATTTGCTCTCTCTTGGCATTGGCATTATCGAGGAGATATGCTTTTATTTCTCCAATATTGTCGGGCTTTGCATGTGTACTGCACTGTACAGTGCACATACAAAGCAGGAAACACTTAGTTAAGCTAAGCAAATTATTTTGCACTGAGATTCTATGGTGTGTGTACACACGGCGCTGGTAGACTGATTGTGCACCAGCATTGGGGAGAGAGCAGGACAGTCCCATATCTCTGTTCTCCTCTTCTCACACAACGCAAGGTAGCAAGGTAGCAACTTTGTCTCTAAAACATTTTGGCCCATATTTATACTTTTTGACGCTAAACTGCGCTAACGCAGTTTAGCGTCAAAAAATTTTGCGCCGTCTAACGCCATTCTGAAGCGCCATGCGGGCGCCGTATTTATGGAATGGCGTTAGACGGCGCAATCAGACCGGCGCTGCCTGGTTTGCGTGGGAAAAAACCACGTAGACCAGACAGCGCCGGCGTAGGGGGAAAATGGCGTATGGGCGTCTTAAAATGGGGCAAGTCAGGTTACGTCGAAAAAATCGTCGTAACCCGACTTGCGCCATTTTTTTTCGACGCCCATCCCCCATCAACATGACTCCTATCATTGTAAAGATAGGAGTCATGCCCCCTTGCCCAATGGCCATGCCCAGGGGACTTCTGTCCCCTGGGCATGGTCATTGGGCATAGTGGCATGTAGGGGGGCACAAATAAGGCCCCCCTATGCCACCAAAAATTAAAAAAAAAATACTTACCTGAACTTACCTGAATGTCCCTGGGGTGGGTCCCTCCAGCCTTGGGTGTCCTCCTGGGGTGGCCAAGGGTGGCAGGGGGGGTCCCTGGGGGCAGGGGAGGGCACTCTGGGCTCATTTTGAGCCCACTTGTCCCTTAACGCCATGCCTGACCCAGGCGTTAAAAAGCGGCGCAAATGCGCCGTTTTTAGCCACGCCCACTCCCGGGCGTCTCTTTTGCCCGGGAGTATAAATACCACGTAAAGGCCTGGGAGTCATTTTTTAGACGGGAACGCCTCCCTTGCATATCATTAACGCAAGGAAGGGGTTCACGCTAAAAAATGACGCACATTCCGGGAACTTTGGCGCTAGACGCCTCTAACGCCATAGTATAAATATGGCGTTAGTTGGCGTTAGTTTAGCGTCGAATTTGCGTCGAAAAAAACGACGCAAATTCGGCGCAAACGGAGTATAAATACGGGCCTTTATAACATATACCTCGTCCTTTTTTATAATAACGCTTCACTGCAAACGCGGGTGAAAAACAGCTCTGCACTGTGTAGATTATAAATCCAAGTGGAATGGGTCAGTGAATTCTAAAACTGTCATTTTCCATCATGATCTGTGCCCTTATGTACCTCAAGGTAATCCCAGATTGGCACCTCCTAGAGGCATGGACGTCAATTCACCAAAATGCATGGGTAGCGGAAGTGACATCATGCTCCACTTCATCTTTATTTTCACTCACACAGATATGCTTACACAAACACACCTTTACTCACACACACTCTTTTACGTAAGCACACTTTCATCCGCAAGCATGCACACAACATACACAAAAGTGTTTTTTACTTACCTCAGCTACCAGTAAAAGGTGATATTCCAACTAACCGTACACCATTTTTATTACACTAATAATGTATAACGTTTTCTTCACCATTAGTGTAATAAAAACAAACTAATAGAAAACTAGAAATTGGAGCCGTAAGCAACGTCCATCAGCACTTGTGTTTCTGGCACTGATGTTGCCGCCTCTGAGGCCAGGGGTCGCAAGGGGCAAGCTGGGCGTCGCAAATGCGACACCTGGGGACCCCGAAATGTCGCCCCTGCTTTCAGGTTCCTGTTTTTTGCAATTGAAAAACAAGGTGACAGCGTGTCTGAATTAGCTTGACATGGATCCTGTTTACTAATTAAGCATTGATTAAATCTTCACCACTTTTATCTATTTCAAACAGGAAACAGAAGACAACAGTATTAAACGCATTGGTACTTGCAGGTTAAGTGCGAAGCCGAGCCTATACTATTCTGCTGCATGAAGGTGCCACAGTGACCTTTTTAACAGGTCACAGAGGCAATACAAGTTCACGACAGCAAGGGTACTAAAAACATTTCACCACCCACGTGTTTTCATTCTGTTGTGCTGTTTTGAAACAAAGATTTTAGGTGTATATGCCCATAATGTTTTTCCACTCTATCACTGGATGAATTTGAGATTATGTTGATTATGTTTCCTGCTTTTTTATGGCACCACTTCAAAACAGGGCGATACAGCGCACGATATACATTCTGAAACCGGGTTATAAAATAAGTGATACACTTGACTTCGTACTCCAGCACATACTTTAAATGGAAGAAATTGCCCCCTTCTAGTTACCGTCCTACGATGTAGAATATTTGTAAAACCAATAGCAGAATTTGGGATTTTATTTAATGGATGGATGCTCACAGCGTACATTGAATGTAAATTCACAAACCAGGTTAAAAGACAAAAAACAACCATTGCCTTTAAACAAAAAGAAATAACTATATTAAAAAAACATATACTTAAACAACATGCTTTAGCAATGCAAACTATGACTCAGCTACCAAAACAAAGTCCAATAATAAGCAAAACGCGGGTGAGCCAAGAAACTGTTTTCATAAAACAGATTTGAATAATAAGCAGTGGCAAAGCTGATAAGCCTGGCTTTAATGTGACAATGCATGTATGCAGATTATGGTTGCCTGTGTTTCAAGCACAAATGCTTTTCTCACATTAAACTAACCTTAATGGCTTTGCCAGTGTTGGGGGAAGTAGCAAAAAGCACCAAAAAGCAAATTTTGTCTGTATTTTAGAGAACTAGTAACAATAGTCAATTCAAAAACTCCACTGTCAGGCCTGACCTAAAAAGAGCATAGTGGGTATGCAAGCAGTGCCTCTCCATCCCTCATTTGTGAAACAAAAAAATGTGGCTAGATTCTAGGGACATGCACAGCTCTGTTATTAGGTGATTGCTAGAAAAACTGAGATTTGAATGTTTTTTAGTGCTGAGACTGCTAGTGCATGTGCTTTCGCAAGGGGAGGGCCCTCAAATTTCACAGGAACATTTCCTTATAGCTGTCTGCTCAGCTTTGGTTTCACAACACAGGAGACTCACTGAATAACACTTCAGCAAGCATTGGCAGGTCGTGACCCTCCGATCCACTTGGGCCACTCTGAGGGGAGAAAAAGTGCACCACATTTTAGTAAAAATGGTGCATTTTTGCTCTCTCTCTTTGATGCAACATTGTGTCAAAAAATAGTAAACATGGGGCCTCATATGTAAAAGAAAACAAGCATTTGCAATGCAACGGGTCTCGCGTTTGCTCATGTTAGAGCTGATAGCGTTGTAAACTCCTAACCCGACTTTTCACCTATCGGCAAAAGTGCATTTATGTACGTAACCCGAAAAAGTGCAATTAACTATGTAAAGCGCTCGACTTCTGCCAAGCGAAATCGCGCTAGTAAATTAGAGAAAAAGTAGTCCACGAGCTGGACAGAAAACAGCGAGCCTCGCATGTTTTCTGTACTTGGTCGATGCGCTCGAGGAGGGCTAGCCACCGGAAAAGGCATGACGTATGCATGCCTTCGACTAATGAAAGCAAGCAGATTTTAATAGGCAAGCCCACGAACCAATGAAAAACACTGACGTGACGTCGACAGGGCTCCGAGCCCTTTTCTAAACCCCAAAGCGTCTCGCTGTGATACGCATGCGCGAGCGCATCCAACACAGGCTCAACCCTAAAAAGGGCTAGGAGTACATCCATTGCTTACCATTTGTTGGCTCGAGTGGCACTCATTTTTACAGCCTTGTAGTTGGTCACATTAGATTTAGCGTTATATCCATTTCTTTCTGTGGACTAGGGACCAAGCACTGTTTGATTCAACGTAATCAGTGCCCCTCAGCTGCTCCCAACATGATTGAGGTGCTTCTTTTTATCTTCTAGAGCCCTGCAAACAGAATTTGTGTGGCTGGCAAAAACATGCCCAGCAGGACAAACACAATTGGAAAGTTTTATTTTTTATTGTAACTCTTTTATTTTATTTTGCCAAGTCTTCTTTTCTCACTTTGCACTCGTGTTTTGTTTCATTTTTTCTTGAGAGCGCTAGCTGTTCTCAAAAGATGACTATTATCTTGTTCTAAATATTGCAAAACAACATTGTTTCTTTATGTTTAATTCCGTAAATTATGCTTCAACACATAATCGTGCAGTATACCCCAATCCATCCCACTGTTATCCCATATGCTCCACTTCAATTCACCCTACCTCACCCCACACCACTCCACCCCAATCCAATCCACCCCCTTTAATCCAATTCACCTCAATCCACCACACACCCATCTAATCCATCCCACATCAATCCAGTCCACCCAACGTCAATCTGTCCTACAATCCACCCCACTCCACCACCAGCCAAACCACTCACCCTAATGCTATCCACTCCAATCCACCACACTCCAATCCTCCCAACCCACCCCAATCCACCCTACACCAATCTACACCAATCCAATCATCCTAACTCCAATCTGCCGCAATCCAATCTACCCTGTTCCAATTCGCCCCACTCCAATCCACCCCATCCAACCCATCTCACCCCCTGCCAATCAACCTCGGTCCAATCCAGTCCAACCTACTCCAATTCAGTCCACCTCATTCAATCCAATCCATCCCAATCCAATCCTTCCCACACCAACCCATTGCACTGCAATCCATATCAATCCACCCCACTCCAGCCCAATCCAATTGATCCCACTCCAGTCCAATCCAATCTACACCATTCTAACCCAGCCCACCCCAATCTACCACAATCTGCCCTAGCCCGAACCAATCCACCCCACCCCACCCCACACCAATCCAATCTACTCCACTCCACCCCAATCCACCCCAATCCCATCCACCACATTCCCCCTCTCCACTCTAGGACACTTCCCACCACTAACCTTTAGCCATGCTGAACAGCAGCTACACTGGTGTACAGCATGGCTCAGACATATTGCCAAAGTCAATAGCTCTAGCACATAGGCGAGACCAGCTGGCCAATGCTTGTTAAACATCACGGTTGAGGCACATTCATAAGAATATGGTTGAACCTCGATGAGCACAAATTGAATTTTTAAGTAGCAAAGTGTAATGTTACCTTTAACCCGTCAATCCTGAAAGGTGAAGAATCTCTCAAGAGAAAAAAAAGAAGTTGGAGAAATGTCATTTCAAGATTTATTCCATCAAATAGTTTTGAAAATGTGTCAATCAGGGGCAAAAAAGGGCAAAGCAAAGTCATATCAGTACAGAAGAATTTAATAATGTAAGACATTTGCAAACATTGTAAAATTCGACATTCTTTGAAAGGTGTTGTCCCCAACTGAGGTGAGACAATCGATTTTGTTCTGTTGAAGCCATATTATACATTGCCTCATTGAGTGGTGGCCAGAACTTTCAATGTTCCAACCCCGTCTGAATTAACTGCAAATGGTATTTGCAACAGGCAAACATTAACCAAGCATATTGTCAGTTTTCTTTCTTTATACAATATGAAATGTATTAATATATTTGCTTCTCTATTTAAATGTAAAATATGTGGCTGATCTTAAGTCAAATTCAGTTGAGTTCTTATTCCATCCATAGCACAAATAGTGCAGTAACTGCTTACTCTACTTTTTAAAAGAGGATGTCCATAGATAAGACTCTCCTCATTAAAACAGTTGTTACATAATTAAAAATATTTAGAAGCATAAAAGGTGCATTTTTTTTGTTAGTAATAATTCCACAAACTATTTTCTGAGTTTTTGCATTCACCAAAGAGAGCTTTGTAGTATAGAATCAGACTTAGGGGCATATTTACAAGCCCCTGGTTCCTCCTTGCGCTGCTCTAGCATCATTTCTATTATGCTGAGGAGGCATTAATGAGGCTCCCACCGTGCACCATATTTACAAAGTGGCTCAATACATGCATTGCGTCACTTTGTAACCCCTTGCACCACATTATCCCTGCGCCAGGTATAATGTATGCATGGGAAGGGCGTTCCCATGGAGGGAGGCCCGACAAAATGGCACAGTGAAATTTACAAGATTTCACTGCGCCATGTTTTCCATCATTTTTAACACCTGCTCAGGACAGGCATTAGAGTGTCGCTCTCATATTAACATTTGGGCCTCCCTGTGCTTTTCTAGAAAATCGCCACATAATTTATGGTGCTAATCCAGCAAAGCACCAGAATAGCATCATAAATGATGACACTATTGTGGTAACGTGTACCATGGTGCACTGTATAGTAAATACAGTGCTACCATGGTGACATTAGGGGGGCGCAGGGCAATTTAAGAAAAGTGGCGCATCAGAGCTGATGCTCCACTTTCTTTTAAATATGCTCCTTAGTTTGCTCCTTTCCGTATAAAGCAAGAAATAGTTGTTTTTGCACTAGTGCAAAATTTGTTTTAAATGGCCATTAGTTTGTAGAATGTACATGTTAAACTTCATTCACTTGAAATCTTTTCTGGCTTGTTGACATTAAATACTAAGGTAAAGAAAGGTAAAGGTTTATTGTTTAGTTACTTAAAACCATAACAAAACAGTATAAATTCTCCAGTCATTTCGATATGCGCTCCATAGGAGCTCGTTTTAAAAATATAATGAGAGATTGATGCTTAAGGTTTTGCTTGCTCCAGTGTGAGTAGAGCTTTGCTTGATACCATTAGAGTCCATTGTCAGGCACTGGCTGTGTACTATTCTCCTGTGAGACGCAGGGTGAGTGGTGCTGTTTTGTTAAATGCTGCTTTTGCGTCACGAGCGATAGAAACTTCACTAAAGCACAGTTCAGCTGCAGGTTTCCAGATGCAAAGCACACCATCACTGCTTGTCTTTGTGTCCGTATGCTTTTTCATTAAATGTGTTATTTAGTAGGGCTTTTCGTTCTGGTACAAGACGGTTGCATGAGCAGAGGGCATGCAGAGGATCCTCTGTGTCCTCACCACACAGGCGTCAGATAGAGTTGGGTATGTCCCTCAGCCAAGGGGCTGCATTTAAGATCCCAAGACAATGCTTTAGGAATTGCTCCTTTGTTCTTCTCGCGAAGCCCTGGCCTAGATATTACTGTGGTGCCGGAGATGTGTAGGTGTGCAAAGTCATCCATGTATGAGACCTCCGTGAGAAGGCTGCTTTGTCCTCCAGTAGTGACTGAAGCCTAAATGATTTCCCCGCTACTTTCTTAAAGGCGCTGTGCAGGATTGGGGTCCTCCAAAGATCAGTGAGCCCTGTCTTCTTAAGTGAATCATCTAAGTGATTTCTGAATGGGGAGGTGTTTTTGCATTCGAGCTCTTGCCACATATAGTAATTGAGGGTATCCAGGGTGGCTGCACAGGCTTTTCTCCAGAAGTTTATATATGCACCGCGTCGTGCCAAGGATTGATTCAGTAGGCCAAACTCCAGTCTTAATTGGGTGGGGAAGGTGAAACTGGGGATGTTGAAGATCATCCGTTAAACTTTGCTCACTGCTTGGTTTAAAGTGTCTGCATCGCTGCCTCTTTGTACTTCGCTCCCGTTTGTTATTGTGGGCATGAGTTTGGCTTTTAGCACTTTTAGGTGGGGGATATATGATGGCCCATTCACATGAGTTTTTAGTCTTTTTAAGGATAGCGCTATGGCTAGACTTTTTCCCAATAGGCTTTTTCTTTGATGCATGAAGTTCCCTGATTTCTCAATGATGACTCTAAGATATTTGTACTTGTTTGTTTGAAAAGGTTGTTTCTCACCCCAGAAACATGCTCTAGAGGGTGCCTTTGATCTGATTGACAGTGTACGTGTTTTTTCAAAGTTTGCTTTCAAGGCATTAGTGGCTGAGTAATGTTGAGTAGCGTTTAATAGTCTCTGAAGGCCTATTTCCGTATGGCTGATCAATAAGAGGTCGTCAGAGTACATGAGGCACAGTAGTTCCAAATCTCCGATTTTTAGGGGGTGCGAGTTTGTGAGTGTGAGTGAGCCCTCTAAGTCTGCTAAGTATAGATTGAACAGTGTGTGGACCAAACCACACTCCTGTTCTAAACCTTTGGTGATTAGGATCCACCTTGAAAGATGGGTGCCTGTGCACAGTTTTATCCGGGCCCTACGTGTCCGAATGAAGGGCTATTATCAAGTGTAGTAGTGGATATGGAAGCCCCCAGGTTTTAAGCTTCTTCAACAACAAGTTCCTGTCCACGTGGTCAAATGCGGCCTTGTAGTCAACAAAGCATAGGTGGAGCTGACGTTTCAGTGTTATAGTTTTGTCGATTAAGAGGGCATTGGCCATGATGTTCGTGATGGTGCCAGTCTGTTTAGAAAATCCTATAATAGTTGCTCCCTGGACCTATGGAGGAGGGGCCAGTAGCTGGGCCAGGGAGGGGGTGGGGAAAGTTGCATGAGTTTGTTGTCTGAAAATTCTTGGAGATAAAGCCACAGCGGTGCGCTGGAGCTGCTGAGATTGCAATACCGGTAACTGTTGGAGTCAGATTGCAAGGGGTTGCTATTGCAGGGGACACCTGGTTGGGACCGTTTGTCCTGTCATCGCTTCTTGTTCCCTGGCCGATGGCTGTAGTCTCAAATGGATCCAAGTGATTTTTTCCAGGACATGTATTGAAAGGTCAGATGAAGGGTGCAATTGTGGATGATGACTGGAGGCTCCCATTTTTAGAGACACACAGAGGTTAGTGAGCATTGAAGGTAATCGGATAGTTTGTCTATTATTGGTCCACATGAGCAGCTCATGGAAGTGATCATGGAATTTTCTCGTGAGAGCCTGAAAAGGGGGTTGAGAACACAGAATTTCTCATCGATACCTGCTATAAATACTGCCAAGGTGTTAAGCAGAGTTAGCTGAATGTCCATTTTGTCCAATTGGTAATGAAGCACTTCAACTAGAAGCTGCATGTTATTGAGCAGGGAAGCCCAGGCGCCACCCATGTGTGAATCATGACGGTTTGTGACAGAGTCCTGACCAGTTGTTGTGGCAGCGCTTGTGTCTGTGATTAGTCTGGTCCTTGTGCCATCATTGGGAGACAGGTGACTGAAGGGAGAATGGTTGCGTTAGTCTTTACTTCATCATCAGGAAGCTGCTGGCTGGCATCTACAGTGACTTGAGCAGCAGAAGGGGAATCTTGGGAGGATGCGACAAGCATGTCTTCCCACTCTTGCGAGTTTAGGTAGGATAAGGTTTCTTTGTCCACCCCCATGCTGGGGCCCTCCGTTTTTGTATTTGCTGGAAGAGATAGTAGAGAGGGGGCCTGAGAGCCTTCATTTGTTACGGTACCTTGGCAGGCAGCATCTGGAGCCAAAGGTGTGACCGGAGCGTCCGTGGGCAGCTGGCCCTCCTTAAGAGTAAAGTAGTGCTGTGCCGCTTTCAATCCACGGAGCACTAGATGGATTATGTGGGCCGCGCTATCTTGGGGGGAAGCCCACCATGGGTTCCCAGGAGCCTGCCTGGGCACCTCTGCCCTGAAGAATTTTGCAGGTTGCTCCGGGGTGAAAAGGTTGTGCTGATTGTGGGAGGCTCAGCCAGGCTTAGGCTTGGAGTGGCCCCTGTTGTGGCAGAGTCTTCCATGAAGGAGAACTTTCTGCTGTATTTGTAGGGATTGGCGGGATTAATGGTGGCTGTAACCCCTTTGTGTCAATGCTATTTGAGAGAAGGACAGGTCCGCCGTTTTTTAGAAAGGAGAACTTAGTGTAAATTTTCGGTTGGCAGTTAGAGTTGTAACGTTTTTTGGATTGCTCCCGGCGGTTTTTGGGTTCCAGACTGGGCGCAGCGTAAAGCCTGGAGATGGGTTGCACCTCTTCTCCTTCCCCTTCCTGGTGTGGCTCTGAATCAATCTCAATGAGAGGTAGGACACTATGTGTGTCATAGTGGCTGTCCGGAGCTTGAAGTCTCCTCTTCCTTTTTTCCGTTGCAGTTTTCTTAGGGGGGCGTCTTTCTTGTTTTGCCTGACCGCATGGTCATATGTTCTCTTTCCTTCTCTTCCTTCCATTTTTGCCTCCTGCAATCCCCATGGGTATCTGCTGATGAGATGATATTGGTGAAGGAAGTGGTAGTGCGGAGGAATTGATGGTCAGCTGTTGAAACTGTCACTCGTAAGGACTCTGGATTCCGCAGGGTCAGAATCAGGAGTGGATTGAAGGTACTTGGTGGTACCAGAGCTGGTGCTGCTAGAGCTGCTGGCTTGGCAAGTGGGGCTCACTGGCTCTCTGCAAGCCGCACCCACCCTTGGAGGGCTGCTTCCGCGGATGCTAGGGGCACACCATAGGTGGTGGATGAGTACAGTCACCACACTTGCCTGTCGCCTGACGCCTGCACACTGAAGAAAAGGTCAAGCTGACCAGGAATTGTACCCCGAAGCTGAAGACAGGTTGGATCAATTTCAGGATTGCAGCATCTGGCCTGGGGTCAGGGAACCAAGGGGGTCTGTTGAACTGCAGTAGCGTTGGGGGAAGAACAGACGGTGGGATGGTCAAGGGCAGGGTAGGGCAGGACCAGGCTGAGCAGGCTCCGTCACCTTCCCCAACCAGTACCAACTCCCCTTGCCACCCTCTCCCTTCCACCAGCCTCTACCGCTCGTCAGCACTACCAGGAGCCTGGCCGGAGTTGGGAGGTTCAGGAGGTCGGGAGCTCAAGAGCTCAGGGGCATGGGGCCCCAGGGGGAACAGGGGGCAAGACGCTGGACAGAGCAGGGGACAAGGGGGCGAGAGGGGCCCCAGCCGCTAAGGGCAGAGGGAGGACAGGGAGAGGCTGGATAGCATGGATGCAGGTGGGGAGGAAGACCGGAGCCGAACGGGTGGAACTGGGGGAGCAAGGAGGTAGGTAGGGTACAGATGCCAGAGATGGCGACAGCAGAACGGCAAGCCAGGCAGTCCAGGTGAGGGAGTGAGCTCACAGGCACGCCTCCTTCTGACCAGTCCTGCCCGCCCTAAGGCCGCAGACCTCAACAGGCCCCTGTGGCCACACAGCCCGACCCCAACCCAGTCCAGGCCAGCCCGAGCCGACACCTCACCGACCCCCTCCCCAAGCACCACACTCCGCCACGACCTCCTCTCACCCCTCGCACCGCTCCCTCAGCCCCCTTGTTCCCAAGCACGGACACTCGATGCGGCGTTCTTCGCCCACGACTCTGCTCGCTCGCAGCTTGCGGCTTGCAGCTCTCAGCTCGGCCTGGCTCTGCTTCCGGTTCCGGGTTCAGTAGCTGTGGAGAATTAAATACTAGCAGCAACTAAGAGAACCAACAAAAGTTTAGGTAGGATTTTCTTAAGAGCATGAGAATCATGTTAGTCTGCGGGAGGGAAATTAAAAAACAACGGTAGTTAAATTGCATTTATAGAGTGCTTCATACCACTGATGAGATCAGAAAAGGTAGCCATCCTATCGCAAAAAGCTGCTGCCCTAGCTGCTAAATTTAGCAATTTATGCCTTGTGAGCTTTTACCGCTGACATTTGAGGCTGCAGCAAAATCCCATAAAATGCGCATCTGCCTTTGTGCTGTTTTGCTCGGCCCCATCTTCCAGCCTTGCCCTACTGGGCATTAATGAGCTCCAAAATTGTTCTAAATGCAAAGGTAATCTTTCTGACCTGGACAAACAGCCACATTGTATCCAAATATGCTCCACAAGTGTTATTTGTGAAGGGACTTGCTGCTTATGCCAAGCTACCAAAGGTTGAGTGTTTTCTTAATAGGAATTTAATTGTTTGGGCTTTGTGTGAGCTCAGTCACAGCTCAGTTTAACGATCCAGTTTACTAGTTTGGCATATTCCAAAGTGGTGATGTATTCTAGATGTTATTTTTTTTGTTTCACGTCTTTTTGTATGTATGTCTCCTTGGTGCTTTGCACTTAAGTCTCACTGTTCCACAAAATCACATGTTTCTGTCTCACATTGGCATTCTTTTGGTTACACACCACTCTGACCATGCATCTGACGATACCTGTGCCTTCATTTTTCTGAAACTCTCTGCCACTGTACACCATCACTCCTTTTTGCCATGCCTTCATATAGACTACCTTGTGCAGTGTGTCCCAGACCTGGAGGCTCTCCATCCAGAATTCTCTATGTCCTGGAGCTTCCTGTCCTGAACATTCCATAATATGGAACTTTCCTCACCTAGAGTCTCTTGACACAAATGTCTCCCTTGTCCACAAGTCTTTCCTGTTCAAGTGTCTCACCTGTTCAGTTGTATACCTGGATTCAATGTCTCCCCTGCCCGTGTGTTCTCACTGCCCTGGTGTCTCCGGCCAACACAAAAATGAAAAGTCAATATTAAGAAGACTGCACTTGCAATAAATATCTTTGATTTGCAGCCAGAGTAAAATTTAATTCTAAAACATTGTAGGTATTGAAGTTGGGGACGTCAATTTACCAATATACAGTGGATAAAGGAAATGGCTGACATACTTTGATATCACTAAAGACATGACTGTATTGACCCTGTTGCTATGGCACGATGGAACAGGCAGGGAAAATAAATTAAAGTAACACACTGAAAATGGCTCTTGGAGCACAGTTAAGTTCTGTTTCTGCGTCTGCCTTCATGACCTAGGAATAGCATGAGCAGTGCCAAGGGTACGAATGCTCAAGTCACGCTGTTCAGATGCCACCTCCTTCCTACTCCACACTAAATGACATTCATAGGAGAGGATGTCAACAGCAGAAAGCATGCATGACTGTTAAACAGGGTGGGCATAACTGGTGTAATTCTATTTAGCATAAATATTCATAATTACCTTAAAATTACTCGCAATTATGCAAAAATTGCGTGAGAGACAAAATTCAGCATTTAGTGTTACTTTCTTAGTGCAAAAATGCACCCTTTCATCCAAAATTGGCCCAATGATGTATTGTGTGCTACGAAAATAGCACTAAATGCTACAGGCACGAACAGCAGTAGCCAACAGCTGGTGTGATATGGAAAAAAAATCGATGAACTACTGACTGAGAGAAGCACATCCCAGGTCACTGACACTCTGCAACTAACCAATGTAGGACTCATTTCAGTTTGCCCTGTGTCGAAAAGGCTTTCAAAAGGTTCTATTCGCACACAGAGTAATACATTTTGGATGGGAAATTAATGTACTCAACATCAGCTCCTCAGTATATTAAAGGGATTTGACTAATTTCTAATACTGAACATGTGTGTGCGTGTACATAACTGATAATGCTTCAATGTGTTTTTATTAGGATCTGAAAGTGTTTATGCCAAAAAATAATGTAATACTCCAAAACGACTTCACCTAAAAAAGTGTGTTCATAGGAAAGCAGACCTCATAGTGCAGTTAGTGTAATTTCTGAACAAAAAGCAAGCCTCCTCATACCTTTTCTGTCCAAACGCTAAGCATAGTACAAAAGAGAACACACAACAGGCTTGTACAGGCCAGAACCTGTTGTAGTCAGTATTCCGAGTTGCAGGGATACATAACAAACTAGCCCAAGATTTTTCCACAACTTTCCACTTGTACAGTAACACTGGGACTCCATTTGCATTTGAGATTACTATGCTTCTTGGATGTTTTGCAGCTCGTTTTTAATGCAATGATGTTCCAGACTGAGGTGTATATTTACAAGGAACTGGCACATTGGCTCCGATGCGCCAGTTTCCTTGCACCAGTTTCCTTGCATCACCCTGTGCCCCCTAACACCACCATGGTAGTGCTCTATTTACATAGAAGCGCACCAAGGCGCACGTTAGCACAATAACGTCTAAATTTGTGATGCTATTGTGGTACTTTGCTGGACTAGTGCCAAACATTTTGGAGCTAGTCTAGCAAAGCACAGGGAGACCCATAGGCTAATGCACTAGCAACACCTTAATGCATGCCCTGAGCAGGTGTTAAAAATGACGCTAGAATGGTGCAGTGAAATTTTGTAAATTTCACTGTGCCATTTTTTTTTTACCTCCCTGCTGGGGAATGTCCCTTTGCGTACATTACACCTGGCACAAGTATAATGTGGCACAAGGGGTTACAAATTGGCACAATGCTAGTATTGCACCCAGTGCTTAATTTGTGCTTGTTGTTTCTGGTGCTGAGCACCGGCACTTGTTTTTGAGGGCCAGCACTTAGTCTTCTGCCGCAAGCATTTGCTGCGAGCAAAAGACACATTTGGGAAAGACGGAGGAAGACAAAAACGAAAAAGTGTCACAATGGGAGAAAGCAGAAAGCTGCAAGAGTGATCTTAAGGGGCAGGGAGTGGCTTTAAATGGATTGAATAAGCCAGAGATGGCTTCAGGATTACGCTGCCTCAGTATTCAGTGCTCACATATTTAAATACAGCAGCCGCGTGCTTCAGAGGAGGGCTTTGGCACCGGCACGTTGTTATTTACAAATTAAGCACTGGCCAGGGCAACGGGTTCCCCTGAACCTTAGCAAAAACTACCAGTCCCTGGAAATAAAGCACCAGTGTGGGAAGGGAAAGCACAGGCCTGGAAACAATGTGCGCCCCTGCCATGGACCACATGCTAAGCCTTCCAATGTCACACACACACACCTTTGAGGCCCTGCAGCGGTCGGTGGATGCGTACGTGGCCTCTTGGTGTACATGGTTGCTAGTTCCTCGTACTGGAAGGGTGGCATTGCCACATTTTGCATTTCCCACTGCTTAAGCATCTGCCTTGCTGTTTTTACATCTCTGCCAGTGCTTAATTTGTGCTTGTTGTTTCCGGTGCTGAGCACTGGCACTTGTTTTTTAGGGCCAGCGCTGAGTCTTCTGCTGCAAGCATTTGCTGGGAGCAAAAGACACATTTGGGAAAAACAGAGGAAGACAAAAACGAAAAAGTGTCACAATGGGAGAAAGTAGAAAGCTGCAAGAGTGAGTTTAAGGGGCAGGGAGTGGCTTTAAATTGATTGAATAAGCCAGAGATGGCTTCAGGGTTACGCTGCCTCAGTATTCAGTGCTCGCATATCTAAATACAGCAGCCGCGTGCTTCAGAGGAGGGCTTTGGCACCGGCACGTTGTTATTTACAAATTAAGCACTGATTGCTCCACTTTGTAAATATTGCGCATGTTGAGGGCCTGTTTAGCTTCACCGTAGCGTAAAAAAAAATGATGCTACGGCGGCACCAAGTGGGCTTGTAAATATGCCCCTAAAATGTATGCAGACTACCTAATTTGTCACAGGCGCATTGGCAGTACACTAAACGTGCACGAGTTTGGAGAGCGGAATGAGCGCAAAGCCTATAATGTTCGATTCCCTTCTAAAGAAGGCTCCCGCTGCCGCTTGACGTGTAGCCAATGTTTCTGTTTCCAATGAAGCACGTTCCCAGACGAAAATGAATAGACGTGAGTTTTTAGACACATCAGCCATTTCGCTTTTAAGATGTCCAGAGTGGAGAAGGAAAGCGGGCACGTTTGCCAAGGTGCGGCGTATGTCTTTCTTTTGCTGGCCTACTTCAGAAGAGCGCTTCCTTCCTTGTCAACACAAATGGCCATATGTTTGGCTTTTTTAAAAGACGTTAAAGACATGCCTTACGTCATGGGTACTCACAAACTTTTTCTCGGGGGCCAAAATTGCAGTATGGTTTGCGGCCGAGGGCCGCACTGAAGTGACAGCGGGGGGCGGGGCTTAGAGGGGGCGGGGCTTAGAGGGGGAACAACCACCCCACCCCCTTTTTCAAAACAATGCCCCTACCCCAGTAACACACACAGCGCGCACACATACAGCGCCATCTGCTCTCACCCCTACCCCAGTAACACACACAGCACGCACACATACAGCGCCATCTGCTCTCACCCCTACCCCAGTAACACACACAGCGCGCACACACACAGCGCCATCTGCTCTCACCCCTACCCCAGTAACACACACAGCGCCATCTGCTCTCACCCCTACCCCAGTAACACACACTGCGCCATCTGCACACAGCGCCATCTGCTCCCACCCCTACCCCAGTAACACACACAGCGCCATCTGCTCTCACCCCTACCCCAGTAACACACACTGCGCCATCTGCTCTCACCCCTACCCCAGTAACACACACTGCGCCATCTGCACACAGCGCCATCTGCTCTCACCACTACCCCAGTAACACACACTGCGCCATCTGCACACAGCGCCATCTGCTCCCACCCCTACCCCAGTAACACACACAGCGCCATCTGCTCTCACCCCTACCCCAGTAACACACACAGCGCCATCTGCTCTCACCCCTACCCCAGTAACACACACTGCGCCATCTGCACACAGCGCCATCTGCTCTCACCCCTACCCCAGTAACACACACTGCGCCATCTGCACACAGCGCCATCTGCTCCCACCCCTACCCCAGTAACACACACAGCGCCATCTGCTCTCACCCCTACCCCAGTAACACACACTGCACCATCTGCACACAGCGCCATCTGCTCTAACCCCTACCCCAGTAACACACACTGCGCCATCTGCACACAGCGCCATCTGCTCTCACCACTACCCCAGTAACACACACTGCGCCATCTGCACACAGCGCCATCTGCTCCCACCCCTACCCCAGTAACACACACAGCGCCATCTGCTCTCACCCCTACCCCAGTAACACACACAGCGCCATCTGCTCTCACCCCTACCCCAGTAACACACACTGCGCCATCTGCACACAGCGCCATCTGCTCTCACCCCTACCCCAGTAACACACACTGCGCCATCTGCACACAGCGCCATCTGCTCCCACCTCTACCCCAGTAACACACACTGCGCCATCTGCTCTCACCCCTACCCCAGTAACACACACTGCGCCATCTGCACACAGCGCCATCTGCTCTCACCCCTACCCCAGTAACACACACTGCGCCATCTGCACACAGCGCCATCTGCTCCCGCCCCTACCCCAGTAACACACACAGCGCCATCTGCTCTCACCCCTACCCCAGTAACACACACTGCACCATCTGCACACAGCGCCATCTGCTCTAACCCCTACCCCAGTAACACACACTGCGCCATCTGCACACAGCGCCATCTGCTCTCACCACTACCCCAGTAACACACACTGCGCCATCTGCACACAGCGCCATCTGCTCCCACCCCTACCCCAGTAACACACACAGCGCCATCTGCTCTCACCCCTACCCCAGTAACACACACAGCGCCATCTGCTCTCACCCCTACCCCAGTAACACACACTGCGCCATCTGCACACAGCGCCATCTGCTCCCACCCCTACCCCAGTAACACACACAGCGCCATCTGCTCTCACCCCTACCCCAGTAACACACACTGCACCATCTGCACACAGCGACATCTGCTCTCACCCCTACCCCAGTAACACACACTGCACCATCTGCTCTCACCCCTACCCCAGTAACACACACAGCGCCATCTGCTCTCACCCCTACCCCAGTAACACACACAGCGCCATCTGCTCTCACCCCTACCCCAGTAACACACACTGCGCCATCTGCACACAGCGCCATCTGCTCTCACCCCACCCCAGTAACACACACACACAGCGCACACACACAGCGCCATCTGCTCTCACCCCTACCCCAGTAACACACACAGCGCGCACACACACAGCGCCATCTGCTCTCACCCCTACCCCAGTAACACACACTGCGCCATCTGCACACAGCGCCATCTGCTCTCACCCCTACCCCAGTAACACACACTGCGCAATCTGCACACAGCGCCATCTGCTCTCACCCCTACCCCAGTAACACACACTACATTAAAAACAAATAAATAAATAACCAAAGAGCCTTACCTGACTCAAAGCACTGTAAAGATGCCACAAATGTGGAACAGCAGGCAGGCAGGCGGGCAGCAGACGTGGAGCCGGTGACAGGAAGCAGACGACCATAGCCCCATAAAAGTTATCTGCAAGCGCTGACTTTTATGGGGCTTTGGCTTCCAGGATCGTCAGGGCAACACCATAAACAATGGCCGCCGTATGTAAACATAGAGGAGGGCCGCGGGAGCAGGCTCCCGCGGCCCTCTTCTATGTTTACATACTGCTGCCATTATGATGTGGCGTTTGGTGTGCGTCTCGCGGGCCGCCAAGCTAGGTCCGTGGGGCCGCTGGCGGCCCGCGGGCCGTACTTTGAGTACCGTTGCCTTACGTGCAAGAGCAATTTGTTTCCCGCTACACAGCAGCACGTCAATCTCTGTGTGCGGTTTGAAGGCTGCAGTTGACCCTGAGAGAAAAGAACGATTGACACAATATTAGATTAAAAAACCAAGAGGTATTGCAAAAATACCAACCGCGGCTTCTGTTGGCTTACTTTTTACTGTCTTGTAGCGCAGTATTTCTACAGCACAACAGCTGACAATTCCCTGGCCTCTTAATGCTTTTGGTGGTTAGAGGCAGGCTAAATTCTTCAGGTTGTGAGTCCTGACAGCTGTTCTCCAGAGGAGTAAGGGGAGTTATCGACCACCCTTGGCCTGAACAAGTATGAGTGATGTGGCTTGTAGAGTAAGGGTTGTTCTAATGGAGAAGAACCAGAGCAGTCGAATGACCTTATAGCCTTAGCCCTGAATAAGAACTACATTGAGGTGAGTGCATGGCCAAGATGGCAGCAAGAGCAGTCGCTTGATTGCAAGCTCTGGACTGGGCCCGCATAACATCGTGCCTCATCCTGGATCAACTGCCATCACAACGCCCCTAATGGGGTTATAGTGACTGTCCCCTGATTCCAGATGCCATGGAGCTCCCGGGCAGTCTAGGGCACATCGCAGTGGGTAGCCAGCAGCCCAGCTCTAAATGAGGCTGCGACCGTGCAGAAAATGGCGGCAATGGCCAGACTCAGGTGGGATCCCCAGTTTTAGTGACACTGCGTAGGGGTCCCCCTGGCCCAGTGCTGGCATCTCAACATAAGGAACGAGACGCCTAGACCCTGGAACAGCCCAGGTGACCGCCGAGAGTTAAGACATGGAGTGGGACCTGCAGTGGCCACTGGCATCCGATCGGGCCGAGAGCACTCAAGCCCATCGGAGGGGGGGAGGTACCAAAATAGCCCCTGTGCAAGCAGGGAGCCCAGTCCTTGGGTGGTCCCCGCAGATTTGCTGGCACCTATAGCACCATGCTGGCAGCTCCTGTAACCCAAACACCACAAGAAGGGGGACCTCAAATCTCCCTCTCCCTCCAGTCTTTTGGTCAATAATAGGTGCCTTAAAATATGGACCCTAACGGAGCGGGCTGAAGACACCAGTGAGAGGGCACTGGGAATGGCTGGGCCCCTGGACAATATTGGCCCCCAGAGCTCAGCCCTTGAATGTGGTATAGGAGATGGGGGCCTGGACTAAGCTGAAGGTGGAGGATGACACTCTATCTTCACTTCCCTAATGTCCAGTGGACTTCCTGACCGGCCCAGACTGGACTTCGATGCCCAGGTACCTTGGAGGTGGTGGGGTGCTCTGCTGACAAGTGATGGCATGAGCAGGGTGTACCTGCGTCACAACAGTGTGCAGTGGTGGGGCTTCGCTGAAGCTACAGAGCCCCTCCCTATAATGATGGTGAATCCTAAACCACCTAATATGCCTCCATCTCTCAAGACCTAAAGGCCCCGGGCAATTTGAGGGTACTACCATGAAAGCCTATCAGGACTCTACCATAGAAGTGCAGCACAGGTGCAACACCTACGCATCGGTCAAAAGACAACTGCGAAGCCTCGGACTGCAATATGCACTCCTCATCCCAGTGAGGCTAAAGTCATTAAGGTGGAGGATACCCACTTCTTCTCATCTCCCAAGGATGGTTGAACATGGTTAGACGTTGGCAACACCACTGAGGGAATCCACACAGACTGATGTCTGGCCGAACTAGAGATTGAACCATTGGAGGCTGCAGACTGAGGCACTCCAGGATGCTCCATTACATGAAGCACCTGTGGCACACATCACAGAATACTTCACCTCGAACACAGGTCCTGCTTACTTCAGCAAAGTGGTTGTGAAGGGCCACTGCATCATCATGGTTTAGGGGCTTTGACAGACACTGAGGAGAGAGCTTATGTCAAAGGGGAGGAGCTGCAACAGCTTGAAATGCAGTTGCCGGAAGGCACTACAGAGGTTGATCAGCTACGCTGCTTAAGAAAGGTACACTGGGATCTTGAAGTGTGTCTAGGGAATTTGGATAATACGCAACATTTGGCCTGCTTACATTGTGAGGGAGATATAGTGGGATGGCTCCTAGAGTGTCTGGTCTGGAATGACCACTTGTGTTCTCTGATTGGATCCTTACGGTTGCATAGGATACATATTGTTAATATTCAGGTGGACATTTACGCTGCCTTCATCGCCTACTTCTAGGCCCTCTATGCAAAGGTCACTACTCCTTCCAAAGATAAACTGGAGGATTCCTTTCATGGGCTCTCCTGATTAGACCCGCTGCAACAGGCAGAGCTCAGGCAGACCTTGGTGGTCTGTTGCAAGATGAGGAGATCCGTTTGGTTATAGTGCAGATTGCTCACGCTAATGCCCCAGGCACACACCCGCTCCGTAAAGAATATTACTCTGCCTTCTGTGCCTCACTATCTCGCAGACCCCACAAGATGTATCACAAGGCATGGGAGAGGGGTAGACTCCCTCCAGGAGGCCTTCATAGTGCTACTTCCCAAACCAGGCCCAGACACGATGAACGTTTGGTCATATCATCTGTTGTCGCTCTTGAGCATTAGTTACAGATTTCTATGGAAGGTTCTGGTGAACCGGCTGCTGTCTATTTTTGGAACTCTTGTGCATATGGATCAGAACAGATTTATCCCAGGCTGCAACACCTTCCTCAACATCCGTCATCTTCTTGGACTGCTGGGAGACCCCCTGCCAGTGCCGGGGTATCAATGGCAGTCTTACTTGATATTGAGAAGACCTTTGACACCTTGAGGTGGGTATACCTATTTGCGGCCTTTGAGACAATGCACTATGGCCCGGGATATCTGAGGTGGCAACGTGCATCATATGGGCAACCGGTGGCATGGGTCAAGACAGGACAGCTCATGTCCAAGAATTTTGACATACAATGGGGCACTCGGCAGGCGTGCCTTCATTGCTGATGATTTTCTCTTTTACCGCTGGCCTATAAATGATGTTCATAGGCACGTCCGTGGGGGATTGAAGCACATGGTTTTCACCACATGGTCTCCTTATATGCTGACAATGCCCTTGTCTACCAGTGTGATGTTGGGGCCTTGCTACCATACCTGATGGTACCAATGGAGGAATTCAGGGCAATATAGGACCTTCAAATGAATTGGCCCAAGTCTTGCTTGTTCCTCCTTCACCTGATCCCGGAACAGGACAGGGAATGACTGCTCCCTTCTAGACTTACAAGGCAGTTCAATACAATTAAGTACATGCCCAAACGGGTTTTCCACTCCAACGCAGATCTCCTTGAAGAGAATGTGGGTGGGGCTCTGAGCTCTATCCTTGGGTTCCTACTGATCTGCACATTGCTGCCTCTCTCTCCTGTGTGTAGGGTGACGATCTCCAAGATGCTCATTCGCCGTCACCTGCTATACATTTTTGTGGCACTGCTCCTCATGCTTCCCACCCATTTCTTCGGAGATCTTAGTAGGCTCCTGGTAGAACTGATCTGGGGAATGGGCAGGAGCAGTGTAATGCTCTCTTGGCTCCACAGGTCCATGCACGAGGGTGGCCTGGGTGCCCCTAACTATGGGCTCTATTATGTGGCGGCCCAGCTGCAGAGGACAGTGTAATGGCAAAGAATGGTCACCTTTCTGGAGCGGGCGACAGTGTGAAGCTTGCTGGACCGGACACCCATGTGCACCTAGCTCTCCTCGCAGGGACCTCTGCCCCCTTATTCCAGGCAACAGAGGCAGGTTGCATATAATTTCTAACAAAAAAGAGAGATGCACAGTTCCACAGGACGTGTGAATCCTCACTACAAACTCAGGGAGAAGTCAACTGCCCCCTACAAGTATTCAGAACCAGGAACAAGAGCCCTCACTCAACTTTCGGTGACATGCTTCATCATTGGGCTATGCTCGTCAGACCTGCACTGCAATTCCTGACAGGCCCCTCAAAGTGGCTCTTTTCCATAGATCTTTTAGAAATATTTACCAGAGGTGAATGCAATAATGTGGGATTGGTGTAACTAAGCTGTTATAATTGACTAGGGGGAACCAAAAGACAGACCTTTATTATCAACGTGGAACCCTTGTCAAGGTTAAAAACAAACAAGGTGAGGGAAGGTGACTGTAATGACTCAATTCCCCTACTGGTGTGTCAACTTGTGTGTCATGTGCCCTTACTTCTAGGGATTGACTCACAGAGATCAGTGTTGAAAGTCCCTACACTGCCTATAATGAACTGGTCAACGTGTTTCTCACTGTGCTAGTCATAAGGATCCAAGTGTGATTCGTCAGGACCCATTAAAAGATCAACCTAATTCTTACTGTCATGTTGGATACATACCATGTGATATTTTGATGATATGAAAATTAGAGCAGGAACCTGGAAGTAAAAATAGAGGAATTCGTTAATCACACATTACAATGACAATAAGTAGTGCAGTTCATTAAGTGCCAGTGAGAGTCAGGCAATATAGTGGAAACACCTTAAATCCGGGACATGAGTTGTGCTGGTGACCCCAAGTCACTTCTTAGAACTAATATCGAAGTTGAGTCAGCTCTTACCCTCCTCGAATGAGAAGGATGGGCCCAATGGGGATAGCAACGCGCTTACGTGGGTCAACAAATCTATTAATCTGCATATGAGGTTAAAGCAGAGAACAAAAACATTGTTACTATGCACAAAAGTTGTGTTGGTCTCCTACAAAATAATGTTTTAGAAACAGGTAAACACCAGATATTCCAGAAGCTGAAAACCAGAAATCATACAGTCAACTCCAGATGATTTCTGAATAAAAACAAGCACTGTATCTAGCAAGTGCACCCTAAATATGGTAACTCCTGCCAAGTGGTGAACGGGTACCATATGCTGTTTTATTTGACAGCTCCTGCCAAGGGTTCGGGATCAGTAGTCAGTAGTCTAGCAATACAATATGCGCTAACCCCGAAGATGTGCCAGAGAGTGCAAACATTCAGATAGAGACACCACCGTCTGCTCCCAGTCTGAGGAGCAGCCAGCGGAAGCAGCTAAGGTGCTAGACCACCCCACCCCACTGTGAGGCTGGCAAGCACGTCCCAGAGAGGATGGAAATCCCAAATAGTAGAAACTCCACTGGCCGGTCCCCGTCCGAGGAGCAGCCACCAGTAGTTGCAGAGACTCTGGCCCACCTCATCGCTGGACCTGTATGTACGTCTCTGAGGGGGCAGTAAGCCCAAATCGAGAGACTACAAAAATGCAAGCCCTAATCGAGAGACTTCAAAAATGTTCCATGCGGGGGCCTGGAAATAAAGAGGAGGAAACTTACTTGGAGGAAGACCGGTGCCCACTGCAGCACCTACTCCAGCGCGGCGTGCCACGAGATATGGAGGGGCCAGAGGGGCAGTGCTTTTCACTCAGAGGGCTGAGGTCATCAACATAGAAAGATGACTGAAAAAACAGTGCAAAATGGTGGCGGCCATCTTGTGGTATGAAATGATGGCTAATAATGAACTGTGAAAAGGTGGGGGACATCTAAGAACGTTGTGGAGGAGACCTATGCATGGTAAAGCGTCATTGTCATGTAGAAAGCAAAATCCATAGTGATGGAAACCATCATGAAGTATAAGATGGTTCCATATCGTGTGAATGTGTTGTGAATGATCATTAATTTAGACAACCTAGGGTGATGGCCATAGGGGTCATTACAATTAAAGGCAAAATACCCCTAGGCAAAGGGAAAGAAGAACAGTTCTGTCCCTATCAGGTATCATGTGAATTCTGACCATGGAACTTCATCATTAAAGCCCCTAACATGAGTCCTAAGATGGAACACCCATCTTTGTTCTTTCTCGAACAGTCTCTTGGCACACTCCCTACTGTCAGTAACAGAGTCAAGTATGACCCAATTTAGATCATTAGGCGTGTGGTTCTTTTCGATGAAGAGTCCATCTCATAAAGGGTCATTGGCATCTAATCATACTTTGGTGTTCATTGATGTGGGTCTTGGCCATTCTGGTAGTCATACCTATGTAGTGGAGGTCACAGGGCACTGAATCATGTAAATGCAGTTCTTGGTACAGCAATTAGTATGTCTTTTTAAATGCTACTTCCTGGCCTCTCCTAGATTGACGTCAGTAGTGTTCATAGAAAGGAAGCAGATTTTACAACTACCACAGGGGTGGTGGACTCTAACCCCAAGCCAGTACTGTGCCACAGCAGCACCTGGGGTTGTGCTGCATCCAGGTCTGTTGTGCACAATCAGATCTCTAATATTTTGGGTTCTCTTAAATGCAAATGGTGTGTGTTCAAGGGATCCCCCGGCACTGATCAATATAGGCCATCTCTTGCTAATAATCTTCTTAATTTGATTGCTGAGAGGTGTAAATGTAATAACACAGGTGAGTCTGGTCTGTTGAGATTTACGGGAATCAGTCAGTGAAACTTCCCTCTGTGTGTTGCAAGCCCTCTTTCTGGCCTGGGAGATCACCTTGATCGGATAATGTTGATCCCTCAATTTCTGGCTCAGAGTGTCAGCATGTGCATTAAAATCAGATGTGTCTCTGCAGTTGCGCCTCAATCTCAAGAACTGGCCGTAAGGCAAATTAGTCCTGAAGGCTTTTGGGTGGTGACTACTAAATAAAAGTAAACTGTTTCTATCTGTCTGCTTATGGAAAATAGATGAATGCAGGATCCCATCCCTCAGGATAATGCGGAGGTCCAGGAAAGCCACTTCTTCGTTAGAGATGGTAGCAGTGAAGTGTAAATGTTGATCAAGGCTGTTAACCCAGCTGACAAATTCCATGTAATGTCGCCAGAGTCGAATATTAGAAAAGAAAGGATGTGTGGGTTCCAAGATGTGGCGTTTTTCGAAGGTAGGCACATACAGACAGGTCAGACTTGGAGCAGATGTACTACTCATGGATGTCTCATGTATTGGATGGTATAGTCTTCGAATTGGAAGTTGTTCTCTTTCAGAGCCAAAGTGGTACATTCTAGGATAAAACTGATAGGTATCTTGTGGACCAATGTCATAGAGGAGAGCATCTCTTCAACTGCTTCCCAGGTGGCGTCCTGTGGTATGTTGACATACAGGGCCTCAACATCAAGGCATATCAGCACATTGGTGGTGCCACTAGCATTAATCTGGTCCAGCAGATCCAAAGCATCCTTGGTGTCTTTAAGGAAAGTGTATGTTTGTTGTACAATGGGTTGAAGGAAAAAAGTCAAAAAAATTGGATAAGGGTTCGAGGATGGACTCTACCTGACACTATTGGATTGCCTGGAGGGGGGGGGGAGCGTTCCCTTATGTACCTTCGGGAGACAGTAAAAGTAAGGGCCCCAGGGTTTATTTGTGTCCAGGAATTCAGCCTTTTGGTGAGTGATCCATCCATCCGCTTCAGCCTCCTCTATCATACCTCCGATGATGCTCCTTAATGTTTGTGTAGGGTTTAGCACTAATGCCTCATAGTAGGAGGTGTCACTCAGCAGCCTCATACATTCTTGTATGTAGGATACTGTGTCCAAAATCACTATGGCTTCCCCTTTGTCTGCAGGTTAAATTGTGATCTTTGGATCCAGAGAGAGCGAGTGAATAGCCTGTTTTTCAATATTGGATAGGTTCTGGAATGTCCGTGTGGGTTGTAAGAGTCCAATGTCTTAATGCACCTCCTTTTCAAAAGTCAGAATCTCAATGGGCACCATGCTGGGAGATGGCATGAAGGTAGAGCGGTTCCTTAGATTTGTATCACCAGTCTGGGCCATTGTACAGTGATCTTTGAATCAAAATTGTAGGCAAACCTTCCTGAACAGGGAAGTAATTTTACACTTCAGTCGGAACAAGTCTTCTCTTGGTGTAGGGTCAAAGCGCAGGCCTTTGTTCAAAACTGTCAGTTCAGTAGGGGTCAGAATTTTGTCAGACAAATTGATGACTAGGTCTTCTTAGTTGGTACCCCACTATGACTCCTGATTATCATTTGTGGCACTTCTGGTTCCCAGTGCATATTTTTCTGCTTCCTCTGTTTCTTCCTCTACCTCTGCTCGGCCTCTTTCTAAAGAAAAAAAAGGAGTAAGGGGCATGTGTGAGCAGGGTTGGAAGAAAGGGTAAGGAGGGTAGTGGCACATAGGGAATTGCAGTTACAGAATTGGGGGTATCATGTTCATCTGTGCATATTGACAATTCGTATTCATCTTCTACTCATCATCACTACTCATGCCATCTGAGCTAGAGCTTTGGTTGTATGTCTGTGGTTTCTGGGGGTGACCCCGCCCGAGTCATCTGAGGACTCTGCCCCTCCTTCCAAGTGGTAGTCCTCTTTAGTGTATGGGTACACTTTCTCCCTGCTGAATTTTTTAATATCATTCTGTAATTTAGTAATCTTTTGACAGGTAAGGTGTTCTTTGGTTTCATTGAGTTCTGAGTTAGTTTCTGTGAAACAGGATTTAAACTGGGTTATTTGTATCGCTGCCTTGATGGTGGTCTCCATCATGGAGATTTGTATGGTGATAGAGTCTGCTAGTCTTTTAGAGGTATTGATGGTATTGATGGCCAGCCGCAGGTACATTTCCAGGATATTTGCACCCAATCATTCCTAAACTGTAGGTCTTGTAAAAAAAATACGGGGTACGTTGGTAACTATCAGCCTGTTAGGGGCAATGTTAGCTCTCAGGTATTCTGTTATAACCATACCGTGTAATACCATCTTAATAAATTCCTTCTTCAAGGATGACAATTGATCCCAATCTTCCTTTGAGCTCCCAGATGGTCCACTATTATCCTCACCTAAGATTGAGGGAGTCTGAAGTATAGCTTGGACAGTGTCCTCATCAATGCTCAGACCCTGAAGGTCAGACATGGTTGCGCCAAGTTACAATGGACCTGTGAGCAATATTGAGAAAGAAAAAATAAGATCAAGCTCTACAGCTAACTGCTGTACTAATATGTTACAAAGAGAAAACGGGGGGTGGCTAGTCATGAGGAAGATTTAACTGGTCCTGTGCGTCATACTCCCATACACCTAATAAAAAGGATGGATGCACATTTCCACGGGAAGTGAGAATCCTCACTACCAACTCGGGAGAAGTCAACTGGTCCCTACAAGTATTCAGAACTAGGAACAAGGGCCCTCACTCACCTTTCGGTGACATGCTTCATCATCAGGCTTTGCTCCTCGTCAGGCGGCACTGCATGCCTGACGGGCCCCTCAAGGAGGCTTTTTGCCAGAGATCTTTTAGAAATAGTTGCCAGTGGTGGGTGCAATAATGTGGGATGTTCGGCTGGACACATTGGTGAAGAGAAGTGGAGAGTGTTTGCTGTCTAGCATAGAATTCATAGTGGAAGCCACTTTTTGTGGCTTAACTCCACCTTGTAAATGTGGATTCCTCCAACACAGTTTTCTGCATCAGAGGGGTGTACAATGGGTGGTGCTGTGGGCATTCCACCATAACACCCATTGCTTTTGACACTGCCACAGATTTACTAGAAGACATGAATTTGTGGCAGTGCCAAAAGTTAATGCCACCCAGGGGTGGCGTTAGCATGACACAATAAGAAGGAATACTTTTATTCCTCCTTGTTTTTGCTTTTCCTATGTGTGCTGCATTGTGCAGCACACTTAGAAAGAGCAAAGGGCCATGAATGATTGTTTATGTGCAGGAAATTGTCCCTTCCTACACAAAAACAATGAATCAAAAATGACGACGATTTGGTACTTCTATGCGAGCTGCGTTATGCAGCACACATAGAAGTGCCAATTCGCCACTGTAGATTGTTTTTGTGCAGGAAGGGACATCTTTCTGCACATAAACAATCAATCCCCTCAAGGCAGACAGCCTTGCACTATGGTACAAAGATGCCTGCTTTGGCAGCTAGATTTAGTGCTGGCACAGGGGGAAAGGCAGGGGTGCACCCTATTTCAGGAAATACAGTAAATCCCTGCATTTCTAAAATGGGGAAGCACAGCGCTGAAAATTTGGGCGCAGCATCGCTCTGCACTACTTTTTTAGTAAATCTGGCCTGAGTATCTTGTAAGAGCACCAGTGCAGGGTCTGAGAGGAGAAGCAGTCACATAGTAGATTTCGCTGAGTGCTGTGTTTTCTGTTTGTACAATGAAAAACAGCAAATTTGGATGATGAACTGTGTAGCATGAAAAATTAATACACCTGAGTTCTTGTGCTTTACAGTATTGTTGTCAGTGTGTTTGTAGTTGTGTGTTCACTACTGGTTACTCTCTTGCTTGGAGTCTTAAGTTCTGAGATTAAGTTCCATTAATGTAAGTGTTGCCTTTTATTCTTGTGTCCCTTCCTCCTTGGAATTAAGTCTGATCAGCAATACACTCATACTACCGTCCATTGTTTCCAAGCCCTTTCCCAGCACCCTCATCTGGTTCCAAAAAGAACAGATGATGGACGGAATGCTGAACAAATCAAACACTCACCCCAGTCGCAGATCTGGGTTAAATCCATTTTTTTTGCTCACCATGCCATTCCAGTTTGGACCCAGCAATATACAAAACAGTCCTGACCTGACTCAACATGGGGACAGTCCAATCCGAACTACCAGGCCAGGTCTTCCCTACAATGCCCTGCACCATGGTGCAAGGGTGCCTGCACTGGCGCATAGCGGCGTGTTGTGTGCCAGCACAGGGGGAAAGGACAGTAATGCATCATATCTCATAAATACAGCAAACTCCCGCCCTTTTCGTCTGATACAGGGCAGTGCAGCAGGAATCCTTGTGGTGCTGCCCTGCTCCAAACTCTCGTAAATGAGGCTCTGGATTTTCCCTTCACAATTGTACACAATTGACCACCTAATGCTGGTTACTTTACCCTTTCATCTATGGTTCATATTCAACATGAAGCCAGCTACCCTTGAAGTGTATGGTATGGGGTTAGTGTTGCAAATAACACAAGTTTGCTTTACCTGTGGGGGTTGTATGTATGATAGCAGTAAACAAGCTTCATATTATTCTGAGCTACCTTGCCTTTAATTTCATAGCTCTAATGGTATACCAATTTATAAAGCAATGTGTACAAAAATAGGTTGGATGATGTAGTCAGTGGTGTCATCAATGATGTCATCAGTGATTTCATAAATAATGTCATAGAACCTGCCATTAGTGATGTCATATGTGAGGTCATAAGCATGGTGGGAGCGCATGCTATAGTTAGCACTGCTAACTATAACTGGTGAATTTCTGTGTTTTTTTTTTAGTTCAAAAGGTTAATGCTGTCACTGACAAATTCACCTTAGTGTAGCATTTATTTAACCGTTGATTTTTTTCAGTGAATTTCTAAGACTTTTTTCAAGAAAAACAATCTTTTTATAACACCTAACTATAACATTACTTTAGCCTTTGTTTTTTTAGTGAATTTGTAGGGTGTTTTTAAGTAAAATATAATGGATGTGCATAGTAGAGTGTGTGGATAAACTGGCCTCTCTTTTCACACCTTTCTCTCAGATGACAGGTGTGCACAGCAGTGTGTATGCATGAACTGGCCTCTATTTTGAGACCTCTCACTCAGATAACAGGTGTGTGTAATAGGAAATATGGATGGATCGGCCTCTCCTTTGATACCTCTCTCTCAGAAGATGGGTGTACATACTTGTGTGTATGGATGGTGTAACATCTACTTTGAGATCTCGCTCTCTCAGATGACAGGTATACTTAGTAGGGTGCATGGGGAGGGGCTGGCCTCTCCTTCGTGACCCTGCACTTGGATCACAGGTCTGCACAGTAGTAGGGTGTGGAGGGACTGGCCTCTCAATTAAGACCCCTCTCTTTGATAACGGGTGTGCACAGTGGATGTTTGATGGAACAATGCATGAGTATATCACGCATGACTTTACAGTGTGGCCTCTGCAACTATCGCATCTTTACCACGCATGCCGTTACCACCCTGTCCTAAAAACGACCCCACCCTGTCCTTAAACCTACACCAAATCCCCACCCCACCCTAAACCCTAAAACCTACCCTGCCCTAAAATCTACCCCGGCTCCCCACCCTAAGCTCTAAAAGCTACCCTTCCCTGTCCTAAATCCTACCACACCCTATCCTATAAACTACCCTGACCCCACTACCCTAAACAGTAAAACCTACCCTGTCCTAAAAACTACCCCACCCTGTCCTAAAATCTACCTCATCCTGTCCTATAAACTACCCTGTCCCCTCACCCTAAACCCTAAAACCTACCCTGCCTGAAAAACTACCCCACCCTGTCCTAAAAACTAACTCAACTCCTTACCCTGCCATAAACCCTAAAACCTACCATATCCTGTCCTAAAAACTACCCCAACCCCAACCTTAACCCCTAAAAGCTACCCTGCCCTATCCTAAAACCTACCCTGCCTAGTCCTAAAAACATCCCCAACCCCCCACCCTAAACCGCATAACCTACCATGTCCTAAAAAATACTCCACCCTGTCCTAAAAACTATCCCAATCCCTGTCCCCACCCTGAACCCTAGAGCCTACCCTGTCCTGTCCTAAAAGCGACCCAATCTCCCAGCCTTCACCCTACAACATAAAAGCTTCCCTGAAAAAACCAAAGGTTACAGGGACGTTATAGTTATGTTCTGAATTTACTCATACAAAACCCCAAACCATAGAAATTCAGCAGTTATAGTTAGAGTTCTTTTAAGTAACTAAAACACGCGCCCTAAGGTACCTATAACTCGTGCATTCACCATGCACAGTTGTCTCGTCAACAATTTTATTGTAAATGTTGCCGTGTGAATAGGAAAGATAGCATAGAATATGTCATTAATGATATAATATGCGGAGTAATTAGCTGTGCATGGCAAAGGCGCGAGTTATAGTTACCTTAGGGCACAAATTTTAGTTACTTGAAAGAACTCTAACTATAACTGCTGAAATTATATGGTTTTGTTCCAGTAAATTCAGAACCTAATTATGCTGTCCCTGTAACCTTTGGTTTTTTCAGTGAATTTCTATGATTTTTTTAATGTATAGTAATTTGAATTGCTGTATATGAATCCAACCACCACCATGCACAGCCTTCGGCCATGCGCGGCAGCGGTTGGCCACAGGGCCTACCCCCTATAAACACCCAACCTTTCACCGTGCCTTCCCTCTCCCTTGCACAGTAGGGGTCGCCCTCAAAGGCTGGCCTGCAGCCAGTCCCTGCTGCCAACCCCCCTAACTACCCAACCTGATGTTGTGCACAGCCCCTGGCACATGCACGGTGGAAATTAGCCGCAGCCTCTGTGGGTGTGAAAATAGGTGTGAGAGGCCGTATCTGGGGGTAAGAGTGGCTGTCAGAGTGTCTGTCTGGGTGTGAGGGTGCATACATCAGTGTTTTAGTGGGTGCGTCTGTATGTGCGCTGGCCTATGAGTGGGTGCATTAGGGTGTCAGTGGGTGTGTGATGTCTGAGTGGGTGTGTGAGTGAGTGCGTAAATGTCTGTGACCTTCACACTGAGATTATTTTCACTTGTATTTTTTTTCTAGCCGTTTATGGGCTTTGATATTATTTCTTTCCAAAAAATAATTAATTAAAATCCCTTTGTAGGCTATCTGACACCCCAGGGGAAGCCTTAAGGGCTTTCCCGCAGTCCCTATCTATACTTTTAATTACATTATTTTTTTAAAGTAATAAAGGTCCTTTAGGGCTACTTGGCACTGCACATAAGCCAGCAGTGCCATTGGTTCACAAGCATGGAGCTGCTTTGACAGCAGGTTTGTGCTTGTTAAAGCATTTCATCTGTGTCCCCTACACGCATGCTGGGAACGGAAATGAAATTTCATATTTTGACAGCTGGACCTCCTTTACAGGTCCAGCTGTCAAAATGTGAAGTGTTTGCTGTGACCTGGCTGCAGCAGCAACAGCAAATAGCTATGTCCCAGGGGTGGGCATCCTGGGACACAGCAGGAGCTGGCCCTGGGGGGTGGTGGTCCCCAGGACCATCAGTGGCTCCACAAGGGGGCCCACGTGGCCCCCCTCCAACAGGACATAGGCCCAGGTGGTGGTTCCCAGTGCCAGGGGGTCACAGAACGTGGGGGAGCCATGGGTCCTCTGCATATACTTTCAGCAGTGCCCAAGGGGGTGGTGGTCCCTGGGGTGTGGGTGGGCCATGGGCCCCCCACATATTATAAATAAGGCATCCCTGGGGAGGTGGCAGTCCCCAGGGTGCGGGGGGTGCAGGCCCCTTTGCATATAAAAAAAAAAAAAACTCCAGGGAAGTGGTGCTCCCCTGAGCTGTGGGGTGCCGGGGGGCCCCCGCACACAAAATGTTTAATACACCCAGGGGGCCTATAAAGAAAACAAGCTTGGGAGTCCCCGCTTGCTTTTTAAAATATTTTTGCTGCAAATTTGTGAATATCACGAATTTACGTCAAAAAACATTATTTTTAAATGTGTGTTTTTTAATCTGGGGTGCCCCTCTTGCCCTCTCCCGCCCACTAGTGCTAAGGGATCAGGGTGTCTCTACTCTGGCCCCTTTTATTTTATTTTTACTTTTTTTCTAGTCCCTAGAATGCTGCCAACACTTCCTGGTTTGAAATGTCGGCAGTCAATCAGAGATGTGTATTTCCATGCACAAGTTCATCGTTGTTTGCGAACACTTAGCGACCAGAGATATACACATTTGAATTTCCCTAAATTTCTCAATAACTACTGAACATATTAAAACCAAATAACCAAAAGCACGATCTGCGTACCGACAGCTAGCTTTCTGCCAAATTTGGTGTCATTACGTCCAGTGGTTCGTCCTGCAGTTGTATCTAAAGAATCCTATGGAAACTAACATGGGAAACTCAAACGTTTTTGAGCCCCCTTTTTCTCGGACCCCACATGACGGATCACCTCGAAACTGTTCATGTGCAAAAAGAATCACTGCAACACTTATTTGGGGAAAATTTCGTGAAGATTTGTCAGACGGTGCCAAAGATATAGCCAGGTCAAAAAATGCTTTTCCTATGGAAACATGGTTGTAGGAAGTTGGCTCTGTTTATACTATTGCACAGTAAGAAATAGTGTGCACAGAGTCCAAGGGTTCCCCTTAGAGGTAAGATAGTGGCAAAAAGAGATAATTCTAATGCTCTATTTTGTGGTAGTGTGATCGAGCAGTAGGCTTATCAGAGGGTAGTGTTAAGCATTTGTTGTACACACACAGGCAATAAATGAGGAACACACACTCAAAGACTTACTCCAGGACAATAGGTTTTTATTTAGAAAAATATATTTTCTTAGTTTATTTTAAGAACCACAGGTTCAAGATTTACAAGTAATACTTCAAATGAAAGGTATGTCACTCAGGTATTCTAGGAACACTTTGAATAATCACAATAGCATGTTCAGTTTTGACGAAAAAGGCAATAAGCTATTTTAAAAGTGGACACTGCAAAAATCAACAGTTCCTGGGGGAGGTAAGTAATTGTTAAGTTTACAGGTAAGTAAAACACTTACAGGGTTCAAAGTTGGGTCCTAGGTAGCCCACTGTTGGGGGATCAAGGCAACCCCAAAGTTACCACACCAGCAGCTCAGGGCCGGTCAGGTGCAGAGGTCAAAGTGGTGCCCAGAACACATAGGCTTCAATGGAAATAGGGGTGCCCCGGTTCCAGTCTGGCTGCAGGTAAGTACCTGCGTCCTCGGAGGGCAGACCAGGGGGTTTTGTAGGGCACCGGGGGGGACACAAGCAGGCACAGAAAGTACACCCTCAGCGGCATAGGGGCGGCTGGGTGCAGAGTGCAAACAGGTGTTGGGTTTCAGATAGGAATCAATGGGGAGACCCGGGGGTCCCTTCAATGATTCAGGCAGGCACAGGGGGGGCTCCTCGGGGTAGCCACCACCTGGGCTAGGCAGAGGGTCGCCTGGGGGTCCCTCCTGCACTGGGGTTCGTTTCCTTCAGGTCCTGGGGGCTGCGGGTGCAGTGCTGGTTCCAGGCGTCGGGTTCCTTGTTACAGGCAGTCGTGGTCAGGGGGAGCCTCTGGATTTCCTCTGCAGGCGTCGCTGTGGGGGCTCAGGGGAGTCAACTCTGGCTACTCATTGGCTCACAGTCACCGGGGAGTCCTCCCTGTAGTGTTAGTTTTCCGCAGGTTGAGCCGGGGGCGTCAGGTGCAGAGTGGAAAGTTTCACGCTTCCGGCGGGAAACGTGTGGTCTTTAAAGTTGCTTCTTTGTTGCAGAAAGTTGCAGTTTGTTGAACAGGGCCGCTGTTCTCTGGAGCTTCTTGGTCCTTTAGATGAAGGGTAGTCCTCTGAGGCTTCAGAGGTTGCTGGACCCTGTTGGATGCGTCGCTGTTGCAGTTTTTCTTCGAAGTAGGGAGACAGGCCGGTGGGGCCGGGGCCACATCAGTTGTCATCCCCGTCTTCACTGCAGGGCTTCAGGTCAGCAGACCTTCTTCTTCTTTAGGTTGCAGGAATTTATCTTCCTCGGTTCTGGGAGCCCCTAAATACTGAATTTAGGGGGGTGTTTAGGTCTGGGAGGGCAGTAGCCAATGGCTACTGTCCAAGAGGGTGGCTACACCTTCTTTGTGCCTCCTCCCTGAGGGGAAGGGGGCACATCCCTATTCCTATTGGGGGAATCCTCCAAAATCAAGATGGAAGATTTCTAAAGGCAGGGGTCACCTCAGCTCAGGACACCATAGGGGCTGTCCTGACTGGTGGGTGACTCCTCCTTGTTTTTCTCATTATCTCCCCTGGACTTGCCGCCAAAAGTGGGGGCTGTGTCCAGGGGGTGGGCATCTCCACTAGCTGGAGTGCCCTGGGGCATTGCAACACGAAGCCTGAGCCTTTGAGGCTCACTGCTAGGTGTTACAGTTCCTGCAGGGGGGAGGTGTGAAGCACCTCCATCCAGAGCAGGCTTTTGTTTCTGTCCTCAGAGAGCACAAAGGCCCTCACCACATGGGGTCAGAAACTTGTCTCTCAGCAGCAGGCTGGCTCAGACCAGTCAGTCCTGCACTGAACAATTGGGTAAAATACAGGTGGCATCTCTAAGATGCCCTTTGTGTGCATTTTTTTAATAAATCCAACACTAGCATCAGTGTGGGTTTATTATTCTGTGAAGTTTGATACCAAACTTCCCAGTATTCAGTGTAGCCATTATGGAGCTGTGGAGTTCGTTTTTGACAAACTCCCAGACCATATACTTAATATGGCCACAACTGTACTTACAATGTCTAAGAATAGACTTATACACTGTAGGGGCATATTGCTCATGCAGCTATGCCCTCACCTGTGGTATAGTGCACCCTGCCTTAGGGCTGTAAGGCCTGCTAGAGGGGTGACTTACCTCTGCCACAGGCAGTATTTTGTGTGCATGGCATCCTGAGGGGGATGCCATGTCGACTTTGTCTTTTTCTCCCCACCAACACACACAATCTGCAATGGCAGTGTGCATGGGTTAGGTGAGGGGTCTCTTAGGGTGGCACAACATATGCTGCAGCCCTTAGGGACCTTCCCTGGTCACAGGGGCCTTGGTACCACTGGTACCTTTTACAAGGGACGTATCTGTGTGCCAGGGGTGTGCCAATTGTGGAAACAATGGTACATTTTAGGCAAAAGAACACTGGTGCTGGGGCCTGGTTAGCAGGGTCCCAGCACACTTCTCAGTCAAGTCAGCATCAGTATCAGGCAAAAAGTGGGGGGTAACTGCAACAGGGAGCCATTTCCTTACACAGGTCCTAACTATAACTACCTACTGGCGACTGCCAGTAGGTTATATACATATAGAAATATATATAGAGAGAGAAAGAGAGAGTACAGTGGCGTAGATTGGAGTGAGTGGCATAGAGTGGAGTAGCGTAAAGTAGAGTTGAGTTGACTGGCTAAGAATGCAGTGGCATTGAGTGCAGTAACATAGAGTGGTGCATAGTAGAGAGCAGTTGCATAGAGTGTGGTGGCATAGAGTGCATTGCTGATGGGCAGAGTGGTGCAGAGTAGAGTGGCAGTGAGTGCAGTGACAGAGTAGACTGGTGCACAGTAGATTAGAGTGGTGTAAAGTGTGCAGTGGTGAAGAATACATCGGCATAGAGTGCAGCAGTGAAGAGTACAGTGTGCTTAGAGTGCAGTGGCATACAGTAGAGTGGAGCAGATTAGAATAGTGCAGAGTGCAGTGGCATAGAGTGCAATGGTGTAGTGTAGAGTGGTGTAGAGTGCAATAGCATAGAGTAGAGTAGTGCTTAGTAGAGTGGCATAGAGTGCAGTGATGCAGATGCGAGTTCAGTTGTATTGATAGCAGTGGTGCAGAGTAGAGTTGGACAAATTATGGGTTTCAAATAATTTTGTGTCACCATGTGAGATATTCACGAAAATTCATTATTTTTCACAAATTTTCACAAATTATTCACAAATATACATTTTGAAAGAAAAAACACAGACTCATTCATACACTAATTCATTTACTCATACATGCACTCAGAGACTCATGTGCCCACTCATACACCCACTCAGACACTCCTGCATCCACTCAGACCCACTCAAACTCACACACCCAGTTTCCGACCCAGTCAAACACTCATGCACCAACTCACAAATCCACTGACATAAACAGGCCCTGTGGCCAATCTGCGCTGCTCACAGCCAAAGGATGTGCGTGGTGCAGGCTTGGGTGACTGTAAAGGCCTTGAGACCAACCCCCACCACCTACGGCCAAAGGCCTGCATGGCAGGTGTTGGAATGACGTATAGTAATTACAATTACTTTAGGTAAAAAAAAACATAGAAATTCACAGGAAAAAAACAAAGGTTACAGGGACGTTATAGCTAGGTACTGGATTTACTCATACAAAGCTATAGAACTTCAGCAGTTAGAGTTCTTTCAAGTAACTAAAACTTGCACCTTCGCCCTGCATAGCTAATTAATCCACATATTATATCATTGATGAGATCTTGTATGGCATCTTTGATAGTATCACTGCAACATTTGCAATAAACTTATTGATAAGAAAACTGTGCATGGCAAGGGCGCGAGTTATAGTTACCTTACGACGCGAGTTATAGTTACCTAAAGAACATTAACTATAACTGCTGAATTTCTATGATGTTGTTTGAGTAAATTCAGAACCTAACTATAATGTCCCTGTAACCTTTGTTTTTCCAGTGGAAAAAAACCCACATATATATATATATATATTTATATATATATATATATATATATACGAGTTATACTTACCACTTTACTTTTCACCACGCATATGCCTTTACCAACCATGCTTTTACAACGAAATATTCGTGGCAAAGGCATGAGTGGACGCGTGGTAAAGGTATAAGCATGTTAAAAACTTTTGTTGTAAATGCACTGTAGTGATCGCCTTGTTAAGGCATGCGTGTAAATTGGATGCTTGGTTCCGTCATACAACCGACTAGAAAGAGCTCACTCTTAAAAAACAAGAAATAACAAGCTTTCTTTTACTAATTAACGCTCTTTAATGTCTGAATTGGATTGTAAAAATTACGTTGATAAACTTGATAGAGCATTCAGTGGACGGTACAAAGGCACCTTTCTACTGTCAGATATCTAAGCGCGTTCTGTGACACTTCGCGTGTTTTACAATTCGTCTTGGCTCCTCTGAGAAGCTAGCTATCAAGGTTACGGAGCATCAGACTATATTGATGTCAAGGTCAAAGTCTTCTCATTTTAGAGGTGAAACCGGCTCTACACCCCCGAGCCCCTGCTGTATATTTAATTCCTGTCAGAAGCCCTGCAATGGCCGTGGCTTTGGTTTATGCCTCACAGTTTAGTTCCTTTACGGCTTTATTGCTTCCTTCGGCTATATTTCTGGCTTTTTATAATTTCCATGACAGAGGTAGACTGCAAGCACAAGCATCCCGGACTTGACTGTTGTCATGGCAGCTAGACTGTTTAATTTTGTGGTGTCCTGGTTAAAATTTTAAAAAAGAAAACACATGTAACACATTTTTTTAGACAGACACACTGTTTTAATGGATACAAAGGGAACAGCTATGAGTAGCATATTGTTGAGCGCGACATTATCAGTTGCAGAGGCCGCTGCAGACGCTGCATGTCTTCCGAAACCATTGCAATTACCCGGCATAATGATGATCCTCGTGTGATGTCTAGCAGTGATCAGCCACACAGAAAACCGCCGCAGTAGAAACCCGTTTCAAGCACACGAGCACATCAAAGGGAAGCGTAACCCTCAGTCGTCATGATTACGCATTTACTGAAAGCTTTACTATGTTCAAAGTTGTAGTCCAGATCATAACAGCAAAGGCCTAAAAAAATCTGAGCTTTCCATGTGAGAAATTTGTAGAGGCCTACACTGGCAGATTTGCATAGCACGGTTCACATAGATATTACCCCAGCCTTGTGCATGGTCCACATGAATATTCCCCCAGACTTGTGGACGGTCCATATGGAGATTACGTCTATCCTATGCACGGTCCACATAGATATTACCCCAGTCTTGTGCACGGTCCACATGAATACTACCCCAGTCGTGTGCACGGTCCACATAGATATTACCCCAGCCTTGTGCATGGTCCACATGAATATTCCCCCAGACTTGTGGACAGTCCATATGGAGATTACGTCTATCCTATGCACGGTCCACATAGATATTACCCCAGTCTTGTGCACGGTCCACATGAATACTACCCCAGTCGTGTGCACAGTCCACATGGATATTGCCCCAGTCTTGTGCACGGTCAACATGGATATTACCCCAGTCTTATGCACGGTCCACATGGATAGTACCCTAGTCTTGTGCATGGGCCACACAGATATTACCCTAGACTTGTGCACTGTTCACATGGATACTACATCTGTCCTATGAAATGTCCACATAGATATTACCCCAGTCTTGTGCACGATCCACATGGATATTACTCCAGTCATGTACAAGATGGAAGCTAGTTTAGGTCGTGCTTCTCACTCCCCACATTCTCCGACACAGACATTGTCATTGGTTTGGAACTATTTATTGGGTTTTGTACATATCACTAAAACATTTGCTTGAAATCACTGTAAAGCTGTGGTCATCGAGATCGCAAACTCCGATATCGCAGGTTATCCCTCTTGACAAGCTTGTTAACTCAGCACTATGCAATACTTTTGACTGTGGTCCAGTGTTTTTGATTCATCTGTAAGAAAGCATCTACGTGCTCACATCTTTGTGAACACAAAGCTGTAAACCCAACATGTTATCATTACAGCAACGGAAAACAAATGAACACGCAAGGGCTATTGGTGGTGAAAGCTTTAGCCTGTGTAAAGACAAAGCGCCTGATTTAGATCTCGATGGAGTGGTTACTCTGTCACAACAGTGACGGATATCCCATCCGCCTAAATCTAAATGCCATAGAAAACAATGGTATTTAAAGTTCGGCGGATGGGATATCCGTCACCCTTGCGACAGAGAAACTCCTCCGCAGAGATCTAAATCAGACCCATACATTCTAACAAAGAAGCCCTAAATTAGCAAATAAAGTGTCAAAATGCCAATAAAGTAAATACATCAAAGAAAGTACACTGACTCTGAATTATACACTGTCAGGTTGCTTCTGCAGTCTGAACAAGCATTGGCAAAGTTAATAAGATCCGTCTTTAGGACATATTGGTTTTGCCAGTAGTCGTTAGTCTTGCTGCAGAGCATCTCCAATGCTTTGCCACATGGTTGAAGAATTGAAAGCCAAAAACTTTTGATATGGCTGCCATGTCATTTTGTAGGCACACACACCACAAAGGCACGCACTTACAAAGTGATACAGCCACTTTTTTCTTTTTAGTACTGATACTTGTTGCGTTGGTAAAAAAAAAGGAAAAGATTTGCAAAAACATTTTTTTAGCTGAGGGGGTAGCAACACTGGGGAAAGAGCAACATGGGGGCCACGGGGGCACAGATATGTGCTAGTAGTTACATGTAGGCACGGGTGTGGGGTTGAAGCAAAAAAGGAGGATGTAGGTAGGGAAAGCAACCTGGCGGGCACCGGTGGGAGAGCAAATGTGCAAAAGGGCAACATGAAAGTAATGTAGAGAATCACAAGAGGAAAGTAAGGGAGGAACAAACTGGTGAGAAAGAGAGGAACACGGAGCACAGTGATGAGGGTATGAGAGAAGCATATCAGGGAGACAACTGAAAAACACACACACTTATGTGGAGTGTTTCAACAAATGAAAAAATACAGCTTCAAAAGCAAGCTGTGAAAGGACAGAAGTAAAGCATACATGCTCCACAGTAAGGACAAAAGCATGAAGAGGAAGAAAAGCTCATGTGAACTAGCGAAAAAGAAGCGAGCTAATGTGGGTGGCAATATGCAATGGATGGGCTATAAACCCACTGTAAACTAATATGTCTTGCAACAGAGAGCATATGCACTGTCTAGTGGGCTTAGACCTAAAAAGAATTGCCTAAACCCATAACTAAAAAACAGAAAGAACACAAATTGGACAATGTAATCGTTCACAAAGTGCCATAGCATTGATATAAATCTCATCCAAGGACTGTCAAACAATAGAAAACAAATGAATGTCAACTCTGAACTCATTTTTAAACATACTTTTTAACATTTTTGTAACACAACGTTTTCCAGACAGCAAATCCAGTCTTCAGGCGTACTCAAAACACTGGGGCTCATATTTCAGCCACATCTAACATTCTCACACAAATAAATGCAGGAAGTCATAGGTAATCATTTGTTTGAAGAAGAATGTGGAAGGTTCTCCCACATTTACTAACAACGCATTGAGTGGCATTGACTAGATTCTAGATTTTGGGTCAATTGCATCATAACAATATAATCTGCAATGTCCCACCACCTATACCTCAAATATTTAATCTGCGAGCAACATCAAGAACAAAACAAGTTATTAAGACTTTACCTTAATGTAATACAAATAAGAAAACACAACACATTCTTCACATCTTTTCATCGATTACCAGTGATGTAGTTTATTAGATTGAAAGTACTTACTTAAATTACCTCTGGAATGAGGACTTGGTTTTCTCTGCAGGGTGACCGCCAAACCTTTTGCCTTCACCCTTTCTATTGATCGAAATTTGGTTTTGTTGGCATTAGGACTCTGTGCACTTTACCACTGCAAACAAGTGCTAAATTGCTTATTCTCTCTCCCTAAAACATGGCAAGATTGGCCTACACCTCATTGGCACATTTCATTTACTTATAAGTACCTAGTATATGGCATATTATGGGCCAAGGGTCTGTAGAATAAATGCTACTGGTGGGCCTGCACCACTCATTGTGCCACACACTCAAGAAGCAATATAAAAAGTGTCTCAGGCCTGCAATTGCCACCTGTAGTGCAGTTTTAAACTGCCCTTTTGCCCTGGGAAAAAAACACTTTTTGCCATACCTAAGCCTTTTTTTAAAAAAAGTTTTAAATCACTTTTAAGGTAGTCCCTAAAGGCCCATAGGGCAAGGTTGGTTGTAATAAATAGTAGAACCTGTAAGATTATGTTTTACATGTCCTGGGATTGAAAAACTCCTAAATTAATTTTGCACTACTGCGAGGCCTACCTCTTCAATTGGATACCGTTGGGTTACCTCATTACATTGAATAAATGCTAATTTTAGATTGCGAGCAGGTACAAATGTTATGACTCATGGATCAAAATTTAAAATCCTCTTTAGTGGTAAAGTCAGATTTTAAGTCACAATTCTAACAACACCACTTTTAGAAAGTTGGCATTTCTGTGCCCTAGCCATTTGAGCCTCTGCCAGTGTCCCTATTCCATAACTGTGAATGGCTCTGGATTGTTTATTTCTCCCAAAGAGTGAGACAATTGGGGACTGGGTGTGGGGAGGATGGGTCATTCTGCCAGGATGGCAGAGAGTGGAGCTGTTCTCTGGTCCACTTACACTTCAAAGGGCTTGCCACCAACACACACAAATGAAACTGATACTAGTCTTTTCACCCCAGACCTCTTGGAACCACAACACAGTAAGGATAGAACTTTCCACAACCAGGTGTAAAGGTATTATACGCAATCCCCCATTTTAAAGACTGGCACCAAGTAAAATATTGGACTTCTTTCCCACCAATAGAGAATGAGAATATTATTTGACCATTGCAAGACACAACACTTTCTACTGCAAAGACTGTGATGGCCTTAAAATTAGTTAGCTTTTGCTTTGGACCTACCAAGATTTCCCACAGGGGTCTCTGTAAGAGAACAGAGGAGACACGTCTCCCATCATTTGACAGCATGCTTCATCATGGTGCCTCCTCTCATCCGGTAAGGTGAGTACCACCGGGTGGGTTCAACCAACTTAACTTGGGAGCTCATGTTAAGTATTCTTTCTGGACAGTTGCTGGGTTCCAGTTAAAATGATTCTGGATATACTCTGATTAACTCTTTATTCAGCAGTTATCAAGTCATTGTAAAAAAATCCAAATCTGGATGTATGTTGAAACTTAATTGCTTCTACATCCAAAAGTAATCTTGCCTGCATGTTTCAGTCCAAATCTGTTTGCCCCTATGGGTCACTCTGATTTTTTTCAGGGATAGGACTCCCTGCCTACCTCTCTCTAATGCTAAAGGATTCTAAATTAATAAGAAGGCATGCAGCTTCCCTACCTGTCTCAGCAGTTATTTTGAACCCTAATGGGTTCCTAGACCTACTTCATTGTTCGAGTGGGAGTGGGAATTTTCTTGTAGTCTCACTTGCATCAATGGTACAATGCCTCCATGTCACCTATAGTGCCTATCTTGTGCCACACCTCCTGTGTGAGCTTCAGGGACATAACAAGCCCCTGAGGACTTGAACACTGAAACTGGCCACTGGTGGAGTAATCCTAACCCCCCCACCTACCCAAGTGGTGTCCCCCTGGTCCTGGACCCTTGGAAGTGTTGTTAGATGTACTTCTCCTGCCTAACTGTAAAACTTAGCAATTAGAAAAACGTTCACCAAAAAGTGCCCTGGGAAACAACAGAAGACTGGGACCTACCTGCCAGCCAATCTACTCAGGGTGCATGGTAGGTCAGCCTGACATTGCAGTAGCTAGCTCTACATTCTTCTTTTCAGCAGCAAATCCTTTTCAGCGGGAACTCTCAGCGAAGGTATTCAGATTTGAAGAGCTCTTGTCGGCTCCAGCCTGCAGCTTTGCCCTGCTGGAGATTTTCCACTTGCAAAAAAGCGAAGGTAAAAATCTTCACTGCGTCTTCGTCCACTGGATCCCATAAGACAACGCTTCCTCCTCAGATACCACCTGCTGCCTTGCCCAACTGTACTTTACATTCTGAGGAACTTTTCTTCAATGTTTCTTTTAAGTCTAAATGTGAGCTGAGATTGGGCCCAATCCACCTCGTGTATCTGGCACACGCTCTGTCGTGGTAGGCATTAACATTTGATTGTGCCCCAGTCTTGTGTGACCAGATACCTGCAGTTGGCACTTTGATCTTTTGGGTGCTATTTTGCACTAAAACTTTAAAAAAATTTTACCTCCAGCTCTACTGATTGAATTTATTTCATTTAGTGTTGTGTTTTCACTTTAATATGGTTTGTGTGCTGCAAAAATATTTTACACACTGCCTCTAAGTTAAGCCTGACTACTTTTTATTTGTAAATAATTTTTATTGGGTTTTAGCATGAAGAAAGACATACCAATGTTGTCAGCATGAGCAATATGATCAAATACAACAATAGTTACAACATCAATATTTTAAGAGCAAAAGAGTGATGTGGCAAGGAGCAGAGCAAGTATTAGGAGAGTGAAGCATGGAGTGGAGAACGGAAACAGAGGCTCTATGGGCCAAGGTAGTGGGTTAGGCTGACGGGAGAGTTAGTTGACTCAATGGAGACCACATATGAACATGTATTCATAGCGCACTGACCTGTGTGGTGGGTCGCCGTTGTCCAGTGTATGATACATGTTCAGATGAGGTGGATAGCAGCAAAGAGGACAAGTGTAGCGCTCTCGTGAACTGAGTCCCGGGTGAAACAGAGATGGGTCCCAGTAGGAAATAGGGTAGAAAGAGGGAAGCAGAAAAGTGTGAACTATGGAGTTTTTTTTTTAAAAGGGGGAAAGTGTAACTGGTGTGAAGTACGAACAGAAGGTGCATGGAGCGACTAGTTAGAGGTAGTGTGGTGTGTGCAGGTCGGGTAGGCATTTGAAACACCTGGATTTATGGTTGTTGGTGAGGGGGAGTGGACGGGTCATCTGCCGCAAAGTCTTTAAATTGTTGCCGCATAGTATCCCATGCAGGTACTATAGGACATTTACGTATTTACCTTGTCTCCACCCAGTGTAGTGCAGAGCTTTCTGCTGTGCTCCAGCGAATGAGTGCTGTTCCCCACTAAAGGAGGGTTGGGGTGAGAGGCCCATCAGTACACGGTAAGGAGGTGCTTGGGTAACAGAAGTGCAAGGTTGGCAAAGTGGGCTCTCACTTTGTTTTCTTTTTACTTGGGAAGATTTGGAGAGCAGTGGATTCCCAAGAGGTGAGTGCTGGAAGCTTGGTGACAGTGGTCATGGTAGAGTGTACAAGTTAAGCTTGGCTGCTTTTGAGCCAAGCTACCAGAGGGTTAAGTACAGCTTAATTTAGTGACTTCTGTGGTTCATCATGACAAGCATTGTGGTTGTTGCCTGAATGGGGTTTCCACCTTTCTCAACCAATAAGCTAATTTCTTGCAAGACATATTTCCACAAATTTCTTTGCACTACATACCAAGCAGCAACTATAGATCAAACATGTCCACCTGCCAACAAGCCTTCAACTTAAAAAAAAATAGACAAATATATAGAATTTCAATCACTACGATACATTGAATTAGAATGGGAAAGCACCACTTAAACTTCATGAAAATCTTTAAAAAACAAACTGTTAAGCCTGTGTAATGGAGCACAACAACAGTATAACATAATAACATCATATAAGGTGCTCTTGCACCTTACATTTCTATTTTGACTTACTGTAATGCTCTGATCCAGTGAAAAAGACATGAGTTGTCCTAATTATTCAAAGATTTGCAGTATGTTCAATGGTATTCAGCAGACATGCAGATCAAGTTAGCGACTCAAATGGTATTGGATACAGAGTTCTATACCAAATTGTAGCAACCCCGAACCACCTTTAGAAAACATGTCAGGCATCCTGACACTTTAGCTCTTTTTATGAGTGCCCCAAAGATGTATGCCCACATGTGACACCACTCTGTGCCACTCCAATTTGTCCAGTGTTACCGGACTCACAATTATTGCATCAGCAAATTCCAGCCATGGTAATTCTAGGCCTTCAGGAACCAAACACAGGCTACTGCATCCAGCCGATAACCATCCTGCTCCTGCACAATAGGCTAGATACAAATGCTCCCCCAACTCTCCCCTCCCCTGCGATTTCCTAGTCCCACCCTATGCCATCCCCACTTTGGATAAGGAATTAGCGAGTGAGTGAGTGAATGAGTAGACTGTATGTATGTCTGTGTGCATCTGTATTTGAAGATAAGGAATATGATTGATGTCACATGCGAATAACGTAATCACTCTCATCCTCTCACTTATGCTCTTTCATTGGTCCTGATTCAGTGTAGCTTTAGAGTCCTGAGGTAATATGTTTCAGGTTGTCGAATTTCAGTCATAAGTTACCCCTTCCCAAATTCTCAGTCTTTTTTATCCAGATTGAAATTAGAGAACCGGAGCTCTTGTTTCCTCTCTATGATGCATGGTTCTTTGAACCACAATGTGTTGGTGGGGGGAATTTGGCCGGAACTCCAAGATACAAGAGTAACCTTGAGTCGCCAAAAGTCAGCCAACTCTGCAGATGGAACAGAATAATCCGTCCACCCCTGGTTGGGTCTTACAGGCATTGCAGTGGGATTCAAATGGAGGTCCAGGATTTGCCCTTTCTCCCCAGCAGGGAGTTTTAGCCATCTCCAAAGCACAATACCTCAGGACCAACAGTTTACCTGAGTGAAGAGGTCAGGGAAATGTGATGGCATAGAATGAAAATAAAATGGTAAAATACAGTCTTTAGGAAATGGCATGCCCTTTCAGATCAAAAGATAGATGTAACCCACTCCAATGCTAATTGTCATGGGTCCCTCCAAACCACAACCCATGATTGTAGAACTAGTCAGGGAAAGGGAGGTGGGGATATGAAAAGTACCACCCTTTCAGACTCCCTATAAAAAGGCAGTGCATAGAGAGGACAAGTAGGCAGTTCTAGAATCCTTCTTTTGACTGTTACCTATTCTCCTTCACAGAAAAGTGACCTTTTAATGGGTCGCAAGATAAGTGAGAAATAAGTGTGTGGGAAAAGTGAGCAAATCTGGAATCCCTTCCAGTGTTTTGATTGCCGCCTTCTCCTTCACAGGGATAGATCTACCAGGACCTTACATAAGGAACAGAGCTAGGCTAAACAGGGGATAAAGGAGGGAAAATTAAGTTATGCTTTTTCGAGACAATCAGTTATATATGGAGTGCGCAGTATCCCTTCTCTTTTCTCCTTCTTGTCTCTTTCTCCCAACCTGACATCATCTACAATGTTTCTTGCTTTTCTGGTTCCCTCTTTGTTTACTTTTTCATTTTTGCACTTCGTCAAATCCGCTAAGCTGTGGCCCTCTCCTGTCTCTGTGTTTGATAAAATCAGATTGAGGACTTGAATCCAGATCGAATTAATTTTATTCTGGGACAACCAACTATAGCACTTTTTTCTTCTGCCTCGTTGCCTGCTCTTATGCTTAAGAATGGAGGGCACCGATGTTGGTTTAATTCATTTTGTATCAAGATAATTTGTAGGGGTGCTAAAAACAACAACAAATTAGTTTAATTTTGTTTTGAATTTTTTTACATAATGAGAAAAGAACGTGAAAGATGGAACTGATCTTAAGGTAAATTCCTTTTGTGTTATTTTTACCATTATTAAAATCAATGAATTGTTTATTATTCACTGACCGGGATTTATTTAAGTGTTTAATGACACACCTACAACTAATTATAAAAAAAAGATGCATCTTATGTTTTGCAATGTTGTCACAATGAATGTTGCCCAGGGTTATAACAAATCAGGTTAATGTGTAGAGAATTACGGGTCTTATTCACAAACTGCATTATGTAGTATGTGTAGTAGTACTACAATAGTACTACTAAAGTAGTGCAAAATGCTTTTCATAACCCCATGGGTGTAAATCTCTACCTCCGCCTCTCCTATTTTTTTATTAGAGGAATCCTCACACAAGTAAGCTTACTGCTTAGTAGTAAATGTGGGAGGTATTGGGAGAGTGGCGTGAAAATGTTGGTGCGTGTGTATTCATTCAATGAAAAAACAAAGGTTAAAAGTAACATTATAGTTAGGTGAAAATTTCAGTCATAACAACATTTTAAACTTTAAAAAACATAGTGGAATTCACCAGTCATAGTTCAGTAAACTAACTATGACTTGCACCCCTGCTAAGCACTGCTTCTGACCTCACATATTACATCACATATGACGTATTCAAAGACATCATTGATGACATTACTGATGACGTCTCAAAAGACATCACTGATGACATCATCCAAACTACTACTGTTTAATGTACTCTAAAGCCAGTGCAGTCATTCAAAAATGTATTTGAGTAGTAAGTGGTGAACAATTATCTAAAGCATAAAACACATGAGAATATATGCTTATAAAAAATAATTATATTATAGTCTGTTCCGAAAGGACACACATATTCCCTTACATGAACAAGTGTGTACTCTACACAGCCTTTACCCTGTAAAAAGATGTTCATGTAGACTGTATTCATTTAGACACCTAAGAGCCATTAGGTGGGCAAGTTTCTACTAGACACAGTGTTTACCCTGTGCGGAATGCTTCAAAGTGAGTCTACCTCGGTAGCGACCCAAAACCTATTTGGAGGCAAAGGTTCTACTATGTACAGTTTTGACTCTGTCTTCACAGGCATTGCACACCGTCCCATCATCTAACCCATTTTTAGGTTGCTACCTATAGACTTTTTTCTCCATTCAACTGTTGACAAAACTTCTACTTGTTATATGTTCAACCTTAACTACACACAGTTTTCACCCTCTGCATAGGTCTTCATTGAGAATTCACTTCCTCCAGACACAGAAACTCCATTAAGTGCTAAGGACCTTACTACAGTCCACCCTTTAAACAGCTCTTCATGGAGAGCCCACTCCTTAAAAACACCAAAGACCCAGTAGTTTGCAAACACCCTACTACAGATATCCATCACACCCTGCTGAAATGTGCACAATTCAGACCACTTCCTACAGTCTCTCAAACACTGTTGTATAGTCAAGTACATACCTTTGTACTGTGGACAACTCTTAAAGGAGAACCCACTTCTTCTACACACTGAAGCCCCATTAGGAAGTGAAAAGTGTTGCCAAAGCTATCAGTCATTAACAGAGCGGATGCTATAGAACGTTTGCTCTAGATGTAGCTGAATAAATTCATTAAGAGTGATGAGTGTATAGCAAACTGTAACACTAATTGGATAATGTCATAAGTGATGCCATCAATGATGTATTTTGAGAGATCATCAATGATGTCATTGAACATGTGAGTGATGTAATATGTAAGAGGCACAAGTTATAGTTAGGTTGCTAAACTATAACAGGTGAATTTCACTGTTTTTTAATTGAAAAGGTCACATTATGACTGAAATTGCACCTGTAATACTACTTCAATCTTTGATTTTTTTCAAGAAATTTGTAGGCTTTTTAAATTTAGGTTAAGTGTTTTTTGTACACCATATTATAATGTCACTTTAACCTTTGTTTATTTTCAGTGAAATTGAAGTTTTATTTTTCTTTTACATAAACTGAGATGTTGTTATTGTACCCAACTGTAACATCATTTTAACCTTTGTTTTTTTCATATCTTGGTAATGCTGTTTTTTTAAACTTAAAAATAATATATATATTTTATTTTTTACAATAAAATTGCATTTGTTTTAACAAGAACATTTAATACACATCAAGTGTATTTTTCGGACTTTCCATCTGTAACAGTTTATGAAGATTCCTTGAGTGCTTTTGTGTCAAAATTGCTTTCTATTCTCGTTTTCCAGTCTCACTGCTGTATAGCGAGAGTAACACGAGACAGTTAACTTACCCAGAGAACACTTCTGATTGGTTGAACTCACTATCTGTGTTCATTCCCTGGAAGATCCCATCCTTTGAAAATAATTGTTGTCATTACGGAAAAGGAGTTGCAAAATGGCATCAGGGGACAAGAGAGATGTCCAGGTTGTAGAGGACGAGGAAGCGATTCAAATACCAAAAAATTTCCTTGTGTGGAAACTCTTTAACATTCCATCTGTGAGAAAAAACTAGCCACAAAAGCAGTGGAATGTAACTTCTCCCATAAACAATTTTACCACGGAACAGGGGACATATATTCACATGGAACCACAGGCATGTGGAAACGTGAACTCTTCACCCACAACATCTTGCTTGAGCACAAAGGGAGTGAGATAAGGAATAGTCATTAACTTTGTTTGCACCAAATAGGGCTCTTCAGGGCGCTGTCCCAGCAGACATCTTTCGTTATATACTGCTGTGCATGTAAAATAATACTTGTAGTTGGAGAGCAGGTTAACCTCTTTCTGCAACAAACTTCTGAGGGAGGACAAATGTCCTATCCAGTAATTTTTTTAATCTTTTGTTCTTTGTTGCTTTGAGGTCCTTCTTCAGTTTAGTTTCAATTTCCTTTGTTCAAAAATGACAAAAAAGTTAAAACAATATAAAAAGTTAAAAAGACAAAACAAATGAGTATTTTAAGAACCGACCATTCTGGTTAAAAAATAGAAACATTTCATGTTGTTTGTCATGTATGTGTCTTTATGTTTCTACATAATAGATGTCACAGCATTCTATTCTTAAATATGAAAGGTAACAGTATTCTGTTGTGCTAAAATAAAGCTCAAGCACTTATAACAATAGAATTATATTACAATTAGAAAAATGTTTGCATGAGGTTTGTGTTTCCTATGAAATGCATGCCTGTTATAAAATGTATATTTCTATTCATGATCTAACAGAAATACATTTTCTGTTAGATTATAATCAGCATTTATTGGGCCAGAGAATTTACCTATCAGCAAATGGTCTGTTATGGATTGACGGGTGTGTGTAGTAGAAGGTTGCACACCTAATGGGGTGTGGCTCTGTGAAAGGAGTGGGCTCTCTCTGTGGTCTTTTGTACACAGCATTGGGCATGTACATAGGGGCTTTCCACTGAAGGAGGCAGGTTTGTCTGGAGGACATGATCTCTGCTTGAAGACTGTTGTACAATGCATAGGCTGTTTGTTGTAGGGGCTTGTCCACTCACATCTCATTGATTGCACCAAAGGGATCACCTAGCCTCAAACAGTCTGGTACAGGATGAAGGGTGTGAGTAGTAGGGTTTGTACACCTAGTGGGGCATGACTGTCTGAAGGGAGTGGGCTGTCTGTGAGGCCTTCTGTATAACGTGAAGGATGTGCATGGTAGGGGCTTTTCCACCTAAGACGGTATGGGTGTGCAGAGGGAGTGGACTCTGCCTCAAGAATTCTGTACAAGATTTAGGCTGAGTGTTGTAGGTGAATGGCCACTTGCAACTCATTGATTGTGCTCAAGAGATTACCTACCCACAAAGGTTCCAATACAGGGTGAAGGGTTTTGTAGTAGGGGATTGAAATCTAATTGGACATGGGGTGTCTGAAGCGAGTGGGCTCTCTGTGAGGTCTTTGTTGTAAGACGTAGGGTCTGGGTATTAGGGGGCTTGCCAGCTAAGGGTGTTTGAGTGTCTGGAGGGAGTAGGCTCTGCTTTTAGACTTCTGTACAAAACATAGGCTGTGAGTTGTAGGGGCTTGGTCATTCGCATCTCATTGACTGAACCAGAAAGAAAGCCATCTCACATGGTCTGACACAGGGCAAAAGGTATGCATAGTAGGAGCTTGCACACCTAATTCAGCATGACTACCTGAAGGGACTGGACTCTCTGTGAGGGCTTCTTTACAAGGAATAGGGCATGCATAGTAGGGACTGTGCCACCTAAAGGCGTGTGGGTGTCCAGAGTGAGTGAGCTTTGCTTGAAGACTTCTGTTCAAGGCATAGGCTGTGTGTTATAGGGGCATGGTTGCTCACATCTCATTGATTGTGCCATGGGAGATTGCCTACCTGCCAATATTCTGGTGGAAAACAAAGGGTGAATGTAGTACAGGCTTTGCCACCTAAGGGTGTTGGTGTCCAGAGAGAGTGGTCTCTGCTTGAAGACTACTGTACAAGGTGCAGGCTGTGTGTTGTAGGAGAATGGCAACTAGCATTTCATTGATTGCATCTGAGAGATTGCCTAGCCACAAATGGTTTGGTACAGGGTGAATGGTGTGTGTAGTAGGAAGTTGAACACCTAATCTGAGGTGGCTGTGTGAAGGGATTGGGCTTTCTGTAAAATCTTCTTTACAAGACATAGGGTGTGCGAGGTATGGGTTTTGCCACCTATGTAGGTGTGGGTGTCCGGAGGGTGTGAGCTCTGCTTGAAGATTTCTATACAAAGCTTAGGATGTGTGTTGTACAGTAAGGCCTCTCACATCTCATTTGTTGTGTTGAAGAGATTGCCTACCCACAAAGAGTTTGCTACAGGGTGAAGAGTGTGCCTATTAGGAGCTTGAACACCTAATGGGTTGTGGCTCTCCTGAGGAAATAGGCTAGGCATGACATTTTCTGTACAAGGTATGGTAAGTGTGCATAGTAGGCACTTGACCAACATAATGTGCTTTTGGTTTTTTTTTTAAATCTGGTTCTGTGATACGTCCTTGGGAGCCAGTGTGACTCCAATGTGCTCTCACTGGAGTGCCACCAACATGGCCTACGTGGCACACCAAACCCACTGTGGACTGTAGTCAAATAGGTCTGGAAGTCATCCTGGCACAACATCACCATAACAAATAATGCTGCAGAATTATATCCTGTGCCAGACACAGTCTGTCAGACTTTGAAAGATCATACTCTCAAGCAGAGAAAGAAAGCCTGCCAGTTATGTGGGCATTTTAGCTCTATCACATTTTCATTGTCGGGGAACATTTTTACAACCACCAGGCACTTATGACAATCTTTGGGAATCCCGAGCAAAGATGCCACCTAGAATCCAGTGATAGGGAATTTGCCTTCAAGAATGCCCCTGCTTAATTTTGGCAGAAACTGGCAAAATACAATAATCTAGCTAATTATATGTCAGGACTTGCTGGCATGAAGAAAATGCAATTACCAGGTGATGAAAAGCAAAATTTCGTAATAAGTGAAGTTGACCACCATCTATGTCATTAGACATCATTGAAATAGCTATGCTAGCAGAAGTGAAAAGATGAACACAGGTGGGACAGTTGAGACACACAGATAAAAGGTCACACGAGGAGTGAGTAAGGCACAGAAACTTGTCTGCATTCCAACTTATCCATGATGAGTTGATTGTTCACCCCATGAGTCATACTAGTAAGAACACTTAAATAATAATCTCCACCTTATATTGAGCCCCAATTGTAGACCTGGCCAGTGGAGGATACTGAGGCATGGTAGAGACCAAAAGAGCCCTTCAACGCCCCATGGGTTTCTGGGACTTGATGAAATGGTTGAAGACACTCTAAAATGTTATCAGTGCCAACTGGTTAATGAAGGACCAAAACCAACACCACTCCAAATGTCATCTCTGTCAGAACACGTCTAGCATACCGTTGTTGTTGATTTCTTTGGCCCACTCCAATCAGACAAATATGGGATCATAGTAATGGATGAATACTCAAGGTTTTCCATACCGAAGCAGATCTTACCCACAAGTGTGAAAGTAGTGATCCCAAACCTGGATGAGATATTCACTGAAAATAGACCTCTGTCTTACCAACAGGAATTTGCTGACAATTTCATTGACCTAGAATTCAACACAGGAAAATCACAACAATATGGCTCAAGTCACTAACAAGTTGAGCAACTCACGAGGACATTAAGAAAGACAATACAAAAAGCAGAAAGTAAACACTTGACACTTCAACAAGCACCTAAAAACTGTCCTACAAGCGTATTGAAACACCCCATAGAGCTCCATAGAACAGTGCCCACAATGCTCATGTATGGCCTGGAGCTCAAAACCTGAATACAGAGCTTGAACCGCTCGCTCAACCAGGATCAGAGAAACAAGTCAGCTGCTGACATACATGTGTGGTACAGCGAGGTAAAAGGTAGCATGAAAGAGTTCACAGAGGCCCAAAGAAAGACCAAGATCTTAGACATCCAGAGAAATGACTAGGTACTAGTGAAACAGCAAGATGGCCAGGAGACCATCACTAGATATGATCATCACCCACTGCGAGTGATCGAAAAGAAAGGAGCAATGTCACTTTCAAAAATGGACATAAGCAAATAACGCAGAACATATCACACTTCAGACCTTACCAACACCTGCATGACGAACAGGATGCCAACATACCATCAAACACAGAATAGGAGAATGAAGAAGAATGCACACAGGACCCACATCACTTGGAAGGTGCAGGCAAGGCACAGCATTCATTAAAATGAAATCACAGGAAGCCAACTCGACTAATTGAAAAAGGGTAATAGATGTTTTACAAGCAAGGGAAGATGTAATGTCACCCAACCGTGGCAGAACTGCAGAAGGAGTTACCAGTTTAGCACATCAGCGACTGGACTTCCTGGCTGGTGCTGGAAAAAGTAAGTGGACAGGGAAGAATATAGAGATGAGGGTGATACATGTATTAGAGGTAAGCTCCGATAAGAGTATGCCATCCAAATGTAATTAGATAGGTATTTGGAGTGAAGATAGCCCAATCAAACCCACCCATTATTGCTCTCCCACACAAAAAATGCCTGGTGGGACATAGAAACTTCTATAGCAAAGTGTACTTTTTGAGATCAAAAAATAATTTTTACTTTTCACCACATATTAAAAAAATTCCTCGAAATTATTTTCAGTTCAGTTAGCTCCTGCTAACAGTTCCAGTGTTTCTAATTTCAAATAGAGAAAATCCGGCTTGCTTGCCAGAGACTGACACCCTGGGAAGGACACTCAAGTGTGGCATTTGAGGGGGTGTTGCACAGCCCTAACGTGGATGCACGGGAGTGGGGTAAGACACACGGCATACTCCCCTCAGCACTTGATTCATAACGTTTTGAACTGCACCCATATGTTAAAAATCTATTGTGCAAAAAAGTCAACAAGCTTTAAACAATAAAAATGATTTAAAACGCTAACCTTAATCACTTACTAGCGCGCAGACTATGAACTATCAATGTTCTGATTGTTTCAAGTCGCACACCAGGGGGTAATCGAATTCATTTTTTGGGAAGTTAGCTTGAAAAATACGTTAGAAATTCAAACTAAGACAGCATTCTTTAGCAATCATTTTCAAAATCCTGCTTATACTTACGGTTCATCAAAAAAGTACCCACATAACAAATTTCAAACAGAATACTGGCATACAGCCGCTGTTGGAGCTGACGCAGGCAATCAGGCCGCTGATTGCAATTGTTTATTAAATTATCTTTGATTCGCTCCATGGCCGTGGTCTTGATATTTTTTTCCATGTAATTGAAACCCTTTCTTTCTCTGCTGAATTTTTGCTTTTCGAGGAACTCTGCAGGAACCTCCTGTCCAATAGTTTCTGTTTTAATGTGCAAAACCTAGTAGTTTTCTTTCTTTTTGTTTACATTTGATGGCACTAAATAATCATCCTGAACCGCTAATTTTGGTCTAAGTTAAAAGTTTGCCATTTACCGTATAAGCTATAAATCTATAAACTGTATTTAGGATAATTGAGGGTAGTAGTGGCTCCGGGTGAAATTCCACTGGTAAACATTCTGAGCTGCCCATTTTTAGGGTCGGGCCTGCGTTGCATGCGCTTGCGCGTGCGTTTCACTAAGCGAGACGCTTTAGGAATTAAAAAGGTCTCGGAGCCCCGTCCACATCACGTCAATGTCTTTTATTGGTTTGTGGGCTTGCCTGTTAGAATCTGCTTGATTTCATTAGTGGAAGGCACGCATACGTCATGCCTTTTCCGGTGGTTAGCCCTCCTCGAGCGCATTGATCAAGTACAGAAAGCATACGAGGCTCGCTGTTATCTGTCCAGTTCGTGGACTACTTTTTCTCTATTTTCACAACCTCTGCGCAGAGGTTTCTGTGAGGAAGATGTGACATTTGTGTTGATCCCTTCGAAAACATTCAGTTCCGCTGGCAGGGGACGTAACCAATCACATCCTTCAAGCAGAGCATTTTAGCTTTCAAATCATTTCAAATGAAATAGCACACCAGGTCATCCCATGGAAGGGGAGTGATTGGCTTTAATGCAGAGTGCAAAGAGATAATATTTTAGCTGAATGTCTTTGCGAAAGGAGACACAACATGAACTGCTGTAAGTCTTGCATGCTGATGCGGAGTGAGGTGCAAGCTGGACAAGTTATATCCTTGTTTCTGGTGATGGGCTATACATACTTAAGCTCTCTTTCAGGCACTCACATCCATAGTCACTGCCCAAGTCAAAAAGGAAGATCTTCCTGGAGTCATTCTGAAGTCATCTGATGACTCCAGCTGGGCTATTCCTGTAATGATCTGATGACGTCATCCCAAACCATCCTGAAGAATGTGTATAGGCCGAAATACTTAAATGAGATGACTCAACAGTCATCACAAAAACTACTCTGGGATGGTATCCTGATTACTTCAATTGAATATGCGTGATGATCTTTTACTACTCCAGGAACACCAACTGACAACTTCAGGATGAGTGTTAATTACTACAGGATGATTCCACGACAACTTCACAATGACTGAGGATTACTCTAGGATGTTTCCAGGACAACTTTTGGATGACTGTAAATTATTTTAGGATGACCCCATGACAACTTTAGAATGAGTATGGATTATTCCAGGGGTATTACAGGAAAACATTAGCATGAGTGAGACTTACTATAGGATGTCTTAATGACAACTGCAGGGGGAGAGTGAATTACTCCTGGATGATTCCAGGAAACACTTTGATGGCTGTTGGTAACCAATGAGTGATTTATTATTCAGTGAGGATTGTAATACTCACTGTAGATTCCATTATATTCATTCTATGATATTAACTTTCTATGGTCTCATTTTCTCAAATGTAGTGCCCATCAAGTACTTTAGTTCAACTAATCTGTTGCTAAACAAGTACTGTGAGGTGCAGGACCCATGTACAATCATGTACGAAAGGGAACTCTGTTTGATTGTAAGAAATGTGTCTGGTTTATACTTTCCAATTAAATCTAAGTAACTATTAAGCAGCTAAAGTTAAACTACAGCTGTGGCCTAATACTTTATTTTCTGTGCAATAAAAGGTGGTGGTGGGCTTGGGGGTGGTATAAAACAAATCTGAGGTAGGAATTCGAGAAAATACAACACGCTTTGAATTCAAAAGAAGCCTTTTAATTTCTGATACTCCCTAATATTCAGTAGACATTGCCTTCATTTGTGTATAAGCTATTACCTGACATTTTTCTAATATTGTGATAAGTTGAAAAAGACTAAACAAAACAGAGGTTGAAATAAAATGGATCCAAAATGACTTCTACATTCATTTTATTCAAGTGAAACACATACCTGGTCCCAAAAGGGCTCAGGTTACCGTAAAATAGAACAGTAAAAGTAGACAAGAAATGGTCAATTAAAACCGGTACTTCGTTCTTTGCTTCTAGATTTGCTGGTTTCTTCAGTTCTCATCTGGCAAGGAAGATCTTTATGGCAAGTTTTCACTGCATCATTTCGATGTTAATGGTTGGCCAGCTTTTGGCGATGTACACAGATTTCATAAACTCTGAAAGGATAACAAAAGCATAGATAAGGATCTTTTTCCAAAGAGGGCATTGTGTTCAAAATGTAACAAGACCATAACCTTCCAACAGTCAGTACAGTTTGTTTATGGTGAGTGGTCACAGAAACACAGGTGATATTAGGTCATTAGTCATGGAGGAGGAGAAAGAAAATTTCCATTTCTGAACTGTGATAGAGAAAGAAGTAAATTCAGCAGATCAATCCCATACTTACGAGGGTGTAGCTCAGGGGTCTTCAAACTGTGTGTGGGGGGGGTTAGGGGGGCCTCAAGTGATTCCCAGGGGGGAGGGGGACCAGGGTCTGGCCAAAAAAGGCATTATGCAGATAACAGGGCTTTGTTTTAAGCAGAAAAAACATTTATTGCATTTTTAAAAAGGTAACAGAACTTAACTGCAATGTTGAAATAAGTCCAGACACTTTTAAACATAGCCTACTTAATAGAATAATGGTGAAAAATTCGGAGGGCGGGCCAGATTTTCTTTTTTTTTTATTGTACTGGGGGGCGTGTTAAAAAGTTTGAAAACCACTGGGACCACGTGTACCAAAAGGCAATTAAGACATTTGAGCTACCCCTTTTTAACGCCAACCATTTCTTCATCAAGGGCAGCAGTTCCAGCATGGGCCTTAGTGACACCTTTGCCACATTTGTTTGGTAAAAATGTATCTTACTCAAACCTGTGAGGAGAAAACTTGCACTATCCAAACATACCTGGCCTTTTTCACCAGCTTGTGCAGTCCTCTTTTTGGGATAAGGTCTTTTCTCTATGAGGAAGGATCAGTGGAATCTTACATCACATCCTGCACATCAGCCTGCAGATAGCCACACAGAATATTAATATACATGCCTTCATGCTAGTTTAAACAAAATGTAAAAATATAAAGTGGTAGTCTGCGGAAAATTATCTGTCATCTAGGCATATCTCACCTAACAGTGAAAAAATTATGTTTTTAAAACCATAAAAATGAAGTAGATATGTCTGAGATATTTCCACACCAATACTTTCAGATTGTAACACAGAAGTAATATACCAAAGGAAAAAAAATATTAAAGCAAGCCACCCTTTGTATTGCAAATGACCCCTTGAATATTTTTGATGATGTTGAGCTTTTTTGTAGGATGTTTGACCTTGTCAATTCAGACTGCTGCCTGCAAACGATTTATAGCCGTCTACTTTCAGCATGTGCCATACACCTGTGCTATAATGAAATGGAAATAAATAATTTCAACATGTTCTAGGTCACCACCTGTTGTCAGGACGATCACCTCTTAGCATGACCATGGAGACATGGAATTTGTAAGAACACGTGTAGATGGCATTGCACCTTGTCATGAAAGAGGCAATTGTGACTTGTTGATGAGATGATTATACACTCATGGATGACGTTTTTGCACTCATAGTGTAAGCAGAACACTAACCTGGAGGATATACTTCTTTGAGTTCCATCTAGAGACCAATCCACTAATGCAGATGTGAGCGCACCTGTGAACACTAACCCATGAACCCATGCACCCATGAACACTAACATATACACACATAGTGATTGTCAAGCTCTTTCTGCTAGGCGTACACCTCTCCTCTTTTCTCATATTGTTCAGCACTGTGATCCATGAGGGTTCGAAGTTATTTTTTCATCACAAGCAATCTTTTTTAATATGATGGGAAAACACTTTTAGACTGGCTATCGTATGTTCAGCCTCGTGTCTGTTTTGGTAAACCTTGTGCATTTTTTAGTCATGAGTAGTACCGACTGAGGACACTTTGCTGATCACCTTGTTTGACTGATTTTATGGGTGGCAAACTATGAAGCTTCAAGCTGCTGAGCAATTCAGATCTTTGTATGTACTGGAGAACAATTAGCACCTGTCACTTTTGTGGTACTGTATTTGGATATAAAGGTAACTAGACAGAGGCAGAGCGAATCAACATAGTGATATGTTTCAAGCTGCCAGAAACAGCAGGCAGACCAATGTAAAGACAAAGGCTAATATAGTTATATTTACATTGAAATAAAGAGATTGAGATACAAAATCTTGTGCATGCGTTTCGCTAAGCAAGACGCTTTAGAAATTAAAAAGGGCTCGGAGCCCCGTCCAAGTCACGTCAGTGTCTTTAATTGGTTCGTGGGCTTGCTTGTTAGAATCTGCTTGATTTCATTAGTGGAAGGCACGCATATGGCATGCCTTTACTGGTGGTTAGCCCTCCTCGAGTGCATCGACCAAGTACAGAAAACATACGAGGCTCGCTGTTTTCCGTCCGGTTCGTGGACTACTTTTTCTCTATTTTCACAGCGCGATCTCGCTGGGCAGAAGTCGAGTGCTTTGCATAATATCGACCCTGTTACACAGTTAATTGCACTTTTTCCGGTTACATACATAATTGCACCTTTGCTGATAGGTTTCATTACGAGTGAAAAGTCCAGTTAGGAGTTTACAACACTATTAGCTCTAACATGAGCAAACGCGAGACCCGTTGCATTGCAATGCTTGTTTAAAATTAGGTTAGCCAAGGTCTACAGTCTGCGGACCGGATATGTCCAGCCGTAACAACATCTGGTGTAGATGTGCACATTGTGGCGCGTAGCCATGTGCCGGAGGTGCGCTTGCAATAAAACACTCTAGTGCCGTTAAGGATTTCACTGAGCAACTGACAGGGTCAACAGCGCTCACTTTATTTAAGAACTTGTTGGTGAGCCCAGCCCCCTTGCCCTCACATTGTAACATTTTATCAGAGAGCCAGGGTGGCTCTCTACATCCCTCCCAGGTTTTAATAAAAAGGAACCACCGTCAGAGGGGTTGCCCAGTGAGCAGATAATAGGAGATCCCAAGGAAAAAAAAGAAAAGAGAGAAAAGTACAACTTGAACAAATAAAAAATTCAAACCCTTTTTGGTCCAACACGACAGTACACGTGTTAACATGCAAAATCCCTAAGTCTCTGTCTGGGTGCTTGATTGGGCTGCAAGAGACACCTCTCACTCTGACTTGCTGTTTCCTCACGACTCACATCACCTGTTGCTTGCACAGGAGCGGATCCGTGAGTTTGTTGATCACCCGGGTCCTCATCAGCCAGGATTTATTCACCTTCTTCTTTGTCCTCCTCACCACCATCGTCTCCACCATCTTCACTGGAAGCTTCCATTCGCTTGAAGCAAGACACATTTTTGGGTGACTAGCCGCTCTCCCCTTTGAGCAGTCGCCATTGTCCCAGTCACTTTGACCACCTTCCACACACTGGACTCAAAGGGGGTCCGGAACTTCCCCCCGGGATGCCGGTCCTTTACCACCACTAGGTCATCCACTTGAAGGTCAGGGCACCTCATTCTCCTCTTATTGCTTGCTTTATGATTAGTCATCTGTCGCTTTTGTTGAGTGGCCTTTACATCCAGCTCATTTGGCTCCCAATGTGAATCAGCCGGAATGCAGCCCCGCTGGGGCTGCCTGAACATCAATGCTGCCGGGGCGCAGCCAGTCATACTCTGGGACATCTGCCGATATGCTCTCAGAAATTTGTGCATACACCACTCAACATCATCCCCTTGATCAACACCAGTGTGTTTGCATGAATCGTTCAACGTCACCATTGGCCTGCAGCCAGAATGGTGTAATCTCTTAGTGATGTATTGCCAGCTAACCTAGATTGTCTCTGAGCTCTTGACCCTGAAATGGTGGACCATTGTCTGTTCTGATCTCATCAGGGAGGCCAAACGGGGCAAATGTTTTCTCCAGCCCTGGCCTTACATTCTAAAGTGATGTCAACGTGACTAACTCTGCCATTGGGAACCAAGTATAGGAGTCCATCATGACTACTGTCAGACGCACCATCAGGAAAACTTCCAAAATCCATGCTTTCGACCATGGCTTTGACCAAGATGATTCTGTGATCACCAGAGCAGTGGGCTGATCGATGGCGGGGATCACACAGGAGTGGCACCTCCTTATAAGGGTATCAACCATGGCGTCCATATCAGGGAACCACACCGTGGCCCTGAGGTGAACTTTTGTCTTAGCAACCCCTTAGTGTCCTAGATGAGCCAGTTTAACCACCCTGTCCCACAGGCACCAAGGGAGTACTATCTTTGGGCCCCACAGGAGTAGACCAGCGCTCCGCACTGCCTTCAAGGAAACGCTTCCACTCTCGTCGGGACAGGGCATCTTTAGCACGACCTATGACAGAGTCTCTTCCAAAAGCTTCTACTATCTCTACTAATGTTAGAGCCACCGGGAAGGCCGCCTGCACCACCATCTTCATGAAGCTCTCCATGTTTTCCCCCTCGCCCTCTGTTATGTCACCCGGTTGCGACACTGGGGGATGCCTCAACAGATAATCAGCTGTTTTTTTCACTCCCGGCCAATAGATGACCTGAAACCTGTACAGCTGAAGCAGGACAGCCTAGCGCTCAATCCTTGGGAGAGCCAGCCGTGTGTATCCCTCAAGCAGCGATACCAGGGGCTTGTGGTCTGTAACCACCCAAAATTCTTGTCCATACAAGCACAGGTGAAAGTGCTGACAGGCCCAGCGGATTTCCAGTGCCTCCCTTTTGACCTGTGCATATCGAGCCTCTACTGCTGACAATGCTCGGCTGGCATACGCCACCAGAGCCCACTCCTGGTCGCACTGTTCCTGAAGCAGAATTGCCGCTAGGCCAACTGAGCTAGCCTCCACCACTACCTCAGTCTTTCGACTGGTTTGAAATAAGGCATAGTCACTTTACCTAGCAATGCCTCCTTCACATCCTGGAATGCCTTGCCCGCTTCAGGACTCCAGTCCCCCTCAGTGTCAGCCTTTGTTAGTAGTCTCAGAGGCTCGGCCATCGCGGCCAGATGAGGAATGGACCTGCCATGCCACGGAAACTCTGAACATCCGTGACATTACGCAGAACCGGGGCACTCCAAATGGTATCCACCCTCGTGGGGTCTACCTGCAACCCCTCACGCGAGAAAATTTATCAGAATTAATGGAGTTCTTGTTAAAATGTACAATTCTTTTTGTGGAGTATGAGGCCTCAGTTGGACAACCGCTGGACCCTGGCCCTTAATCAGCGATGATGATCTTCCAAAGTCTCAGAAAAAATCAAAAAGTCATCAGTGAGATTGAGAACACCCTCAAGGCCAGATAATGTCTCTCTGATGGCATTTTGAAAAACTTCACCAGCAAATGACACACCAAAGCTAAGCCTTTTGAAACGCTGTAGCCCAAAATGCGTGGAAAAAGTAGTAATGTTCCTGCTTTCAAGTGCCAGTTCCAGATGATGGTAGCTGGAATTCAGATCTAGCTTCGAGAAGCACTAGGCACCATTTAAATCTGCGATGATGTCGTCCATCGTAGGTGTGATGTGCCGTTCTCTCTTGATGGCGTGATTCGGCAATCGCATATCCACACAGAGGTGAATGGCACTCGGCTGCTTAGGTTTGGATGCGATCACCAATTGTGAGATCCAGGGGGTAGGCCTCGTAATCTTCTCGATCATCCCTTGGGCTTCTAGGGCTTGCAGCTCTTTCTCTACCATCGGCCAGAGACGAAACGGAACTCGGCGGTGCCGCAACGCCATGGGCGTCACAGCAGGGTCAACATGCAGCTTGAACTGTTTCCCTTTGAGTTTGCCCAGTCCCACAAGCAACTGAGGGAAGTCATTAAGTATGGACTCCGCATGCGTGTCATGGATCTGGCATGTAAGAAAAAACAAATTCTAGATCCTCAGCAGTGTGGCACCCAAGAATAGTACCACGGTTCCCCTTCACAACATAAAACGTAGCTTTTTTTCAGGCAACCTTGACTGACCACAGTCACTTTAATAGCACCTTGCAAAGGGAGCGGGTCACGCCTACCATAGGTGTAGATCTTCGTGTAACATAGCATCAACTTTGGCCTCTGCGACAGCTCATGGTATAGTGCACTATCCATCACAATAACTGACACTCCAGTGTCAATCAACACAGCCATGCTGGCACCATTGATCTCAACATTGCACATGGGAGGCCGGCGCCACTTTTGTTGTCTCAATCCGTTGAATGAGATGACAAAGATGTCTTCCTCATCTTCCTCCTCATCCTCCATATGGCTGGGTCCAAACTGGAGTGGCATAGTGAGCAAAAGACTTGATGGACTAAACCCAGATCTGTGACTGGGGGTGAATGTTTGATTGGTTCCACATTCCGTCAATCATTTGTGTTTGCTTGATTTTCTCGCCCACAGTCACTTTAATAGCACCTTGCAAAGGGAGTGGGTCACGCCTACCATAGGTGTAGATTTTCGTGTAACATAGCGTCAACTTTGGCCTCTGTGACAGCTCGTGGTATAGCGCACTATCCATCACATTAACTGACACACCAGTGTCAATCAACACAGCCATGCTGGCACCATTGATCTCAACATTGCACATAGGGGGCTGGTGTCGCTTTTGTTGTCTCTATCCGATGAATGAGATGACAAAGATGTCTTCCCCATCTTCCTCCTCATACCCCATACTTCCTGCTCCCGCTACACTAGCATCTGTGCCTTCCATGGGCATCCGTCACCTCACTGTGGCGGTCTTGTCTTGTGCCACCTTCTGCTTGAGCTGCCTAGTGCGACACACCTTGGAAAAACGATTCACCTTCCCACACTTATTGAAGCTTTTCCCTCTAGCTAGGCAAACACCTGCCATCTTGTGATCATATCCGCAGCTATCGCATTCTCTCTCACCTTGCTTTTGGGCACGTGGCGAGCGCTGGGTGGATTGATGTGTTTGTAGAGCATCAACTTGTTCCTCTTTCACCACTGTTTGTCTTGTGGCACAGGATGAGCGTCGACAACTGCCCTCTCACGGTGGCCATGGCATCTGCCCGTTTAGCTGAGTTTGTGAAAGCGAGTGAGGATCAAAATCTCATCCACTCTGATGCCAGGCTGTCGCAGTATGAGTTTCTGTAACATCTTCAAATGGCATCCCTGGATGACTTGCTCACGGATCGCCTCGTGCTGGTATAGGCATACGCAGATGCTTGCTAGCTTCCACCGTCTGGCGTAAACCATGTCCACTGAAGCGGTGTCAGTTTGTTGTGCTTGGCGGAGCTTGAACCTCTCACAATCAGGGTTCAACTGGGAATCGAAATACAGGTTCAGTGCTGCCACTGAAGCGTCATTAGCCTCACTTGTTTTGGGGAGTGTCTTGAAGAGCTCGTACAGTTCATCATCACCCATGTGCAACATAGGGGACCTGTGCATGGCACCATCCGTCTCTCTGGTGGCACAGAAATAGTTGTCCAGGTGGCAAAGCTAATGACGCCATTGTGGCACCGCCGTGGCAGGATCTGCAAGCTGGCTGAGGGGGGGCAGAGCTGCCATCAAGGAGTGGGCCCCCACATTGGGTGGTGGTGGCTGCTGGTCACGATTCTGCTGCGATGAGGTTATTGCGCTACCCATGCGCCACCCACTTCCTGTGTGGTCAAATGATATCCTATTGTCACGACTCACGTGCTGCTTGCGCCTGGAATTTGCAGATCTGGTGGCGTGGATCTTCAATGTTCGACTTTGGCCCAAAAAGGGGCGACTCTTTCTGGTAGCCACGGTGCTGTAGGCAATGGAGACGCCAAGAACAGACCGTGCCCTTCAGAAAATAGCGCCAGAGGAAAAAAAAAACCCTTAGAAAAAAGGGGAAAAACCTCCAAACAGGAAGATTCCTGGAAAAAACAAGAACAAACAAACAGGAATCCAAAAGGAGCAAAAGTCAGGAAACACAGAATGCTGAAATCCAGAACCAAACGGTGAGGAAATCAGGAGCGAAGACACTAACTGAGCAGAAAGTGTTGCAGCGCAAAGAAAGAAGAAAACACAGCCCTTATATACTAAAAAACAGGAAGTGACCCACAGGAAGTAAAAGGACACCATCTTAGACAGGGAAGCAACACATAGAACAGAATAGAACAGGAACCATAGAGAATAGGGAACCAGGAATGCTGGGAAAGAACAGGAATCTGGGAAGGGGGAAAAGACATAAAGAAAGGCACAACAAAAGACTGCAGGAAAGAAGAAAAAGAAGAAAAAGAAGAAAAAGAGAAAAGAAACGAAAAGACAGGTAAGAGGGGTCATAGACCCCAGCATAGTGGAGAGCAGAAAGTAGAACGAGGCCCCATGCTATGTCTGGGGCCTCGATAAGCGCACGAGAGGCTGGGGGCGCGCCGCGTCTTCAAGACGCGGTGTGCGGCCCGAGCCGAGCGCCCGGCTTGAGTCAAGCTCTCGGCTCGCGCCGCACCGCGCCGCGACAGTAGGTCCCCCTCCCGAAGGTCCAGGTTTGAGAGGAAATAAACAGTGAAAGCGTTGAATCAGGAGAGGTGCGTGAACAGAAGATGCATCTTCCCAAGAGCATTCACTGAGAGGATAACCCTTCCAATGAATCAGATACTGAAGGCGTTTGTGAAAAAGACGAGAGTCACAAATTTCTTGTACTTCATATTCAGGAACATCATCCACGAGTACCGGAGGTGGACAAGGAAATTTACGTGAGTAAGGGTCAGGCACATAAGGTTTAAGCTGAGAAACATGAAAGACTGGATGAATCTTCCATGTATGAGGTAAGTGAAGACGGACAGTGACAGGATTGACCAACTGAAGAATACGGAAAGGCCCATAGTAACGAGGTGTGAACTTATTTTGAGAAAGACGTGAAGGTAGGAATTTGGAGGAGAGCCAGACTTTATCTTGCGGATGATAGTCTGGATTGGTTGCACGTCTCTTGTCTGCAGCCTTCTTCATATATCTCTTGGTATGTAACAAATTAGATCGAATTAGTCTATGGATTTGGAGAAGGCGTTTGGAAAAATAGGTAATAGCGGGTAGAGGAGAGTTGGATTGTGGAGAAGTAGGAAAAGAGGTAGGATGAAAACCATAAGAACAGAAAAAGGGAGTGACCTTGGAGGCACTATGGACTGAGTTATTGTAGGAAAATTCAGCTATAGAGAGGTAAGTGTTCCAGTTACTTTGGGTAGAATTGCAAAAGCATCGAAGATATTGTTCTAGTCCTTGGTTCAGACGCTCGGTCTGGCCGTTGGTCTGAGGATGGAACCCTGAAGACAGGGCTCTATTAATATTTAGTGTTTTACAAAAATGCCTCCAAAATCGGGAAATGTACTGGGGTCCTCTATCAGATATTATGGTATGTGGAAGTCCATGGAGACGGAAGATATGATCAATGAATATTTGACTTAGTTCTTGAGAAGTAGGTAGCCTTTTCAGGGCAGTGAAATGAGCCATCTTCGTGAAAGAATCCACAGTGACCATGATGACCCGGTTTCCTGCTGATGGTGGGAGTGAACACATAAAATCAGTAGAGATGGTATGCCATGGGGCCGGTGGAACAGGCAAAGGCTGTAGTAATCCTGCAGGTCTGGTATGGGGTATCTTGATTTGGGCACATATGGGACAGGCCTGAACGTATCTTTCCACATCCAGCTTCCAGGTAGGCCACCAGAAAAATCGTGAAAGAAGTTCTTGTGTGGCCTTGATGCCTCTATGACCAGCCACAGGTGAATCATGGCACATTTGTAATGCCTTTTCTTGCACCTTGTTAGTAGGGAGGAATATCAGGTTTTGATAATAAAAATATCCTTGTTTCTTATGTAATAATGGTCTTAGTTCTTCTATGTCGTGGTCCGATAGGTTGGCGTATTCCAGTTGTACTTCTTCCAGGAAAGACTGAGCCACTCCAATGATCTTACTGGGTTCCAGAAGATACTGAGATGAGGAAGGAGTACACTCTGGATATCGGCGAGACAGAGCATCAGCCAGAATGTTTTGAGATCCAGGAATATATGTGATGAAAAAATCGTACTGACTGAAGAAAAAGGCCCAGCGGGCCTGACGACTATTCTGGCATACAAAATTTCGTAAACATTGTAGGTTACGGTGGTCTGTCCTCACCTCAAATGGTTCCTTGGAACCCATCAGAAACTGTCTCCACTCAAGGCAGGCTGTTTTTAGAGCCAATAATTCCCTTTCCAGTACAGAATAGTGTTGTTCAGCTGTGGAAAGGATATGAGACAAGTAGAAAATAGGATGTTCAAGACCATCATCCTCTTGTCGTTGGAGTAAGACAGCTCCGATGGCTCTCTCAGAAGCATCAGTTACGACTATGAATTGTTTGGTGGTATCTGGATGTCTCAAGATGGGGGCTTGGGTAAAGGCTCTCTTTAATTCTTGAAAGGCTACTTCAGCCGCCTCAGTCCAGGCAAACCCTTTCTTTACATTTTCCTTTTTTAAGGTTTGAGTTATGTGGCTAGTCAGTCTGGCAAAGTCTGGAATGAATTGTCGATAGAAGTTTGCTAACCCTAGGAAACATTGTGTTTCTTTTATGGAAGAAGGAGAAGGCCACTCTAGGATAGCTTGTACCTTTTCTTGATCCATAGCTATGCCGGTGGGACTTAAATGATAGCCCAGATATTTGACTTCCGTCATGTCGAACTCACATTTTTCTGGTTTGCAAAATAGTTGATGAGCACGAAGTCTTTGAAGAACTTGTTTCACATGGGAAGAATGGAGGTCAGGATTTCTAGAATAAATAAGAATATCATCTAGGTAGATCACGACTGTCTGATTCAGAAGGTCTGAAAACACTGAGTCCATAAATCTCTGGAAGATTGCGGGGACGTTAGTGAGACCAAACGGCATAACCCTATATTCAAAATGGCCAAATGGAGTCCTGAAAGCTGTCTTCCATTCGTCGCCTTCTTTGATGCGTAAAAGGTGGTAAGCTCCTCGTAGATCTAATTTAGTAAAACGTTGAGCCCCTCTGATAGCTTCTAGTATGTCCCTGATGAGAGGCAAAGGATAACGATCTTTAATTGTTATTTTATTCAGACCTCGAAAATCCAGGCAAGGACGAAGATCCTTTGTCTTCTTGGGCACAAAAAAGAGAGGAGCCCCAGCCGGAGACGACGATGGAACAATAAGACCACTCTGTATATTTTCGTCCAGATACTCTTTTAGAACTTCCCTTTCGGGTTCCGTGAGCGAGTACATCCTCCCAAAAGGAACAATTGTGCCGGGTTCCAATGGAATTGCACAATCATATTCTCGATGTGGAGGTAGCACGGGTTTCGACGGTCTTTGGAAAACATCCTGAAAATCCAAATAGTGGTCTGGGACCCCTTGGACCGTATTAATGGACATACCAGTGGCACCTTCAGTATCTAAAGATCTTTTCGGAGACCAATACTTGTCGGAAGTAAAACAGTTCTCATGACAAAATTGCGAAGACAAAGAAACTGTCCGGGTTACCCAATTTATATACGGGTTATGTCTGATGAACCACGGAATTCCAAGAATGATGGTATGGTTGGGGGACGTGATAAGATCGAAGGAAATGTGTTCTTGATGGTTTCCCACCTGTAGACTTAACATCAGGGTAGTGGTGTCTACAGGACCCGAGGATATCAAGGATCCATCCACGGTGTGTACCTGTTCGGGTACTTTTTTTGCTTGTGTAGGAACTTGGTGAGCAGCAGCCCACGTCTTGTCCATGTATATACCACTAGCACCACAATCTAGTAATGCCATAGTCTTTTCTTGACGACCATCAGGAAGTTGTAACAGGACTGGAAAAATGAACAAGGCGGTTGTATTGTCATTAAAGGAGCTGATGGAAGGTATAGCTGTAGATCCCGTCCCCTCCCTTCTTACAGAGGACGGGAGGTGGCGTTTCCCGAAGGCCTGGGCGGACGTACAGGACAGGTACGAAGCATGTGACCAGCAGAACCACAATACAGGCACAACCCTCTCTTGCGTCTGTCTTCTCGTTCACTAGCAGAGAGCGGACCTCGGGTAGTATCCACCTGCATGGGTTCCCCTTCGATGTCTCTAGCAGGAGTGCGAGGTTCCTCGGAACGCTGCAGGCAAGCTCGTGAGCTACTTGGCTGGGAAAACCCTCTACTCCTTTTCTTTTCCGATCTCCGTTCCTGAAGACGATATTCGATGGACAGTGCTTGATCCATCAGGCCACGAAGATCTTCCGCTCTGGTAGAATGTACTAGTTCATCCTTTATTTCTTCTTTGAGCCCTCTACAAAATAAAGTTACCAGAGTACGTTCCACCCAAGTGGTCTCTGCCGCCAGCTGACGAAAACGGGTTATATATTGCAGGACGTCTTGCGAGCCTTGTTGGATGTCACATAGGGCTTCTTCAGCAGAGGCTTCCAATCCAGGACGGCTAAACATCTGTTTGAAGCGACTCACAAAGGTGGAATAGTCCGACAATACAGGGTCGTTGGAAGACACCATCGGGGTTGCCCAGGCCAAGGCTGGACCGGATAAGGCACTGATAAGATAACCCACCTTGGTCCTGTCGTGGGAGAATTGGGTAGGTCGGAAGGCGAAGTACACTGTTAATGCATCCAGGAACTCGCGAAGCTTGGTTGGTTCACCAGAGAAACAAGGGGTAGAAGCGGAGATAGTTGGAACATCACTGGTGCGGAGGGCCAAAGCCTGTCGTAACGCAGCATTTTCATTGCGTAGTTGTTGTAATTCCTGAGCTTGTTGCTGAATCGTGGTCAAAAGAGATTGTTCCGGATCTGCAGCAGCCGCCACTGTGTCATCCATGGTGTTTGAGGACGTTGGAATGGTTGGGCGCTGCAATCTGTCACGACTCACGTGCTGCTTGCGCCTGGAATTTGCAGATCTGGTGGCGTGGATCTTCAATGTTCGACTTTGGCCCAAAAAGGGGCGACTCTTTCTGGTAGCCACGGTGCTGTAGGCAATGGAGACGCCAAGAACAGACCGTGCCCTTCAGAAAATAGCGCCAGAGGAAAAAAAAAACCCTTAGAAAAAAGGGGAAAAACCTCCAAACAGGAAGATTCCTGGAAAAAACAAGAACAAACAAACAGGAATCCAAAAGGAGCAAAAGTCAGGAAACACAGAATGCTGAAATCCAGAACCAAACGGTGAGGAAATCAGGAGCGAAGACACTAACTGAGCAGAAAGTGTTGCAGCGCAAAGAAAGAAGAAAACACAGCCCTTATATACTAAAAAACAGGAAGTGACCCACAGGAAGTAAAAGGACACCATCTTAGACAGGGAAGCAAGACATAGAACAGAATAGAACAGGAACCATAGAGAATAGGGAACCAGGAATGCTGGGAAAGAACAGGAATCTGGGAAGGGGGAAAAGACATAAAGAAAGGCACAACAAAAGACTGCAGGAAAGAAGAAAAAGAAGAAAAAGAAGAAAAAGAGAAAAGAAACGAAAAGACAGGTAAGAGGGGTCACAGACCCCAGCATAGTGGAGAGCAGAAAGTAGAACGAGGCCCCATGCTATGTCTGGGGCCTCGATAAGCGCACGAGAGGCTGGGGGCGCGCCGCGTCTTCAAGACGTGGTGTGCGGCCCGAGCCGAGCGCCCGGCTTGAGTCGAGCTCTCGGCTCGCGCCGCACCGCGCGGCGCGGCGCGACACCTATGGCCCATCTGACTTGGGCCTCTGCAGCTGGTGTCCTCACTTGAGATAAATGCTTTGTAGTCCTTTAGTTATGCACCTCCTTTAATGAATGTCTGCTATTTTTTTCCACCATTTTTCATTACATTTCCTTTTTGTTCACATACATTTGTGTTCATATATTTTGTTTCTAATTTGTATATTCTTTTTTTTTTAATTCAGGCCTTTCCGTGTGGCAGCCGACCTACCACACAAACCGCTGTCTCACCAGACCTGGGAAGCAGGTCACCACATCATCCCCAGCTTCGCAAGCGCTTCCCAACCAGTATCAGGGCAGGGTCCTTTCCCTGCAGGCAGCATAGGGGAAATCCTCGCTCCCAGACCGGCATGGTCAAAACTCACCAGTGCCATCTTCCGGAGCCGACGCCTGCGGGAGGAACCCTGCACACACCAAGGAGCGCCGCTGAGTGCAGCAGCATGGAGCAGGAGGAGGGGGCGATGGCCTCAGGACAAGCACACACACACGCTGACAGGACTGTGATGCGCTCTGCCGGGAGAACGGAGCACCAATGGAGGCATCTTCATGTTGCCCAACAGTTGTGCCAAAGCGACACACAGGGCTCATGTCATGCAGCGCTGCGGGGGCAGTCCACCTTCATCACCAATGTGGCGGTGTGGCCATGTGCTGGAGTGTGTGCTTGCAATAAAACACGCCACTGCCGTTTGGGATATTACTGAGCTACTGCTGGGGTCAACAGCGATCACTGTATTTAAGACTTCGGTGGTGAGCCAACCCCCTTGCCCTCATATCGTAATAGTTTATCGGAGAGCCTGAGTGACCTTTCTACACACATGATAAAACCTATGCAGGGGCACAACTTAACCCTTTTCGGACCTCTGCAGCTGAATGGGGGCCATAACATGACCCCCGAAGCAGGTCTTTGACCTCCCCCCCACACCCTCGTTCCTCATTGTCCATGGATGTTCACATCAGACAAATGGTAGAGTCCAGGAATGAATGGCACTCTTACCCCTGCCTAGAGCCCAACAAGGAGTGAGCAGATAACTCACCCGGGCAGCTCCTACAATGACCTACCCTGACTCCAACTGGCCTAACTGCTGGCCTTTTTCACTGGCAGACAGTAGGTAGAAAATGTCAGTGGGTTTGTCCCTTGAATCAATAAAATTACTTTGGGCCTGATTTAGAGTTTGGTGGATGTAGTTACTCCATCACAAACGTCATGGATATTCCGTCTGCCGTTTCACAATTCCATCATATCCTGTGGACATCGTAATAGAGCGGACGGGATATCCAAAACGATTGTGACAGAATAACCCCGTCAAATTCTGAATCAGGTCTTATGTATTCCTGGGTTTTCCCCATTCTGGGACAAAATTCTGAATAGCTGGATTTTGGTAAATAGATACTGATTGAGTTCTCAGATTCTGGTCAACTGGTACCATGCACCAGATTCTGGCAAATTCTTACTGAGGGCTATAATGTCTAGCCTGATCTTATTTTCACAATATAAAAATGACCCTGGTATATGCCCAATCTTAAAGCAGTAACAACCTCATTCTGATCGCCCCATTAACATGGAATGCAAGAACAAGTCTGTGAAAACATTTTGTACATCATATTCAATCAAGCTTTGCTCTCACTTCCAACGTTTGCACTGTGCAGTGGTGACTAACGTATTAAAAAGAATCTCACAAGGTGTTCACATTGCACACTATTTAGCGCACACAGTTTTCGGCAGACAGTAACTGAAATAAACTGCACATGTTAAAACGTGGGTCTGAGTGCAGTTTGCATGAAATTGTTGTTATGTGAGAAGCCTAACAAGAGATGTAATCACCCATTGCAAATAATTTAGCAGACCTCCTCATGGACAATTATTGTCTCATACCAATGAAGGGGCTAAAAAGTACACTTCTTTTGCCAGATAGCATATACATAGAGCTTCTCCAGATAGTTATTCTGAATCTACAATTACCTTGTGGCTCAAATATTATGAAAGGTTTTTCTAATTCCCACTGAAGAAATCTACAAAGGCCTAATGCACTTCTACTTCTCACGCCCATAAACACAGTGAGAGACAACATTGTTAGACAACCCCCATGGAAGTCTCCATAGATCAGGAAGATGAGGCTTTCTTCAAACGCAGGTGCACCAACAGAAGGCTGGTTGCACTGGTTCCTCTCACCACTGTTGTCAACAGATTCCAAGCCACAGAAACCACATATGAGAACCTCAAATGCCATAATCACACCACTCTTAAATAAGTCTAATGCTGATCCTGACATTTTGGCTGATTACAATTCGTGTCTCCTTAGTATTTCAAAGAACTTTCAGTCTTAAGGATGCCACTCCATCACCATTGTCTTGACCTGACGATTCAAGGATTCCACCATTATTTGAAGAAAGTAAAAGTGTTTGTTGTAACGTCTATGCTACCATAAAAATGCATTTTTACATGACTAACTGCCTAGTACTGCTGCACCTTGCTCACAAAATGTCCAGCTCTCTCTGTTCTCTATGGCAACATCAACACAATTTTAGAAGTACAGATGTAAAGCAAGTAGCGAGAAGGCTCATTATATTGTGTTTCTCATTACTTAGGGCCTGATTATGAGCTCGACAGCAAATGCCAATACAGGGATGGGGAGTCAGTTGTCAAGGCGGCAGCCTCACCACCGTCGAATTACGATGTTTCATCCAGGCTGACCCACAGAAACGTCAGATTACGACGTTTCTACCAGTCAACCTGGTGGAAACAGCGTGGCGGCATTGTCCTCAGCTCCTTAGGGAGCCGAAGCCAATGCAGTTGCACACAAGCACCCTCAGAATGTGCATTCTGAGGGTGCTGGCAGGGGGGCCCCAGGACTTGCTTTCCGCCATTCTTTTCATGGTGGAAACCCTCCATGAAAAGGCTGGTGGAAAGTGAAGTCATGATCAGCACAGTGATGCCAAACTCAGCACCTCCGTGGCTGACCACGACTTCGACCACTGCCAGCCCGTCGGGAGCCATGATCCTGGAGGTGGCGGGGTTTCCTGGCAGTCCGACAACCAGCATTATAATCTGGGAGTTGGACTGTCAAGAGTGCGGCAGTCCGACCACCACCGTGAGCTTTGTGGCCCGAGAACCGCCAAAGTCGTAGTGAGGCCCTTAATATTTACATTTCTGATGAGTAACAGTTATAAATATTGAAATATTTATGTGTTCATTTTTTAAATTACCACTCACTCATTTTTAAAGAAAAGTCAGATGTATAATTGGATGACGTTTTATTTCAAATTGTTATTCTCTCAGTGATTTATGAACAGGCAGTCATACATGCAGTTATCTTACAGGCAGCAGGGTCATTATTTGAATGTTGCAACAGGTGCAGTGACACCAGGACTAAAAGCTCTAGGTGCCCCTCTAAACACCAAATATTGCTATATTTTGCTACTAAACAGACAGTCATAAGTGCAGTTACCTTGCAGGCAATAGGTTCTTGATTTGAATGGTGCAGCAGGTGCAGTGGCACCAGAGCTAAAAGTTGTCATAACTCCTCAAAGCACCAAATATTTTAATATTTTACTACTAAACAGGCAGTCACAAGTGAAGTTATCTTGCAGGCACTAGGGTCATGATTTGAATGGTGCACCAGGTGCAGTGGCACCTGGCCCAAAAGTTGTCAGAACTCCTCTAAACACCAATATTGATATTACTACAAAACAGGCAGTCACAAATGCAGTTTTCTTGCAGGCACTAGGGTCATGGTTTTAATGGTGCAGCAGGTGCAGTGACACTGCAGCCACAAGGTGTCAGTACCCCTCTACACACAGATGACTGCTAAAGTTTACTACTAAACAGGCAGTCACAAGTGCAGTTATCTTGCAGGCCTTAAGGTCATGATTTGAATGGTGCAGCAGGTACAGTGGCACCGGACCCCAAAGTTGTCAGAACTCCTCTAAACACCAAATATTGCTACATATTACTACTAAACAGGCAGTCATAAGTGCAGTTACCTTGCAATTAGTTTCATGATTTGAATGGTACAGCAGGTGTAGTGGCACTATGCCCAAAACCTCTAGGAACCCCAAGAAACACAGCATATTACTACATTTTACTTCTAAACAGGCAGTCAAAGGTGCAGTTATCTTGCAGGCACTAGGGTCATGGTTTTAATGCTGCAGCAAGTGCAGTGGTACCGGGGCCAAAAGTTGTCATAGCTCCTCTAAACCCCAAATATTGCTATATTGTACTATTAAACAGGCAGTCACAGTTGTGGTTACCTTGTAGTTAAAAGGGGCATGATTTGAATGGTGCAGCAGGTGCAGTGGCATTCTGTCAACTACATATTAGTATACTCTAAAACAATTACATAGTAAATAAGGCACAAATTATGAGTTTGGAACCCTGGGAATTCATCATATATCACTACATCAACAACTATTAACACATTTAGAACAAACATTATTATAACCTTTTTCTAATATTTATAATCCAGATAGTAAGACAGAATGCACACAAAAAAACGGTGAAACCTTTTAGCTTTGCCAATGCTTGTTTATTTTAGCTGTTTCCAGTTTTATTAAGGGTTATAATATTTTTTATCAGGATGTAGGATTTTTAGGAAAATAGGGAGGGTAGTTTTTTTGAGAAAATAGAATTTGTAAGTAATTCTTTACAATATGTTGAGGTTGGTCAGCTGCCCAGAGGGAATGATCCAGACAGAAGGATGTGAGGCAGAGTAGGCCGTGGAATAGGTCAGACAGCTTCCCTACCTCCTTCCACTCTGGATAGTCAGGAAGGCTCACAAACAGTGGGGTTGAGTCCTGGACGTGTAGGCAGTTAGGGGGGTTGTGTAAAGAGACAGATGTTTTGCAGGTTCCCCCTGTTTTTGCCTCTAATTGGACTATTACGTGCTGGCTTTCCACTCTGAAAGTGCACTGGAGCCTGCCAATCAGGTCCCAATGCCAGTGGTGCCTCCCTAAAATGAGATAAGTGAATTTATGACCCCAAATACCAAGGACTTTAACCCCCATTATACATCCCTGGTTAGTGGTACCAGTGGTACCCAGGGCATGGGAGCCAAAGGGACCGTCAGTGCCTGAAGCACTGATTTTGCCACCCTGAGTGACCCAAGTAAAAGGATGACAGCGGTTCTGCTATTTCAGACTGCATGAGCAGTGCAAGCTACTCGAACTCAACTTTGCCCTCAGCATGAGTGGCAAGGTCACAGCACTATTTTGAATATATTTTTTGCCCCTAAATTAGGCCTCTGAAGCCCAGGAAGGAGGGTACATTATTGGAAAGGTGTGGGCCTATAAGTGCAAGCTTATGTGCCACTATAGTAGCCTGTCTTCATTTAAGGCTACTATAAGTGTTCAGGGGGCCAAAGGATAACATGGACTAGATCTCGGGCACCCCGAGGTTGCCAGCTTCATTACTGTCCCCCTGAAAAGTGTCATGTTTGGTATCAAAGAACTTGTCTCATCAAATCCAACTTTTTCCCAAAGTCATATTTAAAGTGGCATTCACCCAGGTGGCTATCTTAGAGGTTGCCCACCTGGTTGCCCCAGCCTTTCCTGCACCTTGTCTGACCGCATGCAGCTGCTGCTGCTGAGACAGGAATCTGCTTCCCTTTGCCTGGAGGTGTCAACTCTTCCAGGAGTCAGAAACAAATGCCTGCCCAGGCCGGAGGTGTCGTCTTCCTCCATGATTATAGCTAGTGGAGTGGCATAGGGTGGGCTACCCTGGTCTGTATAGCCAAACAAGGTTTTTGCCATTTTTAAAAGTAGGAGAATAGAGTATTCTGGGTAGAAAAGGTGGCACATTCACCCGGATGTGGTCACCTAAGCGGCATATTAGCCATGAGGCTAGTAGCACGTTGGCTACCAGCACCCACACCCTTAAATCTAGGATTTAAGCAGCACCCCTGGCACCAGAACCTCAGATCTGCTTGAAATGCAACAAAGGACAAAGAAGAGACATGAGTCCGCAACTCTAGGACCTGCACAAAGCAAAGGTGCGATAAGCTGCACCTGTGGTGACTACCCTGCAATTGCACAACTAAGACTTGTCTTGGACCAGAGACCGGATCCAAAGGAAAGAGGAACCATTCTGCAAGCCAGATGGAACTCCAGAACTTCCTTGAACTAGAGGTACTATTCCCCTGCAGCCCTCAAGGAAATCACACTCCTGGAACCAAAAAATCACTGGCCATTGGGCCCACTGAGGGATTGCCCAAAAGTAAATGGTCTAGTGCATTATGGGTAACATAGTCCTGACCTCCAACAAGTTTCAGGTAGCTACTGTTTTTCCCCATGGACTCCAGGACGTCGAAGTATTCAATGCTGTGCCTCGAAGGAACCCTGCAGCAGTTTCAACCTGTTGCCCCAGTTGCCCTGTTGTCCAAGTATTGCATCCCCTTCCTCGCCAGCACCATCTAAACGGCAAGCTCAGCACATGCTGCTCTCATGTTCGGCACCAGGCACAGCCAGGACATCACTCCACCTGAGCCCTATAAGTCAGGTAAAATTCAAATGACTGTCGGAAGCCGCTTCTAAAAACCACCTCACCTACACAGTCAGTGGTTTCCAATGAACTCGACCTGCAAGTGACCATTTGTCACAAGTGCATTTTCTCACTGACCGCAACATTATTGTTTTACTATATTTAAATGCATTGATATTTTTCCTTTAAAAATCTATCACTCTGGTTATACACATCTGATTGTCTTTGTGTTGGTATTTAAAATTAGATACAATTCTGCTTTATTTTTATAAATTGGTTTTGGATTTCCTTCAAGTCGTGTCAATTACTTATCGCCCAAGTTGATACTCTGAAATGCTTAACACGTTCCTCTGGTTAAGCCTTACTGCTCTGTGCTGCACTACCAAGACTGAGCCAGGGATTTGTTAGTGTGAATCCAAAAGTCCTATTTAGGGTTATGTGAAGGTATTACATAGTGAGTCTAACTAACATCTCTGCATAGTACTTTTAGAGGAAGCCCTTGCAGATGCGTTCCATCTGACCTGGGATTTCCCTCTGCACTACATTTTGTCTCCCATGCCTCTGATACTTCAGGTGATGAGGAAGCTGTGGCAGGGGCATTTAATGCCTATCTCGTTGTCCTCTTCCACACCTATTCAAGGTGGACATCTTCCAGCGCTTGGAGGGGCAGGTCCTACAACCTAACCTCCAACGCACCCATCACCATTCCTGGAGATTAAGCCTAGCCACCTGAGTTCTTTCCATCTACTTCCTGAAGTGGTGTAACATTGATCTTCTAAAAGTGCAGCAATTAGTTGTGTTGCTCTTCATTAGCCCAGTAAAGGTGTGCACTGGGCACAATTAAAGGTTGCTTTTTTGTCCAGTGTACCAACATTAATTGTTTAAATCCCTAGTTATGAGATTTCTTAAGGGCTTTTCTTACATATACTCCCATTTCTCTATTAATTATCCTCAGTTGAACCTTAACTTGGTTCTTACGTTTCTGATGGGAGCTCTGTTTGAGCCGACGCATAGCTGCCAGTTGGGGCTGCTGACAAAAATGTGTTCTTGGTCTCCATCACATTAGATTGATATGTGAGCAGGCGTAAATATCTGTGTGTCCTGCCTCCACATTTTTATTCCCAGGCAACACGGTCCTGAGAACAAAATCATATTTCTCACTAAGGTAGTGACCCCATTCCAGGTTTGCAAGTCCTTCACCCTATCCATGTTTACTGCCAACCTCATCCCACCAAGGAAGAGGAAAAGAGCGGTTGCATCATTTAGATCCTTGTAGGGCAGTCAGCCAGTACTTAAGGAGGACCTGGGAATTCCAGACTGATCACTAGCCTTTTAGGCATTAAGGATGCCAAAAAGGCCCAGTCTATTCAGAAGATTGTCCCTTGTATTAAGATCTGCTGTGGCCTTGCAAAAAACGGAACCACCAGAAGGTAATGGAGCCTTTTCCATCCCAGGGGGAAAGGAACTACTTCACCTTATTCAGAGGTCCACCTATTTAGTTTATCTGCTGAGGTGCAACATGGGCTTCTATTCACACTGTTGCTAAGCATTATTGCTTAGACTTGGAAATCCAGGACTTTTCTGGTATGACTATTTTTTCAGACGGGTATTGCTGTGGAATCTGCATGTAGAAGTATTATCAAAGGAACACTTTGCTTACCTTTGGTAGTGTGCCTCTGTGTCATCATATCCCTGGCTAGAAGAAGCTGCAAATGACACCAATGGCACCTCCTACTGTTGCGCAGAAAGTGCAAAATCTTTTTTTGAATCCAGCCTGGCTCTTGAAAGGATTCAAAAGATAAGGGAGCTGCAGGTAGTTGGAGCATCCATCAGAAAGCACATTGGTTAAGATAAGTAATTTATTTATCAGCATCTCATGACTTTCCCGAGAAATCTCGCAAGCACCCATGCATGTTCCCTCTCCCATCTCACAACCATTTCTAGCACATCCATCGCACCCAAGCATGCCCGATACAACCTTCACCTGCTTAACCTGCTGCAACTGTCTCCCACCTTGTCATCTCCAGCCCTGCTCTGTCCGCTGGTGACTCACTATCCCCCCAACAACCACCAACCAGGAAAACCCTGCTAAGGTGCTTTGTCTGCCACTCCTCATCCTAGAATGTACAGACCAAGAAACAAAGAAACAGCTGCCCTCCATCGCATCCCAATCTTACCCCACCAATAAACCTCATATCTACCTTTTTGGCAGTCCTAAAGAGTGACAACAAGGGAGACTGTGTCCCACAATCCATGTCACTATTTTTTCAGAAGCTGGGCCTTCCTTTTACACAACCTATAAAAAGAACAAATTAAGATTAGCAACCAGAAATCACCTTCACTTATCTATCACATTCAGCTCTCACCTTACACAACTCTCCACCACCTCCCAGTCTGCCTAATGTCTGCACTCTGCAATTGGAACCACAATGCTTCCAACACAAAATCAATCCAAAATGGGGGGGTGCCAAATGTTTTGGCACCCAAACCTAGGTAATTCAAAGCCTTCCAGAAAACTCCCAAGAAGTTAGCTGCTGTAACTTGCGCACCATCAGTGTGACAAAATATTTTCTCCCGCAGCTGGAATCTTAGATCTAAATAGTTTTTTCCCATCACCAAAGGATATACCTCACCCACCATACATGTCTTTAAAATTATCCATCTTCTTCACCTTCTCTCATCTGTTTTGGATCTCGTAAGCCATATCTTTAAAAGGTCATCCTCCAACATCTCTTCATGATACTTCAAGCTGGGCCTGTCCCTAAAATCCTACAACTTAGACATCCTAAAAGCCCCAAAAAACATCCATACCATGCAAAGACTGAAAACCTTACCTTCACACTAGTCATAACAACAGAAAATCAATTCCTCAATTAACTGAACTAATAAAGAAAAAGATACAGTTCCCTCAATTTCTGCCCTCCATCACAAACCTGGGACCACCTCATCATTACTTTCCTCACCAGCACCCTTCAACCAGATCTGTGACTGGGGGTGAGTGTTTGAAAAGTTTCAACACTCCGTCCATCACTTTATTTTGTGATTTTGCCTTGTGCACCCTAAGGGCTAGGGTATGCCAAGACGTGGGTCCCTTGCTTGCTGCGCCACTGGATTCAACCTAGCCTGACTGATGAAGGGTGATACCCTGAAACCGGTCCCAGGATGCTTGAATCTTGTCCAGGGAGGACCAGGCTTGGCAGTTCGGGCTGGACTGCTCCCATTGGGGAGCAGGGTCAAGACTGATTTGCATTTAGCTGGGTCCAAACTGGGGTGACGTGGCAAGCAAAATGACGATGGATTAAACCCAGATCTGTGACTGGGGGTGAGTGTTTGAAAAGTTTCAACACTCCGTCCATCATTTTATTTTGTGATTTTGCCTCATACTATTACTAATACTGTACTCATATTTCCTGATACTGATCGTTTTGGGTTCCAGAGTAACATACTACTCGCCGAAAAGCACTTTGATGCCTCATCCGGGGTAGTAAGCGCTATATAATTACAATTTCAATTAATGTAAACATTGTAGATGTATTATAATGTATTTGTATAAATGTATCTATATTTATTTATTTTTACATAAACATTTTAATACACAAGGATTTTTTTTTATTACGAATAAGTAATTGTTATCTCATGTTACTTTTATTTTTTTAACTTATTTTCCAAAATGATTTGATTAAGGTGGTCATTATGAACATGGCGGGAAACACCGCCGACCGCCGTGGCGACGGTGAACAGAAGACCGCTTTTGGTGGTGAACAGCACACCATCATAAAACGATGCCAAAACCAGAAACCTCCAAAAATTCTGGAACCTCCAGCCACCGCCAGGGCCTTTGATGGCAGAAAGGCTGAACACCCCACCCCGCCACCGCCAAGCAGACAAATCCTCCAACCTCCAAATAATGATGCACAAATCACTGCAGCGGTTAGTGGATGTCAAATGACCATTGGCGGTACGGACCGACATGGCCAGCAATTCGACCAAAGAGCAAGAAATGCACACATTGGCAAGTTTGAAACCCACACACCTGACACACATCCACAACACTTTAAAACACTTACATACACACCCCACAATCCTTTGCATTGCCAATAGGACAACTGAGATTGACAACACAACACGCAGACACTGAACACAACATCACACAAGTCACACACCCAACGACACAACAGCACCCTCACCAATAATCCTATAACACACCACCCACAAAACACACCATGGCACCCCCTAAACACCCCCACTTCACAGATAGGGAGCTAAGAACAATGGTGGACGAAATACTGAAGGTCGAGCCACAAATCGTCAGCGCACAGGTCCAGCACACACCCATCGCCAGGAGGCTCGAGTTATGGCAGGCTACAATAAACAAGGTCAACGCAGTGGGAAACCATCCACGCACAAGGGATGACATTCGCAAGAGATGGAATGACCTGTGTGGGAAGGTGAGGTCTACGGCATCCAGGCACAACATTGCAGTACAGAAGACTGGGGTAGGACCCCCACCTACACCCACCGACTACACCGACTGGAAGGGGAATGTACTGGCTATCCTGCACCCTGAGGGCCTCACTGAAATCACTGGAGGACTGTACTCGGGTAAATCATCTACAATTACTTAATATCCACCACACCTGGAATGCTTTCACCACCCCACCCCTCCAACTTCCACCAAGACCACTACCCCACATAGGCCGCAATCACTACATCCAGTCACCCTGCATGCCCACAAACCCACTAACAGGCCCACATCCCTCCCCCTGTGTACAGCCAACTACCGCTGCAAGGAATCACAATGGCACTCCTGCACCCATAATGCACCTCCATATTCCATGCAAAATGTAAGGCCAATCCCACAATAGGTGCCTGCATGGCCTGACAGGGGAATAAACAGCACAAAATAGGGCAGAGTTATGCATCCTTATTCGAATCATTACATGTAACATACATGTCCATTCCCCCCCCACAGGCACCACCACCCATGCCACCCCGATGGAAAAGCCAAGGAGTGCCAGTGCCCCACATGGAGACAGAGGCCCCACTCAGGACACTGGAGAGGGATGTATGGACAGTGAGGATTACCCTGGCCCATCACACAGTCCTGGACTGCCACCCTCCAGCAGCCCCACCCAGGATACCACTGACACCCCTACCACCCAGCCACCAACATCAGCTCTGGCCAAACGACCCCACACCAGTGTCTCCAGGCCACAGACTGGCAGACCACAAGTACAGAGGCCAGAGTCACCACCACCTGACAGGCAGGATGATGATTGCCTCAGTGCAAGTGGGACTGCCAGACCTGTGTAGGGGACACAGGCACAGTGGGAGGGCATCAGTGGCCAAAGGATGGATGCTGCAGCCCAGGAGGTGACCTCTGAGGTCCTGGGAGCATACCACCATACACAAGACAGGATGGGCAAGATCCTGGCCACCCTGGAGCAGAGTCAAAGGCTGCAGACAGCCCAGTATCAAGAGACCATGGAGCGGTGGAAACAACTCAATGCCACCATGGCCACTATTGCAGGGGTGCTGCAGCACCACTACCCAACCCAGCCTGAGACCCCCCACAAACCTGGAAGCCCCTACCACTGGCCAGGACACAGACCTGCCCTCACATCAGCAGCAGCAACTAGACTGGTGGCACTGGCAGAGGACATACAAGAGACCAGCACCCCTACCCGTGCAGCCCAGCACCAGACACTCAAACGGGCCCTCAGACCCAGATATGGCACTGGAACACTTGCCAAGACCAAGGCCCCCACTAAGAAGTGACTTTGACCTGAACTGTCTCCCTAGTGTGCCAATGTGCCACCATCCTTACTCGCCAATAGCAATTTGACAACTTGCAAGGGACATATGGACCAATACCCACTGCCTCCAATCGCTGGGCCCATGTACCTAATGTGGACATCCACCATGAGCCCACTCCCTATCTCTGTACAGTGCACCAATGCAATTGTGACACCAAATAGAACATGTTTACACCACACTGTATGACTCCTGTCTTTACGAATATTCAATTGTAAGTGTGAATGCATTTGCCAGTCATTTCCATATTCATGCCTTTATTGCAGGAATGATACTCCACGCACAACATCGTCTGGAGTACACCAAAATGTACACCATATTTGTTTTCATGGCACATGCCACCTTATTCTACAGGTAACAGTGTCAATGACTACAGACACCACATCCCCAAACAAATGAGTCAAACATTATGCAGTGCAGACAACATCATCAGTGAACAGTACCTTATAGTCACTGGAAGTATAGTTGGATCAGCTGGTTTCTGGAGTGGACATCTCCCCCCTCTTCATCCTCACCATCACTCTCATCCCCTCTCAGAGTTAGCAGGTCTGGATGTATAGCACCCTCCTCCTCCAATAGGGGGATAGCTCTCCTCACAGCCACGTTGTGCAGCATGCAGCAGGCCACCACTATTCTACACACTTTGTCAGGGCAATAGCACAGGGGTCCCCAAGAGAGATGGAGGCAATGAAATCTAGCCTTCAGGAGACCTGTTGTGCGCTCAATCACCCTCCTAGTACGTCCATGGGCCTCATAATAATTCCTCTCTGCATCTGTCCTGGGATTTCTCACAGGTGTCAGGAGCTATAGCAAGTTGGGATAGCCAGAATCACCTGCAAAAGTTGTTGAAACAGGACTGTAACAAACTGCTATCACTGGCAGACAGACTGGCTGTCAATTATGTACTGATCCAGTGTCATACACACTCACCTGTGAGCCAACCTCTGTCCCCTTGTAGTTGTTCCATCATGTGTGGCACACTGCTGTTCCTCAGGACAAAGGAATTATGAACTGATCCTGGAAACATGGCACTTACATGTGAAATGTACTGGTCAGCAGTACACACCAATTGTATTTTCATTGAGTGGAAGTTCTTCCTGTTCCTGTAACCTGTTCATTCCCTCTTGGGGAATGAGAGCTACGTGGGCACCATCGATGGCACCTATCACATGGGGAATGTTAGCAAAGGCACAGAATTCAGACTTGATGGCAGGGAGTTCAGCCCTTTGGGGAAACTTGACATATGTCTGCAGGTGTTGTGCAAATGCATCCAGGAATTTGGACAAGACAATGCTAAACATTGGCTGTGAGAACCCTGCACCCATGCCCATTGTCACCTGAAATTAGCCCGTATCCAAGAAATGGAGTACAGAAATCACTTGCACTTCAGTAGGGATGGCATGCTGTTTCCGATTAGCTGGTCTCAGTACAGGATCCAGTAAAGCACATTGGTCATGGATTGTTGTACGCTTGAGTCAATAGGATACAATGATGTGACGGTCCACCATGGTTTCCAAATCAACAAGAGGTCTGTACACAGATGGGGCCCTCCCTCGCCACATGGGTCTGTACCTACGGGGAGGAAAGAACATATATGAGGGACACACATACACATGCAAAACATGCTGTGTATGAATAACTTCTGTACAATACGTTGGTGACACACACAAGTGATGTATGATGTACAACTTTTGGGACATGTATGCAGTAATACCTCTGGACTGATGTGAGGAACAGACACTCATGTGGACAGGGGAGAAAGAGCTGGGACCTCAAGGCCCTGAATGGGGCTCATGAACAGGAAATATGTAAGTGGTGCTAGCAAAATGGCAGCCTCCTGCCATCCAGATATGAAGGAGTGGAAGTGACATCATTCCGATGGCGGTAGTTGTCATGGAGGAAGGTGGTGTTCCCCACTGTGCACCAATTAATTGGTTTACATGGTTGTCAATGGGGAACCTGGGCCTATCGTCACCCCAATTCCACTTGACTCCTGGATCCCGTGCATGAAAGTACTCCACTGAGCGTGCTGCTGTGTCCTGATTCTGGTTACTCCAATGGCACGTGTCACAGGGAAAAGGGCCCGGCCTTCAACAGGAGGAGCTGTAGAAGCTGGTGAATGGAGTCCTACCCCTGTATGCCAAGTTATATGGGTGACCAGAGGAGCAGGTGAGTTGGCGGTTGCCTTGCATGGATGTGTGTGATGGTGGCGGATGCCTGTATGCATGTGTGGTTGATTTGCAACTGCCCAGGCATAGATTGTGTGGCAAGTACTGTGAGTGAGGTGGCAAAATGATCCTCTGGAGTGTCCATCCCATACCCCTTCAGGCTGTTTTTCATGGACTGGCCAATGGCCTTATTTGGACATTCCTTTATTTATTTGGTAAGAAAGTTTGTGTGCCCAGTGGTGCTGTCGGCACACTATGGAGACGTGGTTCACTGTTTCATTGTGGGGGTGTGGTGTGCATGTGTGTGTACTTTGGGCAGGTTTTATTTGCCTTGTGTTGGGTAAGTACCTCTTGTTCTGATGTGTATGGCTTTTGATGGTGTGAGGGGTTGGGAGTGCGTTGCAGGGTGAGTGGGGTTGGTGGGTGTGTTACTGTGCTCTTTCTTCCCTTGTTTACTAGGTTGCGGTACTTACCGTCATTGTCTTCATCGGAAGTCACGGTCGTGGAGGTATATTGAAAGGAGCAGGACTGGCATTATTTGCAACTCTCTCTCTATGTCTGCTTCGGAGTGTTGTGTGTGCCTAAGGTGAGTGTTTCCTTTAATTTGGTTCATTTCCGGTTCCTGTCCCAAAACCGACGGCGGTCCTGTGCTTCATTATTTGTTGGGCAGGTGGGGCCTTTCCGTCGGCCTGTGGGCAGCCTCTTCCATCGTTGTCCACACTCCAATGCTGGTGATGTGTGGATAGCCTGCTGGCTGTTTCTCATGTGCTTCATTATTTGGCGGTGAGGACCGGCAGCCTGCTGGCAGAGCGATGATTGCCGCCATATTCATAATGAGGGCCTAAACGTTTGTAATTTAATTGACTTCAATTGATGTTTTTGACATGGTGTAGGCTAACCTTGTATATTTAAAAAATTGTTTACAGTACATTTCATGGATTTTTTCAACTGTATTTATATATATGTTTATAAATTAAATTATTATTTTTAAAACGATTTTCCTTAATAATAATTTAATTTCATTATATTATTTTTCAATGTTATAATAGTGGTGTGGAAATATTAAATATACATTCTTCAAAGTCTAAATTTTTCCTAAATGTGGCTTCAATTTGACTTGGACTAGGCAATCTACATCTCTTAAACTTCAACTGTTTCCCCCATTTTGGTTTAGATTAGATTTGGAGTACTAAGGGCCTGATTATGGTTCTGGCAGACTCAAGACCACCAGACTCACGGTGGAGGTTAGACCGCCGTGGCTATGGTGGTCCAACCAACATATTACGACTCTGGTGGTCCGACCACCAGGGGGACAGCCGTCTCAGCAGGATCTCTGATCCCTACGGGATGGCTCGGTCTTGGTTGTAATCAAGTCACCCTGCTGATTACAACCTCATTCTCCACCAGCGTTTTCATGGCAGTCTGACCGCCATTGAGAAAGCTGGCAGAGAACAAGTGCAGAGGGCCACAGGGGTCTGCCATTGCAGACAGTGCGCATTTCAAGGATGCTGGTGCACCCTGCATAAAGCAGAATTGCCGCTGGCTCAATTATGAGCTGGGAACAATGCTGCAGCACCTTTCCCACGGGGCTGTTCCCGCCCGTCAGCCCAGTGGGAAAAGTGTAATGGGGACAGTGGGGAGACCACCAGCACCTTGGTGGTCTCCTCGTCAGGAGGTTGGCAGTCGGATGTTTCCGACCTCCAAAGTCATATTGACCCCATAAATCTATACTCCCCAAAGTTCAGTATTTTCAGCAATATGGTTTTAATTGGACTGGGAATAGTAGATATGCACTCCTCAAAGTCCAACATTTCCATAATATACCTTAGATTGGAGTAAGAATAGTAAATCTAAACCCCTAAAAGTCCAACAGTTTGGAGTGGGCATAGTAAAACCTACACCGCTCAAAGTCTAATAGTTTCCCCAGTGTGGGACAGATTGGAGAGAATAGTAAATCTAAAACCCTCAAAGACCAACACTTCTCCAATGTGGCTTAGACTGGATCAGAGTACAACGAGTAGGGATAGTAAATCTACACCCCTCAAAATCCAACACTTACACCAATGTGTTTTATATTAAAGTAGAAAAAGGAATAGGTATTCTATATCTGTTAAATTGTAGTATTTTATGTTTCGATGTAGTGGTTTGTAGTTGTGTGGGAATAATATATGCCATCAATAAAAATACATTATTTTAATAATATATTGTACCTTACATTGTAAAATTTAATTGAAGTTTAAATAATCACATATTAATTTGGAAGGGTTCGTTTTATTTTGTACAGATGTTTAGCTTTTTTCACATAACAATAAACGCTTTGTGTACATTTTCTAAATTAATGTATAATTTTGTATGTTTTATATGTTCATAACTTTTAATAAGTTTTAAAAAATTTCATAAACTAACTTACATATAATATAATTTAACATTTTGATACACATTTATATTTTTAACATGCTTTACTTTTAACATATTCAATATTTTACACATACTTTTTTAAAGAAACAATGTTTGTAATGAATTTAACAGTGACATATTTATGTTTTGTATATTAAAAATTATTATATATTAGGAAGTCTAATTTCTTATATTGATGTCAATATATATTTACATTTTTAACAACTGCAGTTTTAGAAATATAAAATAAATGTTAGTTAATATTTTTATTAAATGTTTGCTTAGTTGTTATTTTCTTTTGCCACTTTTTTGAGTTTTTAAGTTTGTCTTACTCATTGTGGGCTGCTCAAGCTTCTAGGAAGTCACAGTTCTCTGTTTCTCCTCTCAGCATGAGGAAAAACAAATATTAAATTACTTTTGTAAGTTTTAGTATTTGGGGGATATGTTTAGGATTAATTTAATTAATATAGGTTAATATTTGTTAGTTGTTTATTTGCTCAATGTTGGGAATCATTTTTGTTGTGTTAGTCGAGTACAGTAGGCCTCATTGTGTTGTGCATGTTTTATTATATTGATTATTGATTATTTATTACATATATTTTGAATGTTTAATTATAAATATTTAAAAAATATATTTTTTATTGATTTTAAACAAATGATAAACCGTGACATTTAGTTGGAAACACTTGCATGAGATATGATTAAATTGCAAGCCCCAGTGTCCCAAAGATGAACAGTACATTGTTAGAGATAATTTCCCCTGTTCTTAGATGTGTTGAAGAGGTAACACAATCATTCCAGTGTAGACAGTACACAGTCCCCTGGTTCTTCCAGGCCATAGTACTTACACCAGGGGGCCCAGATCTTACCAAATTTTTGTAGGTAACCTCGAGACCTATATGTGACATTTTCAGTCATCATATAGAGATCCATACCCCTCTGCCAGTCATCTATCATTTGCGATTCAGTGGTCCCCCACCTGTGAATGATATCCCTTTTGGCCACAACAAAACCCAGGTTATAAAAGAGTAGTTGTGTTCTCGGGATGTCAATATCCATGAAGATGCCCCGCAGTATATATTTGGGATCCGTTGGTAGGGAGATGTTGAGGATAGGACCCAATTTGTTTAGTATTTTCTCCCATTACTGATGGACAACCGGGCAGTCCCATAGGATATGCCAAAATGTTCCTGGTCATGTTTTACAGCTCAAATATTCCGGCAATGCAGCTCTCCCAAATTTTTTAAGCCTAACTCGATCATAATATGCTCTGTGCAGTATTTTGTATTGTATAAGTCTCAGTCTTGTTTTTATAGCGACTTATATAGGGTGCATAAGGGCCATCCCCGATTCAGTATCATCTATTTCTCCCAGTTTTCTACCCCATGTTTCTCTTAGTTTCTGGAGAGTGTCTAGGACATTATTGTTTATAGTTTTATATGTGTATGATATTGCTTTTTCAAGTATTTCTTCTTGGAGCAACCTGCCCTCTTGTGGGGCATTTTCTGGAATGTCCGCTGCAGCAGTTCCCTCTGCTCGCCAGGCATGTCTCAATTGCAAATATTTATAGGGTTTTGTGGGGCAGAGATGATAATCTCACAGAAGAGAGGCAAGGGGATCAATGCCCCATTCTTCAGAATGTGGGGGTCTACCGCGTACCTTTTCCTGCCCATCACAGATATTTACTAGTTTGAGCTAGGCCTCAATTACCACCTGCATCGTTGGCAGCAACTTCTTCCAATCCCGGCCACCATATAAGTAGTGCAGGTATGGGTGTGCTTGAAATTGGAGGTGCTCTACTTGGTAGGTGGGGTGATCCACGAGTGTGTGTCCCCACTCATTAATGACAATCAAATGATCCACCCAGTAATATGTCCTAATATCGGGGAGGGACAGGCCTCCATTGTATTAATTTCTCTGTAAAGTCTGTAGTGCTATCCTGGAATGGCTTCCATCTTAATCTATTTATTTCCCCATTGATCTTGGTAAAATATTCTTTGGGGATGGGATAGTAGCTACTGTGCAGTATGTAAAGACATATAGGTAATGTTATCATTTTAAACATTGACGCGCGACCCACCATAGTCAATGGCAAGCTTGCCCATCTGTTCACATCCTTCTGAAAGTCTAGTAACACACAATGGAGATTTCTGTCCAGATCTCTTTCTCTATCTAGTGTGTCATATATACCCAAATAGCTGAACCCTTCCAGGGTTATACCCAAGTGATGAGGCAAGTCAGTCAATGTCATCTCCCCTCCAATTGGGTGTAGGTGTGACTTATCCCAATTTATATTGTATTCCAAATGGGCTCCGTATTCGTCAAACACCTGCAATAGTGCCAGAATAGTCTCCTCTGGGCGGGTGACGTAGAGAAACACACGATCCGAGTAGAGAAAGATCCTCTCATCCTCCCCTGGAGTGTCCCCATGCTGAAGCCTCTAATCACCTCTAATCACCTAGTGGTTCTGAATTAAGCAGACCAATGGTTCCAGAATCAAGGCGAACAAGTAAGGGAAGAGGAGGCAACCCTGCTTAGTACCCCATCCAATTGAGAGATTGGCCGACTGACCACCATTCACCCTGACCGCAGCTGAGGGACCACTAAAAAGGAGCCTTATCCAAATCCTGGAACACCTGCTCCAGAAAGGGCCAGTGGACCATGACAAACGCTTTTTCAACATCTAATGCGAGGAGGATGTGTGGGTCCCTTCGATGTCGGACGAGCCACAATTCAAATGGGGTTTCCCTGGTTTGTGTATAGTCACTATTATGGATTTGGGAACATCTGGGCGGAGGATCCCTTCTCTCTTAACTTCTTCATATAGCTTCAACAAATGTGGGGCCAAGATGGAAGAGTTACTTTCAAAAACTCATCCGGTATACCATTACAGCCGGGGACCTTTCTTATCTGCAGTATGCTACTGGCCGATTGGACCTCCAATAGAGTAATGTCTCCTTCTAACTCCCTGCTGTCCTCTGGCTGGAGACTTGGCATAGGGATATCAACCAGGCAAGATGAATTTTGTGGGCTACCAGCTAGCTGGCTCGATTCGTATAAGGTCTTGTAATAGCTAGCGAATTCCTATGCTATCGCCATGTCCGTGGTGTGTGCAGAGCCGTCTGCATCCATAATAGTGTGGACCCACCTGGTCCCCACCTCACTTCTTCCGAAGCAGGCTAGTATCTTGCCTGCCTCATCTCTTGGGTCATATAGTGTGTGTTGGGTAGCAAGAATTTGGGCTCTGACCTCCTTATCAGACAGAGTTCAGCATTCTTTTTGAAGTAATGTTATACTGAGCAGCATCTGTGGATCCGCTATAGGATCTAGGTCCTTTTGTAGGGGCAGCAGCCTCTCCCCTATACTTTCCATTTCTTGTTTTTCCTTTTTACATTTAAGTGCAATGATATTCTGTGCCCTGTCCCTAAGTACAGTTTTGTACGCCTCCCACAAGACTATGGCTGAATCAACTGAGGTTGTATTTACTTTAAATTACTGTTCAGTGTCAGTCCTCAGTTCCTTTTTGATTTGCGAGTCCCTCTGTCCCCATGCACTGAGCCTCCACCCCACCCCCAACTTTCGAACTGCAAGCCGCACAGTGATCATAAGGGGCGAATGGTCCAATATTCCTCTCGCCATGTAGGTGGTTGAGTCTATCACTGATACCTCTCTCGCTGCGGTGAAAATATAATATAATTGAGAGGACAATCTATGACTACATGAGTAGTAGGAATATCCTCGACTCTAAGGAGTATGTCTGCCGCAGAGGTCTGTTAGTCCCAAAGGGAAAGTGAATCTTGCTAAGTGTGTTTCTCGTATGTCGTACAGGGCCAGTCCTGACCTATCTAGAGTGGTGCACATAACATCATTGAAATCTCCCCCTACTATGTGTAAGGAAGAATCAGTGGTCAGCAGGATTTCGGTTTTCCAGGGTGACCTTCTGTAGGAGTGGAGGGGCATGCACACTAATGAGCGTCACATCTCTTCTTCCCCACATGCTCCGTACAGCCACATATTTTTCATCTGGGTCTACCTACTGCTTCCAAACTCGAAAAGGGGGGGTTCTTCCTTATTAGAATCACTACCCCTTGGGAACTGGAACTGAAATTGGCTTGCGCTAAGGTGATGTAGGCCCCTCTTTTGAGCAGTCTACTATGGGAGTCCAGCAGGTGTTTCCCTTGTAGCAATACCACATCAGGCTTCATTCCCCTAAATAGTTGAGAACCAACCCTCTTTTAATTTTATTGCCCAGACCATTTACAGTCCAGGACAGTGGTCCCTCTTGCACTATTTCATCTCCTCCCGCCATCCCCTATGGAATAATCGCATTCCCCACCTAAGTGGGGATCTGACTGGGTGCGCCAAAAAGAACCGGACTCAAAACTCATGTCATCAAATCATTAGAGTTCACAAACAAAACAACTAAATACATTTGAAATACAGTTTTTCCATTCACCCTCCCCACCTCTTTCTGCCCCTCGCACACCTCCATAGCCCTTCTCATTAGGCAACTACATGACAAAGACAGTCAATGAGGTCTGTAGTCCTCCCGTCCTAACATCCCAACTAAAACTCTAGAATGTTCAGTCGTTAAGTGGGCGCTCTTCTTGCTCCCTGCCTAATACACCTCCACCTATCAAACAGTAAAAGTCACTTATTGCCCACTTAATCCTCTGAAACATCGGAGTAAGATAGAAAAAGATAGATCAAAGAAAGGAGGGGTGGGGAAGCAAACGTGGTAGCAAGGAAATGATGGAAAAAATCAAGAATTCCAGGAAGGAGTATAAGGAGAGGGTGACAAAGATTGCAGCAGAGGGCCGAGACGATCGTGCAGCTCTGGTTTCCCACATCCCCCAGAAGGAGGGGGAAAAGAGCAGCGAGTGGCCCCCAACATGTCAAGGAGAATGTGCACCCTCCACGCAGGGGGCCGGTATAGACACAGGTCCACCCCTCCCCCCAGTCTTCGTTTGGGGTCATCAATCCACTGCAGGAGCCTTTCCGGACTGTTTATAAGGTCTGCTTGACCCCTCTTGGTACTGTTCCTATCATGATGTTGACCATCTCTCGAGTCAGTGTTTCGTCTCCAAAGACCAAGCCAGTTCAGGATGAGCTCTCAAATATTACTGTCTTGACTAGCACTCTGGCCTCCTCTCGCTCCCACCGTTGTTCTAGACTCAGAGTGCCATTGAGTCGCACTACCACCTTTTCAATGGAGCCGGCTCTCCGTCACCTCCCACTATGTCTCCTCGAGGCAGTTGTATTGATCTTCTCATGAGCTTCGCGACGATTGCTCTGCTTTGGTGTCCCTGAGTTCCATCCAGTCCCATGCACTCTCTGGTGTTTGGAAAAGTGTGAGCGACCTGCACGTAGGGCTTTTAATTTAGCAGTGTGTGACAGCATATACATGAGCCCCAGTGTTCTCAGTTTTTGCTTGACTCCACTGAAGGATTGCCTTTGAATTTGAACGCCTCTGGTATAGTACGGAAAAATTCTTATGTTGTGATTCTCATACGACGGATCACCTTGCTTATGCACCTCTCTCAATATGGTGTCCTGATATCTGTAATTGAGGATTTTAGAGATGATTGTCCACGGAGGGGCTCCTGGCGGTAGCAGTAGTGCCAGCGTTCTGTGCGTTCGTTCTACAACAAACACTGATGACAACTGCTCAGAAGGGCATACTCGTTTAAGCCAGTTTTCAAGGAATATTTCTGGGGTGGTTCCCTCCTTAATTGTAAATATTTACTATAATATATATAATTAAAACATAATGTTTTATTATATATTTATGAAATTATGAAATATAAAATAATTGATTTAGTAATTAACTGAGATGTTTATGAAGTTTATGTTCTGTGGGTTTTTAAGAAATACATATGGTTATATTTTAACCAAAATCATTTTTAATTTCTTTGAATTTTTCGTTAAACAGTAGTGTTTTTTATATTTGTTATTTTCTGAGTTTTGTATAGTACTAATGGATTTTTTGATTATATACTTTATTTCATTGTTTACCATTTTGCATTTTTTTTAGATTTTTTTTCACTACATTTTTGTGGAATATTGTTGGAAGAAACTGGATTATTATTGGAGGTCGGGTTGCCCACCTAAAGGAATGACAGTAACATGTCAGGGTGAACCCCCAAGGTCACTAAATTAACCTAAGGTACATATGGTACATATGGCACAGAACAGACAGGCTTAACTCAGGGCAGTATGTAAAGTATTTATGCAATACCAAAAGAGTTGTACATAGTAAAAACGATAAAAATCCCAAAATGAATAACAAAAAAAGAGTAGAATTCAATAACAAGACAACACCAAGATTACAAAAATCCAATAAGGGGAACTGAGATTTAAGTTTTTAATTTTTAAGTAAAAATAGATCGAAAAGGCACCAGACGTCTTCTCTTTTTCCCCAGGTCCAGAACTGTTTATGAGGAAGGTTCCTTGGGGAGCCATATTTGTGAGCCAATAGTTGGAAGTGACTCCTGGACACTCTCTAACCAATGAAGAAAATGTTCCCAGGGTCATCCATACCTGCTGTCTCAGCATTTTCTGTTTGTCCTAATGCACACAATCCTCTGGTGCCCCTCACTCCTAAAATCCAAGGTGTGGAAACCCTTTCTCCCTTCTACAGAGGTCTGGAATACCCCCAGATGTGTGGCCTGGGAATTAAACAGTCCCCTTCCCTGAGTCCACTCCAAACCAATTCCTGGGGTAGATCCCTTCCACTGTCTATAAAGCAGGTCTGGCTGGTGTAAGCCTAGTGGACACCTTCTTTAGGTCTCTCCTTACACTAAACTATGAATGGGCAGGCCTCGCCTTTTCTCTCTCAAATTAATGATGTTCCTGGGTCCACTACACGTGTCCTTCCTGGACTAATAGGAATCAAATGGCCCTCATCTAGTCAATCCTGCTACCATTTCTAAGCTAATGCGGTACTCTGGGAGCAGTTTTCACACCCCACTGAGGCCAAGCACCTGCTGGGCAGCTGATGGAAGTAATCCATATTAGGCTACATGAGATTCAGGCAGGGAGAAGATAACTTTCTTTTTCTTAAAAAAAATCCACCTTCACCAATGAATCAAACTTTTGATGAATATGAAAAATAGTCTTTGAATGACTATTTTAGCTGGTTGTTGTCAAAAATGAAATGTTAAAGTTTATATTCTGTACTTTGGAATTTTCTAGGATCCAGCTACAGTCTGACAGTGAATATAGTTTTTGGGGGCTAGTCACTGAAGGAATATGCCAACTTTATTTACCACATGTTCCACTTTTAAATATCATGCAGGTGATAGACCTGTTAGCCTTAGGATGGCCTTCCCCCAAACATTTTGGCTTCACTCCTGCTATGTTGCTGAATTTGGATTTGTTGGCTTTAGGACTTTATGCTCTTTACTACGGCTAAAGTGCTTTTGCTCTCTATCTCTAAAACATGGTAAAATTGGCTTACACCTGATTGGCATATTTAATTTACTTATAAGTCCCTAGTAAAGTGGTATACCATATACCCAAGGCCTTTAAATTAAATGTTACTAGTGGGTCTACAACGCCTCTTGTTCCACCCACTTAAGTAGCCTTGCAACACATGTCCCAGGAGTGCCATTGAAGCTTGAATGCAGCTTTAAACTGTCAGTTCAACTTGTCAATATAACCACCTTGCCAAGCCTTAAAAAAATCTATTTTTATTGCATATAAGTCATCCCTAAGGTAAGCCCTAGGTAGCCAATATGGCAGGATGCACTGTAAGTAAAAGGATGGACATGTACTTTTAGGTTTTACCTGTCCTGGTAGTGAAAAACTCCTAAATTAACGTTTCACTACTTTATGGGCTACCTCTCACATAGGATAACATTGACTTGTATTATTACGTTTAATAAATGCTAACTTTTGAGTGGGGACACATGAACATTTTGTGTTTGCTGTCTAAGAAATTATAATTAAAAATCCTCTTTAATGATAAAGTTGGATTTTAAGTTACAAGTTTGAAAATGCCACTTTTAGAAGGTAGTCATTTTCCTGATATTTCGGGACTGCAGCCTGCTACTGGGTCACCTCACCAGGCGTTGCTGACAGTTGTACTTTGTTTATTCCTCCCACACAGCCACACAATAGAGGGATCAGTGGTGCCTAGATGGACCATCAACTGGCAGGATGGGAGGATGGAGCTGGGAACAGCCTCACTTGCAACTGAATAAGATGTGCTCTGCCTTCACACAAAGAACTAGTCACCCCAGCATTGCTCACGTACCAGCTTGAAGACAGGGCAAGGGAAGTATGAAAGTTCAAGCAACAATAAAAGTGACAGGTGGTCAAAATTTTTGTTTCGGAGAACCCATCCCAGGTCATGAAGCTTTGTTATTGCTAGTTTTTTTGCGTTCAGTCAAGCGTCAACTTATGGTTTCAAGTTATCTTGCAAGAAAAAACAAACAAAAAAAATAATAAAGTACCATAATGCAAGCACAAGGAGCACAGAAGAACACTAATCAAGAAATTAATCAGTAATTGGTCCATGCTCCCGGAAAGTGAAGAAGTACATGGACATAAAGTGAAGCCTACACATGTTCACCAATGAAAAGGAAGAAGATAAGATTGCCCATGAAACTAACCAATGGTATCTAATGGGAGGGCTAAGGGCCCCTTTTTAGGTGTGAGTTTTTTTTTAGACAATAGATCGTCGCAAGCAATAGCACGTGCACACTGTGTCAGGCAATATTTAAAAAGAAGCAGATTTAGTCTGATCCAATTCCTCTTCATACCAAGCAACATCACTTTGGGGTCCTCACATTTCTGAAGGAATGCTGTATACAGGGGACAAACCATCCAGTCCCTATAGTAGAGGAAATTCTGCCTTTGGGTTATACTTTGGATATAATAATTCCCCTATGAATCGGGGGACTTTCCATTACCATTCTATTCTAAGCCAGGCTTATCATATTAACACGTTTCAAGTTGCCTCACAAAGGCCAGACATACAAGGCTATGACATTTTAAGCTTCCTTTCAGTGTCTGATCACTTTCTATCACTTTCTCTTATTTGTTCCTCCTCCCATGGAGGAGACGAACAACAGACTGTGGGCAAGACAGCCACCACAGTGACACCTCTGGTGACAGACAGCTTCCAGATTAGACCTGAAATCTCGGTCAATGCGTATGCTTATCTGACAAGTACCCACCGATGTCTGCCCGCTCTGCCTCCCCAAGGAACCCTTCAAGGGACTCACTCCTCTGCAGGTCAACCCCGGCATACTGAGGATTTAAACTAATATCACAGGCACAAATTAAGACACTCTTCACCAATAACAAAGGAAAGTCGCTTTGTTTGAAGCAAAAGGTGAAAATGCCTTCTTATGTGGGAATCAGTACTACATTAAAGAGATCTCTTGCAGCAACTAAATTAAACCAGAACACTTAAACCAAGTCAATTATCTGTTCACACGTACAGCAATTTGTGTGACCGACATGAGGGTGGAAAACTTTAATATATCAGGCTGCGCAGTCGGCTAGGAAAACCTTTACAATATTAAAGTCCATTATTGAAGGGCAGGATCTTCAAATACCTATTTTGTTCCTGCCAGCGCTGTGACATTTAATCTTTTTTAATTCCTTCTACATCAAGATTAACTTGTTGGCCAAAAACGAGCAATATTTTCCCTCCTTGAAATGTCAAAATGTCATTAATTGTTTGGCTCGAAAACACTGCAGAGCCACTATATCTCTCAGTTGGCTGCTCACGAAGTCTCCGCAGGATTAATCATGGTTTTTAATTAAATTAAAAAGAGCCTTCCTTCTGTGACCTCCATTCTTGCACTAAGTGGGTGTTATCAACGCACTGTCTTGAAACAACACAGACATTTCTGAATTCCAGATGCACAAAAGCTTATGCTCTTTTTTCTTATTATGGAGCATACAAAACAATTTTCTCTAAAAGTCTATACTGGAAGCAGGTGCAGGTCTTGGCAGGATAAATGATACATGATCATTCAATTAGGCTTGAAAAGCAAAAAACAACAAACACAGAGAAGTCTACAGAGGGGCAAATAAGGGCCTTGAAAAGACACACCTCATCCATGGACGTCAATTCACCGAAATGCCAGACGGTAGCGGAAGTGACATCACACTCCTTTCAGTCCCTGACACGATTAATATTTGGGATAGGATCAGAATTATATGATGAAATCGGGAAGTTGGTGTTCACATTTTTTAAAATTACAGAGTCTTCCCCAATAAGCCAAGTTCTCCAGCAAAAAATTGTAGCAGGATGGCCTGTGGGGAAATGGAAGCCTTCCAGAGCCCGTCCAAGGTGCCGCAGCAGAACAGATCATTGTCAGTCCTGTCTGATATGCGCCCTAAATGTATCTTAATATGGCGTCAGATGCTCCCCAACCCTTGACTTGACACCTCAGGCGCCATTCTACGCTATTGCACTAGTAACTTTAGTTTTAATGCGTTGCTTTTGTTTCTGTTGAATGCTTTGGGTACAAGTGCATACAGTTTATGAATAAATACATACATTAAAATACGTTAAATGAAAACGACCTATTTCACCCCATCATTCGTTCATTTCTTTTATCACCAAGATACAATGCATTATCAGGGGCAGACTCTCTACTGAAGATGCTGACCACAGAGAACCAGATTTAGGTCTTGAATTTATCTAATGCATTTCCGTGTGCAAACTTCTGACACCTCTGAGGCACAGGCTTCTGAACAATCATTTTAACAGAGCCAACATTGTCACTGACAGCGGCTGAAAGCGGTCAAGATCGGGTCATAGGGTATGACCTAGTGAAATCCAAGCAATCTGAAGTTTGCATTAGAAAGGTACATAGAAGCTTGTAACTAGCCTCAATAAGACTGGTGAAAAACTTTAGGAACATGCTGGCTGTTCATGGGAGATAAAAATAAGCTTGCTTAAATAAAAAAATATTCATCAGTTTCTCCGAAGAGCCAGAAAAGGAGAAAGACAAACTGCAGCGGTATGCTAATTGTGAGCACAGCAAGACACATCAGGTGAAGAATTCGACATGCAGCACATTCATCTTCTGTTCTGGTGAGTTTACAACTAGCTTTAGCTGCAAAAAGAATGATGTTAAAGGCTGATGTACATGTTCTGCCACTTGTAGCAAAATAAACTATAACGAAAGCTAAGAGCAGAATATCGGAATGCATGATTTGCAAACTGTTCAATGCTAAGGGGATCGTGGAGAAAGTTGCCTGTTTGTCCTCTTCAGCAAGCGATAAAGCGGCGAGAAGTGCTGCGGAAACAATATTATAATTAACTTCATGTGGCGCTTAATAGCCAAGACGAGATATTGAAGCGCTTCACGACGAGTAGCAAACTACTCTGGAACCCAATCTTAGTGGTTAATGGAGTGGCTGTAGGTTATTGTTAGATATTAGGTTTAGGCTTGTGCTCTCAAGGAAATCATTCCATTCATTTCATTCTGGTTTCTGCTAGATAAAAATATTAAGGCCCATATTTATACTTTTTGATGCAAACCAGCTCCAGCGCTGGTTTGCATACAAAATTTACAGCCGGCGAACACCATTCCTACACACCAGGCAGGCGCCTTATTTAAGGATTGACGTTAGCCGGCGCTGCGGACTGGTCAGAGTAAAAAAAAAAGACTCAAACCAGGCAGCGCCGGCATAGGGAAAAATGGGGGTTGTGTGTCAAAAAATGCTGCAAGTCAGGTTTGAGTCAAAAATCATGGCTCAAACCGGACTTGCGCCATCTTTTGATGCACAACCCCCATTGAATTGACTCCAGTCTTAGCAAAGACAGGAATCATGCCCCCTTGCCCAATGGCCATGCCCAGGGGACTTCTTTCTCTTGGGAATGGCCATTGGGCACAGTGGCATGTAGGGGGGCCCAAGTTCGGCCCCCCCTATGCCACTTTAAAAAAAAAAAACATTATACTTACCCCAACTTACCTTTACTTACCTGGGATGGGTCCCCCGATCCATGGGTGTCCTCCAGAGGTGGGTGAGGGTGGCAGGGGATGTCCCTGGGGGCAGGGAAGGGCACCTCTGGGCTGCTTCCATTGTCAGAGACCATGGAAGTGGGCCCACATGTCCCTTAACGCCTGCCCTCACCCAAGCATTAGAAAACGGCGCACATCAGGCTGTGTGCCGTTTTTTAAGGCCCGCCCCCTCCTGTGCGTCAAAATGACGCGGGAGTATAAATAAGGCGCACAGGCCTTAAAGTCATTTTTTGGATGGGAATGCCTACCTTGCATGTCATTAACGGAAGGCGGTTTCCCGCATCCAGAAAATGACGCACACAGAGGGATTTTGACGTTGGCGGGGTCGGGCGTCATTGTATAAATATGGGGCAAGGTTTGCGCTGAAAATGCGTCAAATTTTTTGACGCACATTCGTCGAAGACATAGTATAAATATGCCCCTAAGAGTTAGGTTTGATCATTATTCTGTGTTCATGCAAATGATTCCTGGGATAAGAAGATAGGCCAGATGCGATTCGGTATTGTTAGGTTGCACAGATATGGTTTCAGAGAAAAAAAAAGTTGTTATCTGAGAAATGAGGTGTAAGCAATTTGCAGGACTACAGAAATAGAGATTAAAGCAGACACACATACAATTTTGATTAGGCTGTATTTAGAGCTAGAAGGCATTACTGGGATGGAAGTTGAGGAGAGTATCATTCGAAGGAAAGAAAGGAAGGCAAACATTTGCAGCTTTAAATCAAGTATATTTTTTCTTGCTGGGTTTTAGGAATATAGTGAGAGCAGACTTTGAAGATAGCATCAACTCCGAAGATGCAAAACTGTAAAAAGAAATTACATTATTTGCCTGTGTAATAGTACTACATTGAGCACTAGACTCACCACTAGGCATCCTCTTCAGGAAGATCAGCCAATAAAGTTACAGGATGGAGGCATAATTAAAGTAATGGCTGGAGGGTTATTATCGGACGTATTTGGGGGTGGTCACGGGGCAAGCTAGGGTTTATGGGTCGCAGCTGTGGGGGCTGAAATCATGTGCATTTAATGTCCCATGTTCCAATCTACTATGGCTCTGCAAACGGGGCCAAATACAACCCATTCATTAGTTGATTTGCAGTGGTAATGATGGAGAGAAATCACAGGCTTCTCCAGGAGGTTAGTTATGGGGCACAAGAGGTCAGGACTCAACAGACACCTACCAGTCTATTAACATGATTGTCCAGACAGTGATTCTCTTTGTAAAATGAGAAGTATTTAAATACACAGTAAAACTCCATACTACACACTAGACAAAAAGTCAGGTAGCTGTCTTTGGTGCAGGACCACTGCCTCCTGGTGATGATGCACCCTTTGCCCCTTCTATCTCTATTAGTCTAATGTAACCAAATATAGGCTTCAGCACAGGTGCAGTGTTACCTTCCCATTCATCTGGTATACTCTAGCAGGAACTCAGTTTTTCTGCATTAGTCTCATTGACAGTTCACAAGTGAATCAATCAGCTACTCCACTCCCTCTAAGCAGGAGTGGACCATGCACCAGTAGCCAGATGCAGCAGCAGGCAGGAATCTCTCTTCAGTCACTGGCCCTCTTTCAGGTACATGGTTTCAGCGACACATCGGCTCCCAGGTCACAGGAATTCCTCCTTCTCTCTGGTCTTACCTGGAATGAGACAGTGTCACAGTTCTCTTCTGGTTGCAAATTTGGGGATGTCAGTTGAGCCACTTCAAGATACTTTTGTGTAGAAGCAGTGACTTTGTCCGATAAGGCACCTTTCTGGTCAGCATCTTGGGAGCAGCACAGTCACTTGAGGATACAGTGGCAAGTGCATCGAGGTAACACCTTCATCTCCAGTGGGGTAGTCCATACAAGCAAACTCTGGGAAAATGCCATGGGGTTAGGCATAGTACAGGTCTGTTCAGCCACCCTCAGAGCAACTGCATTGACTGTGGCAGCAGGGTCAGTGTGGCAATTCCCTTAGCTAAATTTTCATACTGCTGTGAATCCAATTTGCCACTAGTGATTGTCTGTAAGCTTGTAGCATGGTAGTCATGCTTTCACCAGTCTCTGTCACATGGATCCACAGGACAGTGGTCAACTTCTCTTGACAATTCCCTTAGTCTGTTCCTCTTATATGGGTGGCTTGCGCCGTTCATGTTTTTCAAGGCAAGATTCTCCAGGCATTCCAGGACAAGGAACAGCTCTTCTTCCAGGCCAGGCTCCAGTGATGTCCTCTCACTGCTCACACAAAGACCACACACATACACACATACATATACACACGAGCTCCAGAAATCGGGGGTCACCTGTAGTAGCAGAACTTTACACAAGCGGGACAGTAAGCCATCACTCCTGTGATACAGAATAAAATGTCTAGTCACACTAGCATCACTAAAAACATTGGGGCTTATTTAAGAGCCCCTAGTGTCATTCTAATGCCACATTACTGGCATTTTTTAACGCTAATGTGGCATTAGAAGGTCAAAAAACACTGTGCCATATTTACAAAGTGGCACAATGCATGCATTGCGCCACTTTGCAACCCTCTGGCGCTACATTATGCCTGCGCCAAATTTCCTTGTGTCATTTCTTTTGGCACTTTTAACGCCTGCTCAGAGCAGGCGTTAAAAGGGGTCATGCCATTGCATACAATGGGCCCCTATGTACTCTGCATGAGTAGCGCCACTATTTTAGCGCAACTCATGCAGAGTACATTAATGGCATCAAAAAAATGACGCTATTGCCCCCTACCCTGTGCCATGGTGCATCATATTTTAATGCTTCAGAACATAGAGGCAAGATAAAAACCCTGCATCAATCATTACGCCTGGTTTGAAAAGGCGTCCGGATTTTGGGGCAGTCAAGTTAGGGATTGACGAAGTGAAAAGTTGTAAACTTCTCTGCACCAGTTCTACTTGTCTTTTAACATGGGAACGCTTACCCTGCATACATTATATCTGGCACAGGTAATATAATGTGATACAGGCCTTTACAAACTGATGCATTGGGCCCAATGCATCAGTTTGCAAATATGGAGCAGTGTGGAACACTGATTGCATCTCTGTTGCGTAAAAAAAAATCACGCTGCAGAGGCACAAAGCTCCTTGTAAATATAGGTTTTGGTGTGTCTCTCAAGGTCCAGGACAGGTCCAAGACTATATTTACATCAAGGGACAGGCCCAGGCCTTCATGCTCCCACTAGATTAGGATGGGGGTGGGCCCAAAATTCAAAAAAATACAGAATGCTAAGGGCATTTCATCCAACACATATCCAGGGAAATGACAAAGGTGTTGGATTGATTTAGGAGGAAGGAGCAACCTTGTGATTATAACGATGTGAGAAAGTGCATATGGTAAACAATGCAAACATCAAAGGAGATCCTGCAAATGATAGAGTGGATGTCTTCTGATAGTCACCCAAAAAGTTTGATTCGCGAAATAATCACAAAGGCAAATATGTGGTTTACTTTCCTGGAGGTTTCAGGTTCATAGAATCAGTCAATCAAAGGGGAAACTCTGGAATTTACCAACAGTTACTACCATAGTACCATGCAACAGATATCAAAGACAGGAATAAAACTCAGGCAGACCATTTGAATACTGCTGAATGCAGCTAAATCACCATCCCATTATAAATAATAAGAGGCATATTTATAACTGGGGTTGCGTCACTCTTGTACTAAGCAATGTGGTGCATGGACAATGCAAGCCCAAAATACGATTTATGAAGCCATCCAAGGCCACCTTGCTTGGCACTGAGTGGCTTCATAAATCTGGAGTAACGCAGAACAAACTGCAGTGTTGCGTTACTTTGTCCCTGGGAGGCATTCCATGGGAGTTGCATGGGTGCTTCCATGCAAAACCCTTAGATTTGGATGCATTTCCAGATTCACCAGAGGTGATACACCTGGGAGTGCACCAAATGCTACACCTTCCCAGGTGAGGCATAATGAGGAGAAAAATCTTTATTTCTCCTTGTTGCTTCCTCTATGTGTTCTGCATCCTGCAGTACACAAAAAGAGAGGAAAATGCCTCAGTGGAATGTTTTTGTGCAGAAAGGTGCCCCTTCCTGCACATAAACAATCCTCCTTACAGCACTGATACCCTTGCCAAATGATGCAAGAGTGCCTGCGTTGGCACTAGGCAGTCAAAACGGCTGCCAGCACAGAGACAAAGACAGTAACGTGTTGTATTATTTTATTTACTGTGCATTCCTGCCCTTTCCCTGTGACGCAGCACAGCAACATGCCTTGCTGTGTCACATTCTTATAAATGTGCCCCTAACCTTTTTAATGCTATGACAATGCCAGTTCTGGGTGGGATAATGCCTGCCTGCATGTTTATAATATAATTGAAAATGTTTATTTTCCATAGCTAGAAAAAAGTAATAGCCTATGTCAGTATGCAAGAAGTGAAGTTTATTCCAGTCAAAAATAAAGGCGCACAGATGAAAAGTAGGCAATGCGTCGATTCTTGATTCGCAAGTGAGGCTGTGCGTCGATTCTTCCCTGGTCAGGTAGGCGATGTGTCATTTCTCTCTCCCGCAGGAGAGTGATGCGTCAATTTCCCTGATGGGCAGCCTCAGGTTCATGCATGCTCACTGTGGTTTTGATGCCCAGTGATGATGCGTGAGAAATCCTGGCACACAATGGCGAAGAGCTGCCCTGCGTGGGTAATGCGTCAATTTCGGCAGCCCCAAGCAGGTGTTGTGCCGATTTTCCAGCTGCAATGCAGCTGATGAGTTGATTTTTCAGCCGTGAGGCAGGTGCTACATCGATTTGTCTCCTGCTTGGCTCCGGTGCGTGGATTTCAGCCTTGGTTCTACCAGCTTCTCCCTTTCAAGGGCCCAGTGACTAAATAGGGCACCAGTGGGCAGGTTACGGGTCTCAGCAACAGTCCAGGTGCTGGCAGAGGAAGTCTTGGATGGCCCTGAGACTTCAGAACAGGGGGCAAGCTCAGTCCAAGCCCTTGGAGACAATTCACAAGCAGGAAAACACAGCAAAGTCCAGTCGTTGTCCTCTCTAAGGTAGAAGCAGCAACTGCAGGCCAACCCAGTAAAGCACACTTACAGGCAAAGGGGCAGTAATCCTCCGCCAGCTCTTCAGCTCTTCTCCTTGGCAGAGGTTCCTCTCGATCCAGAAGTAATCTACAAGTCTGGGGTTTTGGGTCCAGTACTTATTTTCATTTCTGCCTTTGAAGTAGGCAAACTTCAAAGGAGTATCTGTCTCTGTTGTTCACAAGATCCTGCCTTGGTCAGGCCTGGCCTCAGACACACACCAGGGGGTTGGAGACTGCATTGTGTAAGGACAGGCACAGCCCTTTCAAGTGTAAGTGTCAGCTCTTCCCTCCCCACTCTAGCCCAGGAGACTCATCAGGATATGCAGTCCACTCCTCAGCTCACTTTGTGTCACTGTCTAGAGGGAATTCACAAATAGCCCAACTGTCAGTCTGACCCAGACGTGGATTCCACAGACAGGTAGAGGCACAAAATGGTTATGCAAGAAAATGCTCACTTTCTAAAAGTGGCATTTTCAAACTGAAAATCTAATAACAAACTTTACCAAAAGATACATTTTTAAATTGTGAGTTCAGAGACCCCAAACTCAATTTCTCTATCTGCTCCCAATGAAAAACTACACTTAAAAGATATTTAAAGGCAGTCCCAATTTTAACCTATGGGAGAGATAGGCTTTGAAATAGTGAAAACCGAATTTGGAAGTATTTCACTATGAGGACATGTAAAACACACCAGTATATGTCCTACCTTTTAAATATACTACACCCTGCCCATGGGTGCCTTACATTTACTCAAAGGGAAGTGGGTACACTTGCCAGGTCGAATTGTCAGTTTAAAACTGCACACGCAGACACTGCAGTGACAGGTCTGAGCCATGTTTACAGGGCTACTCATGTGGGTGGTACAATCAGTGCTGCAGGCACACTAATAGCACTTGATTCACAGGCCCTGGGCACCTCTAGTGCACTTTACTAGAGACTTACTAGTAAATCAAATATGTCAATCATGGAAAAGCCAATTAGAGTTTACAATTTACGCAGAGAGCACTTGCACTTTAGCATTGGTCAGCAGTGGTAAAGTGCCCAGAGTACCAAAACCAGCAAAAATGAAGTCCAGCATGCAGTAACAAATGCAGGAAGCAGAGGCAAAAAGACAGGGGAAACCACACCAAGGATTCCAGGTCTAACATCAATGATCTGTGACAGTCAAATGTCCTGCTGAAGTGGCAGATTGGTATTTCCATCTGTTAGAAATGGGGTTTCTGGTTGGCTAGGGTGTGCACCTAAGCCAGGCAAGATCTACCACTCTAGCCAGGGCAAATAAGTTACACACCAAAGATGACCTGTGCTCACCCCCTGGTAGCTTGGCACAGAGCAGTCAGGCTTTTCATCAGAGGGAATATGTAAAGTGTTTACGCAATCCCTTCGCACCAGTGACACAATGACAACACCACAAAAAAGTAATTTGACACAGGATTATATCAACAGTTATAGTTATATTGTATAGACCAAAACAACATTATTCCTAAATACTGTGTACTCTATGCGAATACTGAAGTAGGACTCGCTACTATGGACTCTAGGAGACCCAAACAACATTCATTAGCAGTATTCCAGGCATATAATGCAGAAGTAAAACACATGAATCCTAACATGTTACAAAAATTGAGATGTCCCCACTAGAACATAGGGTGCAGCATAGATGCACTCATATAAGGTGTTATATGGTAACTCACCAAAGCTCTGTGAGCAAACTTGCATTTAGAAGAGTATGTGGGGGGGCAGAACACCTTCAGGCCTACTACATGTATTATGTTAATTTGTTGGGAACACTGTTTCAAGGCAACGATCCCTCTCGGGTATTGACCACTGGACTCTTTTTTATATGGGAGCAGGGGAAGCAGAGCTCTGGAAAAGTTGTGGTGAGTGCTCTATGTGTTCTCCAATGAAGAGTGCCCAGCGCAAGCTCAAGAGGCCTCAAGGGCCCTTTTCGGTCACGCACTAGTTAACTTTAACTGCCCGCTAGAGCACTGTGTGGTTATCCTCCTCGTCTACAACACCTGATTTACTCCCTGTGTCAGGATGGCATGAGCTGCACAGGCTTGGCCTCAGCAGGCTTAGGGACACAGCACCAGCTGCAGAACTCTCCCGCATGGTCCATGGGTGAGGTCAGCATGTTGTGTTTGCTTGGCAGGTGCGTCGGTTCGGAGGACGAACTTGTTGGCTGAAACATATTTGGCAGGGTTCTGAGGCAGGGCCAGGAACCAAGACTGCTGCAAGTTAAATGATGTGGTCACACAGAGAAAATTCCCTACTTCCAGGAGCGGTGCAGCCATCTCCCTGGCATTGCTATCGCCATAAAGGGTGGCGCTGACATCGCTGGTGGCTTCCTCGTTGTTCCAGCAACAAAGCAGTGAGTTGTGCAGGACGGGGACTACCTCTTCCCGGTCCGAGGTGCCACTCCTAAGAAGGCAATATGCCCTACTCTTCAAACACTGCACTGATCCTACCGAAGGAAGCTCTGGTCTCATGACACAGGCAGAGCTGGGTACAGTACCATTTGAAACAGTGCCCATACTTCAGCTTGGCCCCAACGAAGCACTCAACATGCATTGGAGGGAACGAGAAGCACTCTGCACACACTAAAAGTTGAAAGCACTCACCACACACCTGGGAAAGATAAAGCGCTCTCCAAGAGAAAGAGGCTACCAAGTAGGAAATGAAGTACCTGATTTATACTTTTTGACACAACCCTGCGTTAGTGCAGATTTGCGTCAATAAGTTTACCGCCGGCTAGCGCCATTCCTGGACACCAGCCGGGTGTCATATTTAAGGAATGACGCTAGCCGACGAGAAGGCCTGAATAGCATCAAAATAAATTACGCTAACCGGGTGTGGGAGGCACAGGGGAAAGAGGAGGTTGTGCGTCAAAGAATGGCGCTAGTCAGGTTAGAGTCAGAAAAATTACTCTAACCTGACTAGCGTCATTTTTAGACGCACAACCCCCATGGACATGACTCCTGTTTTAGTAAACACAGGAGTCATGCCCCCCTGCCCAATGGCCGTGACCAGGGGACTTATGTCTCCTGGACATGGCCATTGGGCAAAGTGTCATGTAGGGGAGCCCAAGCTAGGTCCCCCATGGCACTTTAAAAAAAAAGAAAAAAACGTACCTGGACCTACCTGGGATGGGTCCCCCCATCCTTAGGTGTCCTCCAGGTGTGGGTGGGGGTGTCCCTGGGTGCAGGGAAGGGCACCTTAGGGCTGTTTCCATGGCCTCTGACCATGGAAAATGGCACACAGGTCCCCTAATGCCTGCCCTGACGTTAAATAATGACACTAAACAGCCTTAGCGACATTATTTAAGGCCCTCCTCCTCCTTGCATGATTTTTGCACGGGAGGATAAATAAGGCACAAAGGCCTTAGAGTAATTTTTTTACCTGGAAAAGCCTACCTTGCATCTCATTGACGCAAAGTAGTTTTCTGCAGGCAAAAAATGACGTTAACTCCAATATTTTGACGCTAAACTAGCATCAAAATATAAATATGGAGTTAAGTTTGAGCCAGATTTGCGTTAAAAAAGTGGCGCAAATCCGGGACAAACAGTATAAACATGCCCCTAACTGCTCCCCATTATGTTCTAGGTGAACAGACAAGAAGCATAAAACAGCACTCCCTGGAGACTATCGAGGTCTCTGTAAAAGTGGCAGTTCTTCTAGCAGACTAGCAGGCCACAGGCCAGCACAACCAAGGACGCAACTCCAATGGTGGTTCCTTCTGGTAGTACAACAGTCCTCTGGCAATGTGCAGACTGTAGAAGCTAGTTGTCCAGAGTCAAGGAGCACCTGGCAGCAGAGCAACAAACAGAAAAGAAATCCAGTGAGTCTTATAGGTGACCTAGCAAATAGTAGGCAGCAGAAGAGCAGTCCAGATGAGTCTTTTGTGCAGTATGGCAGTCCTTCTGACAGATGTTCAGTTCCAGAAACATGGGGTCAAAGCCCCTGTACCTATACTCACATAAATCTGTGTGTGATGGATGACTTCAAAGGAGCCCTTTCAAGTATAACACAACCCCTTCCAACCCAGCCCTGGCTCCAGACATCAGTAGGGGATAAATCAGCCCTTTGCGTGAGGTCAGGACACAGCCTATTGACATGTAAGGTGTGAAAGACCTCTTCTTCTAGAAGCCCAGGAAGGCTCCCAGCATGCAGGTTGATGCAAATGCCTTATTCTGCCACACCCAGCCCTGCCTGTCTTATGGCTGTCTGCAAAGTATGCACAAGGTGCAGCTGTCACTCATCCCTAGACGTGAATCGGAGTCAGGCTGCAAAGCACTAGAGTTATAAGCCCACTTGCTAAAAGTGGCATTTCTAAAATAGTAATGTTAAATCCAACCACACCAGTAGCAGGATTTTTTACTCCCATTTAAAACATACCAAACATGCCCATGTTACTGTTCTCAGATTAGAAATTAGCACTTAAATGTATATAAGGGAATTCCCAAAGCTAACATATGATAGGCTGTTTGTCACTACTAAGAAATATAAAACATAAAAGTACATGTCCTACATTTTACATACACGGCACCCTCCCCATAGGATGACCTAGGGCCTACCTTAGGGGTGATTTAGGTTTAGTAGCCATTAGCAAGTAGTTTGAAACCCCATGTCAATGTGGCAGTAAACTGCAAATGCAAGCCCTGCAGTGGCAGGCCTGAGACAGGTTTGACAGGTTACTTCTGTGGGTGGTGCAATCAGCAGGCCCACTAGTAGCATTTAATTTACAGGCCCTAGATGTATGGTATATAATGTTACAAGGGACTTACAGATAAACTAAATATACCAAACAGGTGTAAGCCAAACATATAGGCCCTCATTACAACCCTGGCGGTTGGTGTTAAAGTGGCGGTAATACCGGCAACAGACCACTGGTAATTACCGCCAAATTATGACCATGGCGGAAAGATCTCAGCGACCGCCAGGGCGGAAACAACAGCCACCACTGCGGTAGCCGCCTACAGCCAGGCAGAAGTCAATATTCAGCCCACCGTATTAAGACACAGGAAACCCTCACCATTTCCGAGGTGGTACCAACGACATCAAAAGCCTGGCGGAAATAGACCTCAGAAGGGAAAGGACTCACCATTGGAGACACAGGGAACAACCATAGTGCCATGGAGCCTGAACTGCATGTCTTCCCCATGATCTTCTACGTGCTGCTCCACCACGAAGATCAATGACGGCGAAGATGACGACGGTGAGTACATCCGCCTAGCACACAAGGGAGGGAGGAAAAAGAGAGTGACAAACACACGCAACACCACCCCCCAACTACTTACACACAATCAGCAGCATCACAAAAACATTTTTACCCCGTAACTCGGATGAATAATGCAAGGACAAATCGATTTTGAAAAAGGGAATGTAATGAGAGCAACACATCAAGATAAATAAATTAGGCAAGATAATAGATATATACATATGTACACAAAAAGGGACGCAGCCCCATCCACAATATTCGTAGTCCACATGGCCACAGCTCGAAATCCAAGGCCACACACGTCACCTACATCAACATGGAGTGAACACTGCAGGGGCATCAGTTAGTAAATAGGCAAGCACCTCAGGGGGGCGAGGGCACCTCAGCCGGGAGATGGAACAACCACTGGTTCTGGAGGGGGCAACATGCCCTGTGCTTGGTTCTGGGGAGTGCAAGGCCCAGTCTCTCAAGTGGGTAAATATCCTACTGGTTCTGGAGGGGCAACATGCCCTGGGCTTGGTCTTGGGGAGTGCAAGGCCATAGTCTCTCAGGTGGGTGACTTGCCCATTGGTTCTGGAGGGAGCAACATGCCCTGTGCTTGGTCCTGGGGAGTGCAAGGCTACAGTCACTCAAGTGGGTGAATACCGCACTGGTTCTAGAGGGGGCAACATGCCCTTTGCTTGGTCCTGGGTAGTGCAAGGTCATAGTCTCTCAGGTGGGTGACTTGCCCACTGGTTCTGGAGGGGGCAACATGCCCTGTGCTTGTTCCTGGGGAGTGCAAGGCCATAGTCTCTCAGGTGGGTGACTTGCCCATTGGTTCTGGAGGGGGCAACATGCCCTGTGCTTGGTCCTGGGGAGTGCAAGGCCACAGTCTTGAGTGGGTGAATACCCCACTGGTTCTGGAGAGGGCAACGTGCCCTTTGCTTGGCCCTGGGAGTGATAGGCCACAGTCTCTCAGGTGGGTGACTTGCGCATTGGTTCTGGAGGGGGCCTTGTGCCCTGTGTTCTTGAGCCTGGGGAGTCTTGGCGATGTGGGTGTCATACCCACTGGTTCTGGCAGGGGCTTCGTGCCCTGTGCTCTTGATCCTGGGGAGTCTTGGCAATGTGGGTGTCATACCCACTGGTTCTGGAGGGGGCCTCATTCCCTGTGCTCTTGATCCCGGGTAGTCTTGGCGATGTGGGTGTCATACCCACTGGTTCTGGAGGGGGCCTTGTGTCCTGTGCTCTTGAACCTGGGGAGTGCAAGGTCACAGTCTCTCAGGTGGGTGTAATACCCACTGGATTTGCAGGGGGCAGGCCGCACATCAGGCCATGGAGGCAGGATTGCATACTGTCCACCGGCGGTGACGGCTGCTCAGTGGTGATGCTGCTGCTGGTGGGGGGAGGCTCCTGCCCATCCCCTGCAACCTTAGATGGCAGCCCACTGGAGGTGGTGCTGCTTGGGAGGGGCTCCTGCCCATCCCCTGCAACCTCTGATGGCTGCACAACCATGGTTGGTGGTGGGGCTCCCTCGCAGTTCCTGCCCCAGGGCCCTTGCTCTTCCTGCCTCCTGCCCCAGGCCCCTTGCTCTTCCTGACTGCTGGTGCAGGCTCCTTGCTTTTCCTGGCAGCTGGGGAAGGCTCATTTACCTTCTTAGCAACTGCTGGGGCAGGCTCCTTCGTCATTCAGGCAGCTGGGGCAGGCTCCCTTACCTTCTTAGCAGCTGCTGGGGCAGGCTCCTTGGTCGTTCTGGTAGCAGGGGCAGGCTCCTTTATCTTCTTAGCAGCTGCTGGGGCAGGATCCTTAATCTTGAGGCTACCTGGAGCAGGCTCCTTCACCTTCAGGACATGTGGCTTGGATCCTTTTCCACCACAAGTGGGTGTGGTGACGACTGGGCCCGTGGACTGGGTGGCTGAGGTGCTTGGTTGGGTTCTTCCTACCCTGCCCATACGTGCAGGATGGGGAGGAGGGGTAAAGAAGAGGTCAATGGTGGATAGGAACAGTTTTTTAGGGACATAGGGGAGGGAAGAGGGAGAAGGAATGGGAGTCGAGGAAGAGGGAGTGGTTGTTGGAGATGTCTGTCTGCTGATTTTGGGTTCAGGTACATGGGCTGGATGTTGTTGTGAGGTGGATGGCTGTTGGGTGTCTGAGTGCTTGTGTTTGTGTACCTTAGGAGGGGGGACAGACACAGTGGGAAAGGACACAGGGGACCTGTGCATGGCTGTTGTGGAGGTGTCTGCCAGTGAGGTGTGTGTTCTGCTTGGTGTGGTGATGATGCTGGTAGTGGATGATTATTTAGTGCATGCAGGTGTGAGTGTAGACGGAACTGGGAGGGAGATGGAGGAGGGGGGGAGACAGTGGAAATAGTGGATGTTGGTGTGTCTGCATCTCGATGGTGTTTGTGTGAGTGCCAGTGGGATGAAGTGTGGTGCTTGTGTTTGCCTGAACCACTCTTGTGTGTTGTCTTGTGTGCATGCTCGTCTAGCTGTGTGCTTGGGATGGGTTGGGTTGAGGAGAATGAGACTGGGAAGAGGAAGTTGCAGGGGGGAGGGTAGAAACAGGGACAGTGGCTGCAATCAGAGAGGAGGCCAGAGCCTGGATCGATCTCTGTTGGGCCGCCAAGCCAGTGTGAATGCCCTCCAGGAATGCATTAGTCTGTTGCATCTGGGCTGCCAGCCCTTGGATGGCATTCACAATGGTTGATTGCCCTACAGAAATGGATCTCAGGAGGTCAATAGCCTCCTCAATCAGGGCAGCAGGGCTCACTGGGGCAGGGCCTGAGGTGCCTGGGCTGAAGGAGATGCCCACCCTCCTGGGTGATCGGGCATGTGCAACTCGATGAGGGGATGCTGGGAGGGCGGTGCTGGTATGGGGGGTGGCAGCTGTACCTATAGCTAGGGTGGTCACAGAGGTGTCCGCCGCCACCAGGGAGCTTCCATCAGAGGAGGTATCTGTGTCTGAACTGTCCCCTCCAGTCTCCTCCGTGGTGCTCCCTCCGTCGACGGTGCCTCTGCTCCTCCGCCAGATGATGCTAATGCACATAAGGACAGGATGACAAAACAAGAAAGGGGGGAAGAGACAACGGATACACTGGGTCCACCAACACCACCATTGGCGTACACAGCACCCTCACACACACGGAACAGCCCTACGCAATATGCCATAGCACTACCAGAGCAATAGTTAGCAGCCATGCCATGGTGAGGGGCACACACCGCCAAATGCAGCACTCCTGGAACCCACCCAGCCCTGACCAGTTGTGGATGCCTACGAGCTAGGTAGCAAGATTCTCCCTTCTGAACCCTAGCCACCAGGGGACCTATGCTGCAATGTCAGGCCTCGCCTAGGGGCACCCACTGACACACATCCTCCACCCGGATACCACCCTACCATGCGTAAATTGTAATGATGGGCACTGTACTCACCCCGTTGTGGATGCTGTGATGCCCTCAAGCGCCCATCCAGCTCAGGATAGGCCACCGCCAGTATGCAGGCCATCAGGGGTGGTCAGGGTTTGACGGACACCCCTTCCTCATTGGGAGGTCATCCCCAGCTGGGCCTCTGTGGTCTTCCGCGCCCAGAGTCTCCGGTCCTCCCACTGTTTCCAACAGTGGGCGCTCCGCCTGCCATAGACCCCAAGGGTCCGCATGTCCTTGGTGATGGCACACCATATACCCTTCTTTTGATGGGCGTTGACCTGCAGTGGCAATTCACACAGGAAAATTGAATTAGTCAAACAGTCCTGCATGTTACACTTATGAGTCACCATACCCCTTCACATCACCATTTCTACACACATGGCCCAGCACACAACCATTACGCCGCCCAGAGGATATCCACCCACCCCCTTTACATGAGGCCTTCACACACAGCACTCCATGCATTCATGCCACATGCATCGTGCCCACAGTATACTCACCTAGTGATCTGGAGGCCCGTACAGCAGTGCGTACTGGGGAAGGACCCCATCCACCAGTCTCTCCAACTCTTCTGAAGTGAAAGCTGGGGCCCTTTCCCCAGTCACACGGGCCATGGTAGGTTCCAGACTCAAGTCACAGCAGCACATGCACTGTAAGTCGTCTCCTGTTGAAGATCAGGTAGCAAGTGAAGGATCAGATAGAAAATGGCGGTCAAGTCCGCGGCTGTGCACACCGTCACCACCAGCGTAGATCACCATTGGCCACTGTACCCCATACGGCCCAATGTTAACCAATGAGGAGTTGCATGACGGTTCCCTACCGCCTCCTGCAACGGCGCACAATGTCAGCAGAATTACCTCCCTTCCACCTGTCTCTGCACACAGGACAGGCGGACGCCATTTCAGGGGGGGCAGGCCCTGGATAATTGCTGCATCACTGGTGAAATGAGGATATACTGTACAAATCACACTGACCCATTACAAGTGAACATCATGCAAAGTTCTGTTGTAGCCCCATTGTTCAGTTTTTGACCGGCTCCTCACTCTTTTGCCCCATAGATTGCTACCGCTGCGGATGAATAGGAGATGGAGACATACCCCCGTGTACAGACCCCTGGTAGACTTGGCAACACTGGACGACAGGCACATAATCCTCCACTATAGACTGGACAGAGCCACAATCACAGAGCTGTGTGCCCAATTGGAGCCTGACCTGATATCTGCTATCCGTCACCCCACTGGGATCCCCTCTCTTGTTAAAGTGCTATCAGTACTCCATTTCCTGGCAACTGGTTCTTTCCAAGTGACAGTGGGCTTGGCAGCAGGAATTTCACAGCCAATGTTCTCAATAGTGCTAACAAGAGCGTTGTCTGCCCTGATTAAACACATGTGCAGCTACATTGTATTTCCCCAGGTTGAAGATTTGGCCACAGTGAAGGCCGAGTTCTATGCAATGGGACATATCCCCAACATAATATGGGCAATTGATGGAACACATATTGCATTTGTCCTCCCCCTGCCAGAATGAACAGGTGTTCAGAAATCGTAATAGTTTCCACTCTATGAATGTGCAGATGGCGTGCTTGGCGGACCAGTACATCTCCCACGCCAATGCTAAGTATCCAGAGTCCGTGCATGATGCCTTTGACCTGAGGAATAGCAGCATCCCAAATGTGATGGCCCAACTACACAGACGCAGGGTGTGGCTAATCGGTGAGCCCTGGTTCCCACCCAGTAGATGTTGGTATATGGGTATGGTGTGGACCATATAGGATAGTGTGTGGCTAAATGTTGTCCCTCAAATTTACAAGTGACTCTGGTTACCCCAACCTATCATGGCTGCCGACCCCTGTGTGGAATGCCAGGACAAGGGCAGAAGAACGTTATAATGAGGCCCCTGGGTGAACCAGAAGGATAATTGAAAGAACCTTCGGCCTCCTGAAGGCCAGGTTCAGATGCCTGCATCTGACAGGTGGATCCCTGTGCTACTTACCCAAGAAGGTCTGCCAGATAGTTGTGGCATGCTGCATGTTGCACAACCTTGCCCTGAGACACCATATGCCTTTTCTTCAGGAGGAGGAGGCTGAAGATGCCTGTGTGGCAGCAGTGGACCCTGTGGACAGAGAGGGAGGCAGAGGATGAAGATGAGGACAACAGAACATCAGTGATCAGACAATACTTCCAATGACACACAGGTAAGACAGTGTTACTTCACTTTTCTAGAACATTTGTTTGAATATCTGTGGCACTGGCATGCTGTTTTTTCACACTCCTATGTCCATTTACCGTACCCTTTGGCAATTCATTTTGCAGAAGTTGGTGACCTCACATATGCTCCTAGTGTGATCACTGCAGCCATCTACATGCCGTTAATCTACGCTCATTTTCTGTACAGTTGAATTGCAATGTTTGTACCTGTTTCAATGAATACATACTTAAAAAAAGTTGGAATACTCCATACGTCTTTTTTTCCAAGGGTGTTTATTGAAGTGCTAAAATATAGAGGAGCAAGTTCAATGGGATGAGGTGATGGTTAAGGAAAGTCCAGGGAATTGTTCCAGTCTGTTTGTAGCACAGGTGCATTGTCTAAGGGGACATAGGAAGGGGAGCAATGGCAGTTCAAGGTGGACAGGGTGGGACACAAGGGTGACAATCAGGAGAGTCTTGTTTCCTGGCGGGGGTCTTGGCAAGTGTCTCTGGCTTCTGTCTGGATCGAAGGGAACGTTTGCGGGCTGGTTCTCCTTCTGCAGGGGGAGGGGTGCTGGTGACCTGTGAGTCCTGTGTCGGGGCCTCCTGTCCGACAGTGGCAGCGGAGGTGGAAGGCTGTTCAGATGTCTGACTAGTGGCAGGGGCCTGCTGTTGTGTGACTGCCTCCCTCATAATATTGGCCATGTCTGCTAGCACCTCTGCTTTGGAGATCAGGGTGTTGTTGATGGCCTGCAAGTCCTCTCTGATCCCCTGGTACTGTCCACCCTGCAGCCACCTGTTCTCCTGCACATTGTCCAGGATCTGGCCCATTGTGTCCTGGGAATGTTGATATGCTCCCAGGATCTTTGCAAGTGCCTCTTGAGAGTCAGCTCCCTGGGCCTGTCCTCCCCCTGGCACACAACACTCCTCCCAGTTTCACTGTTGGCCTGTGCCTCTGTCCCCTGAACCGTGTGTCCACTGCCACTGACCCAAGGTCCCTGATTTTATTGGGTATGAGGTGTGGCCTGGGGTCCCTGTAGAGGTGGAAACTCTGCTGATTGACATGTCCTGGGGACAGAGGTGTGGGTATGCTGGGTAGGTGCTGTGGTGGTGTTTTCTGATGGGGGAGGCTCTGTGGTGGTGTGTGACTGGGCCTGGGTAACCGGCTGTCCATAGATCCCTGATGGACCAGGTTGGTCATCCAGATCCTGAAGACCAGAGTTGCTGTCATCACTGTGGGCCTCTTCTGTTGAGGGACTGGATATTGCTGGCATCTCTTCTCTGCTGACATTGGTTGGGATACCGGTGGGGATGTAAATGATCTGTGTCTGACATATTGTGCATCCGTGGCTTCCCCTCTTTGGTTGTATTTGCCCTGGCATGTTTCACTTGTGTACATTGGTGTATGGTGGGAAGATTAGTTCTCTATAGTGTGCATGCTTTAGTGCTGAGTGTCCATGCAGGGCTATGAGTGGTGTCCATGCATTGGTAGAGCATGCAGGGCTTGGCATTGGTATAAGAGAGATGTGATGGTGGGGTGCGTAGGAAGTGGGAAGTGGTGGAGTGATGGTATTGAGGGTGAGGGTGGGGGTATGTGATGGCATGCAGGTAGGGTGGGTGATAATAGTGGAGCGTTTACTTACCAAAGTCCAGTCCTCCTCCTAATCTGGCCAGGTCCTCAGGATGCAGGATTGGCAAGACTTGCTCCTCCCATGCTGTTAGTTGTGGGGTAGGAGGTGGGGGTCCACCGCCAGTCCTCTGTACAGCGAGCTGGTGTCTTGCTACAATGGAATATACCTTCCCCCGTAGGTCGTTCCACCTCTTCCCGATGTCACCCGTAGTTCTTGGGTGCTGTCCCACGTTGTTGACCCTGTCCACGATTCTCCGCCATAGCTCCATCTTCCTAGCTATTGATATCGACTGCACCTGTGCTTCAAATAGCTGTGGCTCTACTCTGATGATTTCCTCCACCATGATCCTTAGCTCCTCCTCGGTGAAGCGGGGGTGTCTTTGTGGTGTCATGGGTGTTGGTGATGTGTGTAGGTGAGGGTGTGTTGGGTAAAGTGTTGGGGTGTGTGATGTGGGGTGCGTGAGTAGTGTAGAAGTGTGAGTAGTGTGTGGCTCTGGTTGTGTCAGCGGTCTTGCTGTCTCTCTGGTGGCAATAGTTTGTAATGGTAAAGGGTTGTGGGTAATGTAGGTGTGTGTTTTATAGTGGTATGGGTGTGTGGGTGTGGTGTGTGTATTGGTGTCAGGTGGGTGTTGTTTGAATTGTCCAATGTAGTGTTGGTTTGTATGTGTGTGTCGATTTTAAGATTGGCAGTATGTACCGCCAATGGTTTACTGCCATTGAATGTCCGCCGTGGTGATTCGTGGGTCATAATGTGGTGGGTGTTGTTCTGTTGGTGTAACGGTGTGGGTTTTGATACCGCTAGTTTATTACTGACCTTTGGTGTGGCAGATTTGTGTCTGTAGCTGAATAGTGACGGATTGGTGTATGTGTGTCATAATATGGTGAACGGATATCTGCAGCGGCGGTGGTAAGTTGCTGACAGTCAGCGTGGCGGTATGTGAGATTTACTGCCAATGTCATAATGAGGGCCACAATGATTTAGGGGAGAGGGCACATGCCCTTTAGCACTGATTAGCCATGGTAAAGTGCACTAGAGTCCTTAAATCAACAAAAAGAGGGTCTGGCAAATAGGATGGAGAACTGTAAAAAGTTTGGTGATAACCCTGCAGAAAGTGCCATTTCTAACACCATCCTATAAGACAAGCGCTCTGATGCTAAAATTGGCAAGAAATTCACCACATAAGTAACATTGTCGTCCATGGCATAAGACCCTGTTCCACACATCAGGGTGAAAACCAATTCAAAGCAGATTTGTATCTCTCATAGAGTCAATTTAGAGGAGAGCTTGTTGCAAATTTTTTAGGACCTGTCAGCAACTCTGTAAAGTTTCTATGCAATCAGTCGAAGAAGGATTTGCATCAAGAAAGGATGTTGTTGGCCCGTTAGATCCAGAAGAATCATTAGAAAGGATGGGAATACTGCCAGAGGCTTGCAAAACAACTCACAAGTTTACTGGAGTCATACCTGCATACTTTATAGACGAGTTATTAAATGCAGCCCATCTGATTGCTCCCTGGCCTGAAAAGTGACCCAGCATTACTTAGAATCACAAAAAAACAGAGGAAAGGCATAATTCAGTCTCATCTACTCCCATGAAAATGCATCTGTTGCTATCACCAACAGGTCCAGCCTTCAAATGATATACAAAAAGAGCAGAAAAGTAAGGCCAAATGCTAGATGCTAGATGTTATATCGCAGATGCCTATCCTGCATGGGTTCTCAAACATTAATATTTCCAAAAACAACAAGGATTTTAGATACCAGTCGTTAGAGTCTTGAACATAGCATGGGTTAAAACCTATCTTGTTCTCCTTGCCCTGCAGATGAGTCACCATAACCATAATCTTATGAGTGAGGGAGAAGTCCCAAAAGTACTTGGCTATCTCAGCTGATATTTGTGACCTCTTACTTCCTAAGCAATTTATGTACTGAGTCGCTGAAACACTGTTCATCCTCAGGAGTATGCAATGATGCAAGTGAAGAGGGACCAGGATCAGATCTCAAATGAGCCCAACAGGAGCTCCAGACATACAATATGAACATGAAGCTCCTCCCAAGGCCATTTGTCACTGTGGTCACCTATCAACATATCGCTGTCCAAATGTGATGACTGGCATCCAACTTGATAACCACGTCCAAACACAGACAATTCTGTGTTGGAGAGCCATTAGTAACGTTTCTGATTGCCTTTCATGTCAGCGGAACCAGTTTAACATGAGAGAAACCATTGTGAAAGATTTTCAATCGTTCAAGGTCCCTGTAATTTTTGGGATCTGGGACGATCCACTAAATGGAAGCCGCTAACATGTCTACCAGCCTGGTGCTCCAACAACTCTGTGAAACTCTTTCTTGATGGATCTTGTCTTCTGATATGGCAGGAGAAGATCTGCAGAGATCAATGTTATGAAGAGGCCCATACATTCTATTTGATTGAAAGGAACTATATTTGACTTTTTCAAGTTGATGTCATAATTGAAGTGCTCCAGTAGGTTGACTGTCAGGAAAAGATATTGAAGTAAGACAATCACACTCTGGTGCATACACAGCACATTCAAGTGAATAATGAGGTGCACCCCGTTCACGCTCAATAATTCTATTACCAGTTTCATTAACTTGATAAAACACCAAAGTGCAGATGATAACCCATAGGATAAAGCCAAGACTTAAATGAGACAGCCATAGGAACTGGAGAAAATGGTAATGAGGGAGAAACACAGGGACCATGGGTTGCACATCTACCAGTAGAAGGTGAATGACCTCCTTCTTGAAGTGCCTGTACAAATCCTAACATCAAAGTTTCATAGGTTGATAACAGCAGAAACCTCCTCCTTTTTTACCTCCAGGAATACATTGAGGTAGAAGCCGCTGGAATGAGCAAAATAAGTCTGGGTGGCTCTCTTCAGAAGGAGAGTGTAGATCTCTTGATTTATCAATTCCAACTTGTCTGTGGAGAAACGATTCTGTCCAGGAAGAGCAACTTGACCTGGTGCTGCATAGAACTTCATATGACATACCTGAACAGTCTTTGTAACCCACAATCCTTGTGTCAGATGGTTCCAATTGTGAATGGTCAAGTATTCCTCCTATCCCCTTTTGTGTGTTCGATTTACCACCCTGAGTGGGAAGTGTTTGCCTACATGTGGGTCCCTTGCTTTCTGTGCCACTAAATTCAAGCTACACCCTACTGAAGAGCTCTAATCCGGGCAAACCCAGTCTTGAGTTGCTTGTGTTCTGGTTTAGAGGGGGCCTGACCTGGCAGTTTGCATTGAACTGTTCCTACTGGAACATTTTTCGGGACTGATTTGCATTTGGCTGGGTCCAAGCCGAGGTGGCTTGGTGGGCAAAAGACCGATTGGTTGGAACATTACCCTTAGCAAATGACAATGGTTAGACAAATTGCAAGCATTCTTCTTATCAACTTTTGTGTGTTTGAGGTCTTGCATTACTTGCCAACTCAGTGAGAAGTTAGTAATAAAGTGAAGGTTCCCTAGCTTCCCTTCCCATTAGTGGGAACCCACTTTGAGAAGTTGGGCATCAACATTGCAGGTCCTCTGGACCCCAGGACTACCCTGGGAAACAAATTTTTCCTGGTCTTGGTGGACTCTGTCATCCAGTACCCTGAGGCCGTACCTCTGAGGGCAATGACTTTGCCCACAGTTGTCAGGGCATTGAAGGGGTATTTACCCAGGTAGGTTTCCCCAAGGAGGTTGTATCTGACAAGAATACCAACTTAATGGCAGAATCGATTAAGTCAATGTGGGATGAGTATGGGTTAACCCACAAGTTCTCTACACCAAACCGCCCACAGACCAATGGGCCTGTTGAGAGATTCAACACTGCCCTCAAAGGCATGACTGTGGGCCTGCAAGAGCCCTTGATGTGCAAGTAGGAAGTACAAGTATGGCGTCCTCTTGCCATGCCTGTTGTTTGCCTACAGGGAAGTGCCCCAGATGGAAGTAAGATTCAGTCCCTTCAAACTTCTGTATGGCCGCATCTCAGCCTTGTGAAGGAGAGGTGGGAGCAAGCTCCCAAGAAACTCCCCCAAGATGTAGTATGTTACATATTGGCACTCAGGATTAGGGTGAAGTGCTTTTGGAATAAAGCCACTGAGGGCCTGGATGCTAGCCAGGAATTTGTGAGGCTCAGGCATGAATAGGAGTCCACTTTGGTAAAGTTTTTCTGAACTGGTGTACCGGGCCCTATGAGGTCAGTGTCCTGGAAATCATCCTCCTGAAGTCGCACTTCGACATGTCCGATTTCACCATGCTCTTGGTAAAAGATGAAGGTGAAGAGAGCAAACCTCTCCCAAACCTCCTCTCCTCTATAAGACAAGACAGTTCAGTAGAGGATGCAAACCTCTACCCCGGTCTGACTTCACACCAGGAGAGGAAATGCTGCCATCTGCGTGCCCTGTTTTCACTTGCCCCCCCCGGAGAATCAGCACTTGGTGCATCCATGACAGCAATATAGAGTACACCATGCCTGCAAAGAATAAAATCTACAGACTATCTGACAAACTGAGAGCCAGTATCAAGGATACGGTGCCCAAGATGCTAGAGTTAGGGGTTATTGAGCACTCCAACTGCCCATGGTCCAGCCCAGTGGTTCTGGTGCCCAAAGCTATCCCTCAAGTGTCCTCAAGGGTCTCTCCTGGTACCCAAATCTGTCCCTCTAGGTGCCACCCCAGAACTCTGGCACTGCATGGACTGCAGAGGGCTCAACTCAGCCACCAAGACTGATACTCACTCCATCCCCTGACCTGATAAGCTTATTGATGGGCTGGGAGCTGCCATGTTCCTGAGGACATTTTGTCTGACTTCAGGCAGATTGGCAGATTGCCTTAACTGAGAAGGGCAAGGAGACCTCTGCATTCTCCACTTTCAATTTAGAGAAATGCCCTTTGGTTTTAAGGATGAGCATGCCACCTTCCAGAGGTTGGTTTGAGGACTTCAGTGTCCTCTACCCAGATGACAATAACTGTGTTCAGCTCTAGTTGGGATGATCAACTGCATCACCTCCAGGCAATACTTCAGGCCCAACAGAAGGCAGGCCTGACTATCAAGGGCAGTAAGTGCTGGATAGACCAGGAATCAATTGTGTACTTGGGCCACCAAGTCGATGTAGGCAAAGTTCAGCCCCTCCAGCCAAAGATGCATACCATTCTGTCCTGGGACCACCCCAAGACACAAATTGAAGGGAGCGGTTTCATAGGCCTCACTGGGTATTACCGGATATTTGTTAAGGGATGTTTCCCTCTTAATACAGCTGACTTCTAAGAAGCAGCCCAAAAAGGTGATGTGACCAAAGGTATGCAGAAAGCATTCATTACCTAGAAGGAGGCCTTGTGCATAGTAGCAGTGCTCACGGCACCTGACTTCCCCAAACAATTCATAATGTTGACAGATAAATCAGAGCATGGCATTGGGGCTGTTCTCTCACAGCTAAATGATGAAGGCTTGGACAAACCTGTAGCCTTCATCAGCAGGAGGCTACTTTCCAAAGAACAGGGGTGGAGGGCAATAGAAAGGTGGGCGTTTGCGGTGGTCTGAGCACTGAATATGTTGAAGCCATACTTTTTTGGGGCTCACTTCTTGGTTCTGACAGACAACAGACCCCACAGATGGCTGATGCATATGAAGGGTAAAAATCCCAAACTGTTGAGGTGGTTCATCTCCCCACAGGGTATCGAATTCACAGTGGAACATCACCCCGAGTCTGACCAAACCAATGCTGATTCTCTTTATAGGTTTTTATGCCTTAGCAATGAGAACTCACATGAGGGTAAGTAGTTCTGCCTGCTTTCTGCTCAAGGTAGACATGTTAGAGTTGATATCCTTGGTGTGGTATTCCTCCAAACCTTTTGCCTTCACCACCCAGTTTTACTGAAACTAATTTTGTTGGCATTAGCACTCTGTGCACTTTACCCCCCTGCTGATCAGTAATAAAGTGCTTGTACCCTCTCCCTTAAACTGGGTAAGATTGGTATACACATGATTGGCACATTTAATGTACTTATTAGTCCCTAGCATATGGTACTACATGTACCCTTGTCATGAAAATTAAATGATACAAGTGGACTGCAGTACACATTGTGCCATAAACTAAAAGAGCATTGTAAAACATGACTCAGGCCTGCCACTGCAGCCCGTAGTGCAGTTTTAAACTGCCACTTTGACTGACCCAGCAGAACCTTATAAGTCATAATTATAACTAATAATACTTATAAGTCACCCCTGAGGTAGGCCTTAACAACTCATAGGGCAGGATGCATTGTGTTTACAAAGTAGAATCTGTGAACTTAAGTGTTACATGTCATGACAGTAAAAACCTTCTAGAGGCATTTTCATTGTAGCAAAGCTGTCTCTCTCACAGACTAGCACCTGGTAACCTTTTTAAACGGAATAAGGGATAGCTTTAGTTTGGTAACAGATAGGAAAACACTTCTTCCATTCAATTACAATATAATTTAAAATTCTCTTTAATGGTAAAGCCAGATTTGTAGATACTATTCTGAACATGCCACCTTTAGAAGATTTACACAAAAGTGATCATGAAATGCTTGAATCAATCTTAGCTATTAATAATTACTCAAGCTGCATCCCAGGCTATTGATATTTTGCACAATGTGCCACCTCAGGTACACATTGTAAACGGGACCCACGTCTGTATATACCTGCCCCACTTAGGATTACATACAAAAGCCGAAACTGCCAGACCATATACTCCCTGAGCCGGAACACAACCTGGTTTCACCCTAGTTAAGGCTCATCAGCCACGTATAGCTTAGTTTCAGTAACACAGTATGGACTGGACACACATACGTGCAAGACCAGTCCATTTAGGGTGGCACATTAAAGTAGAGGTGGATGGAATGCTTAAAATAATGTCAGCTGCCTGTAATCACTCGGGCCGCATCATAGTCTGAGCTCGTCTGTTCCCATTTGATCAGAGTCAAGATTGATTTTCATTTGTCTGTGTCCAAACTGAGGTGACATTGTGTGCAAAATAATGATGGACTGGGATGTGGCCCTACTAATTACCAGTTGCTAAAATGAATTCAAGCATACCGTCCATCACTTTTTGTAAGCTGGCATTTTTCTTCCTAAACTGAACATTCTTTTCTGCCAGTGTCCAGGGTTGGGTGACTGTGAATGGCTCTTTTCTGGTGTGTTGTGTATTCCTTTAGACATGGGAACAAAAGGGCTTTTGGTGTGGGACAGAGTGTCAACTCTTGAACATGCTGGCCTGGGGAGGTTGTACTTAGCTCTTCCTGAGCTCCACAGGGTAGCCTGAGGGATATGCCCACCATTTTCATGGCTTCTAAGGCCTCCTGCCATGCCACTGACCCTAGGCCTGCCTGCCTTTGATCCTCTAGACAGATTGGAGGAAAACCTAGGAAAGAGGTAAGGTTAGACAAAGGAGCATCCTCTACCTCAGGCTGGCATGTGGTATAAGAATGGCACCCTCCGAGCCTCTCATCAAACAACTCCTGGACCTGTGGAAGATTCAGAAGAAGGACTGTCCTTCTGGGCGGAGAAGGAGATATGGGCCAGTCTACCTTGACCACAGTATCCAGAAAAGAGATCCATGGATTAATTGTCTGACCTGGTTGAGCTACAGGGGCACAACAAGCTTCCAGAGGCCTTCTCTGCAACTGCCCAGCTAAGCATCACCGAGCTGGACGTGCCTGAGACATGCTACTAGCCTCTGCTGGAATGAGTCCCGAACAGTTGCCCCACCAGGTCCTGGACCCTTGCCTGGCATCAGCGTTTATTCCACCTGCTTCAATATTGAGTTACAGAGCTACAGGTGAAAATCCATAAGTTTGAGGCTCTTCACAACAGCAAGCAGGCTCCTTGCACCAGCATGAAAGGGTGTTTGCTTAAGGGGAAAGATGGCGCTCAAGGCTACTAGGTAAGTATAAAACTTAGCATAAATTGTCACACAGTGCACTCTTAGAGCACCACACCCCTGATCCCCAACTGTGTGACTAGCCAAACAGACAATACTTAATAAACAAATAAGAGTCACTCTTTAAATAAACATATGTATAACAATGAGTACAAAAGGTATCTGCTAAAGTCACTACAATTGTACTGACAATATTACTGAATAACTGACTGGATCGAATTTGGACATTGATATTAAATTTCAAGATTTTCGGAATCACGTTGGAGATTGCCTCACCTCTTCAATTTTTTGTTTATATCTCACACCATCCTAAGACACATAGGGGGTCATTCCAACCTTGGCGGGCGGCTACCGCCGCCCGCCAGGCGGAAACCGCCATTTGGCCGCCATGCGGCCAAATATACGCGGCCCCCATTCTGACATTCCCGCTGGGCCGCCGGGCGCTAACCAAGTTAGCGCCCGCCGGCCCAGCGGGAATGAGGCCGCAACACAGGAGCCGGCTCCGAATGGAGCCGGCGGTGTTGCAGCCGTGTGACGGGTGCAGTTGCACCCGTCGCGCTTTTCACTGTCTGCTAGGCAGACAGTGAAAAGCTGGCCGGGGCCCTGTTAGGGGGCCCCTGCACTGCCCATGCCAGTGGCATGGGCAGTTCAGGGGCTCCCAGGGGCCCCAGGACACCCCTTACCGCCAGGAAAACCGGCAGAAAGAGGCTGGCGGTAAGGGGGTCAGAATCCCCAGGGCAGCGCTGCTTGCAGCGCTGCCCTGGCGGATTCTCCCAGTCGGGGCAAAAACGGCGGAAAACCGCCGGCCCCGGCGGGGCTACCGCGTCTTTACCGCAACGGTCGGAATGGGATTTGAAGAACCGCCAGCCTGTTGGCGGTGCTTCCGTCATTCTTGCCCTGGCGATAGCATGGTGCTTTCTTCAAAAGGACAATTGTAGTGACTTTAGCAGATACCTTTTGTACTAATTGTTATACATATGTTTATTTAACGAGTGCCTCTTATTTGTTTATTAATCCTTGCAGCAGCAGTGATCGCCTGGTCCACCCTCTAACATAAAGTTCATATGGCAACCAGCTCTTTGTGCCAAACAGTGGCCACCTATCCCCCCTTCAAATGCTATTTTAACGCAGCAGTCTGCTCCTCGCACCAACAATGTGAATATTCAGGGAGGCTCCTCGCATAAACTCAAACTGGGCTTGTCACTTTGACCATGTCAGTGTGACCAGATAACCACAAGTGGCACTTTATGCCTTTTGACACTGAGGGGGTTATTACAACTTTGGAGGAGGTGTTAATCTGTCCCAAAAGTGACGGTAAAGTGACGGATGTACCACCAGCCGTATTACGAGTTCCATGGGATATAATGGACTTGTAATACGGCTGGTGGTATATCCGTCACTTTACCGCCACTTTTGGGACGGATTAACACCTCCTCCAAAGTTGTAATAACCCCCTAAATTTACCTCATCATTTAAAAAATGTACAACTCTGGTTCTACTGACTGGATTTGTGTTGTTTTGGTGTCATGCCATGTATTAACATGCACTCTATTTTGCTACGTACATTTCTTGGGATTTTACTTCTGCTGTGCTTTCACTTTATTATTGTTTGAGTGCTCCATAAATACTTTACTCACTGCCTCCAAATTAAGCCTGACTGCTTTGCGCCAGGAGGGGTGAGCACAGTTTTTTTAGTTACTTTTTGAGGTTCCTCCTAACAAGGATTGCGTTTGTTACTTGAGTGAAGCTCCCTCTTTCTCAATTAATGGCCCAATTTCCTACACTGTGAATTAACATATTTTGTGAATAGATCATGTCTCAGGAATGACAAAGGTATCCTAGTCACTGATCATGCTGGCTGCATTGTATACCAAATTGTTAGAAACAGCAACATACCTACTGTGAAATCAGCTAAAGTCACAAAGCTCATTTCTCTCACTTGGGTTGTGTTCTATCCAAAGATAAAATATATTATTATTGGGTACCCAAACTCAAAGTATGCTTTTGGAGAAATGAAAAACTTTGGGCTTCTTTGTATGCAAAAAGTTTTTTTTTTTTACCTTGGTAGGTACTCCTATAAAGAATGTGCAATATGCTCTGAACCTTTCAAATGCACTGCAATTACCGGAAAAGGTGGCAAGTGTTAAGTGCACTCATCACCAGCCCACCTCTATCGATGTTTCAAGGGATCATGCCCTATCAATCCAGCTGTTAAGAATGCTGCATTGTCTAAAACTGATGATTCTGCTATGTATGTTGAAAGAACCAATCAGTTTTCTGTAACTGCTTTAGATGATTTATTTAAATTCTAGGAGCCAGTCTCTGAAAACAAAAAACAGTACTGGATCAAGTAACAATGTAAAAGAGACCCCAATGGACCGTGGACAGACAGCACTGGGCATGAGGTTGCACAGAATAACATTTACACTCCCCACATTTGCCAGGTTGCATAATGCAGTGGCCTTATTGGTAAGGACAGTATGATATGCGCTACTGCAACCAACTGGTATGCACTTTTAGCCCAAAGCTACTTCCAAACTTGTGCCACGTCTTGCACACAATGCTGGAAACTGGCATAAATTGTACCCTCCTCTTCAGGGCCCTTCCTACTCATCCAGGTAGACTTTATCAGATGGCAGAATGTACAAATAACTCCTATCTTTTGGACAAAGGGCCTCATTTACAAGCTTTTGGCAAAGGGCAGCACCGCAAGCCTTTCAGCGCTACCCTGCATAAAAAAAGGGCTGGAATATGCTGCATCTACAAGATACAGTGCATTACTGTCCTTGTCCCCTGCTCTGGCGCAAAACATTGCTGCCATGACCCAACGCAGGCACACTGGCACCATGGTGCAAGGATGCCTGTGTTGCTGGGTTGATGGTTTTTGAACAGGAAGGGACACCTTCATGCACCAAAGCAATCAGGAGAGTCATTTTACTCCTATGTGTGCTGCAGAATGGAGCACACATAGAAAGAGGAAAAATTGGGGAGAAATAATGTTATTTCTCCCTTTCTTGTCATCCTTACGCCACCTCTGGGGAGGGTTAGGCTTTTGATGCATTTCCAGGTTTACAAAACCTCATAAATCTGGGAATGCATCAAAATCCATGGGTGTTGCATGGGAACACCCATGAAACGCCTTCCTGGTGCAAAGTAAGGCAACACAGCAACTTGTGCTGCATTGCCTTACTCCACATCTACACAGCTATGTAAAGCCAGGCAAAGTGGGTTTATATGGCTCGTAGATATGGTTCAGCAGCCTGCACTTCCAGTGTGTCACAAAAAGTGACACACCGGCAGTACAAGCCACTTGTTAATAAGAACCATAGAGCCTCATTTACAAGCTTTTGATGAAGGGCAATGCCACAAGCCTTCTTGTTGCACTGCCCTGCATCAAAAGAAAAGGGCAGGAATGCACTGCATCTACAAGATACTGTGCATTTTTGCCCTTGTCCCCTGTGCTGGTGCACAAACTGCTGCCATGCTCTAGCATAGGCACCCATGCACCATGGTACAAGGATGCCTGCGCTGAGGGGATAATTGTTTTTGGTGCAGGAAGGGACACATTCCTGCACAAAAACAATCAGTAGAGGTGTTTTCCTCCTTTTAAGTGGGCTGCAGAATGCAAAACACATTGAAAGAAGAAAAAGACAATGAGAAGTAATGTTATTTCTCCCCATTGCATCACTCTTATAACCCACCCATGGAGAGGCATAGGCTTTTGTCGCATTCCCAAGATTACAAAACCTTGTAAATCTGGGAATGCATCAAAATTCATGGGTGTTGCGTTGGAACACCCAGTGCGACACCCATGGAATTCCTCCCTGATACAAAGTAAGGCAACACAACAGTTTGCGCTGCTTTGCGTTACTCTTTATCTACAACGCCATGTAAAGCCACACAAAGTGGCTTTGGTTGGCCTTGTAGTTATGGGTCAGCAGCCTGCACTGCCAGTGCATCACAAAAAGTGATGTATCGGCGGCACACGTGGTTTGTAAATAAGCCCCAGTGTGTAGGTTTTCTGATGAGTTAAAGCGTACCCCCATGCCTGTGCAGTTGCCATCTCTGTTGCTAAGCAACAGAGTTTATGCCCAAGTTCACGGTGCCAAGCCGAATCAGTAGTGATCAAGGGACACACTTCATGTTGGCAGTTTAGAAGGGTTCAGAAATAGACAAGCATTTTCATTGTGCCTATCATCATGAACCTTTGGACATGGTAGAAATTAACAGTGGGACCCTGAAAAATAAGATAGCTTAGATTTGTTCTGAGACACAGGTAACATGGCCAAATGGTCTGCCAATAGTATAATGGTCCCTGCTAGCGACCCGTTCCCAGAATACAAAACTGAGCCTACATGAAATAGTCATGGGCCAATCGATGATGCTTCCATCAAATTCCTGTGTCTTCTGCCAAGCTGGATTTGCAGTTAAAAGATGACGCTGACTTACAATACTTCAGAAAGCTTATTCAATGTCTTTGCAGTTTCCATTCTCAGGAGTGGGCAATCCTATGTATGTCTCCAACTGAGGCCTAGCACTCCCTCTAGCGAGGTGATTAGCTATATGTTTGTGTATACCTGAGGAAGACTGCACTACAACTCGTGTGGACCCTACAAGATTCTGCTTTTCATGAACACAGCTGTCAAATGCTGTCAAATGCTGTCAAATGCTGTGGTTTGTTGACTTGGATCCACTCTTCTAACTGCAAACAAGTCTCTTCTCCTAGAAACAGCAGCACTCTTGGCACTGCTTCTGGGCCCATGCCTGGCCCCGTACCATCTGCCAAAGCTGTTTCTTCAGTGGTCTTGTCATCTGTTGGTGGATGAAAGTCTTGTTACTTATCAAATTTTTCCTGATTCAATGCTGCCAGAAATGCTGCCCCAACACATTGCTACTCTCTCATTCCAAGGTGAGCAGCCTCATCCTCCTGGATTTCCCGAATGCCCTACGGGTCCAGCCTACTATCTTCCTTTGAACATCTGGCTAGTGATGAGGTATATCCTTGATGCAGAATGGGGAACTATCCAAGATCTAATTGCACTGAACTTCCCTTGCAAGGCCACACCGCTTAGCTGAAAAAGGTAAGCACTTTGGGCCTCATTGCGAGTTTGGCGGTCACTAGACCGCTAGACTAGCGGTGGCAGTCTGGACCCCCACTGCTGAGGCAGCCCGACTGCCACATTTGTACCCTGGTGGTCGGACCAGCAGGGTACCTCTGTCTCCACCGGGATCAGTGATCCCGACGAGCTGATGGAGGGTGCAGGTTGCAATCAGCTAGGGTGGTGCTGCACGCACCGTCGCCCTGCTGATTACAACCTGCGTCTCCACCAGCATTTTCATGGCAGTGCTACCGCCATGAAAAGGCTAGCAGAGAACAGGTACAAGTAGCCATGGGGGGCCCTGCACTGCCACGCCCATGGCATGGGAACAGCAGGGGTCCCACTGCCCAACATCCTTGTAATGTGCACTGTCCGCCTTGTAGACAGTGCCCATTACGAGGGTGCTGGTGCCCCCTGCAGGCAGCAGCATTGCTGCTTCGATGACAAGCCGGTGACAATGTTGTTGCCTCTTTCCCGCTAGGCTGACGGACAGAAACCTCTATTTCTGCCCGTCAGCCCAGCGGTAAAGTCATAATGGGTCCTGTGGGGAGGCCCAACTACAGTGGCAGCCACCCTGTTGGGAGTTTGGGGGACAGGTGTTCCCAAACTGACAAACTCATAACTAGGCCCTTTGTGTTGCTGCTGGAAAAGTACAGAAAGACCATTAACATTTCATCTTGCTAGGTTTGTAGACACATGCCTGCTCAGGTAAGAGGCCTAATCAGGTAGGAGGCAGCATTCCTTTGCCCATCAGTTTTAATGACCCTTGTTTTCATCTTTTCCACTTCAGGCACAGAATGAAAGAATGAGTGACATCTCCTCTCCTTATGCTTTCTAGGCATTGTAAAGTAAACAATCATTTCAGCTGAAACACTACCCTCTGCTGTCCTTAGAGTGGACTTGTTGTCTAGCATAGATCGTTCCAACCATAAAATACTTTGGTATTTGGACAAATATTGAGTTGAGAATATCAGGAGAGAGAAATATCAGAAAAAAATATTGTCATACAATAATAGAGTGATGCAGAAATATAATTTTTCAGGTAAGTAAAATTGTTCGTTGTTAACATCATTTTCAAATATATAGTTGTAAAGAATATCAGGTTTTAATGTGATTTAGTTATTAATTTAATGTGTTGCTATTGTCATATAATTATCATTCATTTTTCAAAATATAGTTTGTAATTTTAAGTGATTTAGAATTATTAATGTAACTGTTAATAGTAATTTACAGTGTTGTAGTGCGTTGTTGGGTTTGTAGAGGGATAGAGTGGGAAGTTAATTTAGTAATAATTACTAATGACTTATTAATATATTATTAATTATTTAATCAATTGGAAATTATGTACATTGTGTAATAATCATATATTTTAGTTATATTTTAGGTGCAGGTTGCTACGTATGTAGGGCCGTAGGGGGAAGTTAATTACAATAAAAATAATTAACAATTAATTGATGATTATTTTTAATGTATTATTAACAGTTTAATTGATTAGTAATCAAGTAAATTGTGTAATAATCATATATTTCAGCTTTATTTTAGGTTTGCTGCTGGTTTGTAGGAGAACAGGGTGGAAAGTTAGTTAAGTAAAAATGAATTAACTTTTATTAATTTATTAACAAATATTGAATTAATTATCAACGATGTATATTAAGTAATACTGATTTATTTTATTTGTTTTGTGTTTGCAGCTTGCTAGGTTTTTAGGGGTATAGGTTGGCAAGTTCATTAAATATTAATTGAAAAAAATATAATTATTAATGTGTCATTAAAATAGGTAATTGATTAATAAATATGTAGACTGTTTAATATCTATGTATTTTAGCTATATTTTAGGTGTGGGTTGCTTGGTTTGTACGGTAGGAAGCTAATTAAGTAGTAATTAATTAACAATTAATTATTAACTTTTATTTTTTAATTGATTATCAATTATGCATATTGTGTTATACTTATTTATTTTAGTCACATTTTAGGTGTGGGTTGCAGGTTTATATAGGCTGGCAAGTTAATTAAGTAATAATTAAGTAACCAATCATTTTTATTTGTCTGTCAATTGGTTAATTGTTGTTTATTTTTTAATATGTACATTTATGTTGAGTAATACTGTTTATATTCAGTGTGTTACATTTTTAAATTAATAGGGTTATTTAAATATGTAATGTATTTAAGGTGAAGTAGTTTATTAACTATTGCTTAGACTGGAGTGAGAATAGTACATTTAACCCATCCACAGTCCACTGTTTTGCCTACTTTTGCCCAGACTGGAGTGGGAATATTAAATCTTACCCCTCCAAAGTCCAACGCTTTCCCCACAGTTGTGCAGACTGAAGTGGGAATAGCAAATGTAACCACTTTGAACTCCAAATCTTTCCCTAGCGTTGCTTAGACTGGACTGGGAACAGTAAATGTAAACCCTCCAAAGCCTGTTTTCCCTACTGGTGCATGGACTGGAGTAGGAATAGTAAATCTTACCCCTCAGAAGTCCAACACTTTCCCTACTTTTAACTGTAGTGGGAATAGTAAATTTCACCCCTTCAAAGTTCAAAGCTTTCCCTACTGTTGCGCTGTGTGGTGTGGGAATAATTTATTTAACTCTTCCAAAGTCCTACATTTTTTCTACTGTTGCATAAACTGGAGTGGAAACAAAATATCTATTATTCCCAGTCTTTTCTTCTTCATGCTACATACATTTATATATGTATATACATATATATATATATATAGTGCTAAACAATAAATTGATATAATGTAAAATATGTTTAATTAATAATTGTGTTACTTTATAGATAGATAGAAACACGTATTTATCTGTATGTATGTTTATTTAAATATATATTTATATATAGTGTTACTTATAAGTGAGATTTATTTTAATAAATCACATTAATATTAAAATATGAAAGTTTTACTACTTTAAACTATTTGTATAGTACAAAATAATATTTATGGATGTTTATTTTTTTTAACATGAGTGGTGGCCTATATGGCACCCTTACAAGTCGCATAGAGTGTAGCTCTGAGGCACCTAGCCTGTAAATCTACCATCCTGTCCTCATATCAAAGCCCCCATTGAGGCACGCACTGTAGCACAGACCCCAGGGACCATCAGGAGTGAACTCCAGAGCCGCTGCTCCTATACGGCTGCTGAGGTTGTCAGAGAAATAGCCGGCGCATGGACCCTTGGGGTGGCGGCCAGAGCTGTACAGCAAGTCGCTAGCACAGCATGTCTGACTGGCAAAGCACAACGTCCCTGCCACAATTAGCTGAGGGGGACCCCCAAAGGGAATAGAGGACCCCCTATTGCTGATTGACCTAAACAGACAGTAAGGTCAGCGAGAGCGCAGATTGAACACCATGACTCCTCCCCATAAACCCAGCCCTATGGATTGGCCAGTGAGTCTGAGGCCAGGTCCCTCTTCCGAGGAAGAACGGAGCATAGAAGTACGCCACTGACGCAGCTCATCCAAGCGGTGGCCCACTGCACCAGTGAAGCAGTGCAGATCTGGGGACCTCTAGGATGACGAGGGAACTCCCCCACCAGCCCACGGCTGTCATGTGATGCCCCCCCACAGAAGCCACCAAGGGTATTCCCGATTGATACAGGTATGAGTTCACACATTGTTGCTCACAGGCTGGGTGAGATCCTGTGAAGATAACACTAGCAGGGGAGAACAAATTACAGTAAGGAGCCCCCTGCAAACCTCCTAAAGAGGCAGAAAGGGTGGAAGGGAGCTTGCACCTCCGACATCAATGGCGATTGGCCTTGAAGTGAGTGTGGGGTGCAAAACGAAAACAAAAAAACACAAGAGTACACTGCAACACGCTTGATAATCTAGAAGAGCAAAGACAGGTGAACAGGGCACACTCCTACCCACTTGCTTTACCATCTCAGCTGAGCCACCCCATGTAACCCTGACAGACTGTGCTGCACCCGGCTCATCAATACCGGCTTAACAGAGCATCTGGTATAAAGAGTCATCTCATCCAATTATTTATCCTGGGAATTCCACCTCCACACAGTGCCCAGTCACAGAAGGGAGGTATACACTAAAGGACCTCGGACCGCTGTTCTCCCCATGCTCTTGGGCCCCCATATATCCATCACAGGTAAACATTAGAATCAAGCAGGTGGACGGGGCAGGATACCACCATATCTCACACCTACCAAGAGAGACTGATCACTGGGGCCCGTGCCTCCCCTACTGCCAAGGTCATGTAGTACTCTCACCTGAACATTTAACTCCTTTCTTCACACAGACTGTAAGTCATAGCACTGTCGCAAACACCCGTGTCACATCTAATGGTACTGACCCCCAACATAATAGGGCGCACAAAACTAGATAGGGCAATGGCTGGGGCAACAGGCACACAGACAGCCACAGCAGATTGAGAGAAACCAAGTTTCCAGGAGGATTCACTGGAGTGCACACTGGAGACACACTTGCATAGGTTTGACAAAATCCTCACAGCAATATTTGACACTAAAACTACACTGGAACCTAAAATTGATGCCATTCGAATAGATATTGGACTAATGAGGGAGGACCAGAAATCTAGATGTTTCAGAAATCTACATTTTCCTAAATGTGGATATGCTGAAAACCTGGCATGGACCCGGCTCTACAGGACCGATTTTGCAGAACCCTGGTCTAGGCATTTGACACTGTGACAGGATGATGCACTGCACCAGACCCTCTGCTAAGAAGAGGGTGGTGTCTTTTATGATACCATGCCCTGCTTGGGAAGGATGAAGGGGATCTGTACAACTACAACTCCTTTCCCTCTTCATCAAAGTCCAGGTTATTTTAGCCTGTATGGTCCCTGGTTGGAGGCAGTATTGGGCTGAGTGGTCAAGGCTTGGGATGGGATGGATCGGGATCTGAGTGCTCCGGAATTGCTGAGCCTACTCTAGGCTCATAACGAAGGGTCACTTGAGGTCCAGGTCAGCGTAGTCCATATATATCAGTTTCGGTTTAAAAAAAAAAAAATTGGGGGGAAATCTGTGGGGCAGGGTTTCACCCCCTCATATGGAGTGGGTTCTGGGATGGTGATGCGGCCACTGCCTGTGGGTGGGTGGGTTATGGGGAAGACACAAGGGGGGTTATTCCAACTTTGGAGGAGGTGTTAATCCGTCCCAAAAGTGACGGTAAAGTGACGGATATACCACCAGCCGTATTACGAGTCCATTATATCCTAAGGAACTCGTAATACGGCTGGTGGTATATCCGTCACTTTACCGTCACTTTTGGGACGGATTAACACCTCCTCCAAAGTTGTAATAACCCCCAAGGTGTTTTGACTCCAGAAAGGTTTTGGGGATTCTGTTTGCTGTTTTCGCCTGTTTTATGTTGCATATGATGCTACAACCAGACTTGTCATAACTTAAACGCATGTATACCCAGTTGTACGGCCTTGGCCGCAGACGACTGGCTACTCTAGACCTCTATGGGTCCCTTTGGTCACAGTGCTAATACAATGCAGAAGAGTTCTTAAATGATGGGAACTGGAATGTAAAACAAAATGTTAACATGGAATGTACGGGGCCTTAACAACCCCACTAAACTAAATAGGGTTTGCGCTTTCCTGAAATACTATGGGGTAGCCATAGTTCTCTTACAGGAAACACACATTTGGGTACAATGTATTAGGTACCTACAGAGAAGATGGAGGGGTCAGGTCTTTGCTGTCGTTTACTCAGGCTGTGCAAGGGGAGTGGTGATATGGATGGCCCCGGGGGTCCCCTTAGGGCCTCCAGGTCGCACAATGATTATCAGGGTAGATATGTCATGCTGTAGGGAACTCTGGATGCTCAACAGATTAGTGTAGTTAATGTATATGGCCCAAACATAGATGATGGGGAATTCCTGGGTACAATGCTAAAAATGGCTCAGATCACACCCACCACTGACATGATTGTGGCGGGAGACTTTAACTGTGTGATGGACGGCAATAGGGACAGATCACCCACCAGGCTTGACACGAAGCCACGTTTGACTCCCTCCCTCCGACTGCTTATGCGTACACTGGGGCTGCTGGACGCTTGGCACCAACATCACCTGCACACTCGGGCATACTCCCATTACTCTCATCCAACGACAACCAACAGCTGTTTGAACTATATGTTGACTACAACATCATCCGCGCAAGCTATCAAACAGGTCCAATACCTGGCAAGATACCTTTCGGACCACTACCCTCTCCTTGCTACATATACTTTGCTGAGACAACCCCCCAAGGTGCCTCTGTGGTATCTGCAGCCGGAGACCCTCACGAACTTGGGGTTTCGGGCACCAATACAAGACACACTAACCCAATATTTTAAAGTGAATAGCCTCACTACGGGGAGTCGGGCCAATGAATGGGACGCTATGAAAGTAGTTCTCCGGGGAGTCAGCATGTCCACCTCGGTAGGGGTAAGCCAAATGCTCGAAAAGGAATTGTCAGATCTGGAACAAGAACTGGCAACACTGGGTTCTGGGCCTCCTGAAGCTCCGGAGCTCAGAATGGGATGGGAGCACTTGTGGGCGAGACTCTCTCAATGTTGGCTCCAGCTTGAGAAACATAGTAGAGCAGCGGCCCGTAGGCGTTAGTACCTAGAAGGGGTTAAGGCAGGGAAGATGCTAGCTCATCTAATCAAGGCAGAGAAATGACTTGAGCCCATATTATCTATATGGGGCCGACTCGGCCAGGAGGTATATACTCAGAAGGCCATAAATGACGTCTTTACCGATCACCTCTGGAGAGTGTATACCCAACCTTCTACTAATACTGACGAGACAGATAGACCGACTTAATTGCAGTCATTACCCCTTGCATCTCTCACAGACTTGGAACGAGACAATCTTAGGAGCCCGATTAGCAAATCAGAAATCTTGGAGGCTATAACAGCACTGAAGTTGGCCAAAGCACCAGGGATTGATGCTATTCCATCGGAGTTTTACAAGGCATTCCCAGAAGTGTTGGTGGAGAGACTGGCAGAAGAGTATGCCGAAGCATAAAAAACAGGACATCTCCCCTGGTCCATGACCGAAGCTCTTATAGCACTCATACCCAAACCAGGCAGGGACAGGTTAGACTCAGGTTCCTACTGACCCATATCAATGCTCAACATGGATGTAAATTTTTCGAGCAAGGTCCTCGCGGTGAGACTACTCCCTCACCTCCCGTGCCTGGTCCATGAAGACCAGTCAGGTTTATCCCACATAGAAACACCCGCAGTAATCTGCGTCGATTAGCACACGTGATTCTCAATCCCCAACTCCACCATGATAAATATGCCCTGGCCTTTTTGGACATTGAACAGGCTTTCGATTCCCATAACTGGAACTTTGGGGCATATTTATACTCTGTTTGCGCCGAATGTGCATCACAAATTTTGACGCACATTTGGCGCAAACCTTGCCCCATATTTAAACTATTACGCCCTACCCTGCGGATGTCAAAAAACCTCAGTGTGTGTCATTTTTTGTATGCGGGAAACCGCCTTGCGTTAATGAAATGCAAGATAGGCGCTCCCGTTCAAAAAATGACTTTAAGGTCTGTGCACCTTATTTATACTCCTGCGTCATTTTGACCCACAGGAGGGGGCAGGCCTTAAAAAACGGCACACAGTCTGATGTGTGCCGTTTTTTAACGTCTGGGTGAGGGCAGGCGTTAAGGGACCTGTGGGCTCACTTACATGGTCTCAGACCATGGAAGCAGTCCAGAGGTGCTCTTCCCTGCCCCCAAGGACACCCCCTGCCACCCTCGCCCACCCCAGGATGACACCCATGGATGGGGGGACCCATCCCAGGTAAGTACAGGTAAGTACAGGTAAGTATTACTTTTTAATTTTTTTAAGTGGCATAGGGGGACCTAATTTGGGCCTCCCTACATGCCACTGTGCCCAATGGCCTTGCCCAGAGGACAGAAGTCCCCTGGGCATGGCCATTGGGCGAGGGGGCATGACTCCTGTCTTTGCTAAGACAGGAGTCATTTCAGTGGGGGTTGTGCATCAAAAAATGGTGCAAGTCCGGTTTGAGCCATGATTTTTTACTTAAACCTGACTTGGAACATTTTTGGACGCACAACCCCCATGTTCCCCTAACGTCAATCCTAAAATAAGGCGCCCACATGGCACGTAGGAATGGCATTAGCCGGTGGTGAATATTTTTACGCAAACCAGCGCAGGCGCTGGTTTGCGTCAAAAAGTGTAAATATGGGGCTTTGTTTGGTCAGTGCTGCGAAAAATGCAGATGGGACCACAGCTCATGCAATGGATTAAATTATTATACACTCAACCCAGAGCCAGGGTCCGCAATGGACGTTACATATCAGATGAAATCTTATTTTAAAGAGGTACATGGCAGGGGTGTCCCCTATCCCCCCTAAACTTTGCATGAGCAATGGAGCTGCTGGAGTGCAGACTGCGTCAGATCCTACAGGGATGGGGTATCCAGGTGGGAAAAACTGAACATGTAGTCTCCTTATATGCAGACGACGCACTGATTTATCTCTGTCGCCCTGATATCTTGCTCCACCTGCTCCTTAATGTGATGGATGAGTCTGGGGACATGTCAGGATTGTGGATTAATGTGGGGAAGTCTACCCTGTTCCCACTGGGGGTCCTGACTGGAATACCTTGTGATGAGCTCCCCGTCACCAAGCTCCAATGGGAACTTGACAAAGTTAAGTATTTGGGCCTGTACATAACACAAGATCCAGATCTATTCTATGCAAGTAATATGGCCAGAGTGCTGGCGTGGCTGAGATCCTCAGTCAGTTTCTGGATCTCCCTGGGACTGTCCCTACTGGGCAGGGTAGCGTTGGTTAATATGGTGGTCCTGCCCAGGTGTCTCTATATAATGCTGGGCTCCTATTTTGAAATTCCAAGGAGAACATTTTAGCGAGCACGACATAATCCTAATTGGCCTGCTTTGGCAGGGTAAAAGAAGTCAAGTGAGCCTGACCACCTTAAGGCGTGGCTGGGCCAGAGGGTGGCGTATATGTCCCGGACCTGGAGCTATACTATTGTGCAGCCCAGCTCCAACATGTGGTATCTTGGCTGGATAGGGAGTGGAACTGGGAAAGAAGACTTCTAGAGGGGTCACACGAAGGTCACCAACTGGGGGAACTTTTACTGTTAGGAGCGAGTATACCTAAGCACCTTCTGCAATTAATATGCCTGATGGGCCGAATCTGGGACCGGAGGGAGTGAAGGGCTTGAAGAATTTCTGACAAAGAGATATTTGATTTGAGGGAAGAAAAATCATTTAGATTCTTATTAGGATTTTGAATCTTCTTTAAATAGTCATCAAGCTGTTAGGGGCATGGCGGCAACTCAGAAGTTACGGGAGTTTGATAATATTTGACAAACTCAGCCAAGATATCATTAGCCTTAAAACAGAATTACCTGTACCAGTGTTCATAGATTGCATTGTGTGGTATTGCTTTCAAACTTTTAAATAATTAGCAAGAAGTTCTCCATTTTATTTCGACACCCATAATTGCTAACACTGCTACGCCGGAGAAAAGAAGAAGCATTATCCGTAGATATTTCCTTAAACTATAATTTTGCTTAAATAAATTCTTGTAAATTAGGATTAGTGGAGGAAGAATAATATTGATGCTTAAAGTTTGATAAAAGAGATTGATGCTGTTTATTATAAGCTTTTTTTTTTTAGAAAGAAAATCAATAATATATCCATGTGCTGCAGCTTTAAATGAGTCCCAGGACAACTGAGGAGAGATATCAGAATTTTTGTTAATATTAAACAATTCCTCAGCAAAAGCAATAAAAATGAGGAAAAAGAGAGAGAATTGTTAAATCTACACAAATTAGATTTAAATTGTAGAGGGAGTAAATCACAGTCTGTAATGACTGGTGCATGATCAAATATCACAATAGGTTCAATGTTTGAACTAATAAGGTTTTGGGAAGGTAATTTTGAAACAGAAATATGATCATGTGTGGCTAAGCAGCCATGAGGTGGAGAGAAAAATTAATATTCCCTGTTATCTGGATTACATGTTCTCCATAAATCAATTAAATTACATTGCGCTAGGAGTGAATTAAACTGTTTATGAATTTTGTGAGGTATAAATTTAACTGTGGATTGACAATCTATAAAAGGATCAATCATTTGGTTACAATCCCCTCATCATCATTATAATGCATACATTGTTTAGCAATGACAAGCCAAAATAAATAGTCTGGTGGATTAGGACTATAAAGATTACCAATTCTTAATGAAGTACCATTAACTATTTGATTATCAAACAACCATCTGCCATCTGAATCAGACTCCTGAGAAACGACATAATGTTAATTTCTAATGGCAAAGCAATATTACTCTGTTCTTTGCTGAAGCAGGGGAGGTAAAAACAGTGCCTACCCAACCGCGTTTAAGTTTCCGTGCTTCAGGTTCAGTAAAATGGGGCTCCTGGAGAAGGACGAGATCCAGATTATACTTAGCTAAATAGAATACAATTCTCTGCTTTTTTATTGGATTAAAAAAACATTGACATTCCAGGAAATAACCCTGAATGTTACAGTGAATAAGAATATAAACAAACAAAAAGTCTTGTAAAATATTGAACCTATGAAGCATAGAAAAGTTAGTGAACAAGGAGATCAAAGGGAAGGGGGAAGCAAAGAAAAGCAATAGGAAAAAGAAAGGAGGAAGATCAGAGAAAAGAGAGACAGTGCATGTCAAATCATGACGACTGTAAAAGCATATCTGATAAGGATTAACACTCTTGTAGAGACGGTGACAGCACAGGGTGAAGACAGCACAATGAGGAAACGTGACGCATCAACAGACGAATGATACGAGCAAAGGTAATAATACAAAAGGCAACAGGAACCTACAAAAAAGAAAAATGTTAAACAATTAAGACAAATAATGACACTAAATACATGTAAACAGCAAGTGAAGGACCAGCAAGTATAAATCGGCAATTAAGAGTTTATAATGTAAATATTAGATGAAGCTAGCTGTGCATTCAACTTGTAGAAGGACCAGCTGTTTCCATCGAAGTTAGAGTGTAGACGTAGAAAGTCTTGAAGAGCTGCTGAAGATATGTATGAAGATGTTTTATTCTGATATGTCACTTTGAAAAGGCAGGGATGAAATAATCCAAAACGAGTTCCCAAAGAACAAAGTTGTGGAGGAAGATCCAAAAAATCTTTCCTTCTGGCTGCTGTGGCTTTTGAAACATCCTGCAAAATGAAGATTTTGCTTCCCTGCCAAGAAATGTTCTTTTTAGACTTTACAGCAGTAAGGACGTTTAATAAGTCAGTGAATTCAAGAAAGAAGATTCTCCTTCCTCTTGGTTTAAATGGAGAAGAAGAATTTTGGAGAAGTTGGCCTATAAATGTTTAGTACCGCAGAAGTAGGCAAGACCAATAACTGTGGTAAAAATGAAGTGAAGAATTACCTCCAAGACCTTCAGGTAGAACATAAAGGCTAAGGTTATTTCATCTATTTCTGTTTTTTAAATCTTCAGAGAGAGCTTTCAAATTTGCCACTTCCTTCTCCAAAATTGTAATTTTTATTTGCTTCATCTTGTACATCACTAACACGTTGCTGCAATGCAGAAACTCTTATTACCATTTGAGACCATTTGTTATCTAAGTTTTGCATTCAAGAGTTTGTTTCTTTGATAAATGGACGTAATGCTCGTATTTCATCAAGCACAAGTTCCAAACAAATCGGTGAAGGAGATTTCACAGGAGAAGGCAGGACTTGTTTGGCTCTTTTATGAGTAGTCGTAGACATATTCTGAGAGGATTTAGGAGAGGAGGAAGATGCCAAGGACATCCTTGAAGTAAAGCAAGTGGATGTTATAGGGCAATTATCTTGCTTAAGAATTTTGAGTTTATTAGAAGACGGCATCGACTGATGAAAGGAAACTTTTGTTTCTTTTAATTTGCCCATATACAGTAAGAAATCTCATTAAGAAGCAGATGTAAAATTCATAGAATAGAACCATCCAGAAGGAGTAAAGCACAATACAATTTTGCAATTTTGATACTAAAAGAACTCAAAAGTCAGTTGGTCCAATACTGTTGAGGAAAGCGTTCCAACATTAGTTGATGAAAAACGGTTCAGGTGATTGAAATTTGTCGAACGATGCGCAGAGCTCCAGAATCTTGGCTGGCAGTCACACTCTGTCACACACCTGCAGTTTTATGTCAGATCAATTTAGGAGGGCATTTGGTTGAACTTAACTGGGCTTGTAAAGTGCATCATCAGTATAGTTGTTGTTGCTTAAGCCATGTATCCACTGATAAATGCCACAGTAAAATAACCAGCCCTGAAGCTCCCCAGCCTGTATGCCCACATCTTTGCATCTTAAGGAATCCAATTAAATGTGTTTTGGAAATGGTCCGTATAGCAGTCAGGAGAGAAGGTGCAGTGAAGACCATATTCTGTGACGTGCCTGGTCCACTGTGCACTGCAGAGTGGAAGCAAACCACAGCATAGGTCCCGAAAAATTCCAGCAAATTTTGCAGTTTGTGTTGTGAGCCCCCCAATGAAATTTCCCATCTGTTGAACGTTAACACCACTTGTTTTAGTAGCGTATTTTCCATGATGATGATTTGTATATCAATATTATGTTAAGTCTTGTGTTAAAGTGGTTGACTTCCAGTGCAAAATTTAAGATTTTCTGCAGGCAAAATTAGGTATTTATTATCAAGAAAGTTTACTTTATTTCTGTTAGTGTCATCTGAAGGATTTTCGTGGTCCTGGGTAAAGAATATTTTGTGGCCCAAGTTGAGAATCAATTTGAACTTTACTAACTGTTTTCTGTTAATAAAAGTCAACATGATGCCAAACAGTACTAACTTCTACTTTGACATTTGCACAAAAATAGCTGACATTTTTTCCTGGGACCCCATAATTCTTACAAATGATAATGGTTAAAAAAAGTCAGAGGGGCAGATAGATAGGGAGAGATCCTGATAAGGTAATCAACAAAGGTGTGATGTAGTGAGAGAAAGATCACTTTATCAGGGGGCCCTATGAAAAGTGGGGGTGCTGTGCAATTGCCCACTTTGCCCATGCCCTAAAACATCTCTGATTTTTGTCATGAAATTTAGTGATATCACGGAATATCAAAGGCAACAAGCACTGGCAAAGCTAATAGTTCTGGTGCTGGCTGACAGCCTTTTTGCAATTCTTGTTAGCTTTTTTTCATTAAAAAAAAAAACTGTACTGTTTGGGAAGCTGCTGGGCCCTCGTCAATCTAAATAAAAGCATTGGCGGAAGGCAAAAATATTGTTTCAGTCTCAAAAAAGCACACATTGCCCTGCTACTCCCTGGCATTGAAGTGAACTACTTGGACAAAGTCTTGCTGAAAACCTCCGAGGCAATTATATTATTCTACACATAATGTTAGTAAAATCAAAATCTGTTGGATAACACAGACCTAAAAAAGCTACCAGCCTCTTGCCCTTGGTAAAGCAGGTGAGAAAAAAACAAGAATGAACAGAAAGAAAGAAAGAAAGAAAGAAAGAAAGAAAGAAAGAAAGAAAGAAAGAAAGAAAGAAAAAAGATTAAAAGCAAAATGAAAGAGGAAGTCAAGAAAGGAGGATTGAAAACAATAGAGAGAGGTAGGCAAGAAAGAAAAATTAAAAAGGTTAAAAGAAAGAAAGAAAAAAGGAAGGAAGGAATGAAGAAAAGAAAAGAAAAGAAAGAAAGTGGAAGGCAATAAGGAAAAATTAAAGAAGGAAACAAAAAAGAAAGATAAAACAAAAAGAAAGAAAAAAGAAAGAAAGAAAAACTAGCAAAAAAAGAAGGAAACAAGTAAAGAAGGAATCAGTTAAAGAAAGACACAAACAACAAATGACAGACAAGCAGTTAGGGTTGCAAAGATAAAGCACCGTCATGAGCTTATATACAGAGTTCATGTGAGCAGCTAAATCAGAAGCCAGATAAACAAAGGAAAATTGAAAAGGAATTTACAACAGCATTGACAGAAACTGATAAAGCAGGAATGTTCCCAGTGGTCTCATCTAGTAAAAACAGTCCTGCTATCAAATTAGGCTCTACAACAAGGGTAATGCTGAATTAATACTAAAGTAAATACTAAAACACTAGCACTGGCTGAGATCCGCACCCTTGGTGTTGAAGTGTTGATGTGTGGCGCAGCAGGGGCGGAGCCGGAAGGCTGTTGTGTACGGAGCACGGAACGGGGAATCAAACTGTCGCTGACCCTCGAGTGGCCCTACCGAGGCTAGGAGCAGGGGACCCGGCTTCAGGCGTTAGGAGTCAGATAAGGTGGGACCCTCTTTTTATGTCCAGGTCTAGATGAGATGCGATCTCAGAGCACTCGAAAGCGCTTAGAAGCATTCATAATCGTTGGCTTGGCTTGATGCGCAGACGCCTTGTTCAGTGATTACTGATACACCAACACACCAATAGATGGCCTCATCTCCCTCTCCAAGGCCAGATAAGGATAACAACCAGGGACTAATGGAGTGGTAAACGGAGGGGTAAAAAGACTACTCCATACTCTTGGAGCAACAGATTTAAAAAAAAATCAAAAAAACTATCACAGAGTGCTGGGTTGGCACCATCGGGTTTCTATTGCCCCACTGCCTACTCACTGGCCCCTTCACACCCCCTGCTCTTCCCCCTGCTTGCCTGCTTCTCCCCCGCCAATTTACCTATCAAACCACCTCTGCTTCTGTTGAGGAGGAGAGGGCTCTACTGAGCATGAGGTTGTAGTCAGTCTCACAGAGTGAGTGCCTGGGTTCCCAGTGGAAGCAGCCCAGTCTGGCCTGGGTACGGCTTGCAGGGTAGGCTGTGGTTTCAAAGCCTTAGTTCCTAGCTCGAATATCTCCGGCTGCACACAAGGAAAGTCTATACAGCCTATACAGTCATGGTCTAATCTCACGATTACTTCCTGGAACATGGCAGGCCTCATGTCAACTTGACAAGTAAATCTGCATTGACCTATCTGGGGGAGAAGTGACATCCTTTGTCTACAGGAGATGTGGGCCCTCACACCATCAGTGCTATAGGGCTACTATGAATTTTTTAAACCAGCAAAACAGACCAGTCTCTTTGGCCTGCTGTCTGGGGGCCTCTTAATCTATATGAAACACCTATGTAAGATTAAGGTGGTGCCTCCCGGCCAAAACCTTCCATCTTGGCAAGCAGTGCTAATCTCAGGTAAATCATGCAACAATAGAAATTTCTGGTAAAAAACTGTTTTCGCAATGCTTTCAAAACAGCTAAACTACCTGCCATCAAAGCCCTATACGACAGTTGAGAGGATCTCTTTTTGGAGTTTGTCTCATGAGAGGTTCTGCTAGTTGGAGATTTCAACATCAACTCCAACATTTTGTTCATGTAAAACCAAAGAGCAGGACACAATGAACAACCTGCTGTCCAATTGCACCCTAATCCATACAGAACATATCTCACAAGTACATGACCCCCACGGGCAGTTCCATGCTACCTTCGGAGAGATTTCAACCATTGATTACATATTTTTATAACTACTATAGCTACCCATCAGGTCCACCTGGAGAACTTTGATTGCCCAGAGAGCCACCATAATCCCTTGACCGTAAGTCTTGATTGAAATGTACTCATGGTTGATAACCTCCAAGAAGTGGGTAGTTCTATGCAGGCTGAAGCAGTTAAGTTGGTCAGGAGAATTAAATGCCGCCCATCGGACACTAGCTAGAAGAGGCCACTTTAGTACTTAATGCCATCCCTCAGGGAGCCGTCCTCTACCCTTGTGATGACCCAATCAACACTTCAGCACTCTAAGGAGCCACCTGTTGGGACCTGGCTCCCTCCACCACTGCCGAAAGACCTCTGGGAAGGGGCAGCCCCAGCAGCCACACAACAGAGTTGTCAGTTTAGCCCAAAGAGCACTAAGAAGGACGGTCCGTGCTCATAAGCTAAAACACACCACAAACTCTGCAAAGTCCATAACCAATTTGTGCAAACAATACAAACAAGCAATCTGGGAGGGAAAGAAAAACATCGAGCTAACTGAATGGATAAAAATGTATAAATTGTTGCAGGAAAGAGGACCTCACTTCTGGAACTACGCTAACAGACTTAGGTCCTCCACTCATAACAGGCTCCACGCAGTCACAGAAACAGCCTTGGTATGTCATGTTAAAGCATTATATAACACCTCGACAAGTGGCTTAAGTGACATCCCAGTCCGGACGTCAGAACATCAAATCCATGTAGACACTCAAGCCCCGATTATGGAGGCGCATGTCTGCAAAATGATAAAAGCCATGAAAACCACTGGAGTGCCAGGCCCCAATGGCCTCCCAGGCAGCATATATTAATGTGCCCCAGAGGACCGGTCAAAGGTGCTAACACCCCTTTTCAATAATTCCTACATGATGCGCAGACTCAGGACTCCTGGTGAGGTTCCATCCTATGCCCCATTTTCAAAAAAGGGGATCCGACTATGCCAACCAACTATCAGCTTATAGCCCTCTTGGACCTAGAGGCCCAGGCCTATGTCCATGCTTTACTCAAACGGGTAGAGGATTGGGGCGCGGCAAATCACAAACTGGGGTTTGTGCTGCAGCAACAACAACCAACAACATTGCAGCTCTTGCTGTCATGAGCCATCGAGCAGCCAAAAAAAGACAGCCTCTTCTCTTCAGTTGTTTTATTGATTACAGTTGACTATTTGATAAAGTGGGTCGCAATCTGTTATGGCGGAAAGTAAACACATGGGGGTAAAACAGCAACTACTCATTGTCATAATTTCGCTCTACTCCTACACCTGAGTTTGTTTGAGGACAGGCCCCAACACAGTATATTCTAAAATTACAAACAAGGATGGGCTGAAGCAAGGGTGTGTTCTCGCCCCTCTACTTTTCAACCTATACATGACTGACCTGGGCAAGATTCACATTTGCTCCACCAAGCTCCATGGTGGAATGTGTGGGATGAGGCCACGCCAGTGAAGAGGGCACTCTGGCAGGCGCTGGTGCCATCAAGGAGTGCAGCCTTGTACCATTTTACGCAAGGAAGAGGTGGCTGCACTTGTTTTTTTTGTGTAGCACCACCTTTCCTCCATGCTGGCAGCAGGCCCGCAAATGGGTCCAGCACGCAAGTTCGTCAGCTGCTATGGGGGAATTGCAGACATACTGGGGTTTGGCACACCCAGCAGCAGCTGATCCACCGCTGGGCCGATATCTTGGACCAGGAGTGGGATCTGCTCGACTTGCTGGGCGTCCAGGTTGCGGGGCTTTGTGGGTACTATTAATTAATTATTTTTTTAAAATTGTGTGATATTTTAAAATGCAAATCTTTTTTTAAATAGTATGCTGCTCATACTCAGAGGTAAATTAAGTTCACATAACATAACATTCTGAATATTATGTGATCCAATATGAGTGAACCAGGTGTTCCGTGCTACTTAGTTCTGCTCATTGCTGTAGGCACTCTCTTGGTCTGATTATTTAAGAAGTTAGGCTGGCTCCTCTGTCCTCCTGCCACCAAGATAGTGGTATTGCGGTAGTAGTAATAGTAAGTAATATATATCAGTGAGTTAGCATTCTCCATGTCTTTCTTTTTATGTAGGTCGTACAGTCCCAAACAATCTTCCAATGATGTATGTATCTATGCATTAAAAAAGGAAACTGACTGAACTGGCCCATCAAAGGGGGTTGCAAATGCGATTTGTGAAGCAAAGATCATTTGTTGCAATACATTAGTATTTCCAAATGTAGTTTAGGAAATTTGGAAAAGGACTTAGGTAAGGTTTCATAAATTAGCAATAGGTCAACTCGATCATATAGGCAATCTGATTTAGAAAAGTACAATGTCAATATGTTGCTCCCTTTGCCTGTCAAAATATTTTCTGGCAGATGAACTGTACCACAAATGCATTTCTGTTATCTTCTATATTTCTAAAATCAGCACCTAAAAGCAAAAAGAGGCCATTAGAGGGTTGGGCCGAGGAGAGTGCCACCACCAGCGCTGCACTATTTGGAAGTTCCACCACCACCACCAACGCCACAGCAGACCGCTCTGTAGGCCACAGTAAGTTCTCATCTCTATTTTTTACCTCTGCCCATTTGATTAATTTTTCCTCCTGTCTCTTATACTGTAACTTTTTTTTCACATGCTCTTCGTTCTATTTAATGTGTATTCTTGTAATTCCCTCCTCCGAATGCTGTATTGTATGTATTATTATACAGTACCCCAGCAGTTTTGATGACAGCGCAGCATGGCAGTAAAGTAGTATGAGGACGGTCCCATTGCATTTGCCAAAATTGCCAACCAAAACCAATTGCTAACAAAAACCAAACCATGTGTCCCCCTGGCCAATTTATTCTACCCGTTCATTGCAACTCAAATGACTCACAGTCATCATCCTATATCTGCCCCTTCATTATAGTTGGCCTGGCTACTGACTTTTCTAACATTGTCAACCAGCAAAATGGCCAATGTGATATTTTAGATGGGAGAGGAGATACGGTGAACTGAAGTGTTGTCCTGTGTTGTGGTTGTATATTGTTAAAAAAGGGGGAGGTGTGACCACCAGTGCTGGGACCAGCAACAGTGTTCCAGATAATGTGGCAGGGAAGGGTGATGGTAAGTCACATTGCATGGTTGTTGACAATTACTATTATACCAACTGTATTTGTTAAGTGCGGCAGCTACCACATATCCATCATCATCCATGACCTCCCTGGCCATGCCACTTAATGAGCCGCAACCTATGGGCATGATCCCACCCAACTTCAGCATGGTTCGATCTGCACTGCAATGTTGGCTGGGCAATGTGCGTTTGCATCTGTTAATCTAGCATTTACAAAGCTTTCATGGAATTGCAAACCGAAACAAAAACAAGGGGGAATATTCACAAGGAGCTTGCACTGCCGTTGTGTCTTTTTTTGACACACAGGCAACGCTATGGCAACTTTATATTTACTAAGTGATTCATTTGGCCTAATGCATTAGTTTTCTGAGGTCTTCCTAAAAAAAAACGGTGTGAGATACAGTTGCGTCACTCTGAAGTTAATGTATGCAGAGTGGGTGTTCCATCAGAAAAACTCACTTACAACTGACAGAGTGATATTTACAAGTTTTTCATTGTCTGACGCTTCTTCAAGATGCATCACGCATAGACTGAGATGCATCAGAATTCCTATGCCTCCATAACCCAGGCGTAGGAACTGACACAGTGCTTTGGAACAAGAATCTGACCATCTGAAGTCACTTTATACATTGAAATATGTCTGTATTTCACATTCCCACTAATTGTAGCAGGTGTGCACATGTGAGAATCATGTTGTAGGACCCTTTACCAACCTGGGACCATGGCACCTATTATATCATCATCCAGTGTAGCAATACAATGTGACTTTGTGTAATCTTTGTAAGGGACAGGCCAGGATTGTCACTTTTCCATGAAGGAAAGGGGTCCTCATGTCCAGGCCTTCGTACTTCAAAGGACAACACGCAAGTACACACATGAGTTAGGTAATAAATGCATTGCACCACAACATTACACCATATACTTGTATTGACTCACATATCACTGTCACTCACTATGTCACACATACTCAGGTCTCCACGTGCACATACGTAAACTATGCCCACTATTATATGATACATATTCATATTGTTAACACTGCATCCAGGAGCAATGTGAGATTGTACAAGGTGCTATTCTACCATTTTGTAGTCTTTCACATTGGTCCCAACCCAGTAGTCTACGTGTGTCAGTCAGAATTGATGTATCCCATCTGATTTTTGACACATCGCTGAAATTGGGTCAGTTATGAGGCCCGATTCAGCGATGCTCCACTTTTGGGGCTGATGCATTGTGGCAGAGTTTCCACTGACACATCACAATTTCTGATAAATCTTCGGTCCTTGCGCCATGGCTGTATTGTATTGTATATAAGGTGCATTCATGGCATCGTAAACGATTTTTAAGCATCGTAACTTTTTTTAATGTATCACACCTGCAACACAGGGATGCAGCAGTTCTTGTAAATATGCCCCACGGTGTCTTCTCTTCCCTCCCAGTGCCCACTTAGTCACCTCCTCTAGTACCGCACTCCTTTATTCATTCCTAAGTTGTGTCCACAAAACATTTTTGGCATGTGGCAACTGTTACGGCCCGGACAAGTGGTTCATACTTCATATGTCTTCCAAGTTGACATTCATCAAATTTCATCTACAAATAAAGTGACTGACTAAGCCTAAGCTACATCATCAATGAACCACCCCCACTATTCTATAGCAAAACCTCTATTGTGCTTACCCAACTTATTTCCTGTACCTTATCCTACTGCAGCAGACTAAGGGCCTGAGTTTGGCAGAGAGCATTACTCTGTCACAAACAAGACAGCTATCCTGTCCGCCATGTTATGAATTGTAATACGGTAGATGGGATATCTGTCACATTTGTGACAAAGTAACCTCTCCTCCATACACTAGTCTAACTCAGACCCTAAGTCAAGTTTCCTTCCCTTACTGCCAAGAGAATATATTTGATTTAAATAATTTGTGTTTGAAGGTGAGGCCAGGAAGTAAAGTGGGATTATGGGCCAGATGTAGCAAAATCCGATTTTGCGAATCGGAAATTGCGAGTTGGTGCGACTCGCAATTTCCGATTCGCAAAATCGGATGCAGAACGGTGTCTCAGACTCTGTCTGCGAGTCGCTATGGGGTCGCAAAGACCCGCCTCATTAATATTAATGAGGTGGGTCGCATTTTTCGACCCAATAGCGAGTCCCTGCAATCACAGGGATGGTGGCCTGCTGAAGACAGCAGACCTCCGTGTCTGTGACTGCTTTTGAAATAAAGCAGTTTTTTATTTTTTATTTTGCAGCCCGTTCTCCTTGCAAAATAAAAAAAATAACGAAACCATTTGGTTTCGGTTTTTCAGAGTAGGCAGTGGTCCATTGGACCACTGCCTGCTCTGAAAAACCCTTTTTGGCAACATTCACAAAGGGGAAGGGGTCCCATGGGGACCCCTTCCCTTTTGCGAATGGGTTACCACCAGCGTGACACTGGTGGTAACTGTGAATTGCTTTGCGACCGCATTCGCGGTCACAAAGCAATTTAGCATAGCGATGCGAGTCGCAAATAGGAAAGGGGCACCCTTTCCTATTTGCAAGTCGCATTCACAATTTGCAAGTTGGTACCGACTCGCAAATTGTGAATGAGCATCGCGATCGGCATTTTGCATGGCTCAAACTGCGATTTTCGCAGTTAGCACCATGCAAAATGCTTTCTACATCTGGCCCTATGTGTCTGTGATTTCATGTTTTGTGTATGGGCTACTCGGTGAAGATCATGGTCAATAAAATCTATAAATCCTGTTCCTTTCCCTGTACTGCAGTGCATTGTTTTTCCCACCATCTACTTATCTCAGACAGGATATCTATTATTTGCATTTATGAATGCCATATGTGACAAATAATTATAATCTGCCTCTTTGGAGTAAGGGTAGAATTGAAAGGCATTTGGAGAAGAGCAGGGGCATTGGAAACAAAGATAATTTTTGGTCCATTGCACCTGCCCCAGCAGAGAGTAGCAAATTTGTACCTGATGCACTAGATAACATGCTTCCAGTCATTTAGCACAACAAAAATAGAATACTTGTACTGCATAGTGGTTGATGCCTTACTCATTAAACACAGGGTTCTTTTTATTTTTTACACACAAAGTGTCTGTGTAGTTTAATTTTGTAAGAAATTGTTTACAAGAAAAAAAACACTTGCTTTACTCTTATGCGGGCTCCTTTCAGCCAGTCAATGGTTTTATGTGAAGCACAAGTTGTTAAAATTATGTCCCCCGTGACTGACTTTCCAAATCATCACATCAAAAATTCCAGTGGCCCTAGGGGGCCAGCAATAATGTACTTATACTGTGCCACTATGAAATATGAAAAAAACAAGTCTTTGCACAGAGCATTCTATAAACTTTAACTTTTTATTTGTACCACCGACACAGTAGCATATTGAGACCTGGCTCCAGCGACAGAGACAGGAGGCCACCAGGGCACACTTCTAGCAGCTGGAGGGCAAGGAGGGCCCGGCACATGCCTCATTTCCACCAGCCCACCGCTTGTGCCTCCAGCCTCCAGGCCATACCTGTGCCTCCGACGGCTTGGAGCTACCTGTCCGCATTCCGGTGCCACCCCTTTTTCAGACTGGCTCCACCATCACCATGTGCTTCACAAGCTGGCACACTTGGGCCATAGGATTGCATGCCTCAAGGCCTGCATTCGACATCTGGAGACCCTCATAGAGAATGTTCTCTGTTAGACCTTTTGAGGAAAGATGTGGGAGACGGGTGGGCCTGTTGTGGGTGGAGAGGGTGGATTTTACTTTTTATTATTTATATTTATATGTTAGTAAAGGGTACATTTTTATAATCCACTTTATGTCTGAAGTTTTTGTTGTTGTGTTGCACTGATGTCAATTCATGCACCCTGTCTTTTTAATCTACTTCTCTAAGTGTTAGGAGGGTATGCTGCCATCTCATATATTGCCTACAGTACATAGGTAAACAAGCACTTATCTCATCTGCTGTAGAAAACGTACTAAGTAAAGTAGCTTCACCTCATTATTCTCATCTATGAATAGATGAAGTGATGGCTGAGGGCGGCTTCCTCTGTCAATCTTCCAGGTTCCAGCACCTTACTGGAGAGTTTCCCAAGGTGCTTCCTTTATGGTAGTGGTAGAACGCTAACAGGGAAGGCATCACAGTGAGGTTCCACTCCCACCTCGACGATCTCTAACTGTAGGATTAATCAAAAGAATCACAGGCAACTAAATTGAAAAAAAAACAAGAGTTAACAGGCTATACATGTATATTTATATTATTGTCAGAGTCACCAGATCCTCGGGGTCTGTGCACGTTCCCAACACGTCCACCACTGAACAGCTCCAAGACTCTGATAGATAAATCACAGAGACTGAGAGAGTTCAAGAGGGGAAGAGGGGATTAGGAAGGGAACAGCTGGGAAGGAGACCTGTAGTAGAAAAAAGTTAGAACACACAATATGAATATTATATCTCCTGAAATCAATACTAGACTATGATTCTAAGCCTAGTCACTCTGAAAACATGAACAATCTAACAGTTAAGTTTAAAATGATTAAGTTTCAAGATGGCCAGATACCTGTAGGGGAATCAAGATGAATTAAATGAAAACTTTCTTATTCAAGTACTTTCCTTTACATGAGAATCAGAAAAAACATTCTGACAAAATTTTAAACCAGTCATATAAATCCTGTTTTGAGAATGTATACTAGGACCATACAATATTGCATCTAGAAACTCTGGCCTTCTGTGTACTCTTAGAATGTTTCAACACAAATTGATCATATTGCAGATATATATATATAGTAAATACCATAAAAGGATTGTGCACCATGAATAACACAATATGGATTCAGGAAACAAATCACATAACTTGTCAACTCGAATATTACATAATAAATATCTTAGAATAGTGGCATACAATAAACAACATGAATTAAACTCGAGGAGAGAATCGTGCGTCTTGCCGATTCGAGTGTCACCATGTAAAATACCAAGAAATGGTAGCATGCCATAAATATCAAAGTCAAATCATCATTAATCGAATCGGGCGTCTTGCCGATTCGTAAAACACGATGTAAATGTCAAGAAATAACAGCTCACAATAAATAACAAGATCAAAGTACAATGAAACCAATCGCGCTTCTTTTGCCGATTCTTAAGCCACCATGTAAATGTCAAGAAATGGTAGCGCGCAATGAACAACAACGTTAAATCCTCATGAATCGAGTTGTGTGTCTTGTCAATTCGTAAAACATCATGTAAATGTCAAGAAATAGTAGCGCGCAATGGACAACAATGTTTAAACACCATAAAACGAATTGCGCGTCTTACCGATTCTTAAGCCACCATGCCAATGTCAAGAAATGGTAGCACGCAATGAATAACAAAGTCAAACCTTTATGAAATAAATCGTGCGTCTTGCATATTTGTAAAACTACCATATAAATGTCAAGAAATGGAAGCGTGCAAGTAATCTGTTACTCATTTAAGAATTAAACCAGGAATATGAAAATTCTCAATAACGGTGTCGGGACAGTCCAACCAACATCTTACCGCCTGGAACAATGATCACCAATGAAGGATGAAGGGCAGAAGTCTGGAAGATCCAAATAGGCCGCCGGGACAGGAGCTCAGGAAGAAGCTGCTGCTCTGCACCGGGACCTCTGAATAGTGAGCACTGGGAGTTGGTCTGGCTCTCTTTTATAGAGTCTTAGCCCAGCCCAGAACCACGCCCAGGCATGTTGCAGGGAAAGTCTCTGGAAGGCCCTGGAAAGGGGCCACACCCTAACACACTCTGAAAACCTGCAGCAATACATTGCAAAGGAACAGTATTTGTAAGCATATTAAAAATAAGTTTTCAGGATTGAATTCTGCAATGCAAAAGGTTAAACCACAACATATCAGCATAATGCATAAATTACGTTGTTTTGAGAGTGCTGGGTTTTTGCATTTTTGTCGCCAGTAGATCGCGTACTGCTCTGGTGTTGACAGTACTCCCCTCTCCCAGACGCGCTCTAGGGCCTGGTTTGCTTGGATTAAGACGATGAAAGCGTCTCACAAGTACTGGAGCATGAACATCAGATGCAGAAACCCATGAGTTACTTTCAGGACCATAACCTTTCCATGAGATTAAGTACCATAGATTACGTCCTCTCAGTTTAGAATCCAACACTTTCTTGACTTCGTATTCTTCTTCCCCTTGTGCTAGAACAGGAGATGGATGAGGGTGGACCTTTTGGACTGCCTTTTTCAAGAGGGAAGTGTGGAACACTGGATGAATCCGTAAGGATCTGGACAATTGTAGTTTATAGGTCACCGGATTGATTTGCTGAAGGACAGTATAAGGACCTATTAATTTGGAGTTAAACATGTGCTTCTTCTTGAAGTCTATATGTTTTGTGGAAAGCCACACTTTGTCACCTGGTTGATATTGCGGTCCCTCACAATGTTTCTTGTCATAATGCCTTTTATATTTTTGTTTGGCTTTTTCTAAATGCTGTTGAATCAGTTTCTGGGTTTGATGTAAATGCTGAATGGTTTCTGACACAGCTGGAGTAAGAGAACTTTCTTGAGGAATTGTGATGGGCAAGGTGTCAGGATGATAGCCAAATAAACCAAAAAAAGGTGTAACGCCATTAGAAGTGTGGAATGAGTTATTGTAAGCTAACTCAGCTAACCAGAGCTTAGATGTCCAAGAATGAAGTGCCTTTTCAGCGTAGGGACGTAGGTATTGCTTCAAAGTCTGATTTAGTCTCTCCGTTTGACCGTCTGTTTGAGGATGGTGACTAGTAGATAGCATAGATGTCACTTGGAGTGTTTTAGACCATGTCTCCCAGAAATTGGAGGAAAATTGTGACCCCCGATCGGAGAGGATAACCTTTGGCAGTCCATGATAACGAACCACTCTGGTCAGTAAAATAGTTGTCAATTCACTAGAAGTGGGCAATTTTTTACAGGCAATGAAATGTCCATATTTCGTGAGACTATCTACTACCACCAGAATTACTGAATGCTGTTGAACCACTGGCAGACCGGTAATAAAGTCTAAAGAAAATCGCTTCCATGGACGACTTGGGGTTGGAAGTGGATGTAACAACCATTTTGGTTTTGAATGACTTGTTTTAATGCGAGCACAAACTTCACAGTTGTTTATCATTGCTTTTACATCTTTTGTTATGGTAGGCCACCAAAAATAGCGTTGGATCAGTTCAAGAGTTTTAGGAGTACCTGGGTGACCTGCCGTAGGTATAACATGCAACCAATGAAACACTATCTTGCGAAGTTTGGTAGTGGGCACGAACAAACGAGCGTCATGAAAGGGTAAACCTTGCTTGATTGACCGTTTGGGATTTGCTTGGGCCCATGTTTGCCATTTTTCAACAGTGAAAGAGTTGCGAATTTCTTCAAAGAAATCTTCAGTTTTTATGATACATAGAACCTTGTCAGGAGCAATGATAGCTCTGGAGGCTTGAAATGCAGGCAACGTGGTAGACTCTTGATGAGTCAAGGCCTCAGCCTTTCAATTATCTTTACCAGGCCGGAAGATTACTACAAAATCAAATTCGGCAAAAAAAAGCATCCAGTGTAATTGCTGAGGGGTCAAAAGTCTGGCGGAACTCATAAATTGAAGATTACGATGATCAGTATATACTGTAACAGTGTATTTGGCACCCAACAAATGATGTCTCCATTCTTTAAAGGCATCACGAATCGCCAGAAGTTCTTTTTCAGCAATGACATTGTTCTATTCGGCTTCGTTCAACTTCCGAGACATATAAGCTACAGGATGAAGCTGACCAGAGTATTTATTTTGTTGTGATAAGACGGCTCCTATTGCTACATCTGAAGCATCAGCTTCCACTATGAAAGGTTGATTCGCATCAGGATGAGTCAAGACTGGGGCAGTGGAGAAAGCTTCCTTCAAAGTCGAGAAGGCTTGATCAGCTTCTGGGAACCATACAAACTTTTCTTTCTTTCTTAGTAGCTTAGTGATTGGAGCCACTGTCTGGGAGAAATGATTTATGAACCTCCGGTAAAAATTTGCAAACCCCAGGAAACATTGTACATCACGAACAGTCTTTGGGGTGGGCCAATCAAATACGGCTTTTACTTTCTTTTCTGCCATCACCATACCTTGAGGGTTAAGAATAACCCCTAAAAACTCAACTGTGGTAACATGAAACTCACACTTGGTTAGTTTGCAATATAAATGGTGTTTTCGAAGGGCTGCAAGAATTTTCTTGACATGTTGGACATGTCCTTTTCATTGTCTGAGTAGATCAATATGTCATTGATGTAGACTGTGGCAAATATGTCGAGGTACTCTCTAAGAGCGTCATTTAAGAAAAATTGAAATGCTGCTGCAGCATTACACAGACCAAAAGGCATGACGGTGTATTCAAAAAGGCAATATCTTGTCTTGAACGCTGTTTTCCATTCGTCACCCTCTCTCATTCTGACCAAATGATAAGCACCTTGAAGGTCAAGCTTTGTGTAGATTTTTGCTCTCTTTACTTGTTCCAATAAGACCGGAATTAGGGGTAAAGGATATTTATTCTTGATGGTGACTTTGTTCAAACCCCTATAGTCGATGCAAGTTCGAAGTTCTCCATTAGCTTTTGGAAAAAAAACAAAGGCGAAGCTGCAGGAGACTTAGAGGGGCGAATGAAGCCATTCTCCAAAAATGTATCTAGGTATTTTCGTAAATGTTGATTTTCATGTTCTGACAGGGCATATACACGACAGTTGGGAAGTATCGCACCTGGGGCTAGATCAATTTGACAGTCATAAGATCTATGAGGAGGTAGAGTCTCTGCTCCTTTCTCATCAAATACATCTTTGTAAGATAAATACTGTTTGGGCAGCTGAATTTCTTTCTCAGCGGCAGTAGCTATGTAAGAGTTGCAAACTTTTAATACTTGAATCTTTTGGAGACATTGTTCGTTACATAGCGCAGATGAGAACACGATTTTGCGTTCTGCCCAATTGATCTCCGGATTGTGATGAGTTAACCATGGCAAGCCGAGGATAATCCCATATTGGGGAGCATGGATCACGTCAAGGATGATTTTCTCTTTATGTTTCTTTCTTTGATTCTTATCTTCACAAATCATCGACAAGGGGATAGTCTGAAGAGTTACCGTACCTCCAGTCAAGAGTTTTCCATCGAATGCCTGGATGATTTCTGGGGTCTTCTTTTCAATACATGGGATCCCCCATGCACGAACCAATTGGACATCAAGAAAGTTCCCAGTAGCCCCAGAATCGACTAGAGCTTTTTTGAAATAGATCTTTTTCTTGACCTGAACTCTTATTTCCAGTTTAAGATGTCTAGGTTGTGAAGGGTCCACGGTGACACCCAAGAGCAACCCTTCTCTGCATCTCGGGTGTTTTAGTTTTCCAACTCGACTGGTGCATTGGCTGCGACCTTCTGAACTGGACCTTGCTTGTTCTTTGGTTTGATTGGACAATCTTTGGCAAAATGACCTTTTCGCCCACAATAAAGACATTGTCCATTTTTCCTGCGTAGGTCCTTTTCATCTTTGGTCAAAGGTCTTCTGATGGTTCCAATTTCCATCGGTTCCGGCGTTCTTTCTTTCAGAGTTCTTGAGTCTCTGTTATCATGAACGCACCATGAATATTTTTCAATCTTTTTGCGTGTTCCTTTACGTTCTGCTAAACGATGATCAAGTCTCAAGACAAGATTTATTAATTCTTGACAGTCTGTAGGTTGTGGGTCGATTTGCGCTAAGATACCTTTTTATTCTTCTTTGAGTCCCTTGTAAAACAAGACCGCTTGTTTTTCTTCAGGCCAGGATGTCTAGTTAACCAGCCGGTTAAAGTTGGCTAAATACAACACTAGGTCTTGATTTCCTTGGCGTAAATCTAATAATTCATGATCTGCTGACTGTGTTACAGTTCTGCGATCAAAAACCCTCTCAAATTCACGAACAAAATTTCTCCAGTTATACAACAAGGGACTATTTTTACGCACAAGAGGAATTGCCCAAGTAGCTGCATCCCCAGACAGATATGATAACAAGAAAGCTACTTTGGACTGTGCATCGGGGAAAGTATTTGGTCTGCAGGTGAAGTGTAGTTCCACTTGAACCAGGAAAGATTGCGCTTTCAAAGGGTCACCTGAGAAACGTTCTGGGGGAGCTAAAGGAATTGCAGAAGGAACATTTCGGGAAATCGGATTACTTCCAGAAGCCTGAGAAGAAGTACCTGGCCAAGACACACCCGTGGGACTTTGTTCCTTCTTCTCTACCTTATCTTGCAACTGACTCACTCTCTCTGCTAAGCTAGTTGTCAATTCTTTGGATGATACCACCTCTGCTTGGAGCTGGGTGATAGCCTTGACTAACTCGTCTAGCGTGGCCATGCTGAGAACATACACAAGCCAGGAGAATAATAATTTGTGGGCTCACTATTCTGTCAGAGTCACCAGATCCTCGGGGTCTGTGCACGTTCCCAACACGTCCACCACTGAACAGCTCCAAGACTCTGATAGATAAATCACAGAGACTGAGAGAGTTCAAGAGGGGATTAGGAAGGGAACAGCTGGGAAGGAGACCTGTAGTAAGAAAAAATTTAGAACACACAATATGAAAATTATATCTCCTGAAATCAATACTAGACTATGATTCAAAGCCAAGTGACTCTGAAAACATGAACAATCTAAGAGTTACGTTTAAAATGACTAAGTTTCAAGATGGCCAGATACCTGTAGGGGAATCAAGATGAATTAAATGAAAACTTTCTTATTGAAGTACTTTCCTTTACATGAGAATCAGAAAAAACATTCTGACTAAATTTTAAACCAGTCATATAAATCCTGTTTTGAGAATGTATACTAGGACCATACAATATTGCATCTAGAAACTCTGGCCTTCTGTGTACTCTTAAAATGTTTCAACACAAATTGATCATATTGCAGATATATATATATATATATAGTAAATACCATAAAAGGATTGTGCACCATGAATAACACAATATGGATTCAGGAAACAAATCACATAACTTGTCAACTCGAATATTACATAATAAATATCTTAGAAAAGTGGCATACAATAAACAACATGAATTAAACTCGAGGAGAGAATCGTGCGTCTTGCCGATTCGAGTGTCACCATGTAAAATACCAAGAAATGGTAGCATGTCATAAATATCAAAGTCAAATCATCATTAATCGAATCGCGCGTCTTGCCGATTCGTAAAACACTATGTAAATGTCAAGAAATAACAGCTCACAATAAATAACAAGATCAAAGTACAATGAAACGAATCGCGCTTCTTTTGCCGATTCTTAAGCCACCATGTAAATGTCAAGAAATGGTAGCGCGCAATGAACAACAAAGTTAAATCCTCATGAATCGAGTTGTGTGTCTTGTCAATTCGTAAAACATCATGTAAATGTCAAGAAATAGTAGCGCGCAATGGACAACAATGTTTAAACACCATAAAACGAATTGCGCGTCTTACCGATTCTTAAGCCACCATGCCAATGTCAAGAAATGGTAGCACGCAATGAATAACAAAGTCAAACCTTTATTAAATAAATCGCGCGTCTTGCTTATTTGTAAAACTACCATATAAATGTCAAGAAATGGTAGCGCGCAAGTAATCTGTTACTCATTTAAGAATTAAAACAGGAATATGAAAATTCTCAATAACGGTGTCGGGACAGTCCAACCACCGTCTTACCGCCTGGAACAATGATCACCAATGAAGGATGAAGGGCAGAAGTCTGGAAGATCCAAATAGGCCGCCGGGACAGGAGCTCAGGAAGAAGCTGCTGCTCTGCACTGGGACCTCTGAATAGTGAGCACTGGGAGTTGGTCTGGCTCTCTTTTATAGAGTCTTGGCCCAGCCCAGAACCACGCCCAGGCATGTTGCAGGGAAAGTCTCTGGAAGGCCCTGGAAAGGGGCCACACCCTAACACACTCTGAAAACCTGCAGCAATACATTGCAAAGGAACAGTATTTGTAAGCATATTAAAAATACGATTTCAGGACTGAATTCTGCAATGAAAAAGGTTAAACCACAACATATCAGCACAATGCATAAATTACGTTGTTTTGAGAGTGCTGGGTTTTTGCATTTTTGTCGCCAGTAGAGCGCGTACTGCTCTGGTGTTGACAATTATATCTTTAGAAAGACTGAAGATAGACTACTATCACCATGATATATTACACAATACCACATATTACAACACAAACTGGCAATAGTAAATTACTCTGGGCAATGATGAGCATGGAATTTGAAAACTTTAGTTATGACATCCTCAAGTCAGGAAAAATTTACTCAAAGCATTTTATTTACATAGAACAAAGCCCTGAATGATGATGTTGACGTTGAGGAATGATGTTCTTACTTATGCATGGTTGGGTAAGTGGGGCTGGTGTGGGATATTGCTGAGGTAATAGAAGATCCCGCAGTGAGTTGGTGTTGCATTTAACCACATCCGTGGCACCAAGTGTGTGATATATTTGACCAACCTGCAAGACACGCCTCCAAATAAATCACACAGCCTGGGGAAAGAGAGTTAGTGGTTTGATAAATGGTGGGAATCAAGATTTGGGGGAAATTATGACAAAGGCAAACACAATACAAGAACAACAGTCATCAGGGTGATGAGCAGCACATCATCATCATTTGCCTGTTGTGGAAGGAAACGAAGAAATGAGTATGACACACTTCAGATAAATTCATTACAAACAGCCCTTCTGCCCCAGAGACCCAATTTATTAGATATCTAAATGTTCTGTCTTCTAGGTTTGAAAAATCTAATTATGGAGGAGTGCATTGAACCTTCCCAATTCTTCAAATAAAAATGATACTCTATTGTCAAATTTGGTGGCACATGTGCATTCTCTTTGAGAATGTCTGTCACTGTTGGATGCCTGTCTGAACCAGTCCGGTAGTTAAGCAGGAGTGCTGAGCTCAGCTTTGGCCTTTCATTTATGCAGGAGAGGAGAAGGCTTGTGGATTGTAAAACAGAAACTTTATTGTAGGGTCAAGGAGAAGGACAGAAGGAAGGTGAGCTTCATAAGGAGTGTACCCACTCACTCACTCACTCATTGTTGCAATTGTTATAGTTATTTACCTCTTCCAATCCAAGCACTGGTAAATTAGGTACACAATTGGATCTTTGACATAGAGAACACATTGGAATTTGGTACTGTCACTTATAAATCAATGATCTTCTAGGGCAGCCCTGCTAAGTGATGCAAAAAAAGTATAGGCATGCAAGCAAGGGAGGCAGGCATTGTCTACAATGTCATAAAGGAATTATTGGGGCTTCTTCACTGCACACTGGTCCAACTCCAATCTGGCCATATATGTGACTGGAAAATGGTGGTGCAGCTTAAATCTGACACAAACAAAATCTTCCACTATATACTTTCACCTTTCCACAAAGAAAGACGTTCAAAGTGAATTGATTAAAAAGTTCTATGGTGGCACTGAAATACTTGGTCCAGGAAGTAGAGTTCTTCCTCAAACTCAGGTGGTTCACCCAGACGTTGGTCAGCTAACGCACTTGATTCCAATTAATCCTCCTGTGCTATTTCCGGAACGGTGGAATCAGATGGTATGAAATGTTGGTTCATTTTTATCATGGTCAATTTCTCCATGTTTTGAGGTCAGAGAAACTGTCACTGTAACAACTGTGCCAGCTGCACTGAACACAGGCTCAGTAGACACACTGACTAATAGACAAGTTAGCCAGCTTGCTGAGTTCTGGGCATTAGTTAATCTTAATACACCTCTTTTGGGTCAACCAGATACTCCTGGAACATCCTCTGAAAGGTCATTGGTGCTGCCACTTGCTCAGCCTCTTTTGCCTTCGCCTCTGCACCGGGCTTAAGACCTGCCACTTGAAATCAAGCCAATGCAGAGGTTGGGTCTGATTCTTCTGTCGCTGTTGTTGCTGGTATTCGCTGCTGTGAGACAAGACTGTCCTCTGGAAGCTGAAGGCAGAATCCCAGAACTGCGGAGAGTGACTCTAAGCTCCACCCGTTCTTCTTCCAGCTCTCGGGCTTGCTCAACAATCCACCTCTCTGTATTCTGAAACTTTTTTTTGTACTGTGGATCAGGTAATGTGGCACAGGTGTACTCTTTGGACTTGATGATGTCAATTTGCAGCCTTGCATTACAAGCCAAGCGAAAGATTAAGCTCTAACCAAGGCATGCGCTTCTGTGTTTTCGTTCACTCCTCCGAGTGTGAACCTTTCAGACACCTTCTTTAACTGGTCCTTTAGCAGATGCACAATGGGATAGCATAGCCCATCGTACTGTCCTCCTGGCTAACTTCCCCAGTGAAAACCTCAAAAGGGAGTAGCATCTGTGTCAGGCATTTGACCAGACCCCATTTGTCTGCATTCATGGTCATTGCTTACTCAATTGCATCCCCCCCTCTCTGAAAGACATAGGGGGTCATTCTGACCCTGGCCGGCGGCGGAAGCCGGCGGCCTGGCTGGAACCGTCAGAATACCGCTGCGCGGTCAAAAGACCGCCGCGGGTATTCTGGGTTTCCCGCTGGGCTGGCGGGTGACCGCCAGAAGGCCGCCTGCCAGCCCAGCGGGAAACACCCTTCCATGAGGATGCCGGCTCCGAATGGAGCCGGCGGAGTGGAAGGGGTGCGACGGGTGCAGTTGCACCCGTCGCGATTTTCAGTGTCTGCATGGCAGACACTGGAAATCATGCTGGGGCCCTGTTACGGGGGCCCCACAACACCCCATACCGCCATCCTGTTCCTGGCGGCCAAAACCGCCAGGAACAGGATGGCGGTCGGAATCCCCATGGCGGCGCAGCAAGCTGCGCCGCCATGGAGGATTCCCCAAGGCAGCGGAAAACCGGCGGTACACCGCCGGTTTTCCGTTTCTGACCGCGGCTGTACCGCCGCAGTCAGAATGCCCAAGGGAGCACCGCCAGCCTGTTGGCGGTGCTCCCGCGGTCGTTGGCCCTGGCGGATTTTACCGCCAGGGTCAGAATGACCCCCATAGTCATTGATTTGTCAGTACCACTCAAACAGATGTTGGAACATGTAATAGGTTGAATTCCAACATGTTGGTACCTACTGTATCATGCCTTTAACTGGTACTCTATTAGCATGCTGAATAATCTGCAACTACTTCTGGGCATTAAAAGAATGGCTGAAATTAGTGCAGGTGATCACTATGTTGCTGACTATGGGGGTCATTCTGACCTCGGCGGTAAAAGGCGCTTACCGCCGGTCAGAAGACCGCCAGAACACCGCCGCGGCCTCGGTAAACCGCCACGGTCATTCTGACCAGCAACTGGCAAACCGCCAAAAACCCGACATCCACAAAAGTCCGCCACACAAAAGGTCAGCGAAAAAATGGCGATGACCAAACCTCCACCGTCACGCCAACAGAAATACGCCCATTCCATTCCGACCCACAAATCCCCGCAGCGGTCTTTCAACCGCGGTATTCCATTGGCGGTACACACCGCCGGGCTCAAAATACACACACACATAGAAAACTCAGCCACATTGGTCAGTTTGAAACACACACACCTGATACACATACTAACACCACTCCCACACACCCAACACAATATAAAACACACACCCACATCACCCACAAACCCCTACGACCCGAAATTCTTGACGAAGACTAGAGAGAGAGCACAGAATTGACAATCCCACAACACAGAGGCACACTACACCATCACCCACACAGAATCCACGCACCAAACACCACACACCACCACACGCACCACACTCATCACCATAAACGCCACCCCACACCTCATCCACACCACCCCATGGCACCCCAAAGACACCCCAGGTTCACTGACGCAGAACTCAGGGTCATGGTGGAGGAAATAGTCCGTGTAGAGCCCCAGCTCTTCGGGGCACAGGTGCAGCACACCACAATTGCCAGGAAGATGGAGCTATGGCAAAGGATAGTGGACAGGGTCAACGCGGTGGGACAGCATCCACGCAATCGGGATGACATAAGGAAGCGCTGGAAGGTGCGTTCCATGGTATCAAGGCACAACATTGCGGTGCAGAAGACTGGCGGCGGACCCCCACCTACTCCCCCAGAATTCACAGCATGGGAGGAGGAAGTCTTGCACATCCTGCATCCTGAGGGCCTCGCAGGAGTAGGCGGAGGAATGGACTCTGGTAAGTCAAATCTCCACTACTGCTTCCCACCCCCACCCCACCTGCATGCCAAATCATACCCCCACCCTCACCCCCACCCCCATCACACCAACTCCTTGCAAATGGCTCACCATCATAACCCACCCATCCCAACACCAAGCCATGCATGCGACCACAAAGCATGGACACCCATCACCAAAGCATCACCCCCACAAGCCACCCTCACAAAAGCCCCCACAAGGGAATGCCTGCACTTGGGTACACGGACACTTACCCATCACACGAAATGCCACACACAGAAGCAATAACCATACCTTTATACCCCAGCAGGACCCAAACGCCACCACTCCGCCACAGAGGGTACAGAGATGTCCATCCCACCCCCAGAAGAGGCCCCCAGTGATGACAGCAGCTCTGTCTCCCTGGACCCAGATGACCAGCCCGGCCCATCGGGGACCTCTGGACAGTCGGTTCCCCATAGACAGCCACAGGCTACACCAGACCCAACCCCCTCTGGGAACACCAGCACAGCTCCCACCCAGCGGGCCCATGCCTCTGTCTCCAGGGCACGTCGATCAGCGGTGTGTCCACCACTACAGGGCATCCAGGTTGACCCACCACCCCAACAACAACAGGGACCTGGGGGCAGTGGTAGTGGGCACACCGTCCAGGAGACAGAGGCCCAGGAACACAGGGGAACTGGGAGGGCTGCTGTGCGACAGGGGGGGGACAGGCCCAGGGAACCGACTCTCCAAGAGGCCCTCTCCTCCATCATGGGAGCTTACCACCACTCCCAGGAGACGATGGCGACGATACTGGCCAGGTTCCAGGAGATCCAGGAACTGCAGGAGGAACGGTACATGGGGTTCAGAGAGGAACTGAGGAACATCGGTTCCGCAATGGGGACCATCGTCGTGGCCCTTAACCAGATAGTCACCACATTGCGGGACCATATGGCACCCCAAAGGGCCCCTGTCACTAGCCCAGGCCAGGAACAGCCTACCACCTCCGCCGGCGCTAGTGGACAGGAGGCCCCCACACAACAACAGGCCACCAGAACCCCACCTCCTGCAGAAGAAGAACCACCCCGCAAGCGGAACCTGAGATCTCACAAGAAGACAGAGTAGGATTGCAAGACCCCCGCCAGCCTAAGATACCCCCTGATGTCATCCCACTGTCCCACATTGTCACCCTGTCCAACCTTTAACTGCCCCTGCTCCATCCTTCCACAGGCATATGGACAATGCACCTGTGCGACTGAGAACTGGACTCTGCCATGGACATTACTCCACCCCCACCCATCACCGTTTTACTATCATGTACCTATATGTAGCACTTAAAATAAATCACTTATTGCACATAAAATAACAGGAGTCTGCTTGTATTCTTAACAAATGTATTACACATAACGGTGCAATAATGTCCAGTTACTTTGTGATGACAACATACCAATTTCAATAAGCTTTAGTCCATGGGCAAACAAAGCAAAAGCCACGCAGTGGGTCATACAGCTCTGAAAAGGGAAGGGAAAGTCACAAATCAGGAAACAGGAACTGGGGGGAAACACAGACAGTGGAGATGCATGAGGCCTTAAGTAAATGTAAAATGGCGTGGGTGATTCTTACCTGTGTGCTACTGAAAATATTGTTGTATGACTGTATCCCTGTTGTCCGTGTCGTCCCCGTCGTCTTCCTCCTCTTCACTCTCCCCAGGCTCCACAGCTGCTACAACACCACCATCTGGAGCATCCTCCTGCAGAAAAGGCACATGGCGTCGCAAAGCATGATTGTGAAGCATACAGCAGGCCACAATGATCTGGCACACCTTCTTTGGTGAGTACATTAGGGATCCCCCTGTCATATGCAGGCACCTAAACCTGGCCTTCAGGACCCCTAAGGTCCTTTCTATGATCCTCCTAGTTCGCCCATGGGCCTCATTGTACCGTTCCTCAGCCCTGGTCCGGGGATTCCTCACTGGGGTTAGTAGCCACGACAGGTTGGGGTAACCAGAGTCACCAATTAGCCACACACAGTGTCTCTGTAGCTGTTCCATCACATAAGGGATGCTGCTATTTCGCATGACGTACGCGTCATGCACTGACCCAGGGAACTTGGCATTTACATGGGAGATGTACTGGTTAGCCAAGCAGACCACCTGGACATTCATTGAATGATAACTTTTTCTGTTTCTGTACACCTGCTCACTTTCTTTGGGGGGAACCAAAGCCACATGGGTCCCATCAATGGCACCAATGATGTTGGGGATATGTCCAAGGGCATAGAAATCACCCTTCACTGTAGCCAAATCGCCCACCTCAGGGAAAATAATGTAGCTCTGCATGTATTTCATCAGGGCAAACACTCTGGACAAAACCTTAGAAAACATAGGCTGAGACATCCCAGATGATATGGCCACTGTTGTCTGAAAAGACCCACTTGCCAAAAAATGGAGTACTGACAGAACCTGCACCAGAGGGGGAATCCCTGTGGGTTGGCGGATGGGGACATCAGGTCTGGCTCCAGCTGGGCACATAGTTCATGTATAGTTGCTCTGTCAAGCCTGTATGTAAGTATGATATGTCGTTCTTCCATTGTCGACAGGTCCACCAGCGGTCGGTCCACGGGAGGATTCACCCTTCTCCTCGCAAGTCCCAGCGGACGGTGCCTAGGAAGGACAACATGGAGCACAGAGTCAAGCAACACACAGGTTCGTTCACACAGCTTGCACAGTACACGAATCGCTATGCATTGAATGGCTTGTGTGAGTGGCAATGCAAGGCCTAGGCCTGTGTGACGCAGTAAAAATTATGCCATGTGGGCCCTTGAAATGGCGGCTGCCTGACCTGTGAAGTGTGACAGTGGGATGTGAGGTCAATGCGCTGGCGTGGCACACCGTGGCGGTAGGCGGTCGAAGACCGCGGTGCTAAGCTGCATTGGTTAACATTGCACCCTATGGGCTTCAATAGCCAATGAGGATGTGCGCCTGCGGTCGCGGTACGCACCGCGGCGGTACGCACCGCGGCGGTACGCACCGCCGCGGGCGTGACCGCCATTTTCTATCTGATTAATCACTCGAGACCTGATCATCCACAGGAGAGGACCTATACTGCAAGTGCTGCTGTGACCTCGGTCTGGGAGATACAATGGCTGCTGCGACTGGGGAAAGGGCCCCTGCCTTCACTTCTGAAGAATTGGAGAAACTTGTTGATGGGGTCCTCCCCCAGTATGTGCTACTCTACGGTCCTCCAGACCAACAGGTTAGTACACAGGGTGCACGTTGAATGGGCTATGCCTGTGTTGAGTGGGGTGTATGTAAGATGGTGGGGAGGGGAGCGAATGAGGAGTGCAACGCACGAAAGATGAGAGCATGTGCCACATGGCAAGGTTGGGGAGGGGGGGGCCACTCACATTGACCAGGCAGAAAAGTAATGAGATTTCCTTTACCACCCTGTACATGTCACATAGGTCAGCGCCCATCAGAAGATCGACATTTGGCGTGCCATCGCCAAGGACGTCCGGGCCCTGGGGGTCCACAACAGACGGGGCACCCACTGCCGAAAGAAGTGGGAGGACATCCGCCGCGGGACCAAAAAGACCGCCGAGTCTCTGCTGGGGATGGCCTCCCAACGTAGGAGGGGTGCCAGCCGCCAATTGACCCCCCTGATGTCCCGGATCCTGGCGGTGGACTACCCCGATTTGGATGGGCGCGTGAGGACATCACAGCAGACACAAGGGGGTGAGTATCAGTACATTCCGCTATCTTTGCGCGCATTGAAGGTGTCTGGGTGGGGGAGGAGGGCTGTGGCTATCTCTAGGCCAGGGCGCATTCTGTAGGCTAGGCCCCTCCGTTAGGCATGGCCCTGTGCCCCCGTCCCCCACCTCTGTAGGGTGCCAAGTACAGCTATTCATGGCCCTGTGTCATCTATGTGTGCATTTGTCGTCCATAGACCTGTGGGCCTAGTCACAATAACTGAGTAGTGTACCCCGATTGCGCGGCCTAGTGCAGGGGGCTTCTGTGTCTGTCCTCTCCGACAACGGTGTTGCCAATGCATGCACTCAACCTGTCTTCATTTCTCCCCCTCCCCACCCATTTTCTTTGTCTTCCTGTTCATGTGTGCAATAGCATCATCAGGCGGAGGAGAAGTGGCATCGGCGCGCGAGGGAGCTGCATCTCACATGGCCCCGGAGGGCCATGCAACAGACTCCGAGTACACCAGTGAGACGGAGGGCGAGTGGAGCTCCACAACAGGGACACGTGGAGACGTCAGCGACACCGACACGTCCTCGGAAGGGAGCTCCCTTGCGGTGGCGGCAACATCCGTGCCCACCGCCACAACAGGTACAGCCGCCACCCAGCGCACCAGCCCCGCCCTCCCAGCAGCCCCTCAGCCTTTGCCCCGTGCCCGCTCGGCCAGGAAGCCGGGCATCTCCTTCGCCCCAGGCACCTCAGGCCCTGCCCCAGTTACCCCTGCTGCCCTCAGTGAGGAGGTCACTGACCTCCTGCGGACGCTCATTGTTGGGCAGTCTACCCTTTTGAATGCCATCCAGGGTGTAGAAAGGGAGGTGCATCGGAGCAATGCATACCTGGAGGGCATTCATTCGGGTCAGGCTGCCCATCAGCGATCGTTCAACGCTCTGGCCTCAGCACTGACGGCAGCCATTGTCCCTGTCTCCAGCCTCCCTCTTCTGACTCCCTCCACCCAGTCCCAGTCTCCTGTTCCTCTGCCTATCCCATCCACACCATCAGACCAGCCTGCACACACCTCTACACCCAAGGGCACCTCATCCAGACATAAGCACCACAGATCCCACAAGCAGTCACCCAAGCAACATCCAGATGCAGACATGCCAACAGTCACTACCACCTCTGTGTCTCCCACCTCCTCATCTCCCTCCTCCCTCCCTGTGACGTCTCCACTCACACCTGCATGCACACCACCATCAGCCAGTACTTCCATCACCAGCACACCCTCCATTACAGTCCGCACACGTGCAGTCACCACCCCCACTGCCATTTACATGTCCCCTGTGTCCTCTCCCAGTGTGTCTGTCACCCCCTCTTCCAAAACACACAAACGCAGGCAGCCACCCACCCAACAGCCATCCACCTCACGACAGCCTCTGTCACAAACACCTGCACCCAAAGACAGCACACTTGACTCTCCTACAACCACATCCTCTTCCTCCACTCCCATACCCACTACACCTACCCGTCCCTGTTCTTCCCAAGTGCAGTTCCTTTCCAACCTTGAGCTCATTCCAATCACTGACCCACCCCCTCCATCTGGTAAGAGTAAAAAAAGCACCTCAGCCACCACCAGCCCTGCATCTACTATGACCATAGTGCAGGGCTATTGGAGTCCACCAGCTCCTAGGGCAGGAACATCGGCCAGCAGCAAGGGGACAGCCAGCCCACCCCCTGGGAAGAGGACAAAAAAAACTAAGGGCCGGCGCGACAAGCCTGAGACGGCTGCCACCAAGGACAGTAGCCTTGCCCCGTCACCTGCCACATCATCAAAGGGATGCAAGGGCCACAGAGCTTCAGCGAAGGAGGGCAAGGGCAGCAGGGCGGAGAAGTCGGCAGCAGGCGAGCTGCCCAGGAGGGCCCTACCAGCCCCATTCCGGTTGTGACGGACGACACCCACAGGCCCAGGACTCCATCACAGGAGGGCCCCGCGACCGCAAGGTCGGATGGCGACTGAGCAGGAAGTCTTGGCCAGGTCTGGCTCCCTAGAAACACAGGACAAGCACCACTGAACAGGGGCCCGCCGTTAGAAGAACCGCTGAACAGGACCCCGCCGTGAGAAGCACCGCTGAACAGGGGCCTGCCGTGACAAGCACCGCTGAACAGGGGCCCGCCGTGACAAGCACCGCTGAACAGGGGCCCGCCGTGAGAAGCACCGCTGAACACGGGCCCGCCGTGACAAGAACCGCTGAACAGGGGCCCGACGTGACAAGCACCGCTGAACAGGGGCCCGCCGTGACAAGAACCGCTGAACAGGGGCCCGCCGTGACAAGCACCGCTGAACAGGGGCCCGCCGTGACAAGCACTGCTGAACAGGGGCCCGCCGTGAGAAGAACCGCTGAACAGGGGCCCGCCGTGACAAGCACCGCTGAACAGGGGCCCGCCGTGAGAAGAACCGCTGAACAGGGGCCCGCCGTGACAAGCACCGCTGAACAGGGGCTCCCCGTGAGAAGAACCGCTGAACAGGGGCCCGCCGTGAGAAGAACCGCTGAACAGGGGCCCGCCGTGAGAAGAGCCGCTGAACAGGACCCCGCCGTGAGAAGCACCGCTGAACAGGACCCCGCCGTGACAAGAACCGCTGAACAGGGGCCCGCCGTGACAAGCACCGCTGAACAGGGGCCCGCCGTTAGAAGCACCGCTGAACAGGGGCCCGCCGTGAGAAGAACCGCTGAACAGGGGCCCGCCGTGACAAGAACCGCTGAACAGGGGCCCGCCGTGACAAGCACCGCTGAACAGGGGCCCGCCGTTAGAAGCAACGCTGAACAGGGGCCCCCCGTGAGAAGAACCGCTGAAAAGGGGACCGCCGTGACAAGAACCGCTGAACAGGGGCCCGCCGTGACAAGCACCGCTGAACAGGGGCCCGCCGTGAGAAGAACCGCTGAACAGGACCCCACCGTGAGAAGCACCGCTGAACAGGACCCCGCTGTGACAAGCACCGCTGAACAGGGGCCCGCCGTGACAAGCACCGCTCCGCTGGGCCCTTCATCTCAAGCACCGCTCCGCTGGGCCCTTCCTGTCAAGCACCGCTCTGCTGGGCACCGCCGTCTCAAGCACCGCTCCGCTGGGCCCTTCATCTCAAGCACTGCTCTGCTGGGCCCTTCCTGTCAAGCACCGCTCCGCTGGGCCCTTCATCTCAAGCACCGCTCCGCTGGGCCCTTCATCTCAAGCACTGCTCCGCTGGGCCCTTCCTGTCAAGCACCGCTCCGCTGGGCCCTTCCTGTCAAGCACCGCTCCTCTGGGCACCGCCGTCTCAAGCACCACTCCGCTGGGCCCTTCCTGTCAAGCACCGCTCCGCTGGGCACCGCCGTCTCAAGCACCGCTCCGCTGGGCCCTTCATCTCAAGCACCGCTCCGCTGGGCCCTTCCTGTCAAGCACCGCTCCGCTGGGCAATGCTGTCTCAAGCACCGCTCCGCTGGGCCCTTCATCTCAAGCACCGCTCTGCTGGGCCCTTCATCTCAAGCACCGCTCCGCTGGGCCATTCCTGTCAAGCACCGCTCCGCTGGGCCCTTCATATCAAGCACCGCTCCGCTGGGCCCTTCATCTCAAGCACCGCTCCGCTGGGCCCTTCATCTCAAGCACCGCTCCGCTGGGCAACGCCGTCTCAAGCACCGCTCCGCTGGGCCCTTCATCTCAAGCACCGCTCTGCTGGGCCCTTCATCTCAAGCACCGCTCCGCTGGGCCATTCCTGTCAAGCACCGCTCCGCTGGGCCCTTCATATCAAGCACCGCTCCGCTGGGCCCTTCATCTCAAGCACCGCTCCGCTGGGCCCTTCATCTCAAGCACCGCTCCGCTGGGCCCTTCCTGTCAAGCACCGCTCCGCTGGGCCCTTCATCTCAAGCACCGCTCCGCTGGGCCCTTTTATCTCAAGCACCGCTCCGCTGGGCCCTTCCTGTCAAGCACCGCTCCGCTGGGCCCTTCCTGTCAAGCACCGCTCCGCTGGGCACCGCCGTCTCAAGCACCGCTCCGCTGGGCCCTTCCTGTCAAGCACCGCTCCGCTGGGCACCGCAGTCTCAAGCACCGCTCCGCTGGGCCCTTCCTGTCAAGGCCCGCTCCGCTGGCCCCTTCATCTCAAGCACCGCTCCGCTGGGCACCGCCGTCTCAAGCACCGCTGGCCCATTGACAGTGCCGGTTCTGTGTCGAGCAGGGCTTCACGAAGCACTCTGGGCACCATGCCTCCTCCATTAACAGTGGAGTCGGTAATCCATCTGATGGACTGTGGCTTTGCACTCCCCAGGATGGCACAGTGGGCAAGCCACCCACTGTAGAGACTTGTGTGACTGTGGCTTTGCACTCCCCAGGATGGGACAGTGGGCATGGAGGCCCCTCGTGGATCTGGCGTCGTGGACTCATGTGGCTGAGGTGCCCCCCCTTCCCTTCCCCCTGAGGTGCCTGTAGTTTTATCATCTGATGCCCCAGCAGTGTTCTCTCCAATGGTATCTGGTCTTGTGTGTGGGCTTTGCCCATGTGTTTGTGCACATTGGCCCACGGACTATGGAACTTTGACAGAATGGGCCGGACTTATTGCTTATGTATATATTTTCAACTATATTCATTTCTTATTTTGTATCTTTCATATTGCATATTTCCCATGACTTCAATGGAGCTATTTATACATATATTTTATAGATCATTTTAATTGTGTCTTTGCATTCTTCCGGTGGGTTTGGGGGGTGTCACTCTGACTTGTTGCTCTGCATTGGGGTGTAGGTATTTGGGGTGGGGGGGTGGGTGTATGGCGTATGTATGTGCCCGTAGGCTTTCCTCCTCCCCCCTCCCCTGTGTCGTAGGTGCAGTACTCACCGTTGTCGTCTGCGCCGGCGTTCGTACTCGTGGTAGATGAGCAGGTAGACAATAGCTGGTAGGATGTTTAATTCGGGTTCCATGCTGTCCTTCTTCCTCGTGGAGTGTGTAGAGGTGAGCGTTTTCCCGTTCGTAGTCTGTTTCCGCCGTGTTTTTATCGGCGGGGCTACCGCCCCGGAAAAGGTGGCGGATTGGTGAGTTGTGATAGGGTGGGCGGTACACTGTCTGCCGCCTGCCTGTTGGCGGTGACCGCCGCGCTGTTTGTCTGTCCCGCCGTGGCGGTCGGAGTGTTAAAGTGGCGGGCTGTGCTGGCGGTTCCCGCCAGGGTCAGAATTCCATTTTTTGGACCGCCTGCCTGTTGGCGGGTTGGCCGCCGCTTTATCGCCGACCGCCAGGGTTGGAATGACCCCCTATGTCTTCTTTTTTGAGACAGTCTTATACAACCAGGTTGGTGCAATGTACCAAACACAGGACAAGGAAATAGCCACCATCTGCCATGGCCTTGACTATGTTACTGCCATTTTCCTTGGCAAAAAATCTAATTTTGAGACCTCTGGGTCACAGACACTTTGCTGTTAAATTTGGCCAAGATGTTTGCAGCTGTACATGATTTCTTCATGGCTAACATGGCTACTGTTGCATGCCGCCAAACGCTCTTAAAACTTTCTTTGAGGTGAAGACCTCTAGGTAGCTTTTGCTTAACCCCGCAAAAGAGATACAGTGTGAGGTGATGCATATGTAACTAATCACTGGACAACTTGTCCGCATGTCTGTCATCAGGTGGACAGTGTGAACAACACTTTTCTGCAAAGCTCGTCCAGCCAATTGCAGCACATCGTGAAGCAGTGCTGGAACAGCAACTCTGGCAAAATAGGTCTGACTTGGAACCTTCCATTTCAGGCAGATGGCTGCCACAAATTCTAAAAATCCTACTCCTTCCACAAAAGAAAAAGGGAGGAGGTCCAGCGCAAGATTTTTGCCTGCTTCCCATTGTACAAACATGCCATTGGGTGGTTGCTGTCATAGGGCCCCTCTTGCCTAAACATGCCCATAAGTGTAGCTCGGATTTTCTTCTTCTGGAAAGTGTGATGTTGTTTCATAAGGGTCGTTTGGCCTCCAGTACCATAATGTGAATCAAGCTTACCTCAGCACACACTTGCGTGGCAAATGGAGCATATTGCAATGTTCTCCTCCTATTTGCTAAGTATAAAAAAGGAGTGTGGGGAGTTCATTTTTAGTAGACCACTGCCAATGCCTGAAGAAGAACTGCAGGTAGGTGGGTGTGTTGTCGATTGCCTTTCTGCAAGTGCACACTTCTACTGAGGTAGGGATTGGTGCAGGTCTGAGCTGGGGCTTTACAAATATGGGAGCTATTGGTGCTACCTGTGCCACATCACTCGGAGGAAGTTGAACAGTAATGTTGGACTCCTCTGTGCCAGCTTGAACAAAGACTGGCTCATGGTCGTCATCCTCCTTATCATCCCCTTCCATAATTTAAAGGCTTTCAGAAACTTTTCTTTTCCCTTGCCTCTCCTGGTATCTCCCGGACTCCTCCGGGGTCCACTTCATATCCCTATTACCATCATCATCATAAGTAGTGCTTGGAGAAGATGGTGGAGTAGTACACTTATTTTTCCTTGCTAGAGATCTGGGAGCCAATGATGCTAAAAGAGGAGTTTCTTACTCGGCAGGAACCTCAACCTCCTGCTCTGCTCTACCCTCAGCAAGATCTACTATTGCTGCCTAATGGCAAAGACACACTGCTTGGAAACACAAAATGGCTGCCAGCCAAATGGTCAAGCAAAAACAGTGAGCAGGGATGCATGGGGAGCAAAGAACACATGCAAACCAATGGCAAAAGCACACTAGCTGGATGCACAAAATGGCCACCAGCCACATGGTCAAACAACAACAGTGAGCAGGGAGGCATGGGAAACAAAGAACACATGCAAGCGTATGCAGAGGCACACTGGCTGGTTGCACAAAATGGCTGCACCAACACAGTCCAACAACAACAGTGAGCACGGAGGCATGGGGAACAAATAACACATGCAAACCTATAGCAAAAACACACTAGCTGGATGCACAAATGTCCGCCAGCTACATGGTCAAACAACAACAGTGAGCAGGGAGGCTTGGGGAACAAAGAACACATGCAAACGTATGGCAAAGGCACAGGCTGCATGCCCAAAATGGGCATCCAGTCAAACAACAACAGTGCATGGATAACAATTAATACATGCAGGCCTATGGAAACAGAATACACAAAATGGCTCCTAGTCACATAACATGGAAAACAAAGACAAATGTGGCTGATGACAAACACACACACACATACACTGGTAAAAAAAGAAGGCATGGTGGTCACTCTGAAGAAAACACTACCATTAATTCAGCAATGCAAAACATGAAAATTGACTGAGCTATAACAAGTTTACAACAAAATACATCCACTTATGGCATCAAATGCTAACCCACATATACACTTTTAGCAGAAAAAACATGAAATACAAACAATAGGCAATTTTTTTTATTAAATCCTTTGCTATTCATGTCCTAAATGATGTTTTAAAACATTTACCACAGAAACATTACTTCAATGCACTGATGACCAGTATTGGGCCTACTGGCTGGATGGCCCGTTGGAAGACTAGACCACATAGTAAAGTAAATGAATATTGCAAATGTAGCAAACATGGAGAAAAGGTACTGAAATGTGCAACATGTTTCCTTAACAAAAGATGAAAAATGAAATGCAAAAACATAACTAGGTCCCTACCTAAACTCCAGGCCACCCACCACAATGAAATTGAAAAATCAAATAAAAGTACAAAGAAATACTGGTGCATGCCTTATCAAACAAACAACACCCATAGACAATAGTTTTGGAACCTACTTGTGTGATATCACAAAAACAAAGTCCTTAAATCCAAAGTTATATATCCAGAAGACAAAACAAGTGATCCTTAGAACTCGAAATCCAGGGGATGGACAAAGCACTGGGAGGAGCCTGTTGTAGAGGAACAAGAAGTTAGAGTCTCTGGGACACTTCCTTCCCGTTGGAAAAAAAATAAAGAAAAAAAGGTTTCTCACACTAAAAAACAATATGAACGGTCCAGTGGAGAAGAAACTCCACTTGAAAACCTCTTTCTGAGTAGGTTTAGCTGCTTCTCGAGTAGAAAACCTGCTCAAGGTGCGTTCACGCTCTCAAGTGGCACTGTTTTGGTGCTGTTGAGGGTTGAAGCTGCACGAGTAGGCACAAAATCTCATGCTTGCTCGCTTGTAAGCTGAGTATATCGTGGCGCTGTACAAATTTCAGGTGCACAAATGGAAAAACCCTCTGCTTCATGCTGGGAGGTGGAATTTGGGAACTTCACGTAGCACAAAGTGCCTGAATTCTAAAAACTCCATGAGTGGAACGGAGTTTTGCAACCTGTATCATTACCTGAAAGGATCACCTACAACACACTCCTTCCAAATTCTGAATTGACATGGGGTCTCAATCCTGTTTTAGGAATCAGTAAAAGTTTCCTGTTTCCTAAAATGGGATTATCACATTTAAAAAAAAAAATTTGAAGTCACAAACTTCAGATCGGTGTGCTCGGGCCTCAAAAATGCTTTGTACCTTGGACCCTTGGAGCATTGCACTTTGTTATTTCACTGACAGTCATCTGTTAGGATTGCAACCTCTATTTATACCTGGGCCCTGATTTAGAGTTTGGTGGCTGGGTAGTCTTTCACAAATGTGATAGCTATCTAGCTCACCATAATATAAGTGAATTAGGATTTAGTGCAGTAATAAGGCAGGATCTCTACACAGTTGTCAAACTCAAAATCAAGCCCTTTGTCTTTCACTTGGAGACATCCACTCAGATAACAAACTCTTTTTAGGACTTTGCTTTTTTACCATGAGGCATTCGTTACTCATTGCATAATTTTATTCTCACCTAAATACATCTGCTTGAATTTTGAATTTGAATACTACTGCATTGTTTTTTTTCACAAGGAAGATAGTGGAACCTCATTGTTATATTTGTTGCTGTGTGACAAGTACAGTATAAATGCATTGACAATAGTAATTATATGAGTATCAAGGATATTGGTGAACTAAATGATATTAATGAATGCTTCTCATATTAACCTGTTATGTCAAAGGAAGGCAGAATGAAAGAACGTTTAAGGTAGTTCTCATTAGCAAATAGCACGTCATAACGGTTTTCAGTTACTTAATTACATTACAACTCTGAAGAATTACCAAATGTTTTTCTGTCTACTTTTTCTATTGTGTGGGGGTTTCTTTGTGGAGTGTGCTGCTGAAAGCAATATGATAGTATTTTAGTACAGTTATGCTGTGATGAATGCAAGTGATATGTTCTATTTAATGCATTTTGTGGTATGAAAAAAGTATGAAAGTCACAATTGCTTACTTGAGATAGTATTCAGCCATCCATGATGAGCATTGAAGTATATTCAGCCAATAGATACATCATCTGCCCTTTTATACAAGGAAGGTAATTATACAACAAGGGAAAACCAGTTAGAACATCACTATGCAGAAGAGATGTGATGGATAATATATTTAGTTATTGCTCTGCTCCCAAATATGCCACAATTCAATGTATGCAGTTTGGGGATATAATGACTCTTGTTTGGTAAGAGTTAAGTGTTATCAGAAGCCATGTAATGCACTAAATGGCATTTCTGACTTTGATGTATGTAATATGATATGTTTGCTGTGTATAATTGGACATTTGTCTATAATGTACCTTGGTGGTAAGTTCTGTTGGAAGCACCATGTGTGTGAACTACATGGCACATCTGAGGTGTGCTGGAAGAAAGTGACTGTCAATGACAAGAGTCTTAGCAAGACTGCTCTAGGCCCTGAGTGAAGCAAGCAAAACGGGCCTCTGTCCCATTTGATGCTCTATCTGACTCAGCTGTTCCAGCTGTGCTGTGATACTAACCTCCCTCTGTAAACAGTGCTCAACCTCTAATTAAACTCTTGCTGTGCTGGGGGCATGGCCTGGCCGGCGAACATGGTGGCCACTCGACTCTAGAGCTCCGCTCATCCAGCCACCCTAATCTTAAGCTAATATCACCCGGGACCAACCGTCTGCTGGCATCCAGTACCAGACAAAACAGAGGGAGACATAAACACCAGCCCAGGCTACAGAGAATTGCGTGGCCAACCAGGGGGAGCTTATAACAAGTGAGAGGCAGCGAGGCCTACCTGAGTTCCAAGCCCAGCGGCAGAGCATGGACGACATTGCCTAACTTGTGTGGCCCCCAAGAAACACCCATTGTGCACCAGATAAGCCAGAAAGAGATGTCCCGACTCAAGATCCCCTAGCAGTGACAGCCTCATGCCCATCGCACATAGGGGCCCTCAGCTAGAATCTACAGTGTGGCATCCAGCCTCTGCACCCCAAGCCAGCGTACTCTGGCCTGACCTACTTCTGCAACCATGACAGTTGAGATGGCCCAGCCCAGAGGACAATGGGAGCACTGCTTTTGTCGCCACTGCGCACCAGGACCTGCCAAGGACCTACAGCCCACAGAAGTGGGACAGCAAGACCTCCAAACCTCTTGAGATAACTGCTTCAAACTCCCTGACTGCCTGGGTGCCCTGCTGGACTCCACAGCCAGAGCAGTCGTCAGCTCATGCACCCCTGCAGGTAGCCCTCCAGGCCGGCTCTACACCGTGCCTCATTCAAACGAGGCAGTCCAGCTCAGTGAAGACCGAGAGCCCCATATACACAGCTCCTCTACACCAGGACCTGCAAACACTCTGCATCACTCCGTATTGTGGCAGCCAGGCCCAGAAGCCTTCGAAAACAGCCATTCACCAGAAGCAAGGCAAACTGCCTTCTCGGGGACATGACCCTAAATACCAGCAACTACAACCTGGTAAATAGACACAATGGCCAACAGTGGCCAGCGCCTGTAGGCAACCACCCTGAGTGGTCCACGCAAGCCTGACAGAGAACTCCACTGGGTCAAGGACATTTCCCTCACTGGCTTAGTGCCAGACTCCAGTACCTGCCTGAACGAGAGGAGAGGAGGGGGAAACTTAACCCAACAGGACACTGCTGGAGTTTGTTCCCCACTGGAAGTCCTCCGTACCTTCCTGAGAACTTCAAACATTACTGTGAACCCCCAGCAGCCTCGAGCCACTACTAGGGGTGGCACACACCAGAGGATGACTCTCACTGCCCTGCCCTGACAAGTGAGCAGCCACTGGGTTGAGGGCCGACCAATAGAAAGTGATGCTTGAAACCCCCCTTCCAGACAGCCCACGGGACAACACACAGCTCCCTGAATATGAGCTTGACAAAGTCCTTGCTGCCATTGAGAGCTCCTGCCTATCCATGGAGGTGAAGGCAGGCACCCTGATTACTGAACACAGATTCCTCAGAGATGATTATTGAAAAATGTCAGATCGGGTTTGGAAGGCAAAAAAGAGATGGCGATGTTCTAACTCCCAATTGCAGAGGCCCAGAGAATGCTGTTGAAACTTTGGGCCTCAGTGAAAACATTAGAGGAATGAGACGAGGATGCCAAGGGCTGGTCTGAGGAAGCAACATCAGGAGAGTGGGTCTTCCAAAGGGCTTGGAGGGCCAAACCCCAGTGGCATACCTGTACAACTGGTCCCACTCCTTCATTTCCACTTCCGACCTCACTTTGTTTTTCCTCACTGGAAAGGGCACATAGGGTCCCAACACGGCCACTATTACCAGGGGCACCTCCTCATGCCATAATCGCTAAACTACTCCATTACCGGACGAAGACACTATCTTACGAGCAGCATGCATAGTTAGCTGCTGAGACTGAACAATTAAACTATAATGCTGTTCCCTGACTATACCCCCGCAGTGCAACACCAGAGAGCCTCTTTCTTGAGCGCCAAAAATAGGCTTTGTGAACCGGGCTTTAAGTATTCTTTATTATTCCCTGCCTGCCTCAAGCTGCCCCTGGAGGGCAAGTCTCTATTTGTCACTGATTCCACAGATGTCTGGATCTGGCTGAGCCAGCAGCAAGCCGGCAAGACCTTTACAAATCGAAAAGGGGCACCTATCAAGCCACCAGCAGCGGGACGATGGACAAGAAGCCGCAAGAGTAAAGGTAAGTTCCATCCTTCCAACCCCACAAATCTGGGCCCCCTTGAACAGCTCACTGAAGACCGGAGACAGGCAATCCAGGTGGTGGCATCACTAAGAGACAGTGCTGACTCCTCAGAAGATGACCGGGGTCCCCACATCTTCTCCACAGATGATAAATTGTCTGCAATGGACGGGCCCCACCTTGTCTCCAGTCCCAACCACGGATCATGCTACAAACCGCAGACACCGTAATTTTAACCAGCAGTGATACTCTCCACTCCTCCCAGCGAGTCCCCCCACCTCAACCATTCTCTGTTTTTCCCTTCTTCTTTACATCTTTTCCCTTTCTCCTTAACGTTCCCCAGACGTTGGCTCCGGCTGCCATCACCTCTGAACAGACAGGTGGCAGCGCACATTGACACTGCTCAGCTCTGTCTCCAGGCCAGGCTACAACACCTCACACTATTCAACGTCACCCCGTTTGGATATGCTGTTGTTGCAACATGTCCCACATGTTTTTCTGTTACTTCAAGTCCCCGTCCTTACTGCTCCATGCCAGATCAGTGCCTAATGCCACCCCTCCCCCAGTCATACACTAGGTTGCAATCAGGGTGGCAAACACAGCAGAGGTCCATGGGAGTGGAATCGCCAGCAGACCCACACCCTACACTTGATATGGCTCCGCAAACAGACACCCAGCTCCTGATCCTGAACGCAAGGGGGATGCACTCAGCCTAAAAGCACTATGCTGTCTATGCATACGCAAAGCACCCAAATTGTCTTCCTCCAAGAAATACATATAATAATACCTGAACTGGGACAACTCCATAAACATTGCAGGGGACACATCATATCCACTACCTATTCTACGTACGTGTGCTCAGCGCTCTCATCTGGGTATGTTCTGGGGCCCCCTTTAAAATCACAGACACAACAGTAGACAGAGAGGTCAGTTTCACTGTAGTGAGGACCGCCTTAACATCTCCAGGGTCCTTTTGGGCGTCATCTATGACCCTAACACTGAGCAGGAGCTCACAAAACAGAAACCCCATGGATCCTGGCAGTTGGCTACAACTGCCCATGAAACATCTCCTTGGATCACTTCCGTCCTCCACTCTCTTGTGTGCCCCCACACGAGTAAGTGGCACATCTTCAACAAAGAGCCAGATAGAGGGTGTAGGTAGATGTGTGGCAATACATTCACCCCAACACAAGAGTATATTCCTTCTATTTAGCAGTCCACAATCTGTATGTACACCTCAATCGAATCTTCGGATGGGCCACCCCCTGGATGCAGAGCTTGGATTAACTGGGTCATATACTCCCAAATCATGATTCAAGCACAGTCGATCTATCCTGGAACTATTTGTGCTACTGCTGCCCATGTGGTGACCACCCAAGGAAATACTGGAGGATTGCTCCTTCCAGGCCTCACACTCCCAATACATTACTCAATTCTTCCAAAAACGGCAGCTGGGCTTCCTCACATGCAATTGAATGGAATGCCTCCAAGGTAACCACATGCAAATAGTGCAGACAAGAAATATGATGGGTCTGCAAAGTGATGGAATGAGAGATAGTCACAGTCGAGCACCTTATAGCGGACCTGGAGAGAACGGCAACTCTAGAAACCATAAAAAAGCCAAAACCCGCTATGAGACAATCCTTGACCAGAAGCACTGCGTTGATTTTAAAGCATATGAAGCTTAAATGCACAGAGAGGGAGACAGATCAGGTAGACTACTTACATGCTAGTCCACCAAGACACTCGCTCTGGGTCCATCCTTGAAATCACTTCACCCACTGGAACCAGCTTTTACACCCAACAGGCCATCCTACAGGCCTTCTTCAAGTACTACTCCTCGATCTATGCCACCTCCCCTTGCCTACCAGCAACAGCGATTAACTCCTTCAAAGTTTATTGCCCGCTCTAAATGTTCACAACTGTCAGTAGAGAGGAACTAGATGTACCTATAACACCACAAGAGATTGGGCAGGCTATGCACACCCTAGCCAGGAATAAAACCCCAGACCTTGATGGCCTTCCAATAGTTTAATACGCCACCTTCAGTACTCTCCTGGCTCCCCACTTGACTGAGGTATACAAAAAGGCCTTACGGTCAAGCATCTGCCACCCTCTGTATGTGAATCAGAATTGACTTCACTCCTGAAGCTGGGTCAGGACCCGACCTTCCTAGCGTCCTATTGCCCCATCGCTATACTAGGCAGGGACTATAAAACTCTGGGAAAAATACTGTTCAAACGATACAGCCAGATTTGACCAAACCTAGTTTATCCATATCAAAATGGTTTTGCTCCTCGACAGAGAACATCTCAGAATATTCACCACCTCTGCCCCAGACTGCTTCCCCCACGTGGCTTGCTTCATTCTGGATATGGAAAAAACATTTGATGCCTTGGAGTGGGACTACCTATTCCAGGTGCTCTCCAAACTAGGTTTTGGCAAAAGCCACCTTACATTCATTCACACATGTAGCCAGATTACAGATCAATTGGGAAAAATCCAGTCTGTTCATAATGCATGGATCTTAACTCCTATTGAGGTCCAAGTGGGCAGATGGCATCTGGAATGGAAAAGTACAGCTAGGCACTCCACCTTCCCTATCCTACCCCTGGTGTGCCCCTCAGGGTATTTGTCTCCCCCTAAATCTGCTTATATTGTACCGGACACATCCCGCAAGCACCCTGGCATCAACTGCATCCCACATCGAGCAACGCTCTGTCCTCCACCCCGCACCCTAGTTCTCCCCCCACCATGTTACCCCTTAAGACACCTGGCCCAATCGCACCACCATTGAGCTGCTCATCTACTCATACAACACCTCCAAGGCCGTGAGCCACATGCTGGCACACCGATTCCACGCCCCTTGCTACCCCACAAGCAGTAGCAGCTCTAGGGACATACATACAGACATTATGTTGGTCATTACAACCCTGGCGGATGGTGTTAAATCGTCGGTAAAACCGCCAGCAGGCCGGCGGTAAAAAAATTGCAATTACGACCGTGGCGGAAGCCGGACACAAAGATAGCCACTTTAACACTCCGACCGCCACGGCGGTTCAAACAAACAGTGCGGCGGTCACCGCCAACAGACAGGCGGGAGACAATGTACCGCCCACACTATTATGACAGGCCAATCCGCCACCTTTTCCGGGGCGGATTCACCGCGGATAAAAACATGGCGGAAACAGGAATCCCGAAGGGAAAACACTCACCTTTACACACCCCACGAGGAACGAGGACACCATGGACCCGGAACTCCAAATTCTGCCGGCGATAGTCTTCCTGCTCCTCTACCTGGAGCACGAACACCGGCGGCGAAGACCACGGTGAGTACTGCACCTACGACACAGGGGAGGGGGGAGGGAAAAAACAGGGACACACACACGTAACACCCCCACCCTCACCCACTACAACACACACAAATGCATATCAATACATCACAGTTACACCCCCCAAACCCCCCGGGAGAATGCAAAGACAATAGAAAATTAGTGTAACCATTGTAATATATTAAAAACAAGTAGGCAGAAATATATATATATATATATATATACACCATGTACAAAATATATACTAAGCATAGTAGTCCAGGTAGTGCACTAAGATAGTCCGTGGAACACTGGGACCACACGGTATGGGCGAGGCCTACACAAGATCCCCGACCATGACGGAGAGAACACTGCAGAGGCATCAGAGAGCAAGAAAACAGGCACCTCAGGGGGAGGGAAAGGGGGGGCACCTCAGCCGCTTGAGTGCACAACGACAAATCCACGAGGGGGGCACATGCCCACTGTTACATCTTGGGGAGTGCAAAGCAACAGTCTCACAAGTCTCTACAGTGGGTGATCTGCCCACTGTTCAATCCTGGGGAGTGCAAAGCCACAGTCTCTCAAGTCTCTACAGTGGGTGGTCTGCCCACTGTTCAATCCTGGGGAGTGCAAAGCCACAGTCTCTCAAGTCTCTACAGTGGGTGGTCTGCCCACTGTTCAATCCTGGGGAGTGCAAATCCACAGTCTCTCAAGTCTCTACAGTGGGTGGTCTGCCCACTGTTCAATCCTGGGGAGTGCAAAGCCACAGTCTCACAAGTGGATGACAGTCTCCACTGGTTCTGGAGGGGGCGTGGTGCCCAGAGTGCTTCATCCTGTTAAGGACAGAGGTAGTGGATGTCAGTCTCCACTGGTTCTGGAGGGGGCATGGTGCCCAGAGTGCTTCATCCTGTTAAGGACAGATGTAGTGGATGTCAGTCTCCACTGGTTCTGGAGGGGGCAGGGTGCCAAGAGTGCTTCATCCTGTTAAGGACAGAGGTAGTGGAGGACAGTCTCCACTGGTTCTGGAGGGGGCATGGTGCCCAGAGTGCATAATTCACCCGTGACGGACTCAGTTGCGTCAGTGCCCCTGCTGCTCATGGGCTAGCGATGCTTGAGATGGCAGTGCCCTGTTCAGCGGTGCTTGAAATGGCAGTGCCCTGTTCAGCAGTGCTTGAGATGGCGGTGCCCTGTTCAGCGATGCTTGAGATGGCGGTGCCCTGTTCAGCGGTGCGTGAGATGTCGGTGTCCTGTTCAGTGGTGCTTCAGATGGCGTTGCCCTGTTCAGCAGTGCTTGAGATGGCGGTACCCTGTTCAGCGGTGCTTGAGATGGCGGTGCCCTGTTCAGCGGTGCTTCAGATGGCGGTCTCCAATGCAGGGTCTCAGCTGCCGGTGGTCCTTCATGGCCCGGCGGGGCTGGCGGTCCTTCATGGCCCAACGGGCCTTTTGCTGGCGGTCCTTCATGGCCCAGCGGGCCTTTTGCTGGCGGTCCTTCATGGCCCAGCTGGGCTTGTGCTGGCGGTGGCCTCCTGGGCAGCTGGGCTGGTGCTGGCGGTGGCCTCCTGGGCAGCTGGGCTGGTGCTGGCGGTGGCCTCCTGGGCAGCTGGGCTGGTGCTGTTGGTGGCCTCATGGGCAGCTGGGCTGGTGCTGGTGGTGGCCTCATGGGCAGCTGGGCTGGTGGTGGCATCCTGGGCAGCTGGGCTGGTGCTGGCGGTGGCCTCCTGGGCAGCTGGGCTGGTGCTGGCGGTGGCCTCCTAGGCCACGGGGATGATGGCGGTCTTCTCCGCCGTGCAGCTCTTCCCAGACTTGCCGGGTTTCTTGTGGCCCTTCCCCACCTTGGAAGGTGTCACAGCTGACTCCACACTCCCAACAGGACCCCTGGGAGTGGCTTTGGTGGCTGGAGTCTTCCCCCTCTTCCGCCGGGCACTGGCCAACTTCTGATGCTTCACAGGTGGGAGACTGTCTGTGCTGTGGCTCCGTGCCACACTGGCTGCCCTGGTGGCCGGTGCACTCCACATTCCGGTGATTACAGGCACCACTGGTCCCGTAGATGTTGTGGCTGAGGTGCTAGTTCGGGACCTATGAGACGGACGGGATGGGGGAGGTGTGGGAAAGAGGTCAAGGTTGGACAGGAAATGTTTTTGGGCCACACTAGGACGGGTAGCTGGAGGGGGTTTGGGAGTGGAGGAAGAGGTGGTGGTTGTAGGAGGTGTACGTTTGGTGACTTTGGGTGAAGGTGCATGCGCTGGAGGCTGTTGTGAGGTGGATGACTGTTGGGTGGGTGTGTGCCTGCGTTGTGTATCTTGGGAGGGGGCGTCACAGACACACTGGAAGAGGACACAGGGGATGTGTGAATGGTAGTGGGGGTGGTGACTGCACGTGAGCGGGGTGTGGTGGTGGGTGTGCTGGAGAGGGACGTAGTGGCTGTAGAGGTAGTGCATGCAGGTGGGAGTGTACACGAGACTGGGAGGGAGGAGGGAGACGAGGAGGAGGGGGACACAGTGGAGGCAGTGGATGTTGGTGTGTATGCATGTGTGTGATGCTTGCGTGAGTGCCTGTGGGATGTGTGGTGCTTATGTTTGCCTGAGCTTCCCTTGGGTGTTGACGTGTGTGCATGTTGGTCTGTAGGTGTGCTTGGGATAGGCTGAGGTACAGGGGATTGATTCGGGGTTGAGGAAGTTGGAGGGGGGAGGCTAGAGACGGGGACAATGACTGCCATCAATGCTGAGGCCAGAGTCTGAAAAGCTCGGTGAAGGGCCGCCTGACCAGAATGAATGCCCTCCAGGAATGCATTTGTTTGTTGCAACTTCCTCTCTTCACCCTGGATGGCATTCAAAATGGTAGACTGCCCAACAGTGAGGGACCTGAGGAGGTTATTGGCCTCCTCACTGAGGGCAGCAGGGGTGACTGGGGCAGGGCCTGAGGTGCCTGGGGCGAAGGTGATGCCCACCCTCATGGGTGAGCGGGCACGGGGCAAAGGATGAGGGGCTGCTGGGAGGGCGGTGCTGGTAGGGGGGGTGGTGGCTGTACCTGTAGATGCGGGGGCACAGATGTTGCCACCACCACAAGGGAGCTCCCATCAGAGGACGAGTCAGTGTCGCTGGTGTCAGCTCCTGTCCCCGCCGTGGAGCTCCCCTCGCCCTCCGCCCTACTGGTGAATTCAGACTCCGTAGTGTCGCCCTCCAGGGCCATGTGGGATGCAGCTCCCTCGTGCTCCGTTGCCCCTGCTCCTCCGCCTGATGATGCTAATGCACACAAGAACAGGGAGACCACAAAAAGGGGGGGAAGATAGAAGAAAGACATGTTGAGTGCATGCATTACTGCTACCGTTGGCGGACACGACAGACACAGAAGCCCCCTGCACTACTCCGCGCTCTTGGGCTCCACTGTTCAATTTCTGGGAAATGGCCTACAAGGCTATGGACGACATCTGCACACATAGATGAGACATGGGCATGACTAGCTGTACTTGCCACTCTACAGAGGTGGGCTGGGGTGCCACATGGCCTGACATACAGAGGGGCCTTGCCTACGGAACTCACCCTGCCCTAGGGAAACCCACAGCCCTCCTCCCCCACCCAGACACCTCCACTGCGCGCAAAGTCAGCAAAATGAGAGTGTAATCACCCCCTTGTGGCTGCTGTGATGCCCTCAAGCGCCCATCCAACTCCGGGTAGGCCACCGCCAGGATCCTGAACATCAGGGGGGTCATGGTGCGACGGGCACCCCTCCCACATTGGGAGGCCATCCCGAGCTGAGCCTCCGCCATCTTCTTGCTCCAGCGGCGAATGTCCTCCTATCTTTTCCGGCAGTGGGTGCTCCGTCTGTGGTAGACCCCCAGGGTCCGGATGTCCTTGGTGATGGTACGCCAAATATCTTTCTTCTGGTGGGCGCTGACCTACATGAAATGTACAGGGGAAAAAGAGAAGTTATTACCAACTGCACCGTCGAAGTGATTGGCCCCCATCCCTACCCTTGCCACGTGGCACATTCGTTCACCGTCTTTCATGCAGGCAGCACTCTCCCCCCTTCCTTCTTACATCCAGCCCTCTCCACACGGGCATAGCCCATACAACTTGCTTCCTGTGTACTTACCTGTTTGTCTGGAGGACCGTAGAGTAGCGTCTACTGGGGGAGGACCCCTTCCACGAGTTTCTCCAACTCCTCCGATATGAAGGCAGGGGCCCTTTCCCCAGACACTCGAGCCATTGTCTCTTCCAGACCGAGGTCACAGCAGCACTTGCAGTGTAGGTCCTCTCCTGTCGAAGATCAGGTATCGAGTGATTGAAGTGATAGAAAATGGAGGTCACGTCCGCGGCGGTGCGTACCGTCACTGCCGGCGTACATCGCCATTGGCTCCTGGGACCCATAGGGTCCAATGTTAACCAATGCAGCATTGCGCCGTGGTCTTCGACCGCCTACCGCGACGGTGTACAACGCCAGCGCAGTTACCTCACATCCCATTGTCCCACTTTACAGGTCAGGCAGCCGCCATTTCAGGGGCCCACATGGCTTAATTTCCAACTGCGTCACTCATACCTAGGCCTAGACGCAACACACATACAGGCCACCTTTTGTGTATGATAGGTGTTCTGTGTAAACTGTGTGTACGTACCTCTGAGTTGTTTGACTCTGTGCTCGCTGTTGTCCTTCATAGGCACCGTCCGCTGGGACATGTGAGGAGATGGCGGCATCCTCCGGTGTACCGACCGTTGGTGGACCTGTCGACAATGGAGGAGCGACATTTGATTATCACATACAGGCTTGACCGTGCCACAATCCAGGAACTGTGTACCCAGTTGGAGCCAGACCTGGGGCCAGATGTAGCAACCCTTTTGCGAGTCGCAAACGGCGAAAATCGCCATTTGCGACTCGCAAACATGGGTTTGCAATTCACAAATGCATATTGCGAGTCTTTACCGACTCGCAATATGCATTTGCGACTCGCAAATAGGAAGGGGTGTTCCCTTCCTATTTGCGAGTCGAAGTGGTATGCAACTCCATTTGTGACCGCGTACGCGGTCGCAAATGGAGTCGCAGTTACCATCCACTTGAAGTGGATGGTAACCCACTCGCAAACGGGAAGGGGTCCCCATGGGACCCCTTCCCCTTTGTGACTGGACCCCATATTATTTTTTCAGGGCAGGGAGTGGTCCAAGGGACCACTCCCTGCCCTGAAAAATCCGAAACTAAAGGTTTCGGGTTTTTTTGTAGTGCAGCTCGTTTTCCCTTAGGGAAAACGGGCTACACTTAAAAAAAAAAAAACCCTGCTTTATTGAACAGCAGGTCGCTAACATGGAGGCCTGCTGACGTCAGCAGGCCTCCATGTTAGCGAGTGCCTATACTCGCAATGGGGCCGCAATTTGCGACCCACCTCATGAATATTCATGAGGTGGGTCATTGCGACCCCATTGCGAGTTGCAGTCGGTGTCTGAGACACCGTACTGCATAGCAATTTGCGACTTGCACATTGCGAGTCGCAGGGACTCGCAATTTGCAAGTCGCAAATTGCATTTTTGCTACATCTGGCCCCTGATGTCAGCTATCCGCCATCCCACAGGAATCCCCCCTCAAGTGCAGGTGCTGTTAGTGCTCCATTTCCTTGCAAGTGATTCCTTTCAGACAACAGTGGCCATGGCATCAGGGATGTCCCAGCCTATTTTTTCCAACAAATTGTCCAGAGTGTTGCCTGCCCTTCTGAAACACATGCAGAGCTACATCGTTTTCCCTCAGGTGGAGGATTTGCCTACAGTGAAAGGGGATTTCTATGCCCTGGGACACATCCCCAACATCATAGGTGCCATTGATGGGACACATGTGGCTTTGGTCCTCCCCCGCAGGAGTGAACAGGTGTACAGAAACCGGAAGAGTTATAATTTGATGAATGTACAGATGGTATGTTTGGCAGACGAGTACATCTCCCATGTGAATGCCAAGTTCCCTGGCTCAGTGCATGACGCCTACATCCTGCGGAATAGCAGCATCCCTTATGTGATGGGTCAACTCCAGAGGCACCGTGTGTGGCTATTAGGTGAGCACCTGGAAGCAAGTCAGTGGGAATGGTTGTCTGGGTTTGGGTATATCCCTCCAGTTTAGTGCGTGTCTAACAGTTGTCCCTCACCATTTGCAGGTGACTCTGGTTACCCCAACCTGTCATGGCTACTGACCCCAGTTATGAATCCCAGGACAAGGGCAGAGGAACGCAACAATGAGGCCCATGGGCGAACTAGGAGGGTGATCGAGCGGACCTTCGGCCTCCTGAAGGCCAGGTTCAGGTGCCTCCATATGACAGGTGGATCCCTATTCTACTCACCAAAGAAGGTGTGCCAGATCATCGTGGCCTGCTGTATGCTTCATAACTTGACTTTGCGACGACAGGTGCCTTTTCTGCAGGAGGATGGTCCAGATGGCGGTGTTGTTGCAGCTGTGGAGCCTGTGGACAGTGAAGATGAGGAAGCAGGGTAAGAAGACATGCACAACAGGGACTCAGCAATATTTCCAGTGAGACACAGGTAAGAATACAAACCTGCCTACTACATGTACTTTAACACTACTACCTCTCTACTGTGTGTCATTTTCACCCAGTGGATGGTCACTGAGTTGTCACTTTCCCTTACGATTTCACAGATGTGTATCCCACTTTGTGACATCTGTTTAGATTCCTCATAGACTAGAGCTGTGTGACATAGGTATGTTGACATTAAACTTGAAAGAGCATTTTGTCACTGTAATTGCTAATACACTATTTCGAAATCACAGACAGACTCCAGATTGTTTTGTGCTTTAAGTGTGTTTATTTAAGTGCTCAATATTGGAGGGGGTAGTGAAATGGTGAGGGTTGATGGTGGAGGAATGTCCATGGCAGAGTCCAGTCTATTAGTCTCACAGGTACACTGCCCATATGGGCATTGGAAGTGGAGCTGGGGCAGTTTCAGTATGGACAGGGTGACAAAGTGGGACAGTAGGATGACAATCAGGGTGGTCTCATTTCTTGGTGGGGGTCTTGGCATCGTGCTCTGTCTTTGTCCTGGATCTCAGGGACCGTTAGCGGGGTGGTTCTCCCTCTGCAGGGGGTGGGGTGCTGGTGTGGTGGTCCTGTGGTGGGGCGTCCTGTCCACTAGCGCCGGCGGAGGTGGTGGGCAGTTCATCGTCCATGCTAGTGTCAGGGGCCCCTTGTAGTGCCACAGTGTCCCTCCTGGTGTTGAGTACTTCCTTCAGCACCCCTACGATGGCGCCCAGGGTGGAGCTGATGGTTCTGAGTTCCTCCCTGAAGCCCATATACTGTTCCTCCTGCAGGTGCTGGGTCTCCTGAAACTTGGCCAGTACTGTTGCCATCGTCTCCTGGGAGTGGTGGTAGGCTCCCATGATGGAGGAGAGGGCCTCGTGGAGAGTGGGTTCCCTTGGCCTGTCCGCCCCCTGTCGCACAGCAGCCCTCCCAGTTCCCCTGTGTTCCTGGGCCTCCGTCCCCTGGACCGTGTGCCCACTACCACTGCCCCCAGGTCCCTGTTGTTGTTGGGGTGGTGGGTTATCCTGGGTTCCCTGTAGTGGTGGACACACTGCTGATTGACGTGTCCTGGGGACGGTGGTATGGGCCCCCTGGGTGGGTGCTGTGCTGGTGTTTCCAGAGGGTGGAAGGTCTGTAGTGGCCTGTGACTGGGTGATGGGAACCAACTGTCCCGAGGTCCCCGATGGGCCGGGCTGGTCATCTAGATCCAGTTGGACAAAGGTGCTGTCATCACTGTGGGCCTCTTCTGTTGGTGGTGTGGACATGTGTGGACCCTCCTGTCCGGTGACATTGGGTAGGGTTCCTGCAGGGGTATAAAAGGATGGTTATTACATCTGTGTGTGTCATGGTGTGCAATGGGTGGGTGACCGTGTACCCCAGTGCTTGCATTCCTGTGTGAGACCTTGTGTGAGGATGGTTTAAGGGGTTGTATCGGTTTGTGCAGTGGGCATGCTTTAGTGATAGGTGTCCATGCTTTGTTGTTGCATGCAGGGCTTGGTGTTGGGATGGGTGGTTTGTGATGTTGGGACATATGTGAGGAGTTGGGGTGCTGGGGGTGAGGGTGAGGGTGGGGGTATGTGATAGCATGCAGGTAGGGTGGGGGTTGTAATAGCTAAGATTTGACTTACCAGAGTCCATTCCTCCACCTTCTCCTGCGAGGCCCTCAGGATGCAGAATCTCCAAGACCTGCTCCTTCCATGTTGTTAGTTGTGAGGGAGGAGGTGGTGTCTTGAGACCACGGAACGCACCTTCCCCCGTAGGTCGTTCCACCGCTTCCTGATGTCCCCTCGATTTATTGGGTGCTGTCCCACTGCGTTGACCCTGTCCACTATTCTTTGCCATAGCTCCATCTTCCTTGCAATGGAGGTGTGCTGCACCTGTGCTCTGAATAGCTGTAGCTCTACCCAGACGATTTCCTCCACCATGACCCTGAGCTCCTCCTCCGAGAACCTGGGGTGTCTTTGCCGTGCCATGGGGTGGTGTCGGTGATATGTGGGGTGGAGTGTGTGGTGATATGTGTGCTGATATGTAGTGGTGTGTTGTGTGAGGTGCGTGGAAGTTGTGTGGGTGATGGTGTTGTGTGCCTGTGGATGCTGTTGTTCTTGCTGGTGCTGTCTCTCTGTCCTTCTTTTGGAATTTTTTGTCGTGGGGGTTTGTGGGTGTTGTGGGTGTGTGTTTTATATTGTATTGGGTGTGTGGGAGTGGTGTGTGTATGTGTATCAGGTGTGTCTATTTTGAATTGTCCAATGTGGTAGTGTTTTGTAAATGTGTGTGTATTTTGAGCGCGGCGGTGTGTACCGCCAATGGAATACCGCGGTTGAAAGACAGCCGCGTGGATTCGTGTGTCGTGATAGTGTGGGTGCATTTCTGTTGGCGTGACGGTGGAGGTTTTGTTTTCACCAGTTTATCACTGACCTTTGGTGTGGCGGACTGTGGGTGTCTGAATTTTGGCGGATTCCGAAATGTGGGTCATAATAGCTGTGGGGGAATTCCGCGGCCGCGGCGGTGTGTTGCCGGTCTTCTGCACGGCGGTAAGCGGCTTTTACCGCCAATGTTGTAATGACCACCTATATCAGTTACGATCTTTCAATGTGTATACAGGGGCGACTCTTCCATTTGCGCGGAGGAGCATTGCCTCCCCACCAGCAGTGGCAGCTGCAAAACCTTTACAAAAAAACGATAATAAACTGTGTTTATTATCTTGTTTTTTGTAAAGTGTTGGGTCCACGGAGGTGATGAATAGTGAGGGGGAGTGCACAGCACTCCCCCCTCAGAGTGCATGCGCAGTAGGCTCTCTCCAGCCCAACAGCACGGTTGCCGGGCTGGAGAGAGCATGCAAAGGCTGCCAGTCCGCCCGGGAGCGACCTCGCTGGGCGCTCCCAGCTAATCCTGATGCTGCTGTGAGCAGAGTCAGGATTGGCTGCAGGGCAGGCTGGGAGCCTGTCCTGCAGCAGAGGAGTGGATGGAGATGGAGGACCAGAGAGGTGTGGGGGCGTGCAAGTAAGTGAGTTTAAAAACAAATAATTTCACGTTTATTCCCGACCTCCATGCGCTGCCCCGCCCCTTCTGTGTCCGCAAGCCTCAACTGTGTGTATGCGATTGTTTTGTTAAAATGACAATTAAAAAAACTTGTAAAAAAGAAACCTTGCTGTGCTGACTGCACCTGAGGCTACACTACCAACACATATCTCATTGCTATTCGTGTTGCCACTTGTAGCAACTGGCACAGCAGTCCAGTTTAAATACACATCATTGCAGAGTATGAAGTCTCCTTTTCTTCAAACGTCCAACACTTCACATACTGTATGCACCTCATTCAGACTTGGATGTCCATCACCTGCTGGACATGGAAACCTACAAAATCCCTCCACCAAGAATAACCAGCAAACACCTGGTCCGAACCTGACTCAATGACACAAATCTGGACAGATTCGACATCTAGTTTCACCCAAAGACAAGATGCTGGGAGTCACCCTGGACACCAACCTCACCCTTATGGCACACATTGTCATGTATACGAAGACACACTGATAATACCTATTACTGCTAAAAAAAGTGAAACTGGTTCTCAGAGAAAGAGATTTTAGGATGGTTGTTCAAACACCCTTAATCAAGCATCTAGATGGTGACAAAGCTCAGTTCCATGGTCTCCTAGACTCCACACTTCCTTCTTTAAGGTCATCCTACATGCTACAGCTAATGTTATCTAGCACCTGAAGAAATATGACCACATCTACCCCACCATGACGAAACTCCAGTGACTAACCTTGCAGGCACATATAGGCCCTCATTATGACACTGGTGGTAAATCCCGCTTACCGCCATGCTGACGGCCCCTAACTTACCGCCGCGGTCACAGATATCCGTTCACCATATTATGACACACACACACCAATGCAACAGAATTCAGCCACAAACACAAATCCTCCAACCCAAAGGTAAGTGGTAAACTGGGAGTCTCAAAACCCACACAGTTAAGCCAACAGAACAACACCCACAACATTATGTCCCACGAATCACCACAGCAGACATTCACAGGCGGTAAACCATTGGCGATACATACCACCACGTTCACGATGGGCACCCACAAACAAAACACCACCACATTGGACAATTCAAACAACACACACCTGACACCCATACACACACCACACCCACACCTCTATAAAACACCCCCCCACAGTACTCACAACCCTTTACGAATAAGCGCCACAAGACTGACACCAAGACCACTGGGTCAACTAGAGACACACACAACATACACCCATACATCCCTCACGCACCCCACTTCACACATTCCAACACATTACCCAACACACCCTCACCAACACACACACAGAACACCAATGGCACCACAAAAGCACCCCTGTTTCACTGAGGAGGAATTAAGGGTCATGGTAGAGGAAATCATCAGGGTAGAGCCACAGGTATTTAAAGCCCAGGTGCAGCAAATACCAATAGCCAGGAAGATGGAGCTATGGCGGAGAATAGTGGACAGGGTCAAGGCCGTGGGACAGCCCCTCAGAACAAGGAACGGCATAAGGAAGTGGTGGAACGACCTACAGGGGAAGGTAGGTTCCATAGCAGCAAGACAGGAGCTCGCTATCCTGAGGACTGGTGTTGGACCCCCACCTCCACCCCCACAACTCACAGCATGGGAGGAGCAAGTCTTGGCAATACTGAATCCTGAGGGCCTGCCCGGAGTCGGAGGAGGACTGGACTCTCGTAAGTCAAATTCCATCAATTATTACCCCCATACTGCATGCCATCACATACCCTCACCCTCACTCCTATCACTCCCATCACTCCACTCCATCCCACACACTCCACCATCACATCCCACTAATCCCAATGCCAAGCCCTGCATGCTGTACCAATGCATGGACACCCCTCACAGCCCTGCATGGGCACTCATCACTAAAGCATGCACAACATAGGGGAACTAATAATCTCACCATACTCCAACATACACAAGTACAAGTTGGCAGGGCAACAGCAACCATAGAGTGGAAGCCAAGGATGTACAATATGTCATACACATTAACCATGACACATCATTTACATCCCCACAGGTACCCCTGCCAATGTCACTGGAGAGGAGGTGCCAGCACTATCCAGTCCCCCAATAGAAGAGGCCCACAGTGATGACAGTAACTCTGGTCTTCAGGATCTGGATGATCTACCTGGCCCATCGGGGACCCCTGGACAGCTGGTTACCCAAGCCCAGTCACAGATCACTACAGAGCCTCTCCCATCAGGAAACAACACCACAGCACCCACCCAGCTTACCCTAACCTCTGTCCCCAGGACACACCAATCAGCAGTGTTCCCACCTGTACAGGGACCCCAAGCTACACCTCACCCCAAGACAATCAGGGACCTGGGGTCAGTGGCAGTGGGCACACGGTTCAGGGGACAGATGCACAGGCCAACAGGGAAACTGGGAGGAGTGCTGTGTGCCAGGGGAAGGACAGGACCAGGGAGCCGACTCTCCAGGAGGTACTCTCTGAGATCCTGGAAGTCTATCAACATTCCCAGGACACGATGGGCTAGCTCCTAGACAATGTGCAGGAGAACAGGCGGATGCAGGAAGGACAGTATCAGGGGATCAGGGAAGACTTCCAGGCCATCAACACCACCCTGATCTCTATAGCAGGGGTGCTGGCAGACATGGCCAACATTATGAGGGAGGCAGTGTCACACCAGTGTCCCCCTGCCACTAGCCAGTCATCTGAACAGCCTTCCACTTCCGCTGCTGCTAGTGGCCAGGAGGCCCCGCCACAGGAGGACCCACAGGCCACCAGCAACCCTCCCCTGCAGAAGGTGAACAACCCCGCAAATGTTCCCTGCGATCCAGACAGAAGCCAGAGACACCTGCCAAGATCCCCGCCAGGAAATTAGACTCTCCTGATTGTCCCCTTTGTGTCCCACTCAGTCACCCTGTCCATCTTGAACTGCCATTGCTCCTCCTCCTATGCCCTCTTGGACAATGCACCTGTGCTATGAACAGACTGGACTTTCCTCCATCATCACCCCATCCCATTGCACTTTCCCCTCTATATATTAGCACTACAATAAACACCCTTTGATATTAATAGATTTTGAGCATGTCATGTGTTTCAAATATGGATTGATTGAAACAGGTACAACCATTGCAAATGAACTGTACATAGAATGAGCATAGAATCGATTACCTGTAGCAGGCTGTTGTGATCACACCAGCAGTATCTGTCAAATCACCAACATCTGCAAAATGAATAGCCAGAGGTAACAGTATGTGGGCATAGAAGTGGTAAATACCAGAATGCCAATGCCACACAGAATGCAACCAAAGTCATTGAAATGTAAAGTTGCACTGTCTCACCTGTGTGTCATTGGAAGTACCTACGGATCACAGATGCTCTGTTGTCCACATTCTCATCCTCTGCCTCTTCATCCTCACTGTCCACTGGATCTACTGCTGCCACAGGGGCATCTCCAGGCTCCTCCTCCTGCAGAAAAGCCACATGTCATCTGAGGACCAGGTTGTGCAACATGCAGCATGCCACTACTATCTGGCAGACCTTCTTAGGTGAGTAGCACAGGGATCCACCTGTTAGATGGAGGCACCGGAACCTGGCCTTTAGGAGGCCAAAGGTTCTTTCAATGATCCTTCTGGTTCACCCATGTGCCTCATTATAACGTTATTCTGCCCGTGTCCTGGCATTCCTCACAGCGGTCAGCAGCAATGATAGGTTTGGGTAACCAGAGTCACCTGCAAATATTGAGGGACACCTTTTAGCCACACACTATCCTACATGGCCCGCAATATAGGCACACACCAACATATTCTGGGTGGGAACCGAGGCTCACCTATTGGCCGGACTCTGTGCCTCTGTAGTTGGGCCATCACATTTGGGATGCTGCTATTCCTTAGGATAACGGCATCATGCACCGACCCAGGATATTTAGCATTGACGTGGGAGATGTACTGGTCTGCCAAGCACACCATCTGCACATCCATGGAGTGGAAACTCTTACGATTCCTGAACACCTGTTCATTCTGGCGGGAGGTGACAAATGCTATATGTGTTCCGTCAATCGCCCCAGTTACATTGGGAATATGTCTCATTGCATAAAACCAGGCCTTCACAGTGGCTAAATCCTCAACCTGGGTGAATGCAATGTAACTGCACATGTGTTTTATCAAGGCAGACAACACTCTTGTCGGCACTATTGAGAACCTAGGCTGTGACATTCCTGCTGCCAAGCTCACTGTCAATTGGAATGAACCAGTTGCCAGGAAATGGAGAACTGATAGCACTTGCACAAGAGAGGGATCCCAGTGGGATGATGGATAGCAGATATCAGGTCAGGCTCCAATTGGGCACACAGCTCTGTGATTGTGGCCTTGTCCAGTCTATAGGTGAGGATAATGTGCCTATCCTCCAATGTAGCCAAGTCCACCAGGGGTCTGTACACAGGGGTATGTCTCCATCTCCTATTCATCTGCAGCTGTAGGTATCAAAGGGACACAAGAGTGAGGAGTCTTTCTCAAACTAAACAATGGAGCCAAAACAGTAGTCCGCAATCTGTATACATGTAATGGGACAGTGCAATTTGTCAAGTATGTGCTTATTTATCTTGTGATGCAGCACTATTCCATAGGCCTGTTCCTCCCCCTGAAATGGCATCCGCCTGTCCTGTGTAGAGGGACAGCTGGAAGTGAGGTAATGCTGCTGTCATTGTGTGCTATGGGGGTAGGCGGTCGGGAACCGCCGTGCAACTCCTCATTGGTTATAATTGGGCCCTATGGGGTACAGTGGCCAATGGTGATCTACGCCCACGGTGATGGAATGCACTGCCACGGACGTCACCACCATTTTCTATCATATTCCTCACTTATTTCCTGACCTTCCATAGGAGATAACCTACACTGCATGTGCTGCTGTGACTTGTGTCTGGAACCTACCATGGCCAGTGTGACCAGGGAAAGGGCCCCTGCCTTCGCTTCAGACGAGTTGGAGAGACTGGTGGATGGGGTCCTACCCCAGTACGGAGTACTGTATGAGCCTCCAGACCAATAGGTGAGTACACTGTGGGCACGATGCACGTGGCATGAATGCATGGAGTTGTGTGTGAAGGTATCGTGTGAGGGGGAGGGATGTCCTCTTGGCTGGCTACACGTTGTGTGCTGGGCTATGTGTGTGCCAATGGTGATGGAAACGGGTATGGTGGGCCATTCGTGTTACTGGCTGCACTGTTTGTCTAATGGTGTTCTTCTGTCTGTATTGCCTCCATCGGTCAGTGCCCATCAAAAGAAGGGTATATGGCGTGCATCGCCAAGGATGTGCGGACCCTGGGGGTCTATGGCAGGCGGAGAACCCACTGTCGCAAATGATGGGAGGACCTGAGACGCTGGGAACGGACGACCACAGACGCCCAGCTGGGGATGCCCTCCCAACGAGGAAGGGGTGCCTGTCGGACCCTGATGGCCCACATACTGGCGGTGGCCTATCCAGAGCTGAATGGGCTCTTGAGGAAATCACAGTAGCCATAAGGGGGTGAGTACAGTGGCCATCATTGAAGCTCACGGCGGTGGTTGTGTGTCAGTGGGTGCCCCTAGGCCAGGTCAGACTTAGCAGCGTAGGTCCTCTGGTGGCTAAGGGTCTAAAGGGGAAATACTGCCTACCTAACTTGTTAGCATCCACTACCGGTCAGGGTTGTGTGGGTCCCAAGTGTGCTGCAGTTGGCGGTGTGTGCTCCTCCTCAAGCCTTGGTGGCTAACAATATCACTGGTAGTGCAATGCATAGTGCGTAGGCCTGTACCCTGGTGTGAGGGTGCTGTGTACGCAAACAGTGGTGTCCTTTGTCTCTCCCCCCCCCCTTTCTTGTGTTGTCATCCTGTCCTTATGTGCATTAGCATCATCTGGCAGAGAAGCAGAGGCACCAACAACAGAGGGAGATGCATCCCACAGGACCCTGGAGACAGAGTCCACCGACGCTGAGGGCACCAATGGGTCGGAGGGCGAGGGGAGCACCGCAGCAGAGACTGAAGGGGACAACACAGACTCTGATACCTCCTCCAATGGGAGCTCCCTGGTGGTGGCGGACACTTATGTGACCACCCCAGCTACAGGTACAGCCTCCACCGCCATCCCAGCACCTCCCTCCCAGCAGCCACTCAGTGAGTTGCCCGTCCCCACTCACCCAGGAGGGTGAGCATCTCCTTTGCCCCAGGCACCTCAGGCCCTGCCCCAGTAAGCCCTGCTGCCCTGAGTGAGGAGGCTATTGACCACCTGAGATCCATCTCTGTAGGGCTGTCAACCATTGTGAATACCATCCACGGGCTGGCAGCCCAGAGAAAGCAATCTAATGCATTCCTGGAGGGCATTCACGGTGGATTGGCGGCCCAACAGAGATCGATACAGACGCTGGCCTCCTATCTGATGGCAGCCATTGTCCCTTTTTCTACCGTTCCCTCTCCAACTACCACTTCCCAGTTGCATTTTCCTCAACCATAACCCATCGCAAGCACACAGCCAGACGAGCATGCACACAAGACAACAGCCAAGAGTGTCACAGGCAAACACAAGCACCACACTTCATCCCACAGGCACACACACAAACACCATACAGTTGCACACACAACAACATCCACTAAATTTCCACTGTCTCCCCCTCCTCATCCTCCACCTCCCACCCAGTTATGTCCACATTCACAACTGCATGTCCTACATCATCATCCACTACCAGCATCATCACCACACCAAGCAGAACACACACCTCCACAACATCCACGCACACGTGCACTGTGTCTTCTCTCACCGTGTCTGTTCCCCCCTCCTAAAGAACACAAACGCAAGCACTCAGACACCCAACAGCCATCCACCTCACAACAGCATACATCCTATGCACCTGCACCTAAATCTAGCAGACAAACACCTCCAACATCCACTCCCTCATCCTACACTCCCATTACTTCTCCCTCTTCCCGCACCAATGTCCCTAAAAAGCTCTTCCTTTCCACATTAACCTCATCCCTACCCCCCTGTCCTGCACATATGGCCAGGGTATCAAGGACCCAGCCAAACAGTCCATGGGCCCAGTTTCATCAGTACCTACTTGTGGTGGAAATGATTCCGGGCCATAAATACTGAAGGGGAAGGAGCCTGCACCAGCTACCAAGAAGGGAAAGGAGCCTGCAACAGCCACCAGGAAGGGCAAGGACCCTGCACCAGCCACCAGGAAAGGGAAGCAGCCTGCACCAGACACAAAGAAGGTGAAGGATCCTGCACCAGCTACCAAGAAGGGGAAGGAGCTTGCACCAGCCACCAAGAAGGGGAAGGAGCCTGCACCAGCAGCTGTCATAGAGCCCCCACTGCCAGCCATGGTTGTGCAGCCATCAGAAAATGCAGGGGCTGAGCAGGAGCCTCCCACAATCACCACCACAGTGCAGCCATCGGAGGGTGCAGGGGCTGAGCAGGAGCCTCCCACAACCACCACCACAATGCAGACATTCGAGGGTGCAGGGGCTAAGCAGGAGCCTTCCACAACCACCACCACAGTGCAGCCATCGGAGGGTGCAGGGGCTGAGCAGGATCCTTCCACAACCACCAACACAGTGCATACATCGGAAGGTGCAGGGGCTGAGTAGGAGTCTTCCACAACCACCACCACAGTGCAGCCGTCACTGCCGGCGGATACCATACAGTACACCCACCATGAGCTAATGTGCGGCCTGCCATCACCAGAACCAGTGGCCAAGTCACCCACCTGGGAAACTGTGACCTTGCACTCCCCAGGACAAAGAGCACAAGGCATGTTGCCCCCTCCAGAACCAGTAGGCAAGTCACCCACTAGAGGGACTGTGGCCTTGCACTCCCCAGGACAAAAAGCACAGGGCATGTTGCCCCCTGCAGAACCAGTGATCTTTTTTCTGCCTCCGGCTGAGGTCCCCTCCCCCTCCTCTGAGGTGCCTGCCTATTTGCCAACTGATGCCCCTGCAGTGTTCTCTCCGTATTGGTGCAGGAATCGAGTGGGGCCTTGGACTTTGCCCTACGGCCATGTGGCCCCTGTGAAATATGAACTGGACAGTGTCCCTTTTTTGTACATATCTGTAGCATTGCCACATCGACTTATGATTTTTGATGTTGATCTTATTACAATGCCTGTAGTCATTTCCTGTTGTCCTTGCATTATTTTGCGGATGATCGTGGACAAATTGATTATCTTGTGCAGCTGGTTGTGTGCATGGTGTGTTAGTGGGGTGTGTGTTGTGCGTGTGTGAGTCACTCTCTTTTTCCTTCGACCCTCCCTTGTGTGCTAGGCAGCCATACACACCGTCAACATAGAAGATCATTGGGAAAACATGCAGTTCTGGTTCATGGCGACGTGGTTCTTCCCTGTGTCTCCAATGGTGAGTCCTTTGACTTTTGTGTTCTGTTTCTGCCAGGCTTTTGGTGGCATTGGAACCGCACCAGAAAAGGTGGTGGTTTCCTGTGTCTTAATATGGTGGGCGGTACTTTGTCTACTGCCTGGCTGTAGGCAACTACTGCGATTATTTGCATAACTCCGAAGTACCACCCTCAACCTCCTAAATGATACTCCTTTGCAAGGTATTGCTCCAAGAGGTATTTTCTAACATTTTAGTTTTCTTAACATTGCTGCAGCCCCAAAGCTTACCACCATATGTCATAGTTGTGACGTCCTTTGCATTATGACTATTTGTTTTTACCACTAAGGGTTATAACTGTGTTGATTGAATTACTTCATTACATTTAACATGTGCCAGAGTGCTGGTGATGATTTCTGTATTCATTGCATCCACGATAATATGTTTTTAGACATAAGTCACAGGTATTCAAAGACAAAGAAGTGCACCAAATATTGATGCTAGAGCGATTTTTTGAGTGCAGATGCTGCTATCAATGTTAAATCACTGAAGTCATAGGGAATATGAAAAATCCAAGCATACACAAAGAACAAGTGTAGCAAATGCATTCAGTAGGAGAGTAGTATGGGTATAGTATGTAGCTGATGGTGCATTTTGAAGCACCCTGTAGATTACTAAAGCATGGTGTGGTACCGCACTGTCATTTACAGACAGCACATTTTTTATTGAAATTACCATTAAATGTGCACAGACACAAAGCTCTACTGATAAAATGCATAAACAATAATATGTGGAAATTGGGTATTAGCAAATATTTCATATGTGCATTGTAGGAGGCTGGCTCTTTATATGGTACACCAAAATTAGGTATACTGTGCAAAGAGTCCCTGGGTTCCCTTAAAGGTGGACAGGGACTTGCTCTAGCAATCCCAAGGTGCTCTCTTAGGGGGTAGTATGGTCGAGCACCCTTAGGCTTTTCAGAGAAGAGTGTGTTAGGCATTTGCTGCATGCACACAGTCAACAAATGATACACACGATTCAATAAGGATATCCATCACGCAATTTATAACAATAACACATCCAAGTTACACATTTTTACAACTTCGCAAAATCAATACAGTGCAATTTCTGAAGTGGTAATGTTATCTAATGGAGGAAAGGAATATAGGTACTTTACAGCGACTTACAGGACCAATCATCCATACTTAAGGTGAGTATGGGGCAGGATCCAAAGCAGCACTAACTGATCACCTCAGGAGACACAGAGACATCCGGATGCTGAGGTGATTATCAGCACTTGGTGCCCTAATGTAAACCTATGAGAAATGGAACAAATACTGCATTTGGGCACTTAGCAATGACTTACAGTACTATTCTTCTGGAGTTAAGGTAAGTATACAGCAAGATCAATGGCAGCACCAACAGGTCACTTCAGCAGACACTGGGGTGTCTGAGTGCAGAGGTGCCTTTCAGCATTGGGTGCCCTAATGTTATCCTGTGGGAAACAGTGCTTTTAGAAAGATTCCGCAAGCTGGGACTGGGAGACCAGTGTGGCCGAACCAACAAGGGGGCTCAGATCTCACGTTGCTCAGGGATGTAGGGCTGGTAGGGCTGGGGCAAAGTCAGCTGCTGGTCTTCCATTCTTCCTTTTGCAACTCTACAGGGTCCATCTTCTTCTTTCAGGTCAGCAGGAGCAGATTTTCAGGTGCAGGGGCTCCCCTAAATACTCAATGTAAGGGAATTAGGGGCGTGTACGGTAGTAGCCAATGCGCTACTTACCCCTGGGGTCACTATGCCCCCATATAACCACTTCCTGTGGAAGTGGACAAAACCCTGTCCCAGAGTTCCTAGTTCTGACATCACCAAAATGGCACACTTTCAAATTTCGTGTCCACATCGGATAGTTCACCTTAGGGGTGGAACTCGCCTGAAGGTGGGCATGACTCTCCTAATTTTCCCACCTGTCCAGGCACTAAATGGGCCCGTGGTTGGCATCTCCTCACCTCTGAGAAAAGCCAGTTTTTCATACCAATGGCAGTGGTCTCTTTGAAGTCCCCTGTCTTTGAATGTTCATTTGCAGGTCATCCTGTTGGAAGGGGTGTGTTATACCCCTGCCAGAGCAGGCTTGGTTCTTGACTGCCCGAAAGTGGAGGATCTCAATCCTCAGGGTTAGAAACTTGTCTGTTGGTGGCAGGCTGGTTAAGAACAGTCAGCCAGCACACTAGTAGTTGGTAGGTTTTTCAGGGGGCATCTCTAAGGTGCCCTTTGGGCGCATGTATTAATAAATCCCTCACTTGAATCAGTGAGGGTTTAATAATACGAGATGTTTGATACCAAACATCCGTATTTTCAGTGAAGCCATTATGTATCTGGGGAACATGTATTGACTAGTGTCCAGCACATGTACTTAGAATGGCTTCCCTGAGCACTTACTATGTCTAAGAATTGACAAAGACATAGCAGGAGCATATCTGCTCTTACAGATATGTTCACACGTAATATAATTCACCCTGCCTTAGGGCTTGAAGACCTGCTGTAGAGGTGACTTACATATATTGCATGCAGTGTTATTGGGCATGGCACACAGGCTGTGTGTCATGTTGTGTTTTCACTTTTATGTGCACCAAGACATGCAGCCTGCAGTGACAGTCTGCATGAGTTAGGCGAGTGGCCCCTTATGGTGACACAATATGTGCTGCAGCCCTTAGGGACTCTCCTTTGGCACCGATGCCCTAGGTACCTGGGGTACTATTTATTATGGACTTAGATGGGTGCCCAATGTATTGCCAACTGGGGACCAATTGTGCAATTTGGAGAAATAACACTGGCACTGGGGACCTGGTTAGCAGGAACCCAGTGCACTTCAGTCAAAGTTTCATCAATACCAGGCACAAAGTGGGGGACTACTGCAACAAAAGCCCAGTCTCGTACTTGCATCACCAAGTGTATTGGTTTGATCCTATTAAAATCTTTGGGCCATATTTATGGCCTGGTTTGAGTCACTCTTGACCACGCAACGTGGTGCAAGAGCAACGAAAGCTTTAGTGAGGTTTATAAAGCCATGCAAAGCCACCTTGCGTGGCCCTACATGCCTTACTTAATCTTGAGTAATGTAACACAGCACAAATCACTGCATTACATTACTATGCACCAGGGAGGCGTTTCCATGGCTGTTGCTTGGGTGTTCCCACACAACATCCATGGATTTTGATGCTTTTCAAGATTTACAAGAATTTGTAAACCTGGGTATTAACTAAGAAGATACACCTCCCTGGGAGGGTCGTAACAAGGAGAAACATGTTTATTTTTTCTTGTGTTTCCCCTCTTTCTATGTGGGTTGCATATTGCAGCACACATAGAAAGAGGAAAAAGCCGCTCAGGTTTTTTTTTTATGTGCAGGGAGGTGCAAGGGTGCATGCGTTAGCGCTAGGAAGCCAAAAGGGTGCCAGCACAGTTTGAAAAGACAAAAATGCTGCATATGAGATAAATGTGACGCATGCTTGTCCTGATTTATTTTGAAATATTGTACATTTCATTTACAGGTACATACATTTTGTTAAAATAATGATGTCATCCAACCATTCTTCCCTGTACCCAGGCAAGAACGTCACACAGTGCACTCTACAAAATCTCCTTACTTTGGAGTCAAAGAAAGACAAGTAAACACCAATCTCCATGTTAAAAGAACGAGCAGAAATTTGATATGAGATAGCCTGACCTTTGACCTCGCTCTTTGAATGCACAGCAAATGTGACAAGCTAAAAACTACATTTAAAGGCATCTTTTATCTCATCCACTTGAACTCCAACATGGTTATTTTAGGGATGCTTCAGCACCACATGAGCCTCTGCTTCCAGCACCTATGACAGCAAATAAAAAGCAAGACAACAGACCTTCTCGATCTACGCACACAGGATCTTGAATAACATCCTTGTAACCATCAGGAAATTTCCAACACTAATCCAATTTAGGAATCTGAGAATACTAGATCAGCTAACAGTCCATTTTCTCTGTCACAAACCAGTTACCTCTACAATCACTTGATGACTGAATCTTTTCCTTTAACCCTATACAGAGATTGCCTGCCTTTGGGCTTGATTTCTTCCATGAATATCACACACAAATTTATGTCAGTTTAATTGAATATATTGGGCCTGATTACAACTTTGGAGGAGGTGTTAATCCGTCCCAAATGTGACGGATATACCACCATCCGTATTACGAGTTCCATAGGATAAAATGGACTCGTAATACGGCTGGTGGTAAATCCGTCACTTTACCGTCACTTTTGGGACGGATTAACACCTCCTCCAAAGTTGTAATCAGGCCCATTGTCTTCAAACTAAGACAAGGTGTATTGAACTATTTAGCTCTCACATTTTTTTCATTGCACAATTAACATCCTACATAGCGACTTTAAAACATATTAGAGCATTTAAGATTAACTGCTTAATCTGCATGTGACCTGCATGTCAAAGGTTTGAATTCTGCCTTGACCAAGTCAGCCTCTCATCCATCCACTTACAATGAATACAGGACCAGAATGGATTGAGACATAATAATTGTATTCAAAACCCTCTGTTGAAAACAATTATAAATAGCAGTCATTCATTTTCATACAAAAAATCATTATCACTACAGCAAAAAGCATTTATGTTTAGTATTTGTTGCACTGGAGTCAAAATATAAACAGACCTCTTTCAGTCCTTTTGATACTTATGAATTATATGAGGCAAAAAAACTATACTCAAAGGGTAGATGATGGGCAGTTAACTCTGCAAACAGATAAAAGCAGCTCATGAGCTCTTCTCAGAGATAAGGGAGCTCCAATTGTACATGTGAAGGGGTAGGGGTGAAACAACCCATCATTAAGCCACACTGAAGTGTATACTATGACACACACAGCACATGGTAATGCCATGTAATGGCTCACAATAAAGAGACACAATTATACTACAGATTATTGACAGCAAAATTATTTTGGTAAAACACTATTTAGTTAAACACTTCATACATCACAATATTAAATATCTATTGGCCCTATGTAAAGTACAAACTATTGACATACATTTTATCGGACATTACAAATACTGTAAATAATAACCAACATATAGCTATGCACAATATGGACAATCCTATCTTCAAACTTATTACCCACATTTGTTTTAATAAAGCTAATACATTGACAAATATTTGGCAAAATTAATAATCATTATATAGTGCTACTACTATTAAAAGTAGAAAAAGTAGAAAAACAAACACATTCACACTCTTAATTAGCAGTTTCCAAATAGGAAACCAAAAGGAAATAAAATAACCAATGAAAACTAAACCAAAACTGTTAAACTATTAACCAATCAGAACAAGATCAAACATTTTTTTTGTGTGTGTACCCAGCCAAGAAGATAGAAGGCTGAAAGCTTTGCAGATTAATAACACAGAAAACTCCTACAAAAATTAAATAAATATTTAGATAATCAGATATTTAACAAAAAATAAACAAACAGCTTCTAAAACACACTTCAGCTCAAATTGAACTAATTATCTCATATCTCCAGACATGCAACACAGAAGGGAATAAAAACCAAAGAAACCACATCTGAAAAAGATAGTACAAAGCAATCACTGAAAATAGAAAACAACTGCAAAAGTTACCAAGAACTAATGAATGTGTTAAATGTAAAATAGTAATAATGATGAACACACTCATACAACCAATTATTTAATGCCAGAGTCACATTTTAAGTCCAATGAAGCCACTCTCACAGAGTTGCAGAAAGGAAACCCCCTACTCAGATATCTATGCTACACCACAGTAAAGAATGTATCACCAAAGAATGTAGCCACTGGAAGTGCACACAATATTATTGAGATGGTTGCTATCAATGGAGCATAACTGTTAAAGACAAAGCTGAAAATCCAATAACTACCCACCAAATGTGGCAGAAAGTGGCGGTCAGAACCATAATTCATGACTTAAAAGGGGCCAAATCAAGTTACACAGGTTCATTTGGTGCAATGCATAAATAAATGACCACAGAGTCCATACCCAATATATAACCAAGTTAACCTTTAAACAGGACAATTTCAAGAAAAGATTAATTGAAAGAATAGCTGACCCAGCACCAAAAACATTTGCAAAGGTAACCATCCCAGAACATCTCACTACTACCCACCCACAGAGGATTTCATCCTACATGACAACCTTAGCAATGAGAAACAAATACTAATGTTTGCTACTGCAAAAAATATGAGTACTAATACAATGTCTCACAGGGCTTATAGATGATACATTTAAAAATGTCCTCCTCCATTTGATCAAATATGTACTATCCATGGACAATTACAAGATAACAACACACTTCTCATATATTTTCTCAGAACAAACAAATAAAACACAATAAAGGGAAAAAAAAATGATTACTCTCCCATTACCATTGTAACAGACCTTTTGAGTTTGCAATGATAGACACAATAGAAAAGGCGTATGCAAACATCCAAATACAAGGTTATTTCCACTGCAACAGAGCCATATTGCACCACCTAAAGATACTACCCTAGGCAGAGAATATTCTACACACAGGAAATTCCAATTCCAAATAAGAAATATTTGTCACTAACATTTGTGCTATCCAAAGAAGTAATCAGATATTATGACCTAATAATTGACTCACAATTTACCAAGGAAATTAACAAAAATCAAGCCCACTCCTAGCCTACTTTGAGGTTGTTTGGGGTGGCCCCTCCACAGCTTATGACACAGATACCAAACCAGGTTGCACAGAGAGTGGTGCGATATATATGAAAGTTTTCTAAACAAACGCAATGCAAATCTAACAATGAAGCAGATGTCTGGCATATCTAAGTTCAAGCAATAACATGAAGACATCATGCAACAATATATACATTTATGGAAATTATCCAAAAAGAACACAAGGTCAGGTGTGCAAAAGTGCAATTTTGCATTTCTTATATAGCAACTTCATAGAAATCGCTATTTAAGAAATGCAAAATGCTGTGCACAAAGATACTGATTTCCTAATAACGATTCCTACAAAGTAGGAAATCAGTAAAAAGAAATCCCATTGCATTTTAGTCAATGGGCCAGTTTTGCATTTCCTAAATAGAGATTTCTTGTTAACAAATCGCTAATTAGGAAATGCAAAAGCAGGCATGGCAGAGGGAAACAGGCCCCTTTTGGTGCACCCCAAAAATAGGGGTGCACCTGTAAAGCACACATGTGCCTAAGGGGCATTTGTGTGCTCTATTGCAATTTAAGAAAAGAACCTTGCTGTGCTTTTTTAAAAATTGCACCTTGTTACCACTGACTTCAAGTCGGTGGTAAATGCATCTCCTAGATGCCCAAGTCGCATTTAGGAAATGCTTTGTAAATAGGGAATAGCAAATTACAATTTCTACAGAGTTGAAATCACAATTTTTGATTTCTTAAAGGCCTTTGTGCATAAGAAAAGGCCAATTTGCATTTCTTAATGGCCCGAAATACAGATTCGGACCGTTAAGAAATTCAAAAGGCACAAAGTTACCAAGAATTATGGATCCATCAAGTCCTATCTCTACCCCTACAAAAAAAAAAAAAAGAAAATACAAAACGTGCATGAATTACTTTGAAATAAGTTTAATCGATACACATAATTATCTCCCTTACACTACCCAGTACTCTGTAGCATCCACCCTGTTATAAAATCAGAAACCCCAAAATAAACAACAAAAAGCAGTAAAAGAACAAGTAAGATAACAAATACACATTTTTATATGTATTGGTTATATGAAAAATATAATATTCAACAAATTTATAAAATAGTGCCAACAAAATATAAAGCCATCAATATGCAAATGTAGATCCCAAATTTATAATTTCAGACATAATACAATTAAATACATCAAAAGCAGACTAATAAAATGCATGCAAATAAGATGAACACATAAAATAAATATTTCTTGATGCATAAAAAGTAACAATATTTTACAAACAAACCCTCCTGCAATAGTAATAGAAACATTAAAACTCATCATTTTGTAGCTGCATGGTGCTTTCAAGTATCATCCTTAACAAACAGTAATCTAAACTATTACCCCCAAAAAATCAAAAATTCAAACGCACAAATAAGAAAACAATTATCCTTCCAAGCCAAAAAAATATTCACATAGTGGAAATTAATCTTAAAATCCCCAAAAAGGGGTTAAACATAAATACTGCATACTGAAAACCAAACAAATTACAAAAATTACCTTTGAAAACTGAAATATTAAAAAACTATCTCTAATTTAAACAAAACCCCCAAAAACTGGAACAATTTTGATTGATGTAGTTATATTTCCTGCAAAAAAAAAAAAAATACAGTCCCAACCAAACCTACAAACATAACCTAATTAGATAAATAACAGTACAATATACAATAACCTTAAACATTTAGGACCATATAAGTGACGCAGTGCAGCAAGTCACTTTGGTGCGCTGATTCACAGGGAAAGGGCAGGAAGACGCGGTATTTATTCCAACTCTGTGCATTCCTGTCCTTTCCCCAGCACTGGCGCACAATGGGCTGCTTAGCGCCAATGCAGGCACCTTTGCAACATGGTTTAAAGGTGTCTCTGTTGCATATAGGATGCAAAATCGCTGTTTGCAATCTGCAAAATGCACTTTGCAATGCACAAAACCCGTTTTGCGATTCGGTAACCTGGTTACCGAATCGCAAAATGGGTTTGCAAGTCGCAATTAGAAAGGGGTGTCCCCTTCCTAACTGCGAGTCGCAATGCAATGCAGGATTGCTTTGTGACCGCGATCGCGGTCGCAAAGCAATCGCAGTTTGCACCCATTTGAAATGGGTGGTAACCCATTCGCAAAAGGAAAGGGGTCCCCATGTGACCCCATCCACGTTGTGAATGGAACTGCAAACATTTCAAATGGGTGCAAACTGCGATTGCTTTGCGACCGCGTTCATTTTCACAAAAACGTTTCATTTTTAGTTTTTGTAATGCATCTCGTTTTCCTTTAAGGAAAAAGGCCTGCATTACAAAAAAAAAACTGCTTCATTAAAAAGCAGTCACAGACATGGTGGTCTGCTGTCCACAGCAGGCCACCATCCCTGTGAATGCCACCACTCGCAAGGGGGTTGCAAATTGTGACCACCTCATGAATATTAATGAGGTGGGCCTTTGCGACCCCCTTGCGAGTCGCAGATGGTGTCAGGGACACCATCAAACATTCCGAATTGCGACTCGCAAATTGCGAGTCGCTCTGACTCGCAATTTGTGGGTCGCAATTCGTAAGTTTACTAAATCTGGCCCTGAAATCACATATGCTTCTGGATTTCAAATCAAAGGGTGGGAGCCTGAGTCCTCCACACCACGGTTCATCAGGGGGGAAAAGATCACCAAAACTTCAAGCTGCTGTAATGAGGACTTGGTATAGGTCTGCCAGTCTCCCACCTAGGTGAGGGGCTATCACCCAGGAAGCCAAGAGCACATGCCCTGTTCCTGGAGCATCAACCTTCTACCTGCCTACCAAGACCAGAGTGCCCTGTGAGAGGATGGGAGGTCAAACACACAAAACATGATAGGAGGAATGCTTGTAATTTGTCTAACTAAAGGAAATTGCCTGGGGTAGCATCCCAACCCATCGGTCTTTCACTCACCATGCCACCTCAGTTTGGACCCAGCCATATCTAAATCATCCTTGAGCCTGCTCCTCATAGGAACAGCTCACCCCAAAATGCCAGACAGGTCCTCACCAAAATGAAACACAAGCAACCTAGGACCAGTTTCACCCTGATAAGGGCTCGTCAGCAAAGTACAGCTTGGTTCGAGTTGCACAGCGACCCAAGAACCCAGCTCTGGGCATACCCTTGCCATTTAGGGAGGTACATCGAACACACAAAAGGTGATGGGAGGAAGGAGGTATGCAGTTCTTTGATTGGCGACAGGCACAGGTCTATTTAGGTATGCCAGGCCTACCCTCCCATCTATCCTGGGAAGGCCCATCAGCCTGGTGATGTTCCATCAGGGTGTAAATGTCACACCCCAACTCCCTTTGTATGTGCCTGTCTAGATGGGATGCACAAAGGCCAGCTGTCACCCACCCCAGACATGTATTCGCAAACAGACAGAGCCATAGAATGATCAAAATAAGAAACTACTAACTTTCTAAAAGTGTAATTTTCATACTTTCAATTTAAAATCCAACTTCACCATAAGTTGTGATTTTAAATTGTGATGCAAGAGAGAGCAAACTCAAAATTTCTATCTTTTCCCATTTGGAAGTTACACTTAAATGCAGCTTTAAAGTAACCCCAATATTAACCTATGGGGGTTGCTAGGCCTTGCAGTAGTGAAAAATGAATGTAATAGTTTTTCAATGCCAGGACATGTTAAACTTAAAAGTACATATCAAACTTTTTAAATACACTGCACCCTCCCCTTGAGGCTACCTAGGGCCTAGCTTGGGGGTGAATTATATGTATACGAGGTCATAGTAGTAAAATTAGGATTTGGGATAAGTAAAATTAGAGATATATGACGGAAGAATTTAGAAAGGTTGTTTGGGAGATCATAGTAGTAGAATGAGGTTTGGGATGAGTCAGAGAGTGGAGATAGAGGATAGATTGATAAAGGTATAGGCTGAGACGAAGTAGTGCAATGGTGAGAGTAAAGGTGTTTTCTCTTCTACAGTAGGAGTAAAGTAGTAAATAGATACATGACTACATAGAAAGTGTATATATGTAAAAGAATGATAAGAGATTGCGATTTAAAGTTGCTTTTTCACAAACAGACTTTCAAGTGTTGCAGTACTTGAAGATAATTAATTAGTGTATTTTTTGTAATTGAATGATTTTTTATTCTTTTTTTAAAATGTTAGCTTTTTCTCGATATTTCAACAGTGAAGTGTTTGTAGATAGTTACAATAATATTTATCTATTGTGATAGATAAATAAAGCATCGGCTCATAAGCATCTAATCAAACAACTTATATAAAAAAACTATGCAGTTACCTATAAAGATGTTAAGCATAGAGTTAAGCAGTCGCCAATAGGTAGTAATAGCCTAGTTTCTGTAGGAAAAGCGTTTTTTGACTTGCCTATAACTGTGGTGCAGTTTGACAAACCTTCACAAAACTTTCAAAAACAAGTGACCTACGCTGTCTTATTGTACATGGTGTGATTTGGGGTGATTTGTCAAGCGGGGGCTCACAAAAAGGGGTGTCAAAAAAGTGTATTTCTCATGTTAATTCCCATAGGGATTTGGAACACAGCTACAGCTTGAACCGCTAGGGGGAATTACACCAAATTTGGCAGAAAGCTAGCTCTTGCTCCAGAAAGCATGCTTTTTCTGATTTGGCGTCAATTTGTTCAGTAGTTTTTGAGATATTAAAGGAAAAAGAAATATAGATATTTGGGCAGAGCCTATGCACAGATCTCATAGTGAGATTTGATTGGCTGTCAAAATTTCAACCAGAAAGTGCTGGACGACATATTGAGGCAGATTTTGAGGGTCACAAAACAGAGAACTTATAAAGAGTGATAACAGATTTTAGTTACAATAAAAATCATTTGTTGCTAAGGGGATTTTACCCTTTGAAAAAGCCTTCTTCTGGGATTTCATGAATCATGTTTGAGAGAAAACTGTTTCCTCATGATTTTCTCATAGAGGTTATGGAAGGTGCTCCAGAAGCTAAAATGAGAGTATATTTTCTGTACATTTACACTGTCTTTCTCAGCCATATGAGAATGAACTCTGACATTCTAAGTAAAAATGTACTTCCAATATGTGCAGCCGATTCCCTTGTGTTCTTCTGCAGCCTCCCAAAGTGCTCTAAAGAACAACTAGAGTGCTAACAGTCTTACCAATGACAAAAGTGTGGCACGCCTGAAGCCATCTTGATTGAATTAAACTGGTAAAACTTTAAACATTTAATATAGAAACAAACAAAATTAGGGGTTTCATTCTGTCATAGGGATTATGGTTAGTGCTGTAGAAAGAAAAATTAGGGCATGTTTTAAATGAGTTCTCAAATAGCTTCTTCTTCCATTTAATTAAAACATTCTGACATGTAGACTGAAGCATGCACTTTCAACACCAGCAGCAGATTGCCAGTAAATTCCTGGTGATCAGCAGTTAACTACAATGTTCTAATGAGCAACTAAAGTGCTAACATTCTGAATTCAGGCCAAAAGTGTGACACAGATTACTGCCATCTTGATGGAATCAAAGTTGAAAACTGAAATCATTTTCTATTGAGGATACCGCAGTAAGTGAAGAGATTGGGGAGCTTCATAACAAATAAGTTGCCAAGATGGCCACCAGCGAAAAAAGCCCAAATGTAGCATGAACATCACCCAAATGTAGCCCAACTGTGTTCCAACTATAACCCACTGACAGAAGTGCGCAAAACACTTAATTATTGTTTTTATTCAGTTTTACATAGTGCAGACTTGACCCTAAGGTACTGGAGTTACATTACACGAGGACAGATTAATTTTGGTTTTAGGCCTGGGGAGATTAAGGGCCACATGTACGTATGTTGAGAATTGCGATTTCCTAATTGCGATTCCATACGACGCTGAGTTAATTTTGCAAATGTTGCGTTGCTAGGTGGTGGTCTATATAGGAGGAAGTTACAGGACATGGTAGCCTAGAGAAATGTCTTCATGTGACACAGGAGCCATATCATCTCCCAACCATGATTCAGTTATGAAGAGGAAGTCAGGCTGTTTGTCAGTGAGTAGGTCGTAGATGTGGTGCTTGTTTTTAGAGAGTGATCAAGCATTTATTAGTAGGCAGTTTAGAGACTGTGTTTTGGTGGTGGTGTGACTTTGTTTTCCAGAACAGTGAGGAGTATATTTTGAACTTGCAGCATGTGTGTCATTAGTGCAGGTAGTAACTGTATGAAGGTTGCAATAGTGTTGTTTTTCGGTGTCATATTCCTTATCCAGCAGGCTTATAAGGCATTTTGTTGGGTCTGTGTGTGTCAGTGGTGGAGATGGTGATTGAGAGTGAGATGGTGAGTTGTGTTGTTTCTGTAGACTAGATTTGTTGTATAATAGACATGGAGATGCAAAGTTGTGAAGAGTGGTACGTTAATAATATTGTTTGTGTCTTTTTAGGGTGGAGGCTGTATGGGTTGGGGTGGGGGAGAATGTGGGTCATATTTTAGGGCTCTAAGAGCCAGATGTACTAAAATGCAGTTTTGCATTTCATAGAAATCGCTATTTAGGAAATGCAAAATGCTATGTAAAAAGATACCGATTTCCTAATAGCGATTCCTAGAAAGTAGGAACCGCTATTAGGAAATTGCAGATAAGAAATACCATGACATCTGAGACAATGGCCTGGTTTTTCATTTTCCAAACATCGATTTCCTTTCAGGAAATCGCTGTTCGGAAAATAAAAAAACAAGGATGTCTATGGGTAAAAGGCCCCCCTTGGTGTACCTTAAAAATAGTGGTGCACATGCAGAGCACACATATGCCCAAGGGTCATGTGTGTGCTCTATAAGTATTTTGTGGTGTTTTGTTTAAATTGCACGTGGTTACCATCGACTTGAAGTCAATCGTAATTGCATTTCCTAAATGCCAAAATTACATTTAGGAAATGCTTTGTACATCTGAATACGAATTACAAATAGGTAATCCCATTTTGCATTTCTAAATGGCCCCAAATAGCGATTCGGACCATTAGGAAATGCAAAACGTTTTTGTACTTATGGCCCTATATTGTGCAGTGGATGAGAGGCGGGTGAATGACATTTGTTGGGTTGGTGTATTTGTGGTTGGTGTTGACGAACATAGAAAATCTGGGAGTGAAGATGGTTTAGGATGTGTGTTAATTGTGTACTCATGAGGGTGGAAGTTGGTGTATGTTTCTAATTTGTGAAAGAAAATATTATGAAAGTGTGTGTGGGAGCTTGATGTGCTGGTTTTTGAGTTATGTTTTTGTGGACTAGTGATATGAGATATTGATGTGGTTTTCGGAAAAGGATTATTATGTAGTTTGGTGAGTGGAATGAGTGGAATTTTAATAGTAAAGGAGGTGGTGATTTTTTGGGAAAAGATTCTTTGTGCTGTGAAAGTTTGTATGGAGAACAGTTACGAGTGTTTTTTTTAGATTTGATCACTGGAAGAGGTAATATGTGTGGTGGAGTGGAGTGCAAGGATTGTTTGGTTGTATGTTGTTAGTAAAAAGAAGAGGAGGGTGTTTTGTTCTACTAATGTGGCATTCTGAGGCTTGTAGTTTTGCTTTTAACAGCGTCATTATGGGATCAAAACCCCAACATGCAAAGTGATGTTGGCTAAAATGCCTAAATTGGCCAGAGAAGTTGTGCATGACATGCAGCTATTTGTCAGCTATCTTTTAAAATGTTACAGTCACCTTCTTCATTAAAAGAAAATGTATATTTCGTGTTTAAATCAAACGTAAACTCTGCTCACATGTTCTGTTCACATATTTTGTGAGGGTTAACACTTTCCCTCATGCCATACATTAAAACAAGCATTGGTAATGTGGATATTTTTTTAATACGGAGAGTGGAAAGTTTTATTTTAAGCTTCATAACCAAGAAAGGTACAACATGGATAGCTGCAGTGCAACTGTCCCTAACAAATAATAAACTAAGGACAAGTGACAGCAGCAGAAAAAACATCATATAATTGTCTCTCACATACAGGACAGGTACAACACAGGTAGCTAACATACTAACAAGTGAGTGAGAGGCATGTAAGGGCTGCTGCATGATTTTTATAACAGACATAAACATATAGAAAGTACAAAACACCCGCAACAAATAACCAAACCTGTTATAGAATTACCATACTTTTGAGTACTTACATAGGACAATAAATGCTCACCTCTCTAATGTAGTATGCCTTATCAGTGGGTTCCTTATCTTGTACGGGGAAGAATTCATAAGTACAAGTATCCACTAGTTGTACAGTCTCCTTGCTATTGGTCCTCAAGTTTGCGTGCGGTTATTACACTTCTGTACTCCCTTTGTTGAACTGTCAGACCTACATTAAAATTTTATGTGAATCTGCTAAAATGCTTTTTACTGGGGTCTGTCTACCACAGGATTATAAACAGGACTGCTGAGCAAAGGACCCTACTTTTTTCCATCAACATGTTCTGGTACCTGAATATTTCCACTTCAAAGTTTTCCCCAGGAATATGGAATCTTACATCAAATAGTGTGAAACAATCCTTGCATTATAGGGCATGTTTACAATCCTCAAATGGGGAACGGTTGGTGGGGGAGGCCTTGCAACAGGCTATTGGTGAGGTTGTCCCAGGGAGAGTCGCTGTAATCACAGACTGCACTATGAAACAGACCATGCCTGTGCTACCACGTCACACTCACAATTGACTGGGTGTGGGTAGCGGTATTCCATGGGCCTGAAGACTTCACACATTACACCCAACACCAAAGCATCTTTTGCCTCCCTGAAAGCACCAATCGGGCAGTTGTAGTAAGGCGTTGAATACATGGCCCTATGATTCCCTCCAACCACATCTCTCTTGGTTACTGTCTGGAAAATAAGTCCTGTGGAGGCGTGTGGGAACAGCTCTCAGCACAGTCTGAACTTTCCACTCTTCATTCACAGCTGAGGTACGAACGTTTACATAAATAGCAGTATTTTGGATTGTTTAACTTTAGCACCTTATATTGTACCACTGGTCTGAGTGGATTTTAGCACAATGAGCAAACCACACCCTTTCTTCTGTTACAATTTCATTAATCACTCCTGAGGAAAGCCAGTTGTCTTGTTTCCTCCTATATAAGCCTCTTATTTTTATAGATGGATTAATATTAAGGTCTATTAAACACAAGAGAGGTTGTGGTACAGCATGCATTCTGAAGTATTTCAAGGTGCTATCAAATGTGATGATAAAGGAAAAGGAGGCCCACTGGAGAAAAGTAATTGCCTAGGGTCATGCTGTTTGGTCAAGCTTGGAAGTTGGGAATACAACCAGGTTTCTTGATTAAACATACTGCAGTTCAGATCCTTGATGAATATCACATTATTTCCCTTTCTGCCCTGAAGAAAACATTATTAGTGACTCAAGAAGCAAGTCATTTTCTTATGTCTCCTACACAAGGGCTTTACTTTTGTCATACATGGCACAACATTATGGTTCAATAAACAATGTACAAGAGAGGATTTTGTAAAGTGCACATCCTAAAAATAATTATTTTAGTTTGCTCTCAAATGCGACCATCACTGAAAATGAAGCAGAGGGACAGAAATTGCCCAGGGCTACACAGTTTGGTCAAGCTGGGAATAAAACATGGCTCTCTGGGTCAAGGCCCCACAGCTAGTTTTGCCTAGGGTCCAATACAAGCTTCTGACTGGCACGGGAATGTTTTGCAAGGGCACTCAAATTATCCTTTGGATTCTTTTTATAAGATGGGGCAGCTTTTGCCCCACCTTATAAAAACACTACTCTTGATACAACACCTACACCTTAGGCAGAAACAGTGCAACAATGCAAGCTCGGTAGCATCGTAAAAGGAAGTATCCATAAGGCAATACCAGTGCAAGCTTTTGTCCCTCACAGAATAGGGACAGCATGACAGTAGCAAAACAAGCTTCAGTCTCTCACCAAAGGCAATACGTGGAATCATCCATGTCCTCAGAACAGATCCAGCATCACAGAGTTGTGAAAGCTTTCATCACTCACATATCATTAATGGTTAAAGTTTGAATGATATGTAGGTTACAGACAGATCTCGGGAACAGGTGCTTAACTTACTGACGGGAAGGTATAGGTGGATCAGTGAGTGAGTATGTGAGATCTGACACCATTTTCACTAATATTCCATGTCAGTGCCCTGAAAATCCTGCTGCTGTTACTCTGAGATCTGTTTTATTTGATTCTTTGTTTTTCCACATATTGAGAAATTGCAGTAACCTAGTAGGTCATTGTTATTTGGAACAGCCTCACCACAGTATAAGTAACTATGCTTCAGAAAGGCACAGACATTGATCTCTTCAAAAAGGTTTTGAGTGTGCATGCATTAGGCTGTATGTAATTCTAGATTCTGTGCACCCCCCCAAAAGTATGAAATCAGGTCTGGCTGAAATCCTGTGAAGTGAACATAACATAAGCCTTCTGATGCAATACTTGCCAACATTTTCCTCCAGAAACAAGTCATCTGCTTTAGATACAAGGGAATACACATTTTCAATATTATTAATGAGTGTTCACGTATTCTGAATAAGGGGTTTGTGTAGAAAATATAATAATGTAGAACAATAATGCATGCATTTGAAAATGTGATTAGGAAGAGTAGCCGCCATTGTTCACAAAGTGTACTTACTAGTAGTTTAATGCCGTGAAATGTTGAATATGTGTTTGACTAATGTAGTAATACGTCATATTAAAGGTTTTTCGTTATGTTCTAGCTTTATCCGTTGTAGGCCTTCATTTAGCGAAGGTCTTGGCCTATTTGCTATGTCAAAGCTATATTTCATAACGTTTAATAAATGGCTGTCCTAGAGAGTTAAACTATAATTTTCCATTTTGCATTGGTTAAATGTGCTCATAACTAAAGGTTCTCAGGAGAACGGACTGCTAGAAGATGCTGATCCTGCTAATGTAACATTTTGTGTGTAATGTGTGTGAGACTGACTTTCTCAGGAGGAGAACAATGGAGATACTGACTGGGGTGGAAGCTGCAACAATATTGTTACCTGACAAGCCGGATGATGAGGACATTGCAGGACAACCAATCAATGACATGTGAATGGAGTAATAGTAGAATTCATAGATTTGAAGTTTTATTGGACAAAGTGTAAACATGCGATTAACTGACCAATGGGGTTTTGAGACATAGGCCCTAATTTTGACAATGGTGGTAAATGCGCTTACTGCTGCGGCGACGGCCGGCAAAAGACCATCGCCGCGGATAACAGCCGTCTGCCAAATAATGACCTAAGCCAGATTTCCCCCACAAGAAGTGCAGAAATCCGGCTGTGGCAATGCTGGCAGATGGCGTTAAGGTGGCACTGCTACTGCCAGCAGTGCCACGCCAGTAGACCGCTGCCAGCTGTATTGTGAAAAATAATAGAGCCTGGTGGTGTTCTGCTGGCTGGCCTGCTTCCGTCCCGTTCAGACTGAACCAACTCCACTTTTACTGCCCTAACTGCAGCCGCAGGTAATGCCAAGATTTGCTCCAGTACCAGGGACACAGTCAGATATGACTCCGATGAGAAATCAGAATTTGGGAGTTACTCTCCCACAGAGCGTACGTGCCAGAACAGCCCCAGATGCTATGGGCCTGATGCAGGAAACAATTAGCGAGTCGCAAACAGCAAAAATTGCCGTTTGCGACTCGCTAATCGCATTTCCCTATGCAGAAATGCATATTGCGAGTCGGGACCGACTCGCAATATACAGTTCAGAATCGCAAATAGGAAGGGGTGTTCCCTTCCTATTTGCGATTCGGAGTGGCAAGCAATACCATTTGCGACCGCATACGCGGTCGCAAATGGTATCGCAGTTACCATCCACTTCAAGTGGATGGTAACCCACTCGCAAATTGGAAGGGGTCCCATGGGACCCCTTCCCCTTTGCGAATGTACCCAAAACCATTTTTTCACTTGCCCTGAAAAAATACCGAAACTAAAGGTTTCGGTTCTTTTTTTAAGTGCAGCTCGTTTTCCTTTAAGGAAAACGGGCTACACTTAAAAAAAAAAAACTGCTTTATTGATAAAGCAGTCACGAACATGGAGGTCTGCTGACGACAGCAGGCCTCCATGTTTGCGAGTGCCTAGACTCGCTATGGGGCCGCAATTTGCGACCCACCTCATTAATATTAATGAGGTGGGTCATTGCGACCCCATAGCGACTCGCAGACGGTGTCTGAGACACCATTCTGCATACCAATTTGCGAGTTACAAATTTCGAGTCGCAGGGAATCGCAATTTGCAAGTCGCAAATTGGCATTTTTCTACATCTGCCCCTATATCACTACCTATTACTGTTGGTCCAGCCGTACCCTTATTTGCACAGAAGAAAATGATTGTAGGTAAAAGGGAGCAATGTCCCTGAATATAATGAGGACATAATGAAAATGCTCAGGTAGTCTCTCCTTTGGGAAAGACTTTTGATGGATCAAGATCATTGCTAGATCTTAGTCCATTTGCAGCACTTCAGATATTATGGCAGGGTCAAATATTAGCCAGAGTTTGACATTGTTGACACCTCAGACCCCGAATGCAGTTGCACAGCAGGTGCCAGCAGTCCAGGCAAGTAATATTTCATTGCAAGGATTGACAACTCAGCAGTTGACTGAATGGTTAAACAAACTGAATACCCTACAGAGTGCTCCTAAGAGAGAGGAGTGTTTGAATTATGCTAGGCTAAGCATGGAATTGAGTGAACAGGTTAGCATCCTACACAGAGACAAAATTCAGATATTTGTGCCCGAAGATTACGAGGGAAGTGAGCAGTGTGCATCAGAAATTAGCAGACTTGGCAGAGAAGTTCAGCATAGAAATAGAGAAAAAGAAGCATTTGAAAAGCAGTTACAGATTAGATTTTGAGGCTAAAGATTTTGAACATATGAGATCTGCCGGAATGAAGGCACACCTTAAGGAATTGCTTCAAAGTGCTCAGACTTGAGGAGCATTAGACAAATGGGAAGGCAGATGGGTAAAGAAGACAGACACGAGAAAAAGGGATTCTGTGGAGCCGACTGCAAATGTCCAGCAGGATAAAGATCCAGTGAACAATTTACCAATGACAGAGATTCCAGCAGGAAATTTTGTTCATGTCCCGTGAAACAGAGGTGGCATTCTATCATTTACAAATGATTATCCAATATTGAGAGAGAAGTAGAGTGGTATCAGCAGACAGACAGGTTTGTGAAACTTGTCAAGTGCCTGTGGGAAGACCTGAACACATTACTAGAGATAGTGTTTCCAGCTGATCTGTGAATTGAGTGTAAGAGGAGAGTAGATTGGCCAACAAGCGAACCGGAGAGAGACAAAAATACAGGTGCACCATCTCCTAAGATAATGAAATATTACTATAAGTTGATTGAATTTTTGAAAATGAGAATTTTGCCCAAGAATATTGATTGGCAAAGGATTGACAGGACAGCTCAGGAACCAAAGGAGTTGATACATGCGTATTAAGAGACATTGTTGCAGGCACTCAAGCATTACAGTGGTACAGAAACAATTGAGGCGAAAGACATGTTCCATTTCGTGTTCAGATTTGTGGAAGGATTGATACCTTAAATTAACCAGATGATTAAGAGTCATTTGATTTGTTGGCAAGCAAAGCTGATTGAAGAGGTGTTGCAGTATGCAAAATACTGTAGTGAGGACATTGAAATGAAGCAGAAAAATCTGGAAGAGAAGGTGATGGTGATGCAGATTAAAGCAGCTCAAACAAGAGTGCAAGGGAATTTTCCGCAACAGATACCACAGCAGCAGCAGCAAAACATGGTGTTTCAGCCCCAGATGGGAGGTAGAGGTCGTAGAGGAAATGTGAATCGTGGTCCAGACTTGGGTACTGTAGGGGTTCAGAACGATGTGTAGGGAATGAAGAAGGTATTGCCATGGCACGTTTGTGGAGCCGTTGGATATTGGAAACAGGAGTGTCCAATGATGGTGCAGGAAGGTGTTGTTCAGCAGACTAATGACATCAAGTCATTCCAGAAAGCGGGAGCACCGAGAGTGAGAGGTCCTAATCCAAATGTTCTGAATAATGTGAATCAAATGCAGAATTATCAGCCCATGCAGCAGGTGCAAATGCCACGTGTACAAATGACACAGATGCAGCCAATGCAACAGCAGGTTCCCATTGTACCTAGACAGCAAATTCAAATACCTCAAGCCCCAATGGAACAGCAACAGATAATGCTTCCTCCACAGGTCACAGGTCAGAGGCTTAACCAAAGTAGTAACACAGTGCATCAATTCTCATTACACAGTAAGAATGGAATAAATGATGATTGGATGAGCAACAGTTCAGATGAGGAGCTGTGGGTGCTTGCAACCTCCTTAGAAGTAGATCAAATAGGTCCCTATGTGAAGGGAAAGGTTATGGGTCACATAGTTTCATTCTTGGTTGACATGGGAGCTACACACTCTACAGTGAGAAGTGCAGAAGTTCCAAATTTACCCCTTTCAGGTAGAACAGTTCAGATTGTAGGAGTAGCGAATCAATATCTGACCAACCCGATTACAGAACTAGTTCAGGTTAAAATTGGCAACTTTCAGGGATTGCACATATTTTAGTCTGCAATTCAAGTCCGGTATCCCTACTGGGCAGAGACTTGCTGTGTAAAACGAAGTGTTTGATTACTTGTTCAAATGATGGAATTGAGATTCAGACAAATAGTGATGATGAAGATGACCAAGCCCCAGAGATAGAAGGTAAGACTACAAATGAGGAGTACCCGCTGATGGAATTTTCCCAATGTTCACAGTGAAGGAACTTCATTCTAATTTGCAGAGAATGGTTAAGGAGAAAGTGTGGGATTTGACAGGGAAAGAAGTAGGTCTGATAAAGGGAGTTGAGCCAGTTAAAGTTACTGTGAAGCCGAATGCAGTTTTTCCTAAACTTCTGCAGTACCACATGCCAGCAAGATGTCCTTATGAAAGTTGTCCAGAAAACTGCAGACTTTGTAAAACAGGGCGGTTTGAAGGAAGTATTGAGCAGTCCATGTAATTCACCGATAATGGGTTTGCAAGGCCTTGTTGAAAAGTTCGAATTGTCCAGGACTTGAGAAAAATAAATGAGATTGTGGTCAAATGTTGTGTCGTGGGGCCAAATCCAGCTGTGATAATGTTTCAGATTCCATGTGATGCTGAGTAGTTCACTGTCATTGATTTGTCACAAGCCTTATTTTCTGTGACTCTCCATGAGGATAGTCAATTTCTCTTTTGTTTCAAATTTCTGGATCAAGTTTATTGCTGGTGCAGAATTCCTCAAGTGTCACCTTCCATATTCAATGAGATTTTGAAAAAGAATTTGGAGTCATTGGAATTGCCTTTCCAATCGACCTTGGTGCAGTACATTGATGACTTGCTGATTGTGTCCAAAACAAGGGACGAAAGCAAGTATGCTCAATTGCCCTGTTGAACCATTTGGGAAAGAATGGTCACAAAGTGTCTCGATTAAATTGCAATGCTGCCAGAAAGTAGTGAAATACTTGGGTCACCAGATTGAGAAGGGTCCAAGAAAGATATCCACAGAAAGGATTAAAGCGATATTGCAGATAAATCCCCCCACCACACAGAGAGATGTCAGGATGATTTTAGGGATGGTAGGCTGCTACTGCCAGTGGATTCCAAAATTTTCAGTCATTTCTAGACCATTGCAGAAGCTGACTCATAAGGAAGTCGCTGATCCTATAGTGTCAGTCCAAGCTGGAATGAAAGCGTTCACTGAATTGAGAGAGAGTCTGTGCAAGGCTGCAGCTTTGGGTATGCCTGATTACATGAAACATTTCACATTGTTTTGTCATGAGCGTAATGCATGTTCTTTGTGTGTCTCGACACAGGTCCATGGAGGTTAAACCGCCCAGTAGCATATTCTTCAGCTACTTTGGACCCAGTTGCAGAAGCCTTACCAGGTTGTTAACTCACAGTTGCAGCAGTTGGTCAAAGCCTTGCACAGTGTTAAGGCATTGTGATGGGACATCCCCTGACTGTAATAGTCCTTCACTCTATTGAGATTCTACTTACAAGGACGAAAACCAAATATTTGACTGGTGCAAGGTTGACCAGATATGAAATGAGTATTTTAGGGTCTCCAAATGTGTCATTGAAAAGATGTACAGTGCTGAACCCGGCAACCTTACTTCCGAATGAAAATGTCGAAATCGAAAAGAAGGAAGATGTTCAGCATGATTGTCTTGAAGTAACTGACTTGTGCACAAAACCGAGAACTGACATTAGAGACACCTGATTGGAAAAAAAAGGACCAAATTATCTTTGTTGATGGCTCTTGTCTGAGAGACAATGCAGGGATACTGAGAGCAGGATATACTGTGTGCACAATTACTGGTATTTTGAAAGCTTCTTGGCTTCGAGGAGTGTCTTCTGCTCAAGTAGCATAACTGGTAGCCCTTACATCGAGCAGAAGTTACATTGCAGCTTCCGCCCTGAAGCTTCAGGACTAGTGGAACAGATGAATGGTATCTTGAAGTCAAGAGTTGCAAAGATGTGTGAGTCCACGAATTTGAAATGGCCTGACGCATTGCCTTTAGTGTTGATGTCAATGAGAAACAAACCCGACAGGAAGACAGGATTGTCGCCGTATGAAATCCTTATGGGCCGAGCCATGAGGTTGCCAGCGGTGTCTGCAAATGCACTTGTCAACATTACAGATGATGTGGTGTTGGACTACTGCAAAGGTTTGGCTGATGTGGTTCGTCTTTTCTCTCAGCAGGTGGAAGCCACCACCTTGCCACCGACCCATGACCCAGGGCACAATCTGAGAGTTGGAGACTGGATTGTGGTCGGAAACACATGAGGCAAACGTGTTTGGAGCCTCTTTGGAAGGGACCGTATCAGGTAGTTCTGACAACTACCATAGCTGTGAAGTGTGCTGGAATTCCAAACTGGATTCATGCAAGCCATACGAAGAAAGTGGCATGTCCACTGGATGATGTGGAAGAAGAGCTGTTGAGAGTACCAACAACAGCGAAACAAGTCTCAGGGCCAGGAAGAGAACAAAGGGGAACTGAGACCGGATCTGAGCCCGTTGAGGATGGTTCAGTCACTCCTGTGAAACACGAGGGAGAAGACCTCCAGGAAGGTGATGGAGAGCCTATCTCAATTGAGGCAGCAGGAGAGCCTAGTCAGAGAAGGGCCTTCCCAGAAGCAGATGATCTTGAGAGACAAACAGAGCAATTGCCAGACCCAGGGGGGAAAGTAATTGAGGTGGATCAGAGCCATTGTGATCTAACTCCTCCTGAACCGATTGCAGGTCCGTCAAGAGAAAATACTGCAGAACAAGGAGAAGGTTTAAGTTCGACTCTGAAGAGAACATTGACAAAAGGTCCACTGAAAGGAGATAAGTGGCCAGAGTCACAAGTAGAAAGAGAAAAGGAAGTGGTTGTTGAGGCAACAATCTAGGAAGAACTAGATACAACAAGGAGAGATCTAAGTGAAGGAGAATTGAATGGTGATCGAAAGTTGAAAAGGAAGAGAATAGCAAGTTGAAGATACGCAGGTCCTGAATGGCCGTTTGCAACTACAAGTGAGTGGCAGTAAGAGTTTTTTGGGGTCATTCTGACCCTGGCGGTCATGGACCGCCAGGGCCAATGACCGCGGAAGCACCGCCAACAGGCTGGCGGTGCTTCCATGGGCATTCTGACCGCGGCGGTACAGCCGCGGTCAGAAACGGGAAACCGGCGGTGTCCCGCCGGTTTCCCGCTGCCCCTGGGAATCCACCACGCAGCGCCGCCATGGGGATTCCGACCCCCTTCCCGAAAGCCTGGTTCTGGCAGTTTCCACCACCAGAACCTGGCTGGCGGGAACGAGTGTCGTGGGGCCCCTGGGGGCCCCTGCAGTGCCCATGCCATGGCACTGCAGAATGACCCCCTTTGTCTTTTTGGTTTAATAGAGCCATTTTGGGTCAGTATTTTGGCACTTGAAGGAAGCTGATGAACTGAACTGAGAGAAAATGTTTGAGAAAAGGAGACTGTTGGAAGTATCAGGAAGAGAATTTGATAACCTGATTTGACTTTTGAAACCTGATTTTGGCAAGCTGCTTACCAATTTTGTCAAAGGATCCTGGAAGACAGACTGAAAGCTGTAAATAACTGCTGAAAGAAGAGTTGTCTATTTTTTATTTTTTTTGCTGCAGTTTTCCTAAATCTTCTTCTGCTTTCTGTTTCCTTACAGATCATGAATGACATTAGCCAGCAGGGTAGAGATACTAGGCGCTGTAAATATATGAGTATTGCTTTGGCGATTATGTGTGGGAAATTGTTTGTGGTATTGATTGTGGATATGTCAGTTCCTGATAAGAGTGAAGTCACCATACTTCTGCTTTTGAGACCACTGCTGCACTAACGGCATTAGAAAGGTTTAGGTTAGATGAGAAGTATTTGTATTGGGTTACTAATGCGCAAGAATAACTTTCTTCTAATGTCTTCTATCGCTTATCGAGTGAGTATGTTGAGACGATGGATGCGAGGAATTGTTATGTGTGTACGCAGATTCCTTCATCAGTTGAGGAAGGAGTTACATATCATAGCTTGCCATTAAAGTAAGGAATAAGTTGTAGTCTGCTACTAACAAAGATTTTATAACCAGGGGTACATTCAGTACTTTTATTCAAACTAAGACATGGTGTTTTCCTTTGTCCCTATAATTAGGTATTAGAGTGAAGTAGCTAGGGATAATGACATAGTATTAGTTAGAGGTTTCTTTGAACCTACATTGACGTTTGGCACAGCTTACGCACACAGGAATAATCCGACATGCTTGCTTACACCTTTAGAGAAAAGCTTCTTAGATTACACAGATGGCAAGAGGAAAGCATTGAAGGAGAAGTTAGAAAAAGGCTTATAGAAAAGCACTTACAGGAATGATTATGCTTATAGTGCAATTAAAACGCAAGGGAAATTAGCTTTAGATGCGCAACATGGAAGGAAACTCTGTATATACAGGCCTAAATCATGCACTGACACTTTATTTGTGGGGACGAGTGAATGTAAGCATGTATTTTTGTTTCAGAGTAAATGAACGTTTATGTTGAACAGACAGGACCTGGCGATTCCTGGAATTTATTATATCTGTGGCATTAATGCTTATTACCGTCTTCCAAGAAGATGGTATCGGACGTGTTATTTGGGGATTGTTTTCCCAAAGATTTATCAAATGGATGATTTGAAAAAGTTTCAGAAAGTGACTGAATTACATCATATGAGACAGAGGAGGGAGTCCTCTTCTGGTATAGTAGAGATTTATTTGGAGCAGTGATGCCTTCAGTGGGAGTCATTCTGAATTCGATAAACATTCGAAAGTTGTCTGCTATTATGGATAACACGCTGACAAATCTTTCAGGAGCCATACTCCTGATAGATACTGACTTAGCTGCTGATAGAACTGTGACTCTTCAGAATCGGCTTGCGTTAGACATTCTTTTAGCGAAGGATGTTGGAGTCTGTAGGATGATTAATTCTAGGCATTGTTGTTCATATATTCCTGATAAAAGAAGAGAATTTAGAGACTTCCGACTGATTTGAAAGAATTGAAAGAACCAGGTGTTTGGGAAAAGGTTGGCAAAGGTTTTGGTTCAGTGGGAAATTGGCTCAGCAACATTTGGAATGGGATATTATTGAAAATCTTACAGGGGTATTAATTATTGTGGCTTGTCTACTTGGAGTATGGGGATTGTGTAAATTATGCAAAAGGATTAAATGGAAAAGGCCAAAGAATAATCAGAAGAGGGAAGAAAAGAAAATGGAAATATTGTACAGGGAAAATTCAAAAAGGGAACAAAAATATGAAGGGACAACATTTACAGAATTTTAGCTGCTGTAAAAGTTTGTGGATGGTAGTTAGTGTGATGACACATTTAGTCATCAGAGGAGGGATTGCTAGCAGAGGCATATTAATAAAAATTATTAATGGGTGTTCGTGTATTCTGAATAAGGGGTTAGTGTGGAAAATATAATAATGTAGAAAAATAATGCACTCATTTGAAAATGTGATTACGAACAGTAGCTGCCAATGTTCACAAAGGTTATGGGTTATGTTCTAGCTTTATTAATTGTAAGCCTTAACATAGTGAAGGCCTTGGCCTACTTGCCAGGCCTCATGTCAATGCTATATTTCTTAACGTTTAATGAATGGGTGTCCTAGAGAGTTAAACTGTGATTTTCCATTTTGCATTGTTTAAATGTGCTCATAACTAAAAGTTCTCATTTGAACCTACTGCTAGAAGATGCTGTTCCTGCTAATGTAACATTTTGTGTGTAATGCCAGTGAGACTGACTTTCTCAGGAGGAGAACAATTGAGATACTGACTAGAATGGAAGCTGCAACAATATTGTTACCCGACAAGCCGGATGATGAGGACATTGCAGGGCAAACAATCAATAATATGTGAATGGAGTAATAGTAGAATTCATAGATTTGAAGTTTTATTTTTATTGGAAAAAGTGTGAACATGTAAATAACTGACCAGTGGGGATTTGAGACATAGTTTACTAGTTTTAATTTAACAGAACTGCACAGGAAAGGGATAGCTCATTCTTGCCCATTTAGCATCCTGACAAGAGAAATGCTTAACTTTAATGCTTATGCTAATCTGGTGTTAGTTAAGGATCCCCATTATTGAAATTGTGCTAATAGGGAATAAATGCTTGATGAATTTCTCTGCTGAACTCGAATGTATATAATCACTTTGACGCAGTTGACTTTGCTATTAATTTGTACCATAACCTTAGAACGTGTTGTAGTTCAAGCTTTGATTAGATTATGTTTCTTCCGCCGCTTTGGACAGCCAGTATTGTTTCTGTATGTGTTTCATTTAATATTGAGATTAATCTACATTACCTTAGCATTGTTAGTATAGGGAAAAAAAATATTCTAACTTTTACTAAAAGGTGTGGTTATTCATGATTGAAAGGTCATGATGTGTGACAAATAATGACTCTAGTGATTATTACTTACATTGATTGTTGTTGATTATTGATAATGTGTACTGGTTATTGAGTATTAAGTTGCATGTACTGGAGCAATGGTAAGAACATCTTAATTGCGAGTCAAAAAGTTAATCGACCTATCCGCGTCCCCTTGTAAGTTTACTTATTAAGGTCAGACGGGCTAACACCGGTAATATCATGGAAAAATGTGACCTCATTATGGTTTTCATGGTCTTCTTTACAGTTAAGATTAGCCATGCTTTTGCAATTCTTCTTTTTAAGCTTGTAGGACAGCAGAGCCAAGAGGAACACGACAATTGCACCTGTTCTCTTCCCATAACATAACAAGCATGACAAAACCAAGAGGCATAGCTTGCATAAGGTTTGCACACTAAAGAACACATCGTGAGGGAACTCATACACCTCTAGAGTCCAAAAAGTGCATAGAGACAATTACATCTTTAGACACCTGTTAAAATAGGCACATACGCACAGTAAAACAGACATATGGGCAACAATGGATGCAGATATACAGACACCCACGTGGATAGAACAGCAAACATAAAGGCACACATGCACATAGACAACCATGCAGTATATATATTACTACCCAGGCAGACTGACCAACAGATACAGACGCCCATGCACAAATGCCAACAGCGCGATGAAGGTATGCCTGTTTGGCCGTATGCTGTGATCCTCTATAGTCATTCCTTGTACAAAGTCTACTACTCCTGGAGCTGGAAGATATATTTTATAAACTTCAATCATAGGCTTAAAAGTGTGAAGACGACTGGCCGATTAGCTAAGGGAAGCACTTGTTTGTAGTTTACAGGACACTCAGTGCATCTATAGATTTAGATGATGCAAACAATTAAAGCTAAATTCTGTTCTGTGTTAAAATCTAACAACTGTAATGGATGGTAGGTGCAATCATTGCTCTCAATGACAGGTGGTTATTATGCTTGCTGCTGATCAACAAACACACAGACACATGTACACAGCAAAGAGACACAAATGTTCACTTGTGCACAGATCAACACTCAATCGTTCTCTTGTGCTACAGAAGGTTCTGACATCACCATGTGCTTATCAACTACTGGGCATCAGCCCATGCTCACTGCTGCCTATAACACTGTTTCTTCTAATGCACCAAATCAGGTATCCATTTGAACACCCTGTGTTCTTTGCTGTGCATCAGCTTGTCCTCCCAGATGCACAACACCAAGGGGCATATTTATACTCTGTTTGCGCCGGAATTGCGTCGTTTTTTTTGACGCAATTCCGACGCAAAACTAACTCCATATTAATACTTTGGCGTTAGACGCGTCTAGCGCCAAAGTCCATGGAGTTTGCGTCATTTTTTAGCGTGGACACCTACTTTGCGTTAATGATATGCAAGGTAGGCGTTCCCGTCTAAAAAATTGACTCCGAGGCATGTTCGCCGTATTTACACTCCCGGGCAAAATTCACGCCCGGGAGTGGGCGGGTCAAAAAAAATGACGTACGGCCACTTTTGCGCCGTTTTTTAGCGCCTGGACAAGGCAGGCGTTAAGGGACCTGTGGGCTCGGAAGGAGCCCAGAGGTGCACTCTCATGCCCCCAGAGACACCCCCTGTCACCCTTGCCCACCCCAGGAGGACACCCAAGGCTGGAGGGACCCATCCCAGGGACATTAAGGTAAGTTCCGGTCAGTATATATTTTTTTGTTTTGTGGCATAGGGGGGCCTGATTTGTGCCCCCCTACATGTCACTATGCCCAATGACCATGCCCAGGGGACAGAAGTCCCCTGGGCATGGCCATTGGGCAAGGGGGCATGACTCCTGTCTTTGCTAAGACAGGAGTCATTTCTATGGGGGTTGGGAGTCGAAAAAAATGGCGCAAATCGGGTTGAGGCGAAAAATTTGCCTCAGCCTGACTTGCCCCATTTTTTGGCACCCAAGCTCCATATCCCCCTACGCCGGCGCTGCCTGGTGTACGTCGTTTTTTTCCACGCACACCAGGCAGCGCCGGCGGCTAACGCCGGCTAACGTCATTGATTAAATACGGCACCCGCATGGTGCTTCAGAATGGCGTTAGCCGGCGATAATTTTTTTGACGCAAAACTGCCTTAGCGCAGTTTTGCATCAAAAAGTATAAATATGGCCCCAAGTGCTTCTGGTGTACATCAGCCTGTATCTCTGTTGGCGCATCAGACCTTAATAAGTAAACTTACAAGGGAGACGCGAATAAGTTGATAAACCTTTTGACTCACTTTGAGGTTTTCCAGCCATATATCCCATACATGCAGATCAATAATCAATAACTATCCATAACATTAGAAATCAATAGGAGTCAGAAATTTGTCACACCCCATGACCTTGCAGTCATGAATAATCACACCTTTATGTAAAATTTGTAACATTTACTCACTATATTAACGATGCTAATGTAACATAGGTCACCCTCAAAATCAATTGATAAACATTCATAAACAACACTGGCTGTCTAAAGCGGTGAAAGAAACACAATCTAATAAAAGCTTGAGCTACTACACTTTCTAAAATTACAGTACAAATTAATAGCAAGAATAACTGCACAAACAATATTACATGCATTTAGTCTCAGCAAGGAAAAGACATCAGCTGTTATTTCATTTAGCAAACTTCATCAGTGAGCTCCCTAACTAGCACCAGATTAGAATAGAATGTTTGGGCTTCATGCTAAATAATTTGAAAAACATCTAACTATAGCTCTATCAAAACCGCACGGTTGGGACATAGAAACAAAAGCAAATAGACATAGTAAACATCATCCTCAATTGGATCGGCAAGCTACAATAGTCTTCTTCATCGAGACATCAGTCTGGTCAGCAAGGCATCAGGATTCAGCATCAAAGTTCAGAAAAGACAAAGGCGGTCATTCTGACCGCGGCGGGCGGCGGTCGCCGCCCGCCATGCAGTTACCGCCGAATGACCGCCCGCACCGCGGCGGTCATTCCAACTTTCCCGCTGGGCCGGCGGGCGACCGCCAAAAGGCCGTCCGCCGGCCCAGCGGGAAAGCCCCTGCAACGAGGAAGCCGGCTCCGAATGGAGCCGGCGGAGTTGCAGGGGTGCGACGGGTGCAGTGGCACCCGTCGCGATTTTCACTGTCTGCTAAGCAGACAGTGAAAATCTGTATGGGGCCCTGTGAGGGGGCCCCTGCACTGCCCATGCCAGTGGCATGGGCAGTGCAGGGGCCCCCAGGGGCCCCACGACACCCGTTCCCGCCATCCTGGTTCTGGCGGTGAAGACCGCCAGAAACAGGCTGGCGGGAAGGGGGTCGGAATCCCCGTGGAGGCGCTGCAAGCAGCGCCGCCATGGAGGATTCCCTGGGCCAGGGGGAAACCGGCGGGAAACCGCCGGTTCCCCTTTTCTGACCGCGGCTTTACCGCCGCAGTCAGAATAGCCCAGGAAGCACCGCCAGCCTGTTGGCGGTGCTTCCGCTGACCGCCAGGGTCGGAATGACCCCCAAAGTCTCTCTAATGAGTAAAGTTAAGCACGGCTAAGAAAGTAATAGCCAAAATGGCTCTTTGGGCAGTTCGAAAGAAATGGCGCATCTTCTCCTGGTGCAGTCTGGCTAAGTTAGATCTCCTAAAACTACTTCCCACATCTTAATTGGTCAGGGGATTGCATGTTCACACTTTGTCCAATGAACTAAAACTTAAAATCTATATTTCTACTAGTACAAGGTTCACATGTTGACGATAGGCTCCTCTTGTCCAGCTCCCGTCATTCGACTCGTCAGGTATAAATATTGTTGCTACTTATACTCCAGTCAGTGGGTTCATTGTCTCCTCCTGGGAAAGTCAGTCTCACACATACTACATTGAACAGTGTTGCATTAGCAAGTACAGCATCTTCTAGCAAGCAGTTCTCATGAGAAAGACTTTTAGCTACGAGCACATGGACAGTACAGTGGAAAATCACAACTTAGTTCTGTAAGCAGACATTTTATTAAACGCCTAAGAAATGTAGCTTGACATGAGGCTGTACAACTAGGCCAAGACCTCGTTAAGTTAAGGCCTATGATTGATAGAGCTAATAAATAATGCATAACCCCTAACATGACACATTGCTACATTAATCAAACAAAAGCTCAACATTTCATATTAATAAGCCAATAGTAAGTAAACATTGATGGCCACTCAGGTGGGCGCAGCTTCAAATACATGCATTATTATTCTCTAAGTTACTATATTTTCTACGCAATTTCAACACTCAAACAATACATGAATAATCATTATTAATTTCAGCGTTAACGACTCCCTGAACGGAAGCACATTATTCCGCGCTTCCCTCCTGCGAATCACCATGTAGTCCTTTGTCCCATATCATCATTGAGCCACATGCTGCACACCACGCTATGCTTCCTTGATGCAAATAATGTTATGCAAGTTGCTGCATATCAGCCATACTCTTGGGTGCAAACATACTGCCCTATGTCATTGTGTAAGTAACTCAAGCAGTTCTGTTCTTTCTTGATATTCTGGTTCTAGCTGCAGGGCCATTTAAGGCACGGGCAAGTGAGCTATTGTCCACAGTTCCCAGCATCCAAAGGCTCCCCGGTAAAGTGATCAAGATAGAAGAACTGCCATAAAACAATGTGCATGAAAGTTAGTTTGCCAGCTGGGCATGGACACTTCACATTTGAATGGAAGACACCCGACACCTTGAGTTTTTGGCTGCATTTATGTACTTCCTTTTCTGAAAGCCAACATATAAATCAATATTTTTGGTACCACCAGCCTTGATTTAGCTCAAATGATTAATAAAATCAAATTTGCAACAACAGGGGCTCACAAATCTTTAAGATGGCACTGAAAAGGCCCCCAGCACGGCCCTAAGTTAAGTTAAAACTCATTCGAGCTAAGTTGCTCATAAGATCAAGCGACAAGACAACGCTGCTGAATTGCTGAATGCATTAAATAGTGAAATGCAGGAAATGGGAATGTTGTGCCAGTATCTTAAATTCAGCTTTTAGAATGATGCAGGATGCCAACGAATTTCTATTTCAGGCTAACAAAGCTTCCACTTAAGGCTGTTCTGTAGCTTAGTTTAAAATATCCAATTCCAGCAGCCAAGTTTCCCCTCAAGACCGTTTTGGAGCTACTGTTTGATTAACAACCAATCCCATTGTCCCATCCATTTCCCCAGCCTCTTCTACCTGGAAAGTGAAGTCAGCTTCAACCACAATCCCAGACAACAACAAACATTCTCAGTTCCTCCCGTAACCTAAAATATCTATCGAGTCCCCACAATCATCTTGGTGTGGGTGAAATTCCTATAGTTTGTTTTTGCGTAATTTTGCAAAATATTAAGGAAAATAAGCATAATTACACAAAATACAAATCTATCATTTTGCGCTATATTTTAGCGCAGATTGGGCCTGATTACAACTTTGGAGGAGGGTGTTAACCCGTCCCAAATGTGACGGATATCCTGCCCACCGTATTACGAGTTCCATAGAATATAATGGACTCGTAATAGCGGGTGGTATATCCGTCACATTTGGGACGGATTGACACCCTCCTCCAAAGTTGTAATCAGGCCCATTGTGTCCTTGTGCCAACTTTTGACGGAGGTCAAATTTGAACAAAGCATGATGAACAGCAGCGCTCACGTTTTGGTTTTCTGTAAATTTTTACAGTGAATGGTATTATTCGCAGTAAATTTGTCCTGCGATTCATTTGTAAATTACATGAAGTGGTGTAAAAGCACAATTTCAGGAATGTTGGGTAACACGTGTAATGTGAAATTTCCAAAAGTACATTAATTACACTAGCATAACTTGAATTACTCCCTGGCCTACAATCAACTTGCCCCTGAATAACCCTGAAAATGATGCTCTTCAGGAGGATGTTGAAAGAAGTCCCACCTAAGCACATTAGGGAAATAAATAGGTAAGGACTGGAAGAACACAAACTTGCTTGCTGACCGAACTGCATCTCACATTCTATTTAAAAAATACCGAGTGACAATGTTCATGGTGCACAATAGCTACGTATTAATACTGATTAGAACATTGGAAGTTGGCAGCTCCATTGAAAACAATGGAGTGCTGCAGGCTTTTACTGGCTGGTAAAAGCCCGCAGCGCCAACATTCCAATGTTCGCTTTGTTCACAGCAGCAGCTGTGAACAAAGCCTCACTGAGCCCGAGGGGATTTTAATCCCCTCGGGCTCCGTGAGCAATTTGTTTTTTTTAACAGAACATTCTGCCCTGAGTGGCAGAATGTTCTAATAGCCTTAGAACCCGCCGTAGCGGGCTCTACCGGCTATTAAAGGCTCTTTCCCTTGTTAAATGCCCTCGCCTTCGGCTCGGGCCTTTAATAGCCGGTAGAGCCCGCTACGGTGGGTTCTAAGGCTATAATAGAGATGTCAACATCTCGCAGATACTGTTGCAAATATTTAAAGAACTGTTGCCACCCCTTAGCTGAGAACACTGTAGTTCCTTTCCAAGAAATGTGTCACTGTCCAAAGCTATTCTTTGATTCCAAAGTGGGCAATCTCAGGTTGAACTTACAGCCTTTCAGTTACAATTGGAGGTCATCACGACATTCATAAAGGCATCTCAGTTTGGTTCAAAAATGTAATTGACTATGACTGCCATCCTCTTGGAGTCAGCACCTATTTTGTATTCTTAAGAGTCCAACTTTCTCAACCTCCACCCCACGGATAACAGCAATGATAGTGACTAAATCAGTCACCAGACACATCACATTATTGCCTTACTTTGAGTCACGGGTGAAATATAGAACTTTGGGAACAGGAAATCTTTGAGAAAGGAGAAGAGCAGTTTATCTGGCAAGTTGGTTGAGGTTGCTATTCTGTAAATGATTTATCTTATAATAAGTCTCCTCTTGAAATTGAACCTGTCTGTGTCACCACCTTCACATTGGTGACTAGTGGGAGTCACCCAGACTTCAACAACCCAAGATTAATAACTCTACTGGCTGTTCACAGCGTTTGGCTTATTTTGCTGGCAACTGTTTCAGCTTCTTCAACTGGTTTAACGGTCCAGTTTGTGACACGGTACTGTCTCTATCAGATTTGTGACACTCGGTGTTTCACTGAACTTTGCACATTTCTCTGCCCTAAACGCAAGGCCTTGACGGTTAGCTTCATCACAAGGTCAAATTCACTGCGAGTAGGATAGTCACAGCGTGAGCTCAGAGATATCACCAGCAGAACTAGGTGCGTGCTCTGCCAGGTGCTAGAAGGAGCATGTGCAGTGGCAGTATTCCACACCACGTGGACAGCATGGTCAAGGAGGAGCATGAGCAATAGAAGCAATTCTCACAGTGCAGCCAGCAGCACGTATAAACCGCATGATCAAGGAGGAGTGCAGGCGGCACGGCGACTGCAATTTCCTGGTCAACTCAAGTCAAGTTTTTCTCTGCAGTGTGTCAGAATCACATTTTCTTCCTAATTGACATCTTCTTGCCTGCTTTCTTCACGGTGGAGGAAGTGTTGGTCATGTGACCTCGGACTTTCAAACTTGATTGTCTCAGAGCCCTCAAACCTGATTGGCCCTGCCTACATCACCGGGAAGTTGTTCCTATATCCTATTTACATCATTTTGTGGGATCTGTGTACAAACACTTTGATTGTCACTGTGCACTGGGTTTTATTCACTTGTTTCGCTCGGGTATTATTTAGAATACAGGCAAGTAAAGTAGACATCTTTGTTTGTTATTTTGGTAGAATTTTGTTTTCTTTCTCTTGCAGATAATCAATATGGAGGATTGGAAAACTGTGATTTTTATAAACTCACTGCATATTTTATGTTAGGTCTATTACTGTTATTGTATTTGTTCAAGATGCAGGGAGTTTGTGCTCCTCCCTTTTTCTTATTCTCTCCAGGGTAACCAGTCATACAATGGTCCAAATAGAAAAAGGGTTTCATTCATTACTCTAGGGTATGTGGCACACAATTGAGTGTCAAAAGGAAAACATCTCTAAGAATGCATTTTTGGGGGTCAGATTGTCAGGAGTTATTTTAGCACTAGCCAGCTCTATTTAATGAAGAGGTACAGCATTTTGGAATTTTGTACCAAAAAGTTACTATCTTCCCAAAGTGAGTACAGTTTTAGAAAGGTATCACTTTAGGAAGAGGATGCAGAGGGAAGGTGAATCAGTGGAAGAATGCATTTCCTCTTTGCACATGTTACCATCCACTTGCAATTTTGGAGCATCACCCCAATAACGGCTCCCTGATCAGTTCACGCTGGGGTTCTCAATTGATAAGGCTAAAAAATCAATACAGAGAAAAAATAACCATAATTTAAGGGATGCTTTAATGAATGCTAAAACATGCGAGCATTCAATAGTTTGCATGAAGATAATTAAAAAAGACAAGGTTTTAGTTGAGAAGGGCAATGTAGATAAGGTTCGTCTATTCAAAGCACATGTTAAGAAGGATGCTGTTAAAAAAGGCGATACTAAAATATTCAAGAAAAGCACTATAAAATGTTTTAGATGTGGGAACACCACCCATGTGGCCAACTTCAAGAATTGCCCAGGGTGGAAAGCGTGGTGCAAAAAGTTTGGGAATAAGGGTCACTTCATTAATTGCTGTAGAACAAATTTCATAGTCAAACAAAAAATGAGAGCACTAAGCTATGACTCTGACAGTGAATGTGAAGAGTGAGGGCCCTTTTCAGGAGGTCCTGCTGGAAGGAATGTCTGTGAGTAAGATTTTTGACTCTGGGGCTAAGTTCACCTTGGAACCTGTTGGACCTGGCTTTTTGACAGGGTCATCCCCAAACTTTTTGCCTCCTTCCTCCTATTTTTTCTGACCTGTTGTTGTTGGCTTTTGAACTCTGGTCACTTTACCACTGCTAACCAGTGCTAAAGTGCATATGCTCTCTGTGTAAATTGTACTGTTGATTGGTTTATCCATGATTGGCTATTTAATTTACTTGTAAGACCCTAGTAGAGTGCACTATATGTGCCTAGGGCCTGTAGATTAAATGCTACTAGTGGGCATGCAGCACTGGTTGTGCCACCCACTTCAGTAGCCCCTTAACCTTGTCTCAGGCCTGCCATTGCAAGGCCTGTGTGTGCAGTTTTACTGCCACTTCGACTTGGAATTTAAAAGTACTTGCCAAGCCTAAAACTCCCCTTTTTCTACATATATGTCACCCCTAATGTGTGCCCTAGGTAACCCCTAGAGCAGGGTGCTGTGTGGGTAAAAGGCAGGACATGTACCTGTGTAGTTTATATGTCCTGGTGGTGTAACACTCCTAAATTCGTTTTTACACTACTGTGAGGCCTGCTCCCTTCATAGGCTAACTTTGGGGCTGCCCTAATACATTGTTGAAGTGACAGCTGCTGATCTGAAAGGAGCAGGAAGGTCATATTTAGTGTGGCCAGAATGGTAATACAAAATCCTGCTGACTGGTGAAGTCGGATTTAATATTACTATTCTAGAAATGCCACTTTTAGAAAGTGAGCATTTCTTTGCACTTAAATCTTTCTGTGCCTTTCAATCCACGTCTGGCTAGGTTTAGTTGACAGCTCCTTGTGCATTCACTCAGACACACCCCAAACACAGGGTACTCAGCCTCACTTGCATACATCTGCATTTTGAATGGGTCTTCCTGGGCTGGGAGGGTGGAGGGCCTGCCCTCACACAAAGGACTGCCACATCCCCTACTGGGACCCTGGCAGACAGGATTGAATGGAAAGGGGACCTGGTGCATTTCTTAGCCACTCTTTGAAGTCACCCCCACTTCAAAGGCACAATTTAGTATAAAACAGGGCCTCTGCCCTACCTCATCAGACACTTGCTGGAGAAGAAACCTGAACCAGAAACTACATCCTGCCAAGAAGAACTGCCTGGCTGCTCAAAGGACTCACCTGTCTGCTTTCTACAAAGGACTGCTCCCTTGCTGTTGGCCTGCTGCCTTGCTGAACTCTTGTCTGGCTGTAAAGGTGCTCTCCAAGGGCTTGGATAGAGCTTGCCTCCTGTTCCCTGAAGTCTCAGGACCAAAAAGACTTCTCTTTTTCATTTGGACTCTTCGTGCGCAGAACATTTTGACGCACAGCTTGCTCCGCGGCGAGAAAATCGCCGCACACCGATGCTGCTCGACGCAAGGCCTACAGGGCGACCGGAACTTCGATGCACGGCCTCGCATGGACAATGCCACCCGACTTCCAGAGGGGAAATCGACGCGACGCCTGCCGTGAGAAAGAAAATTCCACGCACAGCCTCCCGGAACGACGCGCAGCCGGAAAACAAGCCGAAGAATCCACGCACAGACCCTGGTAATCCCGCGATCCATAGAAGGAGACGGTCCGCGTGCCGGAAAATGACGCACGTCTTCCCAGAGTGAAAAATAACAACGCAAGTCTGTGTGTGAAGGGGCGCAACCGACGCACACACCATTTTTTCACGCATTGCATCTTCTGCGGCCCTCTGCGGAGATTTTCCACTCCAAACCAGGTACTTTGTGCTTAAAAGAGACTTTGTTTACTTTCTAAAGACTTAAGACACTTCATATCACTTTTTAGTGATATCTTTACAAATTCATAATGCATCTTTGATCGTTTTGACCTGCAAATACCCAGATAAATATTATATATTTTTCCAAACACTGTGTGGTATATTTTTGTGGTGCTATATTGTGTTATTGTATGATTTATTGCACAAATGCTTTACACATTGCCTTCTAAGTTAAGCCTGACTGCTCGTGCCAAGCTACCAGAGGGTGGGCACAGGATAATTTGGATTGTGTGTGACTTACCCTGACTAGAGTGAGTGTTCTTGCTTGGACAGAGGGTAACCTGACTGCCAACCAAAAACCCAATTTCTAACAGAACCCAATAGCTTATTTGATTCTAAGTTAAAAAGCAAAGTAAAATAGTGAAAATCTGATATTAAGCTGAAAGGATATGGAAGAAAGCCCATAGACTTTATAGGATAACTTCATGGTTGCCTGGAGGTTTCTGCCAGACTGGTGGCTGGAAAACTGTACATCTCCATGAAAGGGGATTCCATTATAAGCTGGTTTCATCAGAGGGACTTGAAGGGGTATTTGGACCCCAATGAGTCATCTTAGGTGAGGCTCAAAGAGATTGTCAATGAAGTGAGTGAAGTGATAGGAAAGAATAAATGTGGCTCTCCAGGTGAGAATTGTGCAGAAGAGTTTCCAAGGGTGTTTCTAAAAGACCTGGAATGAAAAAAAAAATCTGTGTGCACCTTATAAAACTCAAAGCAAATTTGGTGTCAACGATATGCAAGGTCAGGAATGTGCAATTAATAATAAAAGAGGATATGGCTAAATAATTAAATAAGCTAAAGAATAGTGGGATCAAGGAAATAGGGGCATCTGAATTGTTGGTGCTAGCAGTGATGGCACGAAAGGTGAGTGGTGAAACAATATTATGTGTAGACCACATGAAATGGAATAAGAGTGTCATAGTAGACCACTACCCACTCCCCAACGTTAACGAGATGTGGTGTTCACTGGGGGAGCCAAGTATTTTTCCTCATTTGACCTCACCTCAGTATACCATCAAGTGAAGTTACACCCTTTGTCCCAGGATTTGACATTGTTTGTAACACATTTTGGTGCATTCAAATATGTAAGGATGCCCTTTGGATTAATGTCAGTGGCATCGGTCTTCCAGTCAGTCCAAAATATTTTATTCAGCTCAGCAGAGCCATAAAAGCCACAAACAAATAATTATACATAAATCAGTTAAAAATATAAATAACAATATCAAGATAAAACACATAATACAAAAACTAATTAAATGTACTAATTTGAATGGCACTGAGGATGAAATTTAACACAGCATAAATCGTCACTTCACATCCCAGATCATGTAAATATGAATATGCTAGAAGACTGGACTTAATACCTGAAGCCAAAATCACAGAGCGAAGAAACCTTCTCCTGGGTACACTATGTAAATTACAAAAAAGAATAAAGTGCAAAGTGCTTTGAGGAGATTTACCGTCACATGTACACGGCAAACGTTTTCTGAACCAAGTACCTTGAATGGGGAATGTGACTAAGAAATGTATAGACTTCAGACGGAATCTGGACGATAAAAATCTATGCCGCTCGGATGAAAGGATTGTGAGGTACAGCGTAGGGTGAAGCGGCTGCAGCAACAAACTCTCTGGATACCCTGATATCTTACTAGTCATATTCAATTAGAAAACATAATGCTAGTATAACTCCTTAGTTCTATCTTTCGCTGTGACTGAAAGAGATTTGGGAGCATGGAAATATTCCCGAGGTGGGAAATTTGAGTTTTAACATACCTGAGCCAAGGAATATCAATAGACCGGGCCAGTGACAGACAGTCAAAATCATAGATCTGCAAAACTGAGCTTCAGGATTCAGCCATACTCTGAGCCCAACCAATAAGGGCTGTACTCTTATACAGTCAGTTATACACCTCAGGCCAACCTCATTATGACAGCGTGACCGCTAGCAATTGCCTCAAAAATGTATTCTGCATTACCTGGAGGCTCATATTGTTGTTATAAACCCAGATCCTGGCTCCAAACAATGCAAAGAGAACATTTACACTTAAAAAAAGCCATTATTTCCCTCACTGGTTTATGGCCCAACTTCTTTGAAAACCTGAAAACAGCATCTATGGCTCTTTGAAATTGTACAACATAAACACACATTAAAAATTTCCAATTAAAATCAATCGGGACCCCAAGATAAGTAAAAATAGGGACTTTTAAGATTTCTGAGTCCTCTAGGACCAATTTCTTAGTTTTAGATACCTTGGGGCCACTCCTCATCACATAAGACTGCCCATAAAAGTATCAAAAGCATCCAACAGAGATTGGAGGCCGTTTCCTGTCCTCGAAATTAGGGCAGCATCATCCGCGTAGAGTAATACAGGGATTGGTTGGGAATTAATAAGTGGCAAATCTTTCCCTGCCCTATGCAGATAGTCTTCCAAGCCATTCATGTAGAGAAGATAAAAGAAAGGGTTCCAACACACATCCTTTGTCCCTCCTTTTAAAGAGGAAAATTCCTCCATTAAATCGCCCTCCTGACTGTATCGAACTCTAGCCAAAGTACAAGCCTGGAGTCTGCTGAGAAGAGAAATTATACATTTGTCCACCCCCAGGTCTGACATAACAGCCCACAGTTTGGCTCTGTCAACTGTGTCAAAAGCACAGGACAGATCCATAAAGGCTAGATGAACTCAGCCTTTTTTGGCCTTGGTATATTTTTGTACTATCAGAGTCAAATTCAAGGTCTGTTTAATTGTACCGAACCCCAGATGAAACCCAAACTGAACCTCTGATAAACAATGAGTATCCACAGCCCAGTTCTCCAGTTTTACTAACACCACTCAGCCTAAAATCTTTACAGAGCTGTCTAAGAGGGAACCTGGGTGATAAGAATGTGGTTTGGTCTTATCCCCCTTCCTAAAAATGGGTAAAATAATCCCCTCTCTCAAAGTGTCAATCAAGGGGCCAATCACAGCAAAACTTAAAATGCTGGTAAGTAGAGGTCCCCAAAATTCTGGAAGGGTTTTATATACATCAGCAGGTATTCTATCAGGTCTGGGGGCTTTGCCGGAAGGGCACTCTTGAATGGCCTTGCATCGGTCTTCAAAGGGTAATGGAACATGTGTTAAAGGGGTTACATGTTACAAAGGTCTACTGGGACAAAATACTAGTTTGTGGAAGCACTCCTGAGGAACATGATGAGAGAGTGGGAGCTATGTTGCAAAGGACTGAATCCAGTGTATTAACTCTGTACATTTTATGTGCCAGATATTGAGTATTTGGGTCATTTGATCTCAGAGAAGGGCATACATCCCAAACAGGATCTGGTAGATGCCATCAGTACATTCCCAATCCCTCTAACAAAGAGGAACTTTGGACACTTCTGGGCCTGATGGAATACTATAGCAAATGTATTTTGAACTTTGCTGGGAAAAGTGAAAACATGGGGGATCTGTTGAAGAAAGGAAAAGAGTTTGTGTGGAGCAAGAGGTGTGAAGAACAATATTTGAGTCTGAAATCCTGTTTGCAAAATGCCCCATGTCTAAGTAATTTTGAGCCAGGCCAAAGGACCATTTGGCTGACAGACACCAGTTCCAAAGGACTTGGTGGGGTACTGTTACAAAAGACTAATGGTAAAGAAAGAGTTGAGATAATCTGTAATTGAAAAGGGGGCTCTAGCTATATATTGGGTCATGAAGAAACTAAGAACAATGTTTCCAAAAGAATGTGCAAATGGGTGGTTGCACTTCAATAATTTGGCTTTGATACTATCTATATTCTGGTAGTCAAGAACTCTATAGTGGATTGCTTTTCTGGATTGTGTGGTGACAATGAAGGGAAACTGTCACTTGAAAGTGATGATTGGGAAGATGCACTGTGGGAGTACTATCGGAAAGTGTTTGAAATCACAAATGGCATAACACAAGAAAAAGAGTGGTTGGAAGAGATGCAAGCTGATTCCAATTTGCAAGAGGTAATGCGTATGATAAAGGAATGTTGGTGCTTGAAAAATGATTGTGAGGACGGAGTTAAATCATTTTGGTATATTAAAGATGACAAGCTCTATGGAAGGTTTTTTGTTGAGAGGCAGTAGGCTTGTACTTCCCAAAAGTTTGAGAGAACAGATAATTTAGAAAGCTTGCCTAGAGTCACACAGGAATCTCAAAAAACTAAAGAAGGAGTGCACAAAGATTACTGGTGGCTGGGAAAGAAGTAAATGGTGGAATGAATTGTAAGAGGATGTTGTGAGTGTTTGAGCAGTGAAACAGTGCTATTGTATCACACGTAACCTCTGGCCTTATGTAAATTACCAGTGGGTCCTTGGAAGAGATTGCTTTAGATACTGTGAGGTCTATAAAATTATTGAGTGTGGATCATTACTTCTTGAGTTGCATCAATTTATATTCTAGGTGGCCAGAGGTGAAATAATGAATTCAGTGGAAACAAGGGGGATTATTTTGTTTCTGGATTAAATGTTTGAAAGAGAAGGCTATCCTTCTTCGTTCCTAACTGACAATGGGGTCTAGTTTTCCTCTAAGCAAATGGAAGATTTTTTGTAGCATAAGGGCATAACCCATAGCAAGTGAGCTCTCTATCATCCTGAAGCAAACAGAATGATAGAGAGATTTAACAAAGTTTTGAGGAAGATTGTTCAACTAGCTGTTGTTTGTAGTAAGTGTTGTATGAAAGAAGTGAACGAAAAGGTGGTGGTATGTAAGATTTCCGTTTGAGTTATTTAAGGGTCAGAAACCGAACTGCTCAGTTTGCTCAAGTTGGGTAATCAGAAAGAGGGTTTTGTCAGGTGAGCAGATTTTGGGGGAAGAAGTGGGAGATAGTGAGAGATATAAGATGTTAAAAAGAAAGTGTGAGTTTCATGATCAAAAAAATGTGAAGGAAACAGTGGTGAATATGGGAGATTGGGTTAAAATCGAGGTTCCTGTGGCAAAATCAGGTTATTCTAAATTCAGAACAATAATGAAAGTGGTGGTGAAATTATAAAAAAATGCAATCAAGACAGAAGACTACAGGATCTGAAACCAGAATAGGCTTGCAATGAGTTTGTACCCACGTGGATTGGTTGACAATACAAGTTCCTCCATGATGCATCACAAAAATAATGATAGTGTTCCTCAGTCCCTACGTTGGCAGAGTCACCATTTAGTTAAAAAAGCCTTCTTCTTCTTATCTGACTATGTCATAAGAGCTATAATATTAGCAGTATTTTCTGGTGATTATGTTGTGCTCAAGTGTCTTTGCTCAAATGTCATGTGAATATATTTGACTTTACTTGGTAAATAGTTTCTGCACCTTGATTTGGTGGGAGGAAGGTGCATAGTCTCTAGGGGATGGCATCCCTTTGATGCTGTGGGTTTAATGCAAATGGCATACTTATGTCAGGGTGAAATGTAGACCTTTATGACCAGGGATTCAATGAGAGAGGAGAAGAGCAATTGATCTGACAAGTTGGCTGAGGTTGTTATCCTGTACTTGATTTATCTTATAATCAATATCCTCTTGACATTGAACCTGTCAATGTCATCTACTTAACAGAAATGCAGCACTGATACTGATTACCCATCTCTGATCTCCTCTGTTATGGCCACTCTTTCTCTGTCTGGAATCACACAATCCCTTTAATGACTGTCAACCAGGCATTGCCAACACTGTGACATCAAAACCACTGAAATACTCAGAAAAAAATGCCATTTTCTACACATCAGGGCAAACCTAAGGTCCCACTTGATCTCTCAGTGCAATTTGAGTGTCTGGAACACAACTTCCATTAAGAAAGTGACTGTGAGAGTAGTCAAATCTTTTTACATCATAGTCGCACCAGATGAAAGCTCATGTATTCCTAAAGTCACCCACCAACATCTTATTCAAGGTGACAAAGTTGTTTTTCTTAAGTCTCATTGTGCAATCCATACTTGGCCACTATGTTTCTCATTGTTTACCTAAGACAACTTGGCTACAAAATGTATGCAGATTATACAACATTTCACATTAAACAGCAGGAGCAGGATGAAAGCTGCCACCAGATCACACACTCTACTTTGAAAATACATTCATGGATGCTTTCTAATACACTATATAACAACTCAGAAATGATGGAGATCCTACCTATCAGCTCTGTGAACACTTCATTTCTTCAATTTAGCTGGCTACCATCACAGGGATCTTCCTCCTGCCTACGCACAACACCCATAGCCCTAAAGTTACTGTTGCCAAGAAAAGTACCTGGAAGAAAATGGGTTATTGGTTGAGAGGGATGAGAGCCCCAATCAAGTAATAAACACAATCCTTGTCAGGGTAAACCACAAAATTTACTAAATAAACCTACGCTTAACTTTCTGGTACCTTATCACAAAAGAGGGCAGGCTTAACTTAAAAGCAATGTGTAAAATATTAATGCAGCACTGAAACAGTTAGAAAGTGAAAACACAACTGAAGAAAAATCCCAAAACATTTTAGGAAAATAGAGTTAATTTAAATAAATACAATAACATAAAAAAACTATAAAATTCCAATCAGAAGAACAGGAGTTATGAAAATAGCACCAAAAAGCACCTAGCGCAAATTGAGGTTATCTGGTTGCACTGGGCTAGGTCAAAGTCACAAGTTCAGTCCGACATAATACAGCACAGATTGGACACATGGACCAGGTTTGTCATGATGTTTAAGTCCTACCTTTTCTGATTCCAAGTGCACCAGAGCTTTGCATTGCAGGTCAAAGTGAGTGCTGTCAATGTGAGGAGCAGGTCGGACGTCATGGATCGTATCTATTTTGCATGAAGAATCAATTGCAATGGAGCTCCGCATTGGCGGTCAACATACACTGCCCCAGTTGGCACTGGTTCTTGGAGCAGACACGAAGATCAGGTAATTGCTGGAGATTTGAATTGGTGGGCATTGTGGATAGTGGCCGATTGAAGTGAGAAGTCAGAGACAAAAACCTCAAAATCTTCACCTGGAGCTCAGGACTTCTAGTTTTGTGGCAGGAAGAGTGCTCTCTGATGCCAGATATTGGTCCAGGACATAGAAGGACACCTTTTGGGATCCTGACTCACTCCAGCAGAGGAGAGCAGCAGGGCACAGGTAGGTCCAGTTGGGACTGGTCAGTTGGGCAGTTGTTGAAGAGGCCTCTGGAAGCTTTTTGTATCCTTTTAGCCTAGGTCCAGGAGTGTTCTGATCAGAGGGTCTAAAGGTTCCACATTTACCTTCAGTGCCAGCCTGTGGGTAAGGGATGCCTCCTTTATCTAATCTTTTCCCTTTCATGGATTTCGCTCCAAACTTTCTACAGTAATAAAGGGCAGGCAGAACTAGGTTTGAGCTCCATTTGTCAGTGGCAGCACAGGCAAACCTTAGAAGTCAGGAAGGGGGATAGCAAAACCCCGAGGTTCCCCTTTAAAGCTCAGGAATGAAGGGCACGACATCTCAGAACATCCTGCTCAGCAGAGGGACACCCTGCCCCACGCCCACGGCCCTGTTGCATCCATACTTGGAAGGAATACCTAGCACTTCACAGAAAAGACATTTGCTATTTATATTTCAGTGGACTGGATATCCATCACAGTTGTGATGGAGTAACCACTCCGCCAAAAACTCTAAATCACGCCCTAAGTGTAATAAGGTAACTGAGCATTAGTCAGTGAAAAATTACTTTAGGATTTTTTCACTGCCAGGACATGTAAAATCTAAGCACACGTCTTACTTTTTAAATATCATGCATCATGCCCTGTGGATGGTGAGGTATCGTTTTTATCGGGAGACTGAGGGAAATACTGGGTGGTAGGAAATGTGTGCTGGTGTGGTGATCCCACACAGAAATGTGATGAAAATGTGATTTTTTTCTAGCTAAATCTGAGGAGTGCAAGGGATTCTGGGTAAGAAAATGTTGGAGGATCTACGCAAGCCACACCTCCCTGGTTTCCCCCGGGTGTCTAGTTTTCAGTAGTGTTTGGGATTGGTACGTTTCCCCAGATGGAGCCGGGAATCAAAAACGCAGGTTACCCTCTTGTAAAACCAGGTTGTTTTGTGAGTTAATTTTGGTGTCTCCACAAAACATTGAGAGACTTAGGGGAATGCTGGGTAAAATAATCTTTGAGGTTCCTCCAGATTCCAGAACTTTCCATCACAGAAATGTGAGGAAAATGTGCCTTTTTAAACACATTTTGAGGTTTGCAAGGGATTCTGGGTAACAGAACATGGTGATTGTCACACAAGTCACCCTGTCCTGGATTTCCTTGGGTGCCTAGTTTTAAAAAATTTACAGGTTTCCTAGGTTTCTCTAGGTGCCGGGTGAGCTAGGGCGCAAAATCAACAGCTAGGCACATTGCAAATAAAGGGTCAGGTTTCAGTGGAAAAATGTGATTTGTCCATGTTACCTTTTTTCGGTCATTTCCTGTTGCGGGCACTAGGCCTACCCACACAAGTGAGGCACCATTTTTATCGGGAGACTTAGAGAAATACAAAATAGTAGAACAAGTGTTAGTGTCCATTGTCTTTCTCTGCATTTGCGACTTCCAAATGTAAGACAGTGTGCAAAAAATAATTCATTTTGACAAATGCCCTCTAACGTACATGCTAGAATGGGTTCTTGATACCTTTTTTCACTCTTAATATTTTACCAAATGAACTGCTGTATACCAGGTACACAATGAAAACCTATTGCAAGGTGCAGCTTAGTTATTGGTCAGGTACCTCAGGCTGTGAAACCCGAAGGGTTTCCAGCAGACGTAACAGTATATTGCTTTTGAAAATCTGCCATAATTAGAAGAAGTTACAGATGAAAACATAGCTACAAATTGCTGTTTTTTATACTCAATTTCAATATTTTTTCATTTTAACTGTTATTTTCTATAGGAAAAACTTGAAGGATCTACACATATTAAACTTTGCTGAATTCAGAATTGTGCCTACATTTCGGAAATATACAACTTTCCAGGATCTACCATGGGTTTTATACCCATTTCTACCACTAACTGGCAGGAGGTTGAAAGCACAAAAATAGAGAAAATGGGCTATGTCCCAGTAAAATGTCAAAACTGTGTTGAACAATTTGATTTTATGACTTAAGTCTGCCTGTTCCTGAAAGCTGGGAAGATTGTGATTTTAGCACCACAAACACTTTGTTGATGCTATTTCCAGGGAAAAAACAGATGCTTTCTTTTTCAGCACTTTTTTCAATTTTTCCCCCCAAAACAGATTTAGCTGTATTGTGGCTAGTTTCTCGGCCCCCCTCAGGGGAATCCACAGACCCTGGGTACCTTTAGAATCCCCAGGATGCTGGGAATACAGGACACAAATTTGGTGTGGATATTGATAGCGCGTCAGAACCTTGATAAGTAAACTTACAAGGAGACACGCCTAGGCCGATGAACCTTTTGACCACGTTCGGAGACTGCCCAGTACGAGTTATCTTTCTGGCATTACAATCAATATCTTAATAACCCAATCAATCTCTTAGTAACTAAACAACATAGATAATCAGTAACATTTAATATAAGTCAATAACACACCATGACCTTTCAGTCATGAATAACCACACTAATTTAATTAAGAATTTAGAATATTTATTTCCCTATTTGTTACAATCTAATATCATCTCCGTTAATCTCATTAGCAATCAATCTCATTAGTAACTCTTCAAACTTGTAATTAAAACACAATTAATCGAAGTATAGGGCATATGCGACCAGCATTAACATGTCTTGGTAAGAAACAGTTTAGCGAGTTGCAATGATACGTGATTCAACAAAGCAAGAATTTAGTCATTTTTCTATTTGCATCAGATTTTAGTGAACACTTTAACTAACCTCGAATTAGCATCAGCATGTTGGGCTTCATGTAAAACAATTTAGCAAACACAAATTTGGAAAACATCTAACTATGGCCTCTATCAAAAGAGCAGTTGGTACCTAGAAAGAAAAGGCAAACAGACAATTACAATTGTCATCAGATAGTTACCCCTCCAACGAATCAGCAAACAGCGCCAGTCTTCGTCCTCAGGACATCAGTCTATTCACCATCAGCAAAGATAGGACATGGCAAAGTCGCAGTATGGCATAGCTAAGAATAAGACACTTCCCTCATATGGAGGAGAACTATGTATCAGGAAGGACTTAGATAGAGGATGGTTAAAGTATCAGGAAGAATAACAGCAAAGTCTCAAAAGAACAATGGCAAAGTATGGCTTTAGGCAGAATGTCAGAATAATGGCAAAAGTGTCCCAATAATGGCTGAGTATGGCTAATAATGGCTGATTTCTTCTCGGGTCCTGCGGTTATATCAAAACAGTTGAGGTAGCCCTTAATTCTCTATTGGATCAATTTTGGTGCATCCTTATCTCCGTCCAATAATTCTCCACACACCTTACTATAATTTTCCACAAAACACAATTCTCATACAGTTGATTGGCTCCTGTAATTGACGTCTTCATCGGGTGGAATGTCAGGTAAGAAGAGTTACACTTTACGCTCCAGTCAGTAGTCCCATTGTCTTCTCCTAGTCTAGGCGGCCTTGCACCTGTTACGAATTACACTGTTGCATTCAGCAAGAATGTCTCCTTGAGTAAGTCGGGTCCCATGAGAAAGAATTTACTATGGCTAGACACACATATCTAGCTTCTGGAAAAGTACAGCTTCGTGTCCTTTAGGAAAGCAGCACATTGCACGTTAGAAAAACAGAGTTTAATATGAGACCAGGCAGCTAGGCCCAGACCCTCGCTAACTAAGGCCTAGTGATTAATTTAGCAAAACTCCAATATATGACTTTAATCATAATATGCTAATACAAATCCATACGTTAATACAATATTAATTCATCATTAATAGGTTTTATTAGTCTTTGTATACATTGGTGGCCACTCCCCGTGGGCAGTTTCAAACGTGTGTATTATTTTCTACATTGACGCATTATCTATGCAGCTTCATCATACATTATATTGCAAGCTTTTCATGTTAATATTGATTTTAAAGGTCACACTCCAACAATACCATATGTGGACTAAAGGTTGTGGAGCCCCAAGTGCAAACTACCCCAAATACCAAAAAAGGCTTATCACAGGGGTGGGGTAGGCATAGGAGCGAAAGGGTTAAACATCACAGCAAGACTGGCCTCTTACAAATATCCTTGCATGAGGAGTTTCTAAAAGTAGTAAAGCATGAATTTTGAATATCGCTTACACTAGGCAGAAGCTATGTGACACAAAGGAACCAAAAGATTGATTAAAATGGATAGCCTAATGCCAAAAATAATTTAGGTTTTTGGGAGTCAGGGATTCTGAGCCACAGCATAGTTTTGTTTGCAAGTCTTCTCAATCCTCCAGCAAGCTATGCTCTTTCAACTAGGTAAAAAGAAGAACCAGCATTGATAGGTTTATAAACCAGAACAATTGACTTTAATATCAGTCTTACTTCTGTTGACCAACTGACATTCTTTACGGATAGGGTCCGATGGCCGTACTTCCTCTTGTCCGGTTGTAACTCAGACACCATGTAGTAACTGATGTGTAACAGAGAGGATTAACATCTATTAGGAAACTATTATCTAAAATAATCTTCAACACAATGAGTGAAGGCGGGTGCGAACATATGCTACTAGAAGCGTAACTTGAATGCATGGAAGCAGAAACACTTTAAACAGCACAATCACTATAAGAATGGTGTCAGAAAGGAAGGCCACCCTACATAATGCAGACCTTTCAATGCCATCCTTTAAATTTTTTCTTGTCCAGGACTTGGATGCATGGCATGGCAGGAAAGGTGAAAACCCCAACGCTGAGAGAAAAGAACTCTCAGCTTGTCAGAGAGATGGCATTTTTGTTTTCCAAACACAAATCTCAATTTGGGAGTTTGTCTTTGGTGAACAAAAAAGTGCCACTAGTCTACAATGTTTTCATGGCACCAAGGACTGGCTTTCATTCTTAATTGAATCAGAGATTGTTGTCACGTTACCAGTAATAGTTTCAGTGCAAAAGCTCTATTTCTGCTGAAATTAACTCAAACTATGATAGGTTGCTCACAAATGGTCCTGGGGAAGCAGTGTCTCTGCTATACTAGGGGTTTGACATTCTCCTTTTCAACCCCTAAGTGACCTCTTTTTTAGCTCAGTTATCTGAACATAATATTCCATTTACACATGAAATCCAAAGATAACAGCATTGACTCTGTGTGGAACAAAAAGGTGTAGGGAGACAGAATCTCACTCTGTAAGGCCTACTGTGACTTGAAAGTTGATGACTAACATAAAGCAAACATTAAACCACTGCCACCAGATCCCCATGTTACCCCTTACAGAAAGACAATAAACACTAATCTCACATTTAACTCTAAATGAACCATATTTGAATTAGTAAGGAAGTACAGTGAAAGCAAAGGTGACCTATGTGAAACTCAAAAACATATTAAAACAATTAATAAAAAAGATCCTATACTCAATACCCTCTATTCACAATATTTCAAAACTGGAATAATTCTGTACTGACTCTTTATGTATTTGCTTCTTAATAGCAGTTTTATATGGAGTATGGAAAGATCAGGTCCAGTGAGTGACAAAGCACTTAATGAATATCGGGTTATAAATTGCAGATTATGAGAGTGAAAGCTGCATATGCAACAGATATAAAATATAAAAAACTAGGAATTAAATATCACAAAACAGATACAAGATACAGGTAAAAAGGGAGATTGTTATATATAAATTGGGTAGCAGATTATCCCTGGATATATAAATGGGTATAGTAAATCCCAGTGCAAAACACATAAATGAAATCAAATGCATGATTCACCCAAATAAATACAAGCAAATATATATATTATCCATATTTGCTTTATTATTTGAAATAGATTACTCAAAACAGTTTTGGAGAGGAGTTTCTTGAATAGATTTACCTTGGCAAAGGGATAGGCCTTTATAATATTAAAGAGTGTTGGAACCATACACATCTCAGTCACACTTTGAGGGAATCATAGGAAGGGGTTGTTGTAATGGCTGATGGGATGCTGCCTTTAAGAGCTGTTTTGGGACAAGCTAGGTGTGTTTTGGAAATGTGTATGAATAGGGAGTTCCCATAATCTATCCTTAATAGCACCAGGGATTGAATAACTTAAATCATTTTCTGCGATGAAAAATTAAGGCCCATGTTTATACTTTTTGACGCAAATCAGCGCTAGGACAGATTTGCGTCAAAAAGTTTACCGCCGGCTAACGCCATTCCAACGCGCCAGCCGGGCGCCTTATTTATGGAAGGACGTTAACCAGCGCTGCGGCCTGGTTAGCGTAAAAATAAATGACGGTAACCGGGCAGCGGAGGTGAAGGGAAGACTGGGGGTGGTGCACCAAAGAATGGTGCAAGTCAGGTTAGAGTCCAAAAAATTGGCCCTAACATGACTAGCGCCATTTTTTGACACACAACCTCCATGGAAATGACTCCTATCTTAGCAAAAACAGGAGTCATGCCCCATTGCCCAATGGCCATGCCCAGGGGACTTCTGTCCTAAGGGCATGACCATTGGGCACAGCGGCATGTAAGGGGGCCCAAGTTAGGCCCGCTTATGCCACATAAAAATAAAAAAATTATACTTACCTGCACTTACCATGGATGGGTCCCCCCATCCATGGGTGTCCTCCAGGGGTGGGAGAGGGTGGCAGGGGGTGTCCCTGGGTGCAGGGAAGGGCACCTGTGGACTGCTTCCATGGTCTCCCACCATGGAAATGAGCCCACAGGTCCCTTAACGCCTGCCCTGACCCAGGCGTTAAAAAACAGCGCAAATCCGGCTGGGCGCCATGTTTTAAGGACCGCCTCCTCCTGTGCATCATTTTGACGCTGGAGGATAAATAAGGTGCACATGCCTTAGAGTCATTTTTTGTACGGGAATGCCTACCTTGAATGTCATTAGCGCAAGGTAAGTTTTCGCGTACAAAAAATGACTCAAACTCCATAACTTTGGCACTAGACGGGTCTAGCGCCAAAGTATAAATATGGAGTTAAGTTTGCGCCGAATTTGCGTCAAAATAAATGACGCAAATCCGGCACAAACAGAGTGTAAATAAGCCCCTAAATATCCTTGGCAGATACTGTGCCCTGGTAGCCACTGACCTGAGTTTCAACTGTAGGCTCATGGTCTTCAAGAAAAAAAGTACATTATTTAAAATTTGGCCAGTGGGGTACTCCATCACAAATGAGGTAGTTGTCACATCTGCAGCATTACAAGTGTATTATAGTGTACGCCACTTGAAATATGGCAGATGGAATACCAATCCTGTTTTGAGAGAGCACTCTCCCAAACTCAAAATAGGTCCCCAGGTACTTGGTGCATCTTACAATGGATGAATGTCTATTCAATGCAGTAGATTGTTTAAACAGACCTCAAAACTGTAGAGCAGTTTGTGGTTGAAGACAAAGTTTTCTTTTTTGAATGGGCTGGAGTTCAGATATAAGCTCTTTGTCTAGTATTGGATGTAAGCTGAAACCTGCCCTATGATTTTAAGGGCATTAGGAGAGGACACTTTCAGATAGAGCTGAGGGCCAGCGGCCTACCAGTGATAAGAGATGTTTGAGAAACGAGGCGGGTGATTCCATTTTAGGACTCAGAGGAGTGAGATATAGCATAGATGCTTACAAACATCTTAGTGAAGAATATAGTGGTTGGAGACAGAGTATTTAAACTGTACTTGTGGGTGTTAGTTTACAAGGTGGACCTAGGACCAGCTTAGCACAATCACATTCAACACCATTCTATCCTTAACAATTTTCACAAGAGTTGAGTGATTCGTTGGTTTAAACACTGCTGGAAGACCCATGAATTTGAGGAGGCAGCAGTCAGCTTTGTCTAGAATGTTAAGAACTTTGTTGTCAAATATTAAAATGGTAGTTTTCATCATGACTCTAAACTAGAGTGGAGCTCATCAAGGAATTAACTTTCAACTGTAAAAAATGTGAGCTGAACTTCCCTGCAGTTTTCAAGAGCTTTCAAAAGCATGAGTAAGTTACAGATTAGTCAGAAATAGTTTGGATCTTCTCATAACTTCTAGTTGTATCAAAAGGGAGAGACCTGGCCTATTTTTAAATATTTAAGGGCTGTACCTTATGACAGAAAGTACTGATCAGGTGCCTACTGCAGCGTGAAACAGAGGAGTTTAACTCTTTAAGAAGTGTAGAGGACATGACTTCTAGAAAGTAAGAGTATAGTCTGGTCTTGGCAATGGTGTTGAAAGCTTCCATATCTTTGATTTGAATGAAATATCATTTATATAAGGGACAGATGCTTCACCAGAAGCGTCCCTTCTCTGAAGAATGACCAACAACCCATATATTTCTGGATGTTGAAAGAGCACTTGTGGACCATCGGAGGGAGCTTGAGTGAGATTTCTATTTTTCCATCTTATTCTCAGAGAAATTACACCTTTTTCACATTTTTCATAAATCCATATTCTCCTCTAAAACAAATGTTGTTGATTTTCTTAATGTTTCAAAAACATGTTAATACAAGTTTTTGTTTTGTTCTGGTAAAAGTAGATGTGGCTTCAAAGCTATGTTATTTGCCCTCATTGCTCAGTTTTGCCAAATTGTCAAGGGAGGTATTGATCGTGTGCACTTTTTCACTCAGAGAGACTTCCTTGGCTCATTTTGTTAGCTGGAGTGACATTGTACCATTTTTTTTAGATGTGTTCTTGTTCTTAAGTTGCAATTTGATGTAATAAAAAACATATATTTTCGTGTGGTACTATGCTGTCTCAATGTCCAGGCATATAATAATGGCAACATTTCCTAATTCACATTGTGACATATTTTACAGTTTTTGTAAAAAAAAGTTGTCGTACATAATACATTCTGACACCTTCTGATATGCTCAGTGGGGTTGGCAGCAGGGCTTGCTTTCAGCCAGGCCTTGCAGCCACCCCTCAACCAGCATCTAACCCCCACAATGCAGGGCTTTCAGCAGACCCTTTACCCAACCCCCATTGGAAGGCCTTGTTCGACCCACAAGTTAATAGAGGCAAGCACAGCAATAAGAACAGTATTATAGTATTATTACCACATCAGATAAACAATCTCCAATTCTGCCACAAATCAGGAAAAAAGCCCCTGAACTGGCAGTCTATCCTTGACCTTCCCTCAAGAACTGTATCTTCCCAGGAGTCATGTCCATTGTTCAACACTTCATCGCTGTACTATTTGTTTTAGATTTGTTCTTGTTCTTAAATTGCAAATTGATGTAATACAAAAGTTATATTTTCGGGTGGTACTATGCTGTCTCAATGTCCAAGCATATAATATTTGCGAAATGTCTTAATTCATATTGTTACGTATTTTACAGTTTGTGTAAAAAGAAGTTGTGGTACATAATACAGTCTGACAACTTCTGCTTTGCTCAGTGGGGTTGGCTGCAGTGCTTGTCTTCAGCCAGGCCTTGCAGCCACCCCTCAACCAGCAGCTAACCCCGACAATGCAGGGCTTTCAGCAGTCCCATTACCCAACCCCTAAAGAAAGGCCTTGTTTGACTCACAAATTAAAAGGGGAAAGCACAGCAATAAGAACAGGGTCATTACCACATCAGATAAACAGTTTCCAATTCTCCCACAAATCAGGAAAAAAGCCCCTGAACCAGCAGTCTATCCTTGACCTCCCCTCAAGAACTGTGTTTTCCCAGAAGTCATTGTGAGAAAGTAGCCTCTTTCTAGCACGCTAGTGTGTTTTTACTGTGTCACTGGGATCCTGATAGCCAGGATCCCAGTGCTCATAGTGAAAACCCTATTTGTCAGTGTGTTTTGCCTGTCTCAATGGGGCCCTGCTAGCTAGGACCCCAGTGCTCATAGTGTGTGTCCTAATGTGTGTGTTGTCAGTAGTGCTTAACTGTATCACTGAGGCTCTGCTGGCCAGAACCTCAGTGCTTATGCTCTCTCTGCTTTTACATTTGTCACTATAGGCTAGTGACTTCATTTACCAATTCCAATTGGCACATTGGACCCTCCCCCTCCTTGCATAATCCGGTCTACACCAGTTCAGAGACCCCCCCCATTGCCTGCTCTGGTGAGAAACTGGACAAAGGATGGGGGAGCGACCACTCCCCTGTCCATCACCACCTCAGGGATTGTGCCCAGAGCTCCTCCAGTGTGTCCCAGACTTCATCCATCTTGTTTTCCAAGGTGTGGGGACACTCTGGAGGCCTCTGAGTGGCCAGTGCCAGCAGGTGGCATCAGAGACCCCTCCTGATAGGTCCATACCTGATAAGATAGTCAATCCCCCTCTCAGTGCTAATTAGGGTCTCTCCTCTGGATTTCTATTCAGATTCTACTTGCAAGTTTCCAGCAGGAATCCTCTGCAATTACTACTTCATCCTCTGACCTCGGATTGACCGCAGACTGCTCCAGGAACCTCTGTAACAGCAACAAAGTATCCAGAAAGGCTACTACTTTTCCTCTGCAACTTCAGCTCCAGCCAGCAAGTGCAACAGTTTCCATGGCGTGCACGCTATGGGGACTCCCTGTCTTCACCCTGCACCAGAAGGACAGAAGAAATCTCCCTTGAAGTGACTGAGTCACTTCCCTGCTCCAGCAGGCACCTTCTAAGATGACGACCTGTTCTCTTGGACTCCTCTCCTGGTGACGAGCATGCTCCTTGGAACACAGGTGGTAGATCCCTTTGACCCAGACTGTCCTAAAGTCCTGCTGTGCAAATTTGGAGGAGTTAAGAGCTTGCCTTCCCCGTTTGCGACAGTACCCCTGTTCACCATATCATCTTCCCCTCCTGAGGCCTCTGTGCAAGAATTCTTTGTGCACAGCCTGGCCTAGGTTCCCAGCACGCTATCCTGCGATGCTCAAGTCGCTGAGTTGTCCTCCGGCGGTGTGTGAGCTTCTTTTGTAGTGCTGCTATAACCGCAATTTGCACTTGCTTTGTCCCCATGTCCTGGGACCTCCGTGGATGCTGCCTGGTCATCTGTGGGCTCTCTCCAGTGTTGGGAGCCCCCTCTGCCTCCCCAGTCCGAGTTGAGGCCCCCAGGTCCCTCATGGGTCCAAGCAGCGCCACTTTGATGGAATCCGTGACATTGCTTGAACCAAGGCTTGTTGGACGAATTCAGCACCAAAACTCACTTGGATCCAACATCTCCACGTGGGAAATCCATTGCATCAAGTAGGACCCTGCAACCATCTTCCCTTGGTGCATTTCTCCAGTCTCGGTCCAACCTGAGACTCTTCTTTTGCACCCTCTTCTAGGATGGCAGGGGCTCCTATCCTTCCTGGAACCTTCTCTGACTCCTGGACTTGGTGCCCTCTCTTTACAGGTCTTCAGGTCCAGGAATCCACCATTTGTTGTTTGCAGTCTTGCTTGGTTCTTGCAATAACTCTAATCATGACTTGTAGTGTGTACCAAGGAAACTTGTTGTACTTTACTCCTACTTTCCTGGACTCTGGGTGGGGTGTTTTACTCACCTTTGTGGTATTCTTACTCTCCCAGCGATTCTTTACACACTACACTTGTCTAAGGGGGAAATTGTGATTCGCATTTCACTTTCTTAATATATGGTTTGTGTTGCCCCAAGACCTATTTTCTCCTATTGCATTCTATAGCATTTCCTATTGTTTGCATTATCCTATGTCTAATTACTTACCTTATTTTTGTGTCTAGTGTATATATTGTGTATAATACTTACCTCAAGAAGGAGTATTGCCTCTAATATATTTTTGGCCTTGTGTCACTAAAATAAACTACCTTTATTTTTGGTAACACTGAGTATTGTCTTTACCTGTGTAGAAGTACTGTGTAAAAATAGTGGTATTGCAGGAGCTTTGCATGTCTCCTAGTTCAGCCTAAGCTGCTAGAACACCATTAAGTTTCACTAATAAGGGATAACTGGACCTGGTATAAGGTGTAAGTACCTAAGGTACCTACTACAAACCAGGCCAGCCTCCTACAGTCAAGTCCATTGTTCAGCACTTCGTTGTCTCAAGCTTGGGTCACACACTACAAATGCCAACACATAAATGCATATAAATACATACATGCATTTCTTATGCAGCATATGTTTATGGCTGACAATAATTTGCTGTATTGGGACCACAGTGGTGTGGAATTTAATAGTACTTGCATACTCTAAAAGGGAAAAAATGTGTCGCTGGGGGTCATCTATGTCTTTCAGCAACTGCTGACAGATACATAGGTTGACTATATGGTTTCTTTAACTGGTTTGGGCAACACGTCTTACGGCACAGAAAAAAGATTCTGAATGTTTGCTGAACTTTTGTCTCAGTTTTATTGAAATGTGTAGTAATGCCTGATAAAGCTTTCTGATTAGATAGGTTTATCCATTTCATCTTTTCTTACCAGAGTCCTTCTAAAGTTATATCTTCTGTTTAATTATATCTTTATGTATTGATTAAATATTGCTTTAAAATGAGCAAATATTTTGACATAACTTGCTCTTGCAAGTGCAAAGTGTCATTCTCTAGAATAAAACCAGCTAGTCAAAATAGCTGCCAGTACGTGCAAAAGTATAAAGACTTATCAAAAGTATATTTGTTGCTTATTTCAATGTTGTGGTCTGAACAGTAAAGGTGCACGGATTACCAAATCCCTCAAACAATGCAGTTAAAACAATAACTAATGTATGGGGGAAAACCAATTATCACCAAGACTTAAGCAAAAACAATAAAAGGAATATGAAAAAAGGCGGGTTACCTGTTCACAATGAAAGCAAATGTTAACTTTGGTTCCTGTGAAATTCCCATATTTATGTGAAAAACAGAAATGTATGAAAAATGTCTGTTTCTTAAAAACATGCCTGACTCACAAAATATTTGGCATGTCAGGCCCACAACAATCAATCTTATGGCGCAGGACATTGCAATATGATATAAGTTGTGTTTGTGATTCCTTGCTTGAATTTAGGGGCTCATCCTTATCCCATTTGCAGGCCACACAACGTATGGCCAACAAGAAGGACCAGCACTACAAATTTCCTGTGTTAATGCATTTAGGCCCATATTTATATTTTTTTAGCACTGCTTTTGTGCAGCTTTTTTATGCAAAAAATGGCGCAACCCCAATTTTGCAAGTTTGCACCGCTTTTGCACCCAAAAATGACGCAAATGCAGTGCTAAAAAAAGTATAAATATGGGCCTTATTCCTTCACAGGAATCAAAGCTTGATGAGGTCAATGAATTTTTGTACCCAGCAAAAGAATGTATAGAAGACAACACAGAATTTCAATACATATCAAATCAATTTCACCATATGACCAACATGGCCACACAAGGAAAACTCAAGTCAGTAGTAAAGTTCAGGAGTTTTATTACAAACTCAAGCTCAAAGTCAAGTAGACTATTCTCAAGACAAAGTTAAAAAGATATAGAATCAGCAAGAGTTGACCTAAGTGTGGAAATAAGTTAAAGCAAATTAACATTAAAAGAACTAAACACTCCACAAATACCATACAGAGCATCAGTAAAATGATCTGATGAACAGATAAGCATTAAAGCATTACAAATTATCAAGGTTCAGCTTAGTTTGGCCACGGGAAAACCCTACAGATTTGTCAATCAGGGAATAACATGTGCTGGGTGGAACACATGCGGGCAAAAGATAAAAAGGACAAAAAGGGCAAACAAAGTTTGGAAAAAGGTAATCTCAGGAACAGATCACTTACTAAGATTGGCAAAAAGTAAGTAAATGAGAAAGCGTCAGCATGTCAGAAGCTCAGTCAAGAGTCGTTCTACTTTGGATTAGGGAAACATTTCTAAGTCTAAGCAAGGCATTTCAAAGGGGAAAGGGACAGAGGACTATACCTCTGAAAGTCCAAAGGGTCCAGCAAGCAGGATTTGGGGCAAACAGATTCTGCTTTCTCTCTTTGGGGATTCTGATCTCTGTCTCCTGCTTAAAGTCCAGCTGGGGAACAGTATACTTAAGTTCATAGGGCACCTGACATTGTAGGGATAACATTCAATAGAAAGCAATCATGCAACTCCAACTTCAAACATAGGCTATGGTTCTCAGATTATCCAAGAGAACTGAATCCATCTGTACTCTTCCATGTGAGATTGAAACATTTGTATATAATGTCATTCCACAGTCCTAAGTGTTCCTTTCCCAAGAACAAATCCACCAACTCTCTATGTAGAAGTCAATTACATCTATTACCAACCTAGCATTCTCATGGAACGAAATCTGGAAGAAAAGTACACCTTAGCAAGATGACTTGACATTTTTTGCAAATTCATGGATATAGGGAGTAGCAGGCCTCACTTAGGCTAATGTAAATGATTTAAATGGCACATTAATCATTTAAATAATACACATTTTAATACGCAAACTCTAACTTCAGCATTATTACATTTTCATTAGCATTCAGTTTACAGTAACTTTAAAATGAAATAACTCTCAATATATTTCCATTTGTGTGGTGCAGAACTGCATCTCTCTCAATTTGCATATGAATTTAAAAAAAACGTAAGATCATAAATCCAATATCGTTTTAATACAGACTATCAGTCTAGACTCTAAAATATAACATAATGACAGATTAATTTTCCAAACATATTGTAATCTTGACACCACCTAAGTTTCAGTGACTAGTCTGAGGTGAATGCACACTAGCATGACTTCTTAGTGCATCACTGTACAATCAAACCATTAGTAGTTTCTTAACATAATGCATAAACTGTCATGTCTAGATGATCACTGTGACATGAGGGACAGTACTAAAATGTCTGCTACATTAGTCCCCCTCTGAGGGCGAATCAAGCCATCACAAAATACTCCAACTCTCATTTTCAATGAGACAGCTCAGAATTTCAGAGGTTGTTCCCGGGAAGGTCTTCTGAACTACTGTAACTGCTCAATTTTCATAGAATATATGCTCCACCTAGACTTCATCTGAATGACCTCCTGTCTCCTTTTACCCTTGGCTGTTTTTTCTTTCAGTTTCTTGAACAATTTGTAAATACCAATTGCAACTAGGGCACACAAAGCCATAATCAATAGGGGCCTCAAAATGGTTCCAACAATTCCTCTCCCTAGATTTCCAAACCACCTTCCAATCACTGAAAGACCATTTTCTATTGTTTCCAAGGCACCTGTTGCTGTCAGCTTCTTCTTGTCTCAAGCTTGACATGCTTGAAATGTACTTCCTTATTTCCTTACTATTATCAGGAATATGTGCAACACTGTTGGGCTTGTAACATTTTGCAAACCCCTCCCTCCTTTGTGAAAAGAATATCTAAAGCAAGGCAATTTTGCAGAACCATTGATCTCACAGTAAACATTTCTATGCCGATAAACAACATGGCACCTGTGGTGTCTGTAGGTAGCTTATCTACTATTGTTAACAACTTTTTTATCTTGATATCATTCAAAATTACACCTACTGATGGAATTATTGCGCCAAAAATATCTCCTACAATCTGTGAAGCACTAGCACCTCTCTTGACTCTGGTTTTTAATTTATCATTCCAAACTGGATCATTAAACTGGTCCACATGATAAATGTTTGTAAAAAACCACGCCCATTTAACATGTACCATACCAGCCTTTCGGAGCCTATAGTAGGTGTTCCTTCCACAATGAAATAAATACTTTTCTAGCTAACATGAATGTCCAAATTCTCTTACACAAAAACACGTCTACATTCACTATGTATCAGTCTTGGATTTGAGTCTATATAATATTCCTCCCTACATGTTGCCAGACTAAAGTCAGGGATCCTTGAGTTCCAGCTACTGAATGTGTTTCATCTTTTCCCCAATTTTGTAAAATTATTCCTTTTCTATTTTAGTCTTCATAGCTCTTCTACTTTCTTCGACTTGTCCAATTAACTCTTTCTCTACGGTGGTAAGAATACAGGTCAAAATATTGTTCTGTGCATGAACTGTACCAAACGTCAAGGTGAGCTCAAAGAAACCTCACCCTGTGTCAATATTCCTCACCTTTACAATGTTTCTCAAAGGTTTCATGATGGAGGCAATTGAAAACACAAGGTCATAATTCAAGTAATAATATTGATAATACTCCTGCTGACACAAGACTCTTAATAACAGCCTACTAGAAATTCCATAGGCTAGCGATAAACTATGATAGATGATTCCCTTATTCACTGATGAAGGCAACTGTGTGCATATGTAACCATTTCTTTATTCCATGGTATCTACATATTCATACAACTTATAATATACATTTGTAGATAAATCACCTCTAGAACTATTGTTGTGTAAGTATTTCTCATCATTGTAAAGTGTATCTTAACCTGCTATGGCATTTATTAAATTTGGGACACTTGTAAATTTGAATTTCTCAGAATCACTTGTTGGCAGACTCAGTCCGATGAGCAATAATATAATCAGAATAACTGTCACAACAACTAAACCTACACATAGGTATTTACAATTACTACCTCTCCTTCTATTCAACGTCATGAATTCTCTAAGTTCAGACCATACATTCAGATTAAAAAAATCAATGTATCACTGTCTCTTTTCAGTCCTTTTTTTGTGAACAGAGCAAAATATCACAAATTGTCTCTTTCAAAAAGTTCAACTTATTCAAAAAAAGATCCTTGAGCTAGAAAGTTTATCAAGTGTTTCTCTACTTGCAAATGTTCAAAATGTTTCTAATAAAAGTTCAAATGTCTCTAATAAAAGCACAGCTCGTAATCACTAATAATCACTTCCAAAGCATAATGTCTTTGTTCATCAAGTGGAAATCAGATTTCAAAGTTCAGTTTCACCAAAATCTCAAACTAAAGAATATTGAACTGGATTTGAATTGTTAAAGCAAAAGGTTGCAAACTCCTTTTCCCAGTCATTGGCAGCAAAATATGTCCATTAAGATGGTGAGTGTTTTCGGCTTGGTACTCTTTTTCTCTTTGATCTTCTGTTTACTCAATCCTCAGCATCAGTATCACTTTGGCTTGATTCTTCAGTCCCTTCAGCAATCGTTTGAGGTACTTGTACAGCTGGCACTGTTTGCTCACTTGGCCAATTGTCTCCTGGTACAGCTCTTTTATCTACAACAACTAGTGTTTTGTCGGCATTCTAGCTCGCCTGAGCCAACTAATTCTGTCTCAATCCTTCTGTACCAACCACTGAAGTAGACTCGCTCAGACCCCCCTCAGACTGTACTTGTGCTGTAGCAGCCAATTGTCTAGGCCCAATTGCTTGACTAACCTGATCCCTCTCACTAACTGTAACTGACCCTTCTAGGAAAGGTGCTGTATCATCTGGGGGATCTGGAACTTTTGGAGTATGGCTCACTTGTACCCAATTAGGGAGACCAACACACTTCACAGCAGTGATAGTTATCAAAACCACCTGGTAGGGACCTTTCCAATGCAGTTCCAAGTAAGATTTCTTCACATGTTTTTTCACCATTAACCATTCGCCTGGAGTTATACAGTATGTCATGGCAAAGCTCCTGCTGGAGATGTACTGTAGCTTCTCCAACCTGATGAGACAAAGAACGAACTACGTCAGCCAGCACTTTGCAAAAATCCAGCATCAATTCTTCTGTAATGTTCACAAGTGTATCTACAGGCACAGATTGCAATCTCATGGCTCTCCTCATGATGATTTCATGGTGGGTCAAACCGGGATTTCTGTCAGGTATTCTATGCATGCTCATCAGGACAAGAGGCAATGTTTCTGGCCATCTCAAAGTGGTGTATGCACATACGTTTGCCAGTCTAGGCTTCAGAGTACCATTGACTTGGTTCACCAGTCCTGAGGCCTCAGGCCTGTAACAGCAATGTATTCTCTGATCAAATTACAATGCCACAAATAGTAATTTATGAACCTCACTATTGAAGTGTGTCCCTTGGTCTGCCTCTAGAGAAGTCAGAAATCCAAACCTAGGTATCAATTCCCTAAGTTACAGCTTTGCTATTGTAAGTCTATCATTTCTCCTGGTTGAGTAGGCTTTGACCCAGTGAGAGAAAATACATACAGTGACTAAAAAGTATCTCAGTCAACTGCACCCAGGTGGCTCAATAAAATCCAACTGAATCTTGTTGAACCGTCCTCCTAATCTGCCTATGTGACACAGGGGGTCATTCCGACCCGCCGGGGACCGCGGAAACACCGCCAACAGGCTGGCGGTGCTTCCTGGGCCATTCTGACCGCGGCGGTAAAGCCGCGGTCAGAAAAAGGGAACCAGCGTTTTTTCTCGCCGGTTTTCCCCTGGCCCAGGGAATCTCCGCCATGGGGATTCCGAACCCTTCCCGCCATCCCGTTCCTGGCGGTTTTTACCGCCAGGAACAGGATGGCGGGAACGGGTGTCGTGGGGCCCCTGGGGGCCCCTGCACTGCCCATGCCACTGGCATGGGCAGTGGAGGGGCCCCCTAACAGGGCCCCATAATGATTTTCAGTGTCTGCTTTGCAGACACTGAAAATCGCGACGGGTGCCACTGCACCCGTCGCACCCCAGCAACTCCGCCAGCTCCATTCGGAGCCGGCTTCATCGTTGCTGGGTCTTTCCCGCTGGGCCGGCGGGCGGCCTTTTGTCGGTCGCCCGCCGGCCCAGCGGGAAAGCCAGAATGGCCGCCGCGGGCTTTTGACCGCGGTGCGGTCATTCGGCGGTGCCCGCCGCGGTTGGAATGACCGCCTCAGTGTTAACTACAGTACATTTTCCTACATTTATCTGCTGGCATGTGACACACCTGTGGCACACAGCTTCTACAATCACTCTGAATCTGGGTTTAAACCATGTCTGTCTAAAGGTTCTAATCATTGCATCTCGACCTATATGTGCCTGTCCATGATAATGCCTAGCCATGGGTGACAACAAACTATTTGGCAACACAGCTCTTAAATTACTTGAAACCCAAATATCATTCTCATCTTTCTTGGCACATCCATATCTTTGTTGTTCCTCTTCTATCACTTCTTCCAGCAATCTTTTAACTTCCTCCTAGGTATCAACAGCAATTAACATGAAATGTTGACTATCTCATCATTTGTATCATTGTTCCACTCTCCATTAAAGTGGGTACAGCTTAAGGCGCAATAGCTAACCACCTCATCATCACATGTATTTTCCCAAACTACAGAGTCAGTAGATTTCGTATGAGTGGCACACTTGACAACAGAAATTCTTGCAGGCAGCTGTAATGCATTCAACAAATTATAAATGTTGTCTCCATTGCGGATAGAGGATCCAGAGGAGGTCATAAACCCTCTTTGGGACCACAATTGTCAGAAATCATGAACAACACCAAACCTGTACTTACTATAAGTGAAGATTGTCACTTTCAGTTGTTCGGAAACATAGCGTGCTCTAGTAAGGACAACCAATTCAGCTACTTAAGCAGAAAAGATAACTCGAAGCCAGGAAGCTTCAATCACACCTCAGACTGTGCAATCTGCATAACCAGCTCTCAGGTTACAATCCTTATCTCCTAAACAGGCACCATCAGGAAACATGACATAGTAATTTTCAGGTAGGAGAATATCTCAGGTATCACTTTGGTGCGTAATTCAGTCCTGAGCCGTAATTTCAATAGCATTTTCAACAGGGTTATGCAATAGGGTAGAAGGATTCAGAATAGTACATCTCTTGAGATTGACATTTAATGCAGTGAGAATGACCTGCTCATAATGGCTCAAAAGTGCATTGGTGAGATATTGAATCTTGGTGCGGGTCAACAATATTTCCACGGAATGGGACATGAAAACATTCAAAGGGTGACCCGTAACAATGCCTTTGCACTGTTCAATGCTGACACTCAGGACTGCAACCACCTTCATACAACCAGGCAGCACAGATTCCACAGCATCAAGTGTGGCAGAAAAATAGGCAACAGACTTGTTTGTGTATCTATGCAACTGTGTCAAACCTGATAGAGCACATCCAACCCTCTCACAGCAAAACAAAGAAAAACACTTGTTATAATTAGGCATTCCTGGAGCTGGGCTATGCCATAGGCTTTCTCTCAGCTCTGTGATGGCACATATGCGTTTGTCAGCCAGTGGTAGGGGATCAGACGCATCTTTGTGTGTCAGCCTCTATAAAGCCTTGGCCAAAAGGGAAAAGTTTGGAATTCACTGCCCATAGTAGCCAACTATACCCAGGAACACTCTGACTTCTTTCTGAGTGGCAGGGGGATTCATTTTCAGAATTGCTGAGATTCTTTCTTGCAACACCTTTCGCACACCTTTCTCAATGTGATGATCTAGCTACCGAACTTCTTTCTGACAATACTGTAGTTTTGCTGGGGAAACTTTGGCCCTCGTTTCAACCCTGGCGGTCAGAGATACAGCGGCGGTAATCGTGCCAACAGTCGGCCGGTAAAAAAATGGAATTATGACCATGGCGGAAACCGCCAACACAGACAGCCCCTTTAACACACCGACCGCCACGGCGGTAGCAACAAGCACCGCGATGGTAACCGCCAACAGCCAGGCGGAAGACAAGGTTCTGTCTACTGTATTATGAAACACCAATCCACCACCTTTTCCGGGGCGGTACCAACACCATCAAAAGCACTGCGGAAACAGTACACAGAAGGCAAAGGACTCACCTCTGGAGACTCAGGGAAGAACCACGATGCCATGGAGCCTGAACTGCAGGGGTTCCCCATGCTGGTGTACCTCCTCCCACACCAGGAATACCAACGTCGGCGACGACGACCACAGTGAGTACTGCCACGTAGCTCACAGTGGAGGCAGGAGGAAAAAGAGAGTGACATACACACGCAACACCGCCAGCCCCAACACCGTACATACAAGCAGATGCAATAACATTACATATTCATCCCCACCCCTCAGGAAAAATGCAAGAAAAAAATTATTTGAAGAAAGTGAGTGTAATAGTATAAAATACTAGAAATACGTCCTCAAAAATCAAACAGTATTTACAGATATACAAATGAAGGGACACTGCCTAGTCCATAATGTCTGTGGGCCACAGGGCCATATCACATAGGCCAAGGCCCCACTTGACTCCTGCCTCATTACGGAGAGAACACTGCTGGGCATCAGGTCAAAAATAAACAGGCACCCCAGGGGGAAGGGGAAGGGGGGCACCTCAGCCGGAAGATGGTACAACGCCACTGCTCCTGGAGGGGGCTACATGCCCTCTGTGATGCCCTGGGGAGTGCAAGGCCACAGTCTCTCAAGTGGGTGGTTTGCCCACTGCTTGGTCCTGGAAAGGGCAAAGCCACAGTCTCTCAAGTGGGTGGTTTGCCTACTGCTTGGTCCTGGGGAGTGCAAAGCCACAGTATCTCAAGCCGGTGGTTTGCCCACTGCTTGGCACTGGGGAGTGCAAAGCCAAAGTCTCTCAAGTGTGTGGTTTGCCCACTGCTTGGTCCTGGGGAGTGCAAGGCCATGGTTTCTCTAGTGGATGGCTTCTCCAATGGTTCTGGAGGGGGCCTTGTGCCCAGTGTGCTTCATCCTGGCAAGGAGGGGGTGAGTGGATAGCTTCTTCACTGGTTCTGGAGGGGGCTTTGTGCCCAGTGTGCTTCATCCTGGCAAGGAGGGGGTGAGTGGATGCCTTCTTCCACTGGTTCTGGAGGGGGCTTTGTGCCCAGTGTGCTTCATCCTGGCAAAGAGGGGGTGAGTGGATGTCTTCTTCCACTGGTCCTGGAGGGGGCCTTGTGCCCTGTGATGCAGCACATGGGGAGTGCAAGGTCACTGTCTCTCACCTGGGTATCAGATCCACAAGATTTGCTGTGGGCAGGATGCATGACACTCCATGGAGGCAGGACTACAGTCCATCTGCCGGTGGCGACGGCTGTACAGTGGTGGCAGTGCCAGTGCTGGTGCCAGCTCTGCCAGTGGTGGGGAGAGGCTCCAGCCACTCCCCTGCAGCCTCGGACGGCTGCCCACTGGGGCTGCTGCTGCTGCCAGTGCTGCTGGTGGCAGTGCCAGTGGTGGTGGTGGTGCTTCTGGTGGTGTTGGTGGCGGTGCTGCCAGTGGTGGAGGGAGGCTCTGGCCCTTCCCCTGCAGCCTTTGATGGCTGCCCACTGGGGCTGCTGCTGCTGCCAGTGGTGCTGGTGGCGGTGCTGCTGTTGGTGCTGCAGGCAGTGCTGCTGGCGGTGCTGCCAGTGGTGGGGGGAGGCTCCAGCCCTTCCCCTGCAGCCTTGGACATCTGAAGCAGCATGGTTGGTGGTGGGGGCTCAGATCCTGTCACAGCACCAGGCCTCCTGTCCCTCCTGCCTGCAGGGGCAGGCCCTTTGCCCTTGCCCTTGGCAGCTGGTGGTGCCTCTTTGCCCTTGGCAGCTGGTGGTGCCTCCTTGCCCTTGGCAGCTAGTGGTGCATCCTTGGCCTTGTCAGCTGGTGGTGCCTTCTTGCCCTTGGCAGCTGGTGGTGCATCCATGGCCTTGGCAGCTGGTGGTACCTTCTTGCCCTTGGCAGCTGGTGGTTGTTCCATGGCCTTGCCCTTGGCAGCTGGTGCAGGCACACTGCCAGTGCTGATAGGTGTCTCCTTGGAGCAGCTCACACCTGCAGTAGCTGCTGAAACTACAGTGGCCGTGGACTGGGTGGCTGAGCTGCTGGCCTGGGTTCTGCCCACCCTGGCCCGCAGTGAAGGACGGGGGTGGATGGGAAGGGAAGAGGTCAAGGTTGGAGAGGAAAAGCTTCTTAGGGACACCGGGGTGGGAAGAGGGTGAAGGTTTGGGAGTGGAGGGAGAGGGAGTGGTTGTAGGAGGTGTCTGTCTGCTGTGTTTGGGTGCAAGTGCATGGGCTGGATGCTGTTGTGAGGTGGATGGCTGTTGGGTGTCTGAGTGCTTGCGTTTGTGTACTTTGGGAGGAGGGGGCACAGACACAGTGGGAGAGGACACAGGGGACGTGTGCATGGATGTGGGGGTGGTGACTGCCAGTGAGGGGTGTGTAGTGATAGGCATGTTGGTGATGGAGGTAGTGGATGAGGATGTAGTGCATGCAGGTGTGAGTGGAGACACTACTGGGAGGGAGGTGGACGAGGAGGAGAAGGGGGACACAGTGGAGGCAGTGGATGTTGGTGTGTCTGCTTCTGGATGGTGTTTGTGTGAGTGCCTGTGGGATGATGTGTGGTGCTTGTGTTTGTCTGAGCCACTCCTGTGTGTTGTCTTGGGTGCATCCTGGTCTGATTGTGTGCTTGAGATAGGTTGGGGTTCAGGGGAATGGGACTAGGTAGAGGACGTTGGAGGGGGAAGGCTAGAGACAGGGACAATGGCTGTCATCAGGGAGGAGGCAGGAGCCTGGAATGATCTCTGTTGGGCCGTCACGCCAGAGTGAATGCCCTCCAGGAATGTATTTGTGTGTTGCAAATGGCCTGCCAGCCCCTGGATGACATTCACTATGGTTGACTGCCCAAAAGAGATGGATCTCAGGAGGTCAATAGCCTCCTCACTCAGGACAGCAGGGCTAACTGGGGCAGGGCCTGAGGTGCCTGGGGCGAAGGAGATGCCCACCCTCCTGGGTGAGTGGGCACGGGAAACTCGCTGAGGGGCTGCTGGGAGGGCGGTGCTGGTACAAGGGGTGGCCGCTGTACCTGTACTTGGGGTGGCCACAGAGCTGTCCGCCACAAGCAGGGAGCTTCCATCGGAGGAGGTATCGCTGTCAGAACTGTCCCCTCCTGTCTCTGCCGTGGTGCTCTGCTCGCCCTCCATCCCACGGTCGGTGGATTCGGCCTCCAGGGCCATGTGGGATGCAGCTCCCTCTGTCGCCGGTGCCTCTGCTCCTCCGCCAGATGATGCTAATGCACAGAAGGACAGGGTGACAAAACAAAAGGGGGGAAAGAGACAGAGGATACACTTGGTCAGTGCCAGCAACAACACCAACGTTGGCGTGCACAACACACAGGGGAGAGCCCTACGCATTATGCGATGCACTACCACTCACAATGCTAGTCACCAGGCCATGGACAGTAATAGCTAATGCCAATAGCAGCATACCTGAGACCCACAGATCCCTGCCCAATAGTAGATGCCCACTAGCATGTTTGGGGGTGGAGTGCATCAGCCCCTGCCCAACATGGAACCTACCCTGCAATGTCCGGCCTGGCCTAGGGGCACCCACAGGCCCACATCCCTGACCCAGAGACCACCCCTCCACGTGCAAGTAGTATATTGGGAACTGTATTCAACCCCTTGTGGCTGCTGTGATGCCCTCACGCGCCCATCCAGCTCTGGATGGACCACTGCCAGTATGAAGAACATCAGGGGGGTCAGGGTTCGACAGGCATCCCTTTCTCATTGGGAGGCCATCCTCAGCTGGGCCTCTGCCGTCTTCCTTGCCCAACGTCTCGGGTCCTCCCACCGTTTGCGACAGTGGGTGCTCTGCCTTCCGTAGACCTCCAGGGTCCGCACGTCCTTGGCGATGGCACGGCATACCCTTTTTCAGATTTTTGACCTGCAGAAAAATGAAAGTGGAAAAAGGGATCAGTCATACCGTCCGGCCTGTTACACCTGTGGCCCACCATATCCCTCCCATCCCCTTACGCACATACATTGCCTCCTATACATGCTGCACGCTGCCCAGGACCCCTCCACCCCCCCTTACATGAGGCCTTCACACACATCACACCATGCATTCATGCCCCATGCATCGTGCCTACAGTGTACTCACCTGTTGGTCTGGAGGCCCATAAAGCAATTGGTACTGGGGTAGGACCCCATCCACCAGTTTCTCCAACTCCGCAGCAGTGAAGGCAGGGGCCCTTTCCCCAGTGACTCGAGCCATGGTCGCTTCCAGACACAGGTCACAGCATCACTTGCAGTGTAAGTCCTCTCCTGTTGAAGGTCAGGTAGCAAGTGAGTGAACAGATAGAAAATGTCAGTCACGTCCGCAGCGGTGCGTACCATCACCGCCGGCGTACATCACCATTCGCCACTGTAACCCATAGGGCCCAGTCATAACCTATGAGGAGTTGCACAGCAGTACTCGACCGCCTCCCGCAACAGCACACAACGTCAGAGGCATTACCTCATTTCCACCTGTCCCTCCACACAGGACAGGCGTCCGCTATTTCAGGGGGAGGGCAGGCCCCATGGCACCTAACTGCGTCACATCCGACATAGGCACATTTTGGGAATAAACATAAAGATACTGTTTCTATCACAACATGCAATGTATTGTACATTGAGGAAATGTTAAGAACTTACCAGATGCTCATTGTTTTGCCCCCTGGAGTACAGCCGCTGAGGATGAATAGGAGCTGGAGACATCTCCCTGTGTACAGGCCCCTGGTGGCCTTGGCAACAATGGAGGACAGGCACATTATCCTCACCTACAGACTTGATAGGGCCACAATCCAAGAGCTGTGTGCCCAATTGGAGCCAGACCTGATCTCAGCTATCCGTCAGCCCACTGAGATCCCCCCTCTTGTGCAAGTCCTATCTGTGCTCCATTTCTTGGCGAGTGGCTCCTTCCAAGTGACAGTGGCCATGGCAGCAGGAGTGTCCCAGCCAATGTTCTGAAAGGTGCTGACCAGAGTGTTGTCTGCCCTGATGAAACACATTCACAGCTACATCGTTTTCCCCAAGGCAGAGGATTTGACCACAATGAAAGCTGACTTCTATGCAATGGGACATATCCCCAATATTGTTGGGGCAATTGATGGTACACATATTGCCTTTGTCCCACCCCCCGGAGAAATGAACAGGTGTTCAGGTATCGAAAGAGCTTTCACTCTATGAATGTGTAGATAGTGTGCCTGGCGCACCATTACATTTCCCATGTGAATGCAAAGTATCCTGGGTCTGTGCATGATGCCTATATCCTGAGGAATATGTGATGGCTCAACTCCAGAGGCACCGGGTGTGGCTAAAAGGTGAGCCCATGGTCACCACCCAGTGTATGTTGGTATATGGGTGTGGGGTTGGCCCTAAGGGTGAGTGTCTGGCTAACATGTATCCCTCGATATTTACAGGTGACTCTGGTTACCCCAATCTCTCATGGCAACTGACCCCAGTGAGGAATCCCAAGACAAGGGCAGAGGAACGTTACAATGAGCCACATGGGTGAACAAGACAAATTATAGAGCAAACCTTTGGCCTCCTGAATTCTGGTTTCGGTGCCTCCACCTATCAGACGGATCTCTGTGCTAGGATGCGGATGTGGACAACAGAACATCTATCATTTGACAGCACTTCCAGTGACACACAGGTAAGACACTGTAACTTCATCTTTCATTGCAGATTTGTGTTGTACATTTTCACTGGCAGGCTGCTGTTCCCACTACTATGGCCACTTACTGTACCCTTTGACATGTCTATTCACAGATATTTGTGCCCTGCTGTGGCTCCTGGTGTATTCACTGCAGCACAATACAGGTCATACCTATGTATGCATTACTGTACAGTCTACTTGCAATGTCTACAGATCGTGAAAGGAATACATACTTAAATCATTTGACATACTACATGCTGGTATTTTTTAAAGTGGTGTTTATTTACTTGCTGAAAATATAATGGGGATGTGCAATGGGCTGGGGTGATGGTGGAGGAATGTCCAGGATAGAGTCCATTCTATGTGGATCACAGGTGCATTATCCAAGGGGGCATAGGAAGTGGAGCAATGGCAGCTCAAGGTGGACAGGGTGACAGAGTGGGACACAAGGGTGACATTCGAGAGAGTCTTTTTCCTGGCGGGGGACTTGGCAATGTTCTCTGGCTTCTGCCTGGATCGCAGGGACCGTTTGCGGGGTGGTTCTCCTTCTGCAGGGGGAGGGGTTCTAGTGGCCTGTGAGTCCTGTGGCAGGGCCTCCTGTCCAGCCTGTCCACTAGCGTCAGTGGAGGTGGAGGGCTGTTCATCGGTTTGGCTAGTGTCAGGGGCCCGTTGGTGTGCCACTGCCTCCCTCATGGTGTTGCCCATGTCTCCCAGCACCCTTGCAATGGTGGCCAGGGTGGTGTGGATTTCCCTCAGGTCCTCCCTGATACCCAGGTACTGTCCCTCCTGCAGCCGCTGGGTCTCCTGCAACTTGGCTAGTATGCCCACTGCCACTGTATGGAGTATGCTCCCTAATCGTCCTGTGTTTGTGGGGTTGCCTGGAGTCCCTGTAGTGGTGGACACACTGCTGATTGACTTGTCCTGGGGACATAGGTATGGGGTTGCTGGGTGGGTGCTGTGCTGGTATTTCCTGAGGGAGGAGGCTCTGTGGTGGTAAGGGACTGTGGCTGGGTAACCGACTGTCTGGAGATCCCTGATGGACCAGGTTGGTCATCCAGATCCAGGCGAGCAGAGCTGCTGTCATCACTGTGGGCCTCTTCTGGGGGGGACTGGATGTTGCTGGCACCTCCTCTCCAGTGATGTTGGGTGTGGGACCTGTGGGGATGTAAATGCAGTGTCATTGTTTCCGCGTGTGACATCTTGTGCATGAGCGTGTTGCCCTATATGGTTGTGAGTGCCCTGTGATCTTTGCCTTGTGTGAGTAGTTATTTTGTGGGCTAGGTGACTCTCTCTAGTGTGCATGCTGTGTTGATGGGTGTCCATGCAGGGCTGTGAGTGGTGTCCATGCATTATCGGTGCATGCAGTGCTGGGTACTGGGATGGGTGGGTTGTGATGGTGGGGTGTGTGGGAGGTGATGGAGTGATGGGAGTGAGGGTGACGGTGGGGGTATGTGATTACATGCAGATAGGGGTGTGTAAGTAGTCAAGAGTTGACTTATCAGAGTCCAGTCCTCCTGCTACTCCTACCAGGCTCTCAGGATGCAGTATTGCCAAGACTTGCTCCTCCCATGATGTTAGTTGTGGGGGAGGAGGTGGGGGTCCACTGACAGTCCTCTGTACAGCTATCTGGTATCTTGCAACTGTGGAACGCACCTTTCCCCTTTGGTTCTTCCACCTCTTCCTGATGTCATCCCTTGTTCTGGGGTGCTGTCCCACGGCGTTGACCCTGTCCATGATCCTCCGCCATAGCTCCATCTCCCTTGCAATGGATGTCTGCTGCACCTGTGATCCGAATATCTGTGGCTCTACCCGGATGATTTCCTCCACCATGACCCTGAGCTCCTCCTCTGAGAACCTGGAGTGTCTTTGTGGTGCCATGGGTGTAGTGTGTGTGGTGTGTGTGAGGGTGTGTGAGGTGATGGTGTTCTGTGGCTCTGGTTCTGTGGGTGCTCTTTGTGGGTCTCTCTCTCAGTTGTCAATTTCTTTGAGTCGTAAAGGGATGTAGGTGGTGTGGGTGTGTGTTTTATAGTGGTGTGGGTGTGGTGTGTGTATGAGTGTCAGGTGTGTGTAGTTTGAATTGTCCAATGTGGTGTTGTCTTGTATGTGTATGTGTATTTTGAGCGCGGCGGTATGTACTGCCAATGGTTTAGCGCGGTTGAATGTCCGCCGCGGTGATTCGCCGGTCATAATGCTGTGGGCGTAGTTCTGTTGGCATAACAGTGTGGGTTTTGCTACCACCAGTTTATCACTGACCTTTGGGCTGGCAGACTTTTGTTTGTGTCCGTAAAGTGACAGATTGCTATGTGTGGGTCATAATATGGGTAGCAGTATACCGCAGCGGTATGTTGGCGGCAGTCGGCATGGCGATAAGCGGGACTTACAGACAATGTCATAATGAGGGCCATTATGTCCATTTTCTCCTAAATGGTTCAAAAGAGCTATTGTTTCTCTCCTGCATGCCTCTTGAATGTTTCATGCCACAAGTAGGTCATCTATATACTGCACTAAAATTGAATTATAGGGTATTTTAGGTGACTCCAGATTCTCCTTCAAGATTTGGTAAAAAATGTATGGTCTCTCGGTATACCATTGTGGAGCTCGGCACCATGCCAAAACAGGACTGCCAAATTTAAAAGCAAAGAGGAATTGGCTTTCCTCATGCAATGGTATGGAGACAAATGCTTGGCACAAATCAATCATGGTGAATCATTGCAATATTCGGTACCACAGGACAACATGGGACAACAACTTCATTAACCTTTCTCAGGTTCCTGGACAATGCAGACCTTTCCATTGGGCTTCCACAGTCCTAAAATGGGAAGGTTACATGGACTTAAATTATCTCTTTCAGGATACCCAGTTCATTTAAAGTATTTATCAAGGGTGTTATTCCAGCAATTGTCTTGGGCATCATATTATACGGAGGGATGTGGGGATACACTGTATTTTACTTTACTGTTATTTGTATAGGCTCAACTCCTTTGATGATTCCTACTTCCTTTCCTGTAAAATCCCAAACCTCAGGTGTCACTTTGTCTTTTAAATCTTTGAGCAGTTCATTATATGTCAGCATTGGCCACAATGTGACACTCAGGTACTGCTTCACAATTTTACAGGGCACATCTTCTTTATTGGTCTTAATTCTGATTCCTCGGGGTGTGCAACAAATGGACCTATTTATCTTACACATTAGGACGTGACCAAGCAAACTTACAGGACTTCTATTGCACACCACAAATTGGTGTTCATCTTCAAACAATCCTATTTTTACCAGGACAGATTCTGTTATGGGTTTGGTCAATAGTTTGTTTGCAACTCCTTCAACTTGGAAACTTTTCCCTGAAAGAGGCAAATTTGGACTTCTGCTATTCAGACAGTGAGCATGTTGACCTCATGTCAATCGGAAATGACACATGGTGACCCATTACATTACACTTTACATAGGGACCACGTTGATCTACTTCTAAGGATGCACCTAACATGCAGTGCTTGTCATCTGAACTATCTGCTTGAATAATTTTTGAAAATTCCTCATCACTCAGGTCCATTAGGGGAAACTTTGATGCTAACTGATTCACATTTGCATTGGCAATTTGATGTAGATTCTGTTGAGGAACGACCATTTGCTGTTGAGTCTTTGGGGCTTGTGGTATTTGCATCTGCTGTCTTTGGGACACATTTGAGGGTCTTTGAACTCTGTGAATTTAAATCTGATTATTGCTTTGAACTTGAGTGACTCCATTATTCTGTGTCTGATTATTCATATTAATGAGGGGACACTGCATTTGCCAATGGCCCAAATTTTCACACACTTGACACAGATTTGTCTTCTTCAAAGTCTGAACATCAACATCACCACCAGTCTGATGTACCCGAACACCGCATCCTCTACCTCTAGGCTGGATAACATTTGTTCCTTGCTGTTGTTCTCCTTGCATACCACTAGAGTTTACCATCATCTGTGGGCCTTGACTAGCTTTCTGTGCAGTTTTCAATTGCATGACCATAACTTTCTCTTTCAACTTTTTCGGTTTCAATTCCAATTAATCACTGCAGTAAGTCTGGTTTTAAGCCTTGCACAAATCGAAACACAAAATGACCTATATCTTTAGCTTCTATGGTTTTTGTCCCACTGAAATGTTTGAAAGCCTGCAATAATCTCTCATAGAAGGCATTCATCGACTCCTTCAATTCCTGTGTTATCCTGTCAGTCCTCTACCGATCAATGTCTTTCGGAGACACCTTGTTTTTCAAGAACTCAATCATCTTATATTACCTTTTCCTCACTTCTTCACATGGCACACATGTTGCTGGGTCTCTTGGAGGTTCTCTGTCTAGCCAATCAACATTGACTTTGCATTCAGTCTACAAATCATTCTGAATCACAATGTCAAACAGTGCACTCAAATCTTCCTACAGGCATTTAGAAAGTTCTACAAACCACTCTGTCTGCTTATACCATTCCATTGATTTCTCTCTCAATCTGGGGTAAGCATTTGTGAAGGACAATTATCACTGTTACTCCAAGGCACATGAACATAACCTCCACTGGTATTGCTGTCATAGGAATCAGTTTTTCATTTGCCTCCACTTGATTTGCTCCTGCAGGAGGCACATTTGATTTTGCCTTCTTCTAATCTCTTTTCTTCACCTATCTAACTATCCACTTATCTCTAAAACCCCATTTCTGAATGTACGTGATGAATTCCTTAATGTGCAATTTAATTCTGGGGGATTTCATGTTGACTATATCTTTTGTACTAAACTCCAATCTATAACTTCTTTTTAAGGGCTTTGATTTCTCTAAATACAGATCATATTTCTCAGCTACTTCAGCTAAGCCTGTCCTGCATGTTGAGTAACATCTTTGCACACAAACTGTAGTTTATCTTCAGTGTATGTCTCTAATTGAGCTGTGTCTAACATGCCTAATATTTCATTTAATTCCAATTTCAGTCTGGCACATTCACTGATCTAGCTTTCTCTGGGGTCTCTTCTCTTCTCACATTGTAGTTTGTTTACCTGTCGCACCTTCAGGATTCTGTTCTTTGCCACTCTGTTAGCTGCTGTACAGTGAAACCTTTCAAGCTTACCAGATTAATCTTCAATACTTCTGCTCTTGAAGGCCCTACAGTCTGCTGACTTGGGGTGTTAAAAATAGACATGTTCTGCAGTGCTGAAATTAACATTTGGCATCTTCTCTGGTATGGTCACAAAATATGATGAGGCTTTCTGCGAAAACCTCACATCAGGAGTAACTCCTGTCTGACTTATCATTGTGGTTGGATCTGAGATTAATGTAGGGGTTAAACGTCTCACAAAAGTACCTGTTCTCTCCATCTTTGAGGTTTTAGAATATACTGAACTCTGCATGCCAGGCGGTGACATCCCAGCAGATGTAACTGTGTATCAGGAACTGCTGGCACATTTAATGAATGTGCATTGCTTTCAAGACGTACCTGGAGCATGCAAGGGAACAAGGGAACCTATAGCCACGGGAACGGTTAATGCATCTGGGCCAATATGATTTGTCTGATTCTGAGGAATTGTAATTTCTACACTCTGGGGTTGATTCTAACATCGGCGGGCGGCCTCCCCCACCAAATTACCGCTCCGCGGTCTAAAGACCGCTGAGGGTATTTTGGGATTTGCCCTGGGCTGGCGGGCGGCCGCCCGCCAGCCCAGGGCAAATCAACCTTCCCACGAGAACGCCGGCTCAGAATTGAGCCGGCGTAGTGGGAAGGTGCGACGGGTGCAGTGGCACCTGTCGCGTATTTCAGTGTCTGCATAGCAGACACTGAAATACTTTGTGGGGCCCTCTTACGGGGGCCCCTGCAGTGCCCATGCCATGGGCATGGGCACTGCAGGGGCCCCCAGGGGCCCCGCGGCACCCCCTACCGCCATCCTGGATGGCGGGAGGGGGTGTCAGAATCCCCATGGCTGCGGAGCGCGCTCCGCAGCCATGGAGGATTCTGTAGGGCAGCGGAAAACCGGCGGGAGACCGCCGGTTTTCCTTGTCTGACCGCGGCCGAACCGCCGCGGTCAGAATGCCCTGCGGGGCACCGCCGGTCTGTCGGCGGTGCTCCCGCCGACCCTGGCCCCGGCGGTCTGAGACCGCCGGGGTCAGAATGACCCCCTCTGTCCTGTTAAGACAATCCTGAAACTCTGTCCTGTTTGGGTTGACAAAACATTGGGCAGTGACTGACCTGGACTTAAGATCTGCAAAAGGTTAATTCGGAACAAAATTCGGTCCATACGAATTCACAAAAGGTGACTGCAATGTCTGGTTCACATTAGAATTTGGCACACTTTGATTCACCATGAGGCTCTGTGTGGGTAGAATTGTGTTAAAGCTCTGAACCTGTTGATTCACTTCAGGAATTTGTGTCATGAATTTACAGCGGGTACCTGGTACTATCTGACTTGGGGTTTGTGCAACTGGAGCAGTAGGCACATCCAGGACTACATTTTGTGCAGCTTCACTTCTTGCTCCTACTTCAACTGAAGGGTACAGAGGCGGCCGATTTAACAAAATCTAATTTAAAAAATCGTCATCTGAATCACTCTCCTATGTCATTGTCTTTTTTATCTTCCATATCTGTTTTTTGTTCCACCTTTCCTGTATTTTTATTAGTCTTGGGTTTGGTGCTTTCTCCATTTTCACTAGAAATAGCTGGATACATTCCCTTCAATTATGTCTGTTCTCCAAGCTTTCTGCTCTGCATCCCAACTTGCTTTGGAAAGTGTCTTTATTGCTTTCTGCATTTTGTTCTCAAATTTAGTTGTCATCTTCTGGCATGCCATGAGTTCTCAAATTTTAAGGGCTTCAAATTGTGTGGGTCTTGGAGGCGGTTTCATCTAATAAAGCACTTGCCTCAAATTATCTAAAATTCTTAGGCTAAACGTTCCATAAGCAGGAAATGTTAATGCACCTTCTTTCTCAGTAATCTTGCACCATTGTTCAAGCCACAAATGTGCCTGAAAACCCTTTTTGAACAATTCATAATGACCTGGAGTACCATCAGGTGGGGTTTCTATACCCTCTCTAACTGGAATAAACATATCTCCTTTTAATGTACTTTTTAACGCTTTAAAGAACTTCATTTTCAAACAAATTTTAATATATATTGCACTAGCTTTTCTTTTGAATCAGGAAGTAACTTCAATCCCACAACCTCTTTCTCTTGATGTTCTCAACCAATAACAACGCAGCACCATTCACCAATACCAACATGGCATCACAGCAACCAACCTATACCAGCATGGCACCCAATGACATCACACTCACTCTTTCCAGCAACTGTCTCTCACACAATTGTGCACACACAATTCATTCACTTTAGCAATTGTCTCTCACACAATTGCTCATACACACTAATACAAAAATATTACAAGCAAAAACCAACAGCAACTGTGTGCTTACTAAAGGATAGGAACTCAAACCCTTCAAAGCCGTAGGGAGATACACTTTCCCACTACGGCTTTCACCATTACATAACAAATGAAACTTTACCAGCAAACCTCACTCCGGATCCTCCATGGGCCCTCAGGATTCACTTAATACCAACCACAACCCACACTCACTAAAGGGGAATGATTGGCACTGACATTGACATCTTATGACAAGCAACTCACTGCAGACAATATCTTAACCAAGTGTCTTCTACACTTGTGCGTTATCCCGGGAGTTTAGGCAACGGGGGATCCGTCAACAACAACAACCACAGGCATTTTTTTAGCAACAAGAGCCACAATCACATGAATATGACGATTCCGTGAAACACTTTACAATATCACACTTTACCACAGTCTTCAGGCCAAAAGCAATGCAAGTGCAAAACCCTATTAATACACATCCGTCTCTCGCAGGAATGACGCTGGAAGTTCATAGGAATGAACCATGGGACAGAATTTGAGTTGGGCACAATTTGGATTGGGGACCATCCTGTCTTCCTAACACTATACTTAAATGGTCCCCCCACTCTTGTTGGACAAACCATTACTCTGCTACTAGATCTGTTAATGCAGTTCTTTGTTCTCAGGAATCATTGCTTTATGAGGTCAATGAATATTTGGACTCAGCATAAGGATGTAGAGAACACAGCACAAAAATTCAATTCATATCAAATCAATTTCACAGTATGACCAATGTGGCCACAGAAAGAAAGTCATGTAGACTATTCGCAAGACAAAGTTATAAAGATATAGAATCACCAAGGCTTGACCAAGGCGACAAAATAAGTTCAAGGGAACTAACATTAAAATAAGTAAACACTCCACAAATATGGTGCAGAACATTAGTAAAATGATCTGATGAACAGAAAACAAGTGTTGTTCAATTTTAGTAAGCATTAAGGCAATACAAATTATCAAGGTTCAGTTTAGTTTGGGCACGGGAAAACCCTGCAGATTAGCCAATCAGGGAATAACATGTGCTGGGTGAACCCATGCAGGCATAAGAGAAAAAGGACATAAAGGGCAAAAGGAATTTACAAAAAGATCATCTCTAGTACCAAATCAGTAACTAAGATGGGCAAAAGTAAGTGGAAGGGAAAGCGTTAGCATGTCAGAAGCTCGGTCGAGTCTTCTTCTTTGGGTTAGGGAAAAATCTTTAAGTCTAAGCAATGCATTTCAAAGGGGCAAGGGCAAGAGGATTTTACCTCTGAGAGTACAAAGGGTCCAGCTTGCAGGATAAGGGGCAAAAGTATTGTTCTTCTTCTCTTCAGGGATTCTGATCTCTGTCTCTGACCAAAGTACAGCTAGGGAATGGTATATTAAAGTTCATGGGGCAAGATAATTTGTCAGTTCATCAGTCCACCTGACATTGTAAGAACACCATTCAACACAAAGCAATCATGTGACTCCAACTTGAAACATGGGCTATGGTTCTCAGCTTTTCCATGATAATCCATCAGTACTCTTCCATGCAAGATTGAAACATTTGTATATAATGTCAGTCCACAGTCCTAAATGTTCTTTATTCAAGTCAAATAAGTCAGATTCACAAACTCCCTATGTATAAGACAATAGATATCTATTACCAAACTAGCATTCTTTTGGGAACGAAATCAGGAAGAAAAGTACGCGTTAGCAAGATGACATTATATTTTCAGCACATTCACGAATACAGGGCCTATTAGGCCCCACTTAGGCTAATGCAAATGAATTAAAATGGCACATTAAGCATTCAAATAATACACACCTTAATATACAAACTATAACTTCAGCATTATTACATTTTCATTAGCATTCAGGTTACAGTAACTTTAAAACAAAATAACTTTGTCAATATATTTCCATTAGTCTGGCGCCGAACTGCATTTCTCTATTTTCGCATATGAATATAAAACAATTAACATCAAAAATATAATATTGCTTTAATGCAGATTATTAGTTTAGACTCTCACATATAACATAGTAACAGATTAAGTCCCTCATTACAACCCTGGCGGTAAATCCCGCTTACCGCAGTGCTGACGGCAGTCAAGATACTGTGGCCACGGCGGAAATCCCCTACAGGTATTATGACCCACATCTCGTAATCCGCCACAATACAGAGACCCACACAAATCCGCCACACCAAAGGTCAGTGATAAACTGGCAATAGCAAAACCTACAACGTCACGCCAACAAGAATACGCCCACACTATCACGACCCACGAATCAATGTGCCGGTCATTCAACCGCGGTAAACCATTGGCGGTACACACCGACGCGCTCAAAATACATACATTTACAAAACACAGCCACATTGGACAAATCAAAATACACACACCTGATACACATACACACACCACACCCACACACCCACACCACTATAAACACCCACCCACATTACCCACAACCCATTACAACGACATTTTTGGAAGAAGCACAGAGAGAGAGAATAACAAACACAACACCAGCATCCCCAGGCACACAACACCATCACTCATATAACATCCACGCACCTCAAAGAACACACACCAACACAACACATCACACAGCACATACATCACACAGCACAACAAACATCACCTCACACATCACCCACACCACATTATGGCACCTCAAAGACACCTCAGGTTTTCTGAGGAGGAGCTCAGGGTCATGGTGGAGGAAATCATCTGGGTAGAGCCACAGCTATTCGGATCACAGGTGCAGCAGACATCCATTGCAAGGAAGATGGAGCTATGGCGGAGAATTGTCGACAGGGTCAACGCAGTGGAACAGCATCCAAGAACATGGATGACATCAGGAAGAGGTGGAACGACCTACGGGGGAAGCTGCATTCCGTAGTGTCCAGACACCAGCTAGCTGTATCGAGGACTGGCGGTGGACCCCCACCTCATCCCCACAACTAACAACATGGGAGGAGCAAGTCTTGGTGATCATGCATCCTGAGGGCCTCGCAGGAGTAGCAGGAGGACTGGACTCTGGTAAGGCAAATCTTTACTACTTCATCCCCCCCACCCTACCTGCATGACATCACAAACTCCCACCCCTACCCTCACACCCATCACCCTAACACCCCACAGATACCCCACTATCACAACCCACACATCCCAAAACCAAGCCCTGCATGTAACACCAATGCATGGACACCCATCACCAAAGCATGTCCAGTAGAGGGACTCACCCAGGCCACCAAATCACCAATCACACAAGGGCCAAGCCAAAAATGCAAGCACAGGAGAAGAGGGTAACTCACCCATTGCACAAGATGGCACACACAGATACAATAACTATGCATTTACACCCCAACAGGACCCCTACCCAATGTCACTGGACAGGAGGTACCAGCCATATCCAGTCCCCCCACAGAAGAGGCCCACAGTGAAGACAGCAGCTCTGCACGCCTGGATCAAGATGACCAGCCCGGTCCATCAGGGACCTCGGGACAGTCGGTTCCCCTGCCACAGTCACAAACCACCACTGAACCTCCCCCCTCAGGAAACACCGCCACAGCACCCACCCAGCGGGCCCATCCCTCTGTCCCCAGGACACATCAATCAACAGTGTGTCCACCACTACAGAGACCCCAGGCAACCCCACTAACCCAAGACAATCAGGGTCCTGGGGTCAGTGGCAGTGGGCAGATGGTTCAGGGAACAGAGGCACATGATAACAAGAACGCTGGGAGGACTGCTATGCGACAGGGGGAGGTGAGGCCCAAGGAACCCACTCTCCATGAGACACTCTCCAACATCATGGGAGCATACCACCATTCCCAGGAGACCATGGGCACGGTACTGACCAAGTTTCAGGAGACCCAGCGGCTGCAGGAGGAACAATCCCTGTGGATCAGGGTGGACTTGAAGTCCATTAACACCACCCTGGTCCCCATTGCAGGCGTGCTGGCAGACATGGCCAACACCATGAGGGAGACAGTAGCACACCAACAGGCCCCTGACACTAGCCTGAACAATGAACAGCCCTCCACATCCGCCGGCGCTAGTGGACAGGAGGTCCCACCACAAGAACAACAGGCCACCACCACCCACGCCCTGCAGAAGGAGAACCACACCGCAAACGGTCTCTGAGATCCAGGCACAAGACAGAGAACATTGCCAAGACCCTGCCAGGAAATAAGACTCTCCTGATGGTCAGCCTTCTGTCCCACTATGTCACCCTGACAATCTTGAACTGCCATTACTCCACCTCCTGTGCCCCCTTCGACAATGCACCTGTGATACCAATAGACTGGACTCCACCATGGACATTCCTCCACCATCATTGCACATACCCCTCCACTGAATAGCACTTAAATAAACACCCTTGAATCACAAAATGATCTGGAGTCAGTCTGTACTTTCACAAGTGTGTTATTACAACCTCTCTGACAAATACCAATGTCAATGTTCATTTTCACATACCAATGTTCGACAGTTGTTGGGCAGCAGTAAACACAGCAAAAGGCAGAAAGTGGTACCCAGATCAGGGAACTGTCAGGGTCCATACACAGAGGTAAAAAGGCAGAATCATGCAATGTCCTACAGTAGTATGATGTGAGAGGAGCAGTGCCAGTCTCTTACCTGTTTCTCACTGGAAGTATAGCATGATGACGTTGTTTTGGTTGTCTATATCTTCTTCTTCTGCCTCCTCTTCCTCACTGTCCACAGGCTCCACATCTGCCACAAGACCAACATCAGGCCCATCCTCCTGCAGAAAAGGCACCTGGCGTTGCAAAGCCAGGTTGTGCAACATACAGCATGCTACGATTATCTAGCACACCTTCTTCGTTGAGTAGAATAGGGAGCCACCTGTCAGATGGAGGCACCGGAACCTGGCCTTCAGGAGGCCGAATGTCCGCTCTATTATCCTCCTAGTTCGCCCATGTGCCTCATTGTAGCATTCCTCTGCCCTTGTCCTGGGATTCCTCACTGGGGTCAGTAGCCATGACAGGTTGGGGTAACCAGAGTCACCTGCAAATAACGAGGGACAACTGTGAGACACACACCAACCCTTAGGGACTCTCACATACCCCGACACCTTCTCAAACTGTGCTAGGACCTTGGGCTCACCTATTAGCCAAACATGGTGCCTCTGGAGTTGCTCCATCACATAAGGGATGCTGCTATTCCTCAAACTGTAAGCGTCATGCACTGAGCCAGGATACTTGGCATTCACATGGGAGATGTACTGGTCTGCCAAACACACAATCTGCACATTCATGGAATGGTAGCTTTTGCCGTTTCTGTACACCTGTTCATTCCTGCGGGGTGGGACAAATGCCACATGTGTACCATCAATGGCACCAATGATGTTGGGGGTATGTCCCAGGGCATAGAAGTCACCTTTCACTGTGGGCAAATCCTCCACCAGAGGGAAAACAATGTAGCTGCGCATGTGTTTCAGCAGGGCAGAAAACACTCTGGACAACACGTTAGGGACCATTGGCTGTGACATCCCTGATGCCATGGCCACTGTTGTTTGAAAGGACCCACTGGCCAGGAAATGGAGTACTGACAGGACCTGCACTAGAGGGGGGATTCCTGTGGGATGGCAGATAGCTGACATCAGGTCTGGATCCAATTGTGCACAGAGTTCATGGATTGTGGCACGATCAAGTCTGTAGGTGATAATGATTTGTCTGTCTTCCATTGTCGACAGGTCCACCAGGGGTCTTTATACCTGAGGATGATGCCATCTCATCATCTGCCCCAGCGGATGTGCCCTATGGAGGAGAAGGGTAAGCAGAGGGTCATACACCACATAGCTTGCACAAGGGTATTTTGAACAATTGTGATGTAATCAGTGTGTGGCGCTGTCTGTCCGAATTTCTGCCCAAAAGTGCTGTGATGCAGTTAGTTGCCCTGCCATGTGGCCCCTGCCTTCACTGCGGAGGAGTTGGACAACCTCCCCCAGTACACGCTACTCTACGGTCCTCCAGACAAACAGATGAGTACATTGTGAGCATGATGGATGGGACATGAATGTATGGAGTGGGGTGGATGGAAGATGGGGGGGGCTGAGGCCAGCATGTGAGGATGATCAGTGTATGTGTTTCTGGGCCAGGGTGTGAAGTTGTGGCCAATGAGTAAGAAGAACCGGACGGGGGAATAAATTCCATTCTTACTTTACTTTTCCTCTAGGTCAGTGCCCACCAGAAGAAGGGTATTTGGCGTGCCATCGCCAAGGAAGTGCGGACCTTGGGGGTCTACCATAGACGGAGCACCCACTGCTGCAAAAGATGGAAGGACCTGCACCGCTGGTGCAAGAAGATGGCGGAGGTCCAGCTGGGGATAGCCTCCCAACGTGGAAGGGGTGCTCGTCGCACCAGACCCCCCGATGTACAGGATCCTGCGGTGGCATATCCTGAGTTTGATGGGCACTTGAGGGCATCACAGCAGCCACAAGGGGGTGAGTACAGTCACATTCTGCTGAATCTGCACGCTGTATGAGGTGTCTTGGTGGGGGAAGTGGGCTGTGGGTTCCCCTAGTCCAGGGCGAACTTGCTAGGGTAGGTCCATTGTTAGGCAGGCTTTGTGGCAATCCAACTCCAAAAGTGGTAGTGGCTAGTGACCTTGTCAGGCTCCTGTGGGTTCCAGGTGTGCATGAAATGGGCATAGTGCATAGGGCTGCTCCCTGTGTGTTGTGTCCACCAACTGTGGTGTTGTTGCTGGCATTGACCATGTGTCTGCTCTGTCTTTCCCACCCTTTTTGTTTTGTCACCCTGTCCTTCTGTGCATTAGCATCATCTGGCGGAGGAGCATTGGCACCAGAGCAAGAGGGAGCTGTACCCCACATGGCCCAGGAGGGTGAATGTACAGAGTCTGAAGGGACCAGTGGGACGGAGAGCGAGGGGAGCTCCACAACGGGGCAGGAGGAGACACCAGGGACAGCGACTCCTCCTCTGATGGGAGCTCTCTTGCGGTGGCGGGCACCTCTGTGCCCACCACAACAACAGGTACAGCTGCCACCCCCACTACCAGCACCGCCCTCCCAGCAGCCCCTCAACGTGTTTCCCATGCCCGCTCACCCAGGAGTGTGGGCATCTCCTTCACCCCAGGCACCTCAGGCCCTACCCCAGTCAGCCCTGCTGCCCTCAGTGAGGAGGCTATTGACCTCCTGAGATCCCTAACTGTTGGGCAGTCAACCATTTTGAATGCCATCCAGGGTGTCGAGAGACATTTGCAGCAAACAAATGCATACCTGGAGGGCATCCATTCTGGTGTGGCAGCCCAATAGAGAGCATTTCAGGCTCTGGCCTCAGCACTGATGGCAGCCATTGTCCCTGTGTCCAGCCTCCCCCTCCAACTTCCACTACCCAGACCCAATCCCCTCTACCTCAGCCTATCCCAAGCACACCATCAGACCAGCATGCACACTCATCAACGCACAAAAGTAGCTCAGGCAAACATAAGCACCACACATCCCACAGGCACTCACACAAGCACCATACACATGCAGACACACCAACATCCACTGCCTCCACTGTGTCCCCCTCCTCCACGTCCTCCACCTCCCTCCCTGTTTCTTCTCCACTCAGACCTCCATGCACTACATCCTCAGCCACTACCTCCATCATCAGCATGCCCATCACCACACACCGCTCATGTGCAATCACCACCCCAACTACCATGCACACGACCCCTGTGTCCTCTTCCAGTGTGTCTGTGAGCCCTCCTCCCAAAGTACACAAACGCAGGCACACACCCACTCAAGAGCCATCCACCTCACAACAGCTTCCAGCCCATGCACCCTCACCCAAACTCAGCAGACGTACACCTCCCACAACCACTACCTCTTCCTCCACTCCCAAACACCCTCCATCTTCCTGTCCCAGTTTGTCTAAAAAACTTTTCCTAGCTTCAACTGACCTCTTCCCTACACCCCCGTCCTTCCCCTAGGGTCAGGATGTCCAGATCCCAGCCCAGCACCTCAGCCACAAAACTCTCAAGCATTGTGGTCCCTGCAAGTCCAGTAACATCGCGGGCGGCACCCATCAGAGCTGCCAGTGTGCCACCTAGTGAGGCCAAGGATCACCCTATTCCGCCACCTGCCAAGGTGAAGGAGGGGCCCACATGCCGTAGGGAAAAGCCACACCAACCACCCAGGAAGGCCTCCTCCAAGACAAAAGAGGACAGTGCCAAGGTCCCAGCAGCGACTTCCAAGGTGGGATAGGGACACAAAGCTAAAGGGAAGTCAGCTCAGGGCACGGAGCCTCCGGGTGAGGGACTGGTGTCACCCCTTCTGCAAGACAGAACAGCAACCTGTACGGCGGTGGCCACCGCCGCAACGCCCGCCACCTCCACCGCCACCTGCACCAACACCTGCACGTCTGCTGCCTCTGCTACAGTCCCCAGCATCATCCCCAGTGAGTAGCTGTCCGAGGCTGCAGGAGACATCCTGCTGTCTCCCTCCACAGGTGCTGACACCTGCACCACCTGCAGCATCTCTGCCACAGACACTGCTGCAGCCACCGACACCTGCCCCACGACGTGCCCAGCCAGTGCCACCACAGCCGACATCAGCATCATCCCCAGTGGGCAGTCGTCCGAGGCTGCAGGAGACGTCCTGGACCCTGCACACACTACATGAGGCACCACAACCAGCACTGGCAGTATCAGCAGTTGGCAGGCTAAGTCGCCGCAGGGAGGAGTATGTCTCTGCCTTCATAGAGTATCATGCTACCTGTTCCCAGAAAATCTTGTGGCTCAGACACCCAGGTGAGGGAATTGGAACTGCCACACCCCAGGTGCAGCACTCTGGGCACAAGGCCCCCTCCAGAACCAGTGGAGAACAGCATCCACTCACTCAGTCCTTTTTATAGATCTCAGGATAGATCCAAGCCTGGTGAAGGAATACAGTCTCCAACCCTTGCACTGCAATCCTCGTTTATGCTCCCTCAGGCCATTTTTATGTACTTTCTCAGGGATATAGTAAGCTTGATGCAGGAATTTATAGTGTATAATACAAAGTTTACTGCTAGACTAGTCCTGCCTAGTTTGCATACAGCCATATCTCCATATCTCATCTGAAATTACACAACATTCTCCCAGGCCTTCCCAGCCCCCAGAGCTAGGGCCTCAATCTCCTCTTGAGCAATAAAGAGGAGTGTGGTGATCAAATACCTAGTAGATTTGGTGTCAAGGAAGCTATCCAGTTTAGTAAATTGAGGTGACTCATCAAGGAACTTCAGGCTCCTCCTCCTACCAATACTGTTAGTGCTGTGCTGCTTGAAAACCACTCTGGGAGTACCCGGGCCTTCCCCCAGACATTCTGTTAGGGTCAAAAACGTGCCTTGCCTATACAGGCCTCCCCAGTGTCACAGATCCCACTCTTGCAATTGAGATTTCACGAATCTCTCATGTGTGGCAGGTGATGCCCTAATGGAAGACAGGGGAATAAAGCATAGGTTTTTTTCTCATTCCATCTCATTCTCTAATGATACACTCTGTTGTAGTGTAATGTCAGAGATTAGTGGTAAGTCGTGCTCTAATGAAGGATTGTGGTGGGAGTGGCATAATGTGATCAGACACCACTGCTAGCTTTGAAAGGAAGGATGGGGGCCAGTACCAGTGGAGTGTAAAGTGAACCTGGCACATGGATAATAGAGTTCTAGATCTGATGCTCTAAACTGTCCTTAATGGAATGGTGGTGTGAGGGTTCCTATTATATTTGTGGGCATTTGCTGGACCAAGCCAAGCAAACCATTTGCCCTTTAAGCTCTGAGAAGAATCCCACTTTGAGCAGGAGTGATATTATTAAACATTAGTGAGTAGTTTTGGTAGCAATACCACCTTGGTTAGCCCTCTACAACATGCTAGTGACAGTGGCAGTGATCTCCATCTTGAAATCTGATCGGTGATGATCACAAGAGTACTGCCATAGTCTGCACATATAACAACATCCCTGTCTGGATGTATCCAGATGCCTCAATATTTGAGCTCATCAGTGCACCAGCAAAAGTGGAAAATCTGAAGATTTCTAATCTCATGGAGCAGTTAAACAATAACATGAAAAAATAAAAGTCAAGTGCACTGAAAAGAAGATACTTTACCAGAGAGGCCATGTTCAAAACTAAGAGTGTTTTTCAGAGGCAATTAGCTATGGGGCATCTGCCAAAATGATAGGATGCCTGGTCCGTCCACCACTTAGTGCTTCTAACTTATTTAGAGGCAAGGGAACAGTTGTGCTCCCACTAGTTAGCTCTGTCACTGGAAATATCTTTACAACAGTCATCATGGTGTCTCAAGGTGTTGGAAGGCTACCCTATTTAGAGTGACATTTCTGACTTTTGTAATATAAATGTAAATTTTTCACTTGTACAGCGCACTACTCACCGGTTAGGGTCACAAGGCACTGTACACATACCGCTGTGGAACCCCTGGGCAATCCCCTGGGTGAAGCCAGGCATCCAAGCGCTGTCAAAGCCATTGTGTAGATTAAGCAATATATTGCCCAGAGTGGGACCCATTAATTAGATGAGGCACTGAGGAAAGAATTATCTGGTCCAATGGAATTGAGCCCAAGCCCCACCAAGGTAGGAATTGAACCCTGATCCTGGGCCACATCTCTGCATGAAGGTCTGCTGCTCTAACTATCGTGCCACACGTTTCATATATGATATAATATAATATAATATAAAATACAAGCAATTCCAATGAGGGATATAGATTTTTTTTTTTACTGCTTGAAAAACAAGCCTCCAATTTTGAGGTTTTCCATAGCAAAAAAAATAGAAAATGCTGGCTCGGCTGTCATGCACCATGGCATGGTAGGCCGGCACTGAGCATTTTTGCTAAAAGTGCTCCTGCTGTGTCATAAAATCTTCCATTCAAAGATCCTTGCTAGTATGGTAAACTTCTCTAAATGTGGAGGGTGCTGGAGGAAACCTTCCACTACCACTGTCACTTAACTAGTCACCTTTAATAGGCTCCAATGAGAAATGGGCTAAATTATCAAAATTAAAAATGCATAAAATGTCTTTGGCCAAGATAGGGCATGGGAGGGCATTGTGGGAAGTGGTACAGCTCATCCTACCTTCACTACACTGCGACAAAGCCAAACTTCAAAACATGGTTTGCTTCTGCCATTTGAAACCTCATTGACTGCTTCCTCTGAATTCTAAGATGGAAGATGTTTTGCTCTTTTTGTCAAGGATCAATATACTTATGTAGGAGCAGAATGGAATTTGTCACCCCCCTTACCATGATGCGGTAGACACGATAGAGCTAAATGGCTGACCCTGGCAAGATGTTGGCGGAGGGCAGTGGGGGGGCCTCCAGGCAATATATGCTATAAACAGGGAGATGTTACTTCTGGTGGCACTTTAGGAATAAATGCTGCAAAACCTTACCAGAGTGAAGATACCAAGCAAAATCTTCAGTTGGACTTTTTCCACAGAGGTATTAATCCAGATAAATTTAGAAAGAGTGCTGCCTTTAAGCAGAATATAATTATTTCTCATTCACTTATATGCAGTCACTTTGGTTTTTCTGGTGAACTATCCGAAATGAGCTTGGTCCCATCATGTCAATACATCATGCCATGAATATATTCCTCCATGCTTCCCATCTATCATAGTTTGTCAATTGATCGCCATAGGTGATGATAATGTTCCCCATGTCTCTATTAGCACAAAACTCCTCTTGGTTTTAACTTTCCTCATTTCTCTTTTTGATCTCATCATTTCCTCATGGCTACTCTACGCAGAATTTAGGCAGAATACTGGAGCTTTCTAACAGTCAGTGAGTAGGAGATGTCAATTATTTTGAATGGCATTGTGCCAGTGTATTGTTTCATAGTTACAGATGTAAAGAACCAGTGTTCTTCACCATAGTTCACCATTCATTTAAGACGGCAATTGTAAAAGCATGATGTAAAAAACAAATTCAGATTTTAGAAAGTATCCAATTATTTTCCTTAGAACTTCTGTTTTTTTTTTTTTTTTTTGTATTTGTCCTCATACACCCCTGGCTCTAATTCGACTCCATGATTTCTCATACTCGAAAATGACCAAATGCCAGGGGGCTCGAGCCTCTCTCAATTGTCCTAAGGCTCACAAGGTCAGCAGCCAAGGCAAGAGAGTAAACAAGCTCGTAATCATAGGACATAAATGCACATCCTGAGTTACTCTCCACAACTCTTCCTTCTAACAGCCGTGACCATATTTTTACACAATCAGCATATGACGGGGGAAGCACTGATACCCATTCCCGACAAATTTCCCTCCTAGCCAGAAGTATTGCATAAAGCAACACTGTCTTCACAACTCTAGAACCTACTTCTCCTTGCTCCACTATGCCAAAAATAACTAAGGGAAGAGATGGTGTAATGTATTGTAATAAAAGACTAGAAATCCTTTCGCACACTTTCCCCCAAAAACAATAAACTACTGAACATTCTAAGAACATATGAATGTCAGATGCCTTTAGTAAACCACATTTAGCACAACTAACTTCCTTCCCCCGTATCTTAGTTAATTTCTCCGGGGAAAAAAAAACCCGATGCAACGTAAAAAGATGATTTTGCCTTAATGATGCTGATTTAATGGCCATAAATATTATTCGCATAGATAACTCCCACCATGCTCGTAATCGATCCACAGGCATCTCTCCCTCCCAAAGGCAGACAGGCAGCTTAAAGTCCCCATCTACCATGTCTAACATACTCCAATACCAACTCAAAACCTTCTTTAATCCCCAAAGCTTCTTAATTAAGTCACTCTCTAAATGATTAGCGGTCCCCAACCTGCCTGCGACCCCTTGTGTCCATTCCCTTAATTGAATATACTTTAATCTTGAGAGATTCCATCCTTCCCACTCTGTAAACTCCTCCCAAGACAATAAACTACCATTTCTAACTAAATCCCCCCAAAATTCAATCCCAGCCTTTCTAAGGGGTAAGGCCAACACATCTGTCAAGCACTCGGGGGGTTCCCGGAGATTCCCAAACCGGAGCCCATTGACTATAATAATCTATTTTTGCGACTTGCTGCAGCTGAAACCAACCTGTAGTATTTTCAATCTTACTTTCTTAAAAAAATTAGAGTCACCAAATTTATATAGAAAATATTCAGCTGCGCCTTTCTTAGTAGCTAACGTAAAATTAAACATCTCTCCAATCGCTGATCGATCCGGGGAGGAAAATAACATTCTAACATTCTTAAGGTGGAATGCCCATGCATAATAATGGATATCAGATAGAGTAAGATCCCCCTTCTCCTTTCTCCTGCACAGTCTCTTCCATGCAATTCTAGGTCCCTTTTGTGCCCCAATAAAAGAGTTAATATTTTTTGAAGAGTAACCAAAAGCTTCTTATCCATTTGTGAAGGAATAGAATCAAAAAGGAAGTTCAATTGAGGCAAAATTATCATCTTAACCAAGTTAACCCTCCCTATTATTGTGAGGGGAAGATGTTGCCAACCTAACAGTAACTTACTACAAGTTGTTACCACACTCCTCATATTTACCACCGGTATTTTTTCCAAATCTTGCACAATTTCTACCCCTAAATACCTCATTGAATTAGTGGCACGCCAATGGTCAGAATTCAAATTCCATACCATTGCCTCAGTTTCTTCAGAATTGATGTGAAAACCATTAATCCTCCCAAATTGTTCTGTAATCTTTAATAAAGTGGGTAAGGCAGTAGATAAATTTGAAGTATAAACTAAAAGATCATCAGCAAACAAGGCAACTTTCTTCTCCCACCCCTTATTGCTAAAAGGAGAAATTCTAGAGTCTTGTCTAATCCTCCTAGCCAAGGTCTCTATATACAAATCAAACAGCAAGGGGGAAAGAGGGCAACCCTGTCTGGTACCCCTAGTAACCCTAAAGGTATTCGTTAACTTCCCGTTTACCAAGACCCTTGCCGATGGGGCCTGATAGATTCATTGAATCGCTATACAAAATTTAATACCTAAATTATTACGTTCAAGGACGTTATTCAAATAGTTCCAATTGACTCTATCAAAAGCTTTCATTGCATCGATCGCAATAACTGCCAAAGGTTCTCGATATGCAGTAGCTAAATCAATAGCCCCTATTAGATTAAATGTTTGTTCATGCAGAAACCTATTCCGAATAAAACCTTTCAGATCAGGGTGGATCAAATCAACAACAATGGAGGACAGGCACATTATCCTCACCTACAGACTTGATAGGGCCACAATCCAAGAGCTGTGTGCCCAATTGGAGCCAGACCTGATCTCAGCTATCCGTCAGCCCACTGAGATCCCCCCTCTTGTGCAAGTCCTATCTGTGCTCCATTTTCTTGGCGAGTGGCTCCTTCCAAGTGACAGTGGCCATGGCAGCAGGAGTGTCCCAGCCAATGTTCTGAAAGGTGCTGACCAGAGTGTTGTCTGCCCTGATGAAACACATTCACAGCTACATCGTTTTCCCCAAGGCAGAGGATTTGACCACAATGAAAGCTGACTTCTATGCAATGGGACATATCCCCAATATTGTTGGGGCAATTGATGGTACACATATTGCCTTTGTCCCACCCCCCGGAGAAATGAACAGGTGTTCAGGTATCGAAAGAGCTTTCACTCTATGAATGTGTAGATAGTGTGCCTGGCGCACCAGTACATTTCCCATGTGAATGCAAAGTATCCTGGGTCTGTGCATGATGTCTATATCCTGAGGAATATGTGATGGCTCAACTCCAGAGGCACCGGGTGTGGCTAAAAGGTGAGCCCATGGTCACCACCCAGTGTATGTTGGTATATGGGTGTGGGGTTGGCCCTAAGGGTGAGTGTCTGGCTAACATGTATCCCTCGATATTTACAGGTGACTCTGGTTACCCCAATCTCTCATGGCAACTGACCCCAGTGAGGAATCCCAAGACAAGGGCAGAGGAACGTTACAATGAGCCACATGGGTGAACAAGACGAATTATAGAGCAAACCTTTGGCCTCCTGAATTCTGGTTTCGGTGCCTCCACCTATCAGACGGATCTCTGTGCTAGGATGCGGATGTGGACAACAGAACATCTATCATTTGACAGCACTTCCAGTGACACACAGGTAAGACACTGTAACTTCATCTTCCATTGCAGATTTGTGTTGTACATTTTCACTGGCAGGCTGCTGTTCCCACTACTATGGCCACTTACTGTACCCTTTGACATGTCTATTCACAGATATTTGTGCCCTGCTGTGGCTCCTGGTGTATTCACTGCAGCACAATACAGGTCATACCTATGTATGCATTACTGTACAGTCTACTTGCAATGTCTACAGATCGTGAAAGGAATACATACTTAAATCATTTGACATACTACATGCTGGTATTTTTTAAAGTGGTGTTTATTTACTTGCTGAAAATATAATGGGGATGTGCAATGGGCTGGGGTGATGGTGGAGGAATGTCCAGGATAGAGTCCATTCTATGTGGATCACAGGTGCATTATCCAAGGGGGCATAGGAAGTGGAGCAATGGCAGCTCAAGGTGGACAGGGTGACAGAGTGGGACACAAGGGTGACATTCGAGAGAGTCTTTTTCCTGGCGGGGGACTTGGCAATGTTCTCTGGCTTCTGCCTGGATCGCAGGGACCGTTTGCGGGGTGGTTCTCCTTCTGCAGGGGGAGGGGTTCTAGTGGCCTGTGAGTCCTGTGGCAGGGCCTCCTGTCCACTAGCGTCAGTGGAGGTGGAGGGCTGTTCATCGGTTTGGCTAGTGTCAGGGGCCCGTTGGTGTGCCACTGCCTCCCTCATGGTGTTGCCCATGTCTCCCAGCACCCTTGCAATGGTGGCCAGGGTGGTGTGGATTTCCCTCAGGTCCTCCCTGATACCCAGGTACTGTCCCTCCTGCAGCCGCTGGGTCTCCTGCAACTTGGCTAGTATCTGGCCCATTGTCTCCTGGAGTGGTGTTATGCTCACAGGATGTTGGTGAGTACCTCATGGAGAGGCGGTTCCCTGGACCTGTCCTCCCACTGTCGCACAGAAGTCCTCCCAGCTTCCCTGTTGTCCTGTGCCTCTGTCCCCTGAGCCATATGCCCACTGCCACTGACCCCAGGTCCCTAATCGTTCTGTGTTTGTGGGGTTGCCTGGAGTCCCTGTAGTGGTGGACACACTGCTGATAGACTTGTCCTGGGGACATAGGTATGGGGTTGCTGGGTGGGTGCTGTGCTGGTATTTCCTGAGGGAGGAGGCTCTGTGGTGGTAAGGGACTGTGGCTGGGTAACCGACTGTCTGGAGATCCCTGATGGACCAGGTTGGTCATCCAGATCCAGGCGAGCAGAGCTGCTGTCATCACTGTGGGCCTCTTCTGGGGGGGACTGGATGTTGCTGGCACCTCCTCTCCAGTGACGTTGGGTGTGGGACCTGTGGGGATGTAAATGCAGTGTCATTGTTTCTGCGTGTGACATCTTGTGCATGAGCGTGTTGCCCTATATGGTTGTGAGTGCCCTGTGAGCTTTGCCTTGTGTGAGTAGTTCTTTTGTGGGCTAGGTGACTCTCTCTAGTGTGCATGCTGTGTTGATGGGTGTCCATGCAGGGCTGTGAGTGGTGTCCATGCATTATCGGTGCATGCAGTGCTGGGTACTGGGATGGGTGGGTTGTGATGGTGGGGTGTGTGGGAGGTGATGGAGTGAGGGTGACGGTGGGGGTATGTGATTACATGCAGATAGGGGTGTGTAAGTAGTCAAGAGTTGACTTATCAGAGTCCAGTCCTCCTGCTACTCCTACCAGGCTCTCAGGATGCAGTATTGCTAAGACTTGCTCCTCCCATGATAATAGTTGTGGGGGAGGAGGTGGGGGTCCACTGACAGTCCTCTGTACAGCTATCTGGTATCTTGCAACTGTGGAACGCACCTTTCCCCTTTGGTTCTTCCACCTCTTCCTGATGTCATCCCTTGTTCTGGGGTGCTGTCCCACGGCGTTGACCCTGTCCATGATCCTCCGCCATAGCTCCATCTCCCTTGCAATGGATGTCTGCTGCACCTGTGATCCGAATATCTGTGGCTCTACCCGGATGATTTCCTCCACCATGACCCTGAGCTCCTCCTCTGAGAACCTGGAGTGTCTTTGTGGTGCCATGGGTGTAGTGTGTGTGGTGTGTGTGAGGGTGTGTGAGGTGATGGTGTTCTGTGGCTCTGGTTCTGTGCGTGCTCTTTGTGGGTCTCTCTCTCAGTTGTCAATTTCTTTGAGTCGTAAAGGGATGTAGGTGGTGTGGGTGTGTGTTTTATAGTGGTGTGGGTGTGTGGGTGTGGTGTGTGTATGAGTGTCAGGTGTGTGTAGTTTGAATTGTCCAATGTGGTGTTGTCTTGTATGTGTATGTGTATTTTGAGCGCGGCGGTATGTACTGCCAATGGTTTAGCGCGGTTGAATGTCCGCCGCGGTGATTCGCCGGTCATAATGCTGTGGGCGTAGTTCTGTTGGCATAACAGTGTGGGTTTTGCTACCACCAGTTTATCACTGACCTTTGGGCTGGCAGACTTTTGTTTGTGTCCATAAAGTGACAGATTGCTATGTGTGGGTCATAATATGGGTAGCAGTATACCGCAGCGGTATATTGGCGGCAGTCGGCATGGCGATAAGCGGGACTTACAGACAATGTCATAATGAGGGCCATTATGTCCATTTTCTCCTAAATGGTTCAAAAGAGCTATTGTGTCTCTCCTGCATGCCTCTTGAATGTTTCATGCCACAAGTAGGTCATCTATCTACTGCACTAAAATTGAATTATAGGGTATTTTAGGTGACTCCAGATTCTCCTTCAAGATTTGGTAAAAAATGTATGGTCTCTCGGTATACCATTGTGGAGCTCGGCACCATGCCAAAACAGGACTGCCAAATTTAAAAGCAAAGAGGAATTGGCTTTCCTCATGCAATGGTATGGAGACAAATGCTTGGCACAAATCAATCATGGTGAACCATTGTGCTTCACATGGAATTTGGAACAAAATCATTGCAATATTCGGTACCACGGGACAACATGGGACAACAACTTCATTAACCTTTCTCAGGTTCCTGGACAATGCAGACCTTTCCATTGGGCTTCCACAGTCCTAAAATGGGAAGGTTACATGGACTTAAATTATCTCTTTCAGGATACCCAGTTCATTTAAAGTATTTATCAAGGGTGTTATTCCAGCAATTGTCTTGGGCATCATATTATACGGAGGGATGTGGGGATACACTGTATTTTACTTTACTGTTATTTGTATAGGCTCAACTCCTTTGATGATTCCTACTTCCTTTCCTGTAAAATCCCAAACCTCAGGTGTCACTTTGTCTTTTAAATCTTTGAGCAGTTCATTATATGTCAGCATTGGCCACAATGTGACACTCAGGTACTGCTTCACAATTTTACAGGGCACATCTTCTTTATTGGTCTTAATTCTGATTCCTCGGGGTGTGCAACAAATGGACCTATTTATCTTACACATTAGGACGTGACCAAGCAAACTTACAGGACTTCTATCGCACACCACAAATTGGTGTTCATCTTCAAACAATCCTATTTTTACCAGGACAGATTCTGTTATGGGTTTGGTCAATAGTTTGTTTGCAACTCCTTCAACTTGGAAACTTTTCCCTGAAAGAGGCAAATTTGGACTTCTGCTATTCAGACAGTGAGCATGTTGACCTCATGTCAATCGGAAATGACACATGGTGACCCATTACATTACACTTTACATAGGGACCACGTTGATCTACTTCTAAGGATGCACCTAACATGCAGTGCTTGTCATCTGAACTATCTGCTTGAATAATTTCTGAAAATTCCTCATCACTCAGGTCCATTAGGGGAAACTTTGATGCTAACTGATTCACATTTGCATTGGCAATTTGATGTAGATTCTGTTGAGGAACGACCATTTGCTGTTGAGTCTTTGGGGCTTGTGGTATTTGCATCTGCTGTCTTTGGGACACATTTGAGGGTCTTTGAACTCTGTGAATTTAAATCTGATTATTGCTTTGAACTTGAGTGACTCCATTATTCTGTGTCTGATTATTCATATTAATGAGGGGACACTGCATTTGCCAATGGCCCAAATTTTCACACACTTGACGCAGATTTGTCTTCTTCAATGTCTGAACATCAACATCACCACCAGTCTGATGTACCCGAACACCGCATCCTCTACCTCTAGGCTGGATAACATTTGTTCCTTGCTGTTGTTCTCCTTGCATACCACTAGAGTTTACCATCATCTGTGGGCCTTGACTAGCTTTCTGTGCAGTTTTCAATTGCATGACCATAACTTTCTCTTTCAACTTTTTCGGTTTCAATTCCAATTAATCACTGCAGTAAGTCTGGTTTTAAGCCTTGCACAAATCGAAACACAAAATGACCTATATCTTTAGCTTCTATGGTTTTTGTCCCACTGAAATGTTTGAAAGCCTGCAATAATCTCTCATAGAAGGCATTCATCGACTCCTTCAATTCCTGTGTTATCCTGTCAGTCCTCTACCGATCAATGTCTTTCGGAGACACCTTGTTTTTCAAGAACTCAATCACCTTATATTACCTTTTCCTCACTTCTTCACATGGCACACATGTTGCTGGGTCTCTTGGAGGTTCTCTGTCTAGCCAATCAACATTGACTTTGCATTCAGTCTACAAATCATTCTGAATCACAATGTCAAACAGTGCACTCAAATCTTCCTACAGGCATTTAGAAAGTTCTACAAACCACTCTGTCTGCTTATACCATTCCATTGATTTATCTCTCAATCTGGGGTAAGCATTTGTGAAGGACAATTATCACTGTTACTCCAAGGCACATGAACATAACCTCCACTGGTATTGCTGTCATAGGAATCAGTTTTTCATTTGCCTCCACTTGATTTGCTCCTGCAGGAGGCACATTTGATTTTGCCTTCTTCTAATCTCTTTTCTTCACCTATCTAACTATCCACTTATCTCTAAAACCCCATTTCTGAATGTACGTGATGAATTCCTTAATGTGCAATTTAATTCTGGGGGATTTCATGTTGACTATATCTTTTGTACTAAACTCCAATCTATAACTTCTTTTTAAGGGCTTTGATTTCTCTAAATACAGATCATATTTCTCAGCTACTTCAGCTAAGCCTGTCCTGCATGTTGAGTAACATCTTTGCACACAAACTGTAGTTTATCTTCAGTGTATGTCTCTAATTGAGCTGTGTCTAACATGCCTAATATTTCATTTAATTCCAATTTCAGTCTGGCACATTCACTGATCTAGCTTTCTCTGGGGTCTCTTCTCTTCTCACATTGTAGTTTGTTTACCTGTCGCAGCTTCAGGATTCTGTTCTTTGCCACTCTGTTAGCTGCTGTACAGTGAAACCTTTCAAGCTTACCAGATTAATCTTCAATACTTCTGCTCTTGAAGGCCCTACAGTCTGCTGACTTGGGGTGTTAAAAATAGACATGTTCTGCAGTGCTGAAATTAACATTTGGCATCTTCTCTGGTATGGTCACAAAATATGATGAGGCTTTCTGCGAAAACCTCACATCAGGAGTAACTCCTGTCTGACTTATCATTGTGGTTGGATCTGAGATTAATGTAGGGGTTAAACGTCTCACAAAAGTACCTGTTCTCTCCATCTTTGAGGTTTTAGAATATACTGAACTCTGCATGCCAGGCGGTGACATCCCAGCAGATGTAACTGTGTATCAGGAACTGCTGGCACATTTAATGAATGTGCATTGCTTTCAAGACGTACCTGGAGCATGCAAGGGAACAAGGGAACCTATAGCCACGGGAACGGTTAATGCATCTGGGCCAATATGATTTGTCTGATTCTGAGGAATTGTAATTTCTACACTCTGGGGGTGATTCTAACATCGGCGGGCGGCGGAGGCCGCCCGCCGAAGTTCCCCCACCAAAATACCGCTCCGCGGTCTAAAGACCGCTGAGGGTATTTTGTGATTTGCCCTGGGCTGGCGGGCGGCCGCCCGCCAGCCCAGGGCAAATCAACCTTCCCACGAGGACGCCGGCTCAGAATTGAGCCGGCGTAGTGGGAAGGTGCGACGGGTGCAGTGGCACCCGTCGCGTATTTCAGTGTCTGCATAGCAGACACTGAAATACTTTGTGGGGACCTCTTACGGGGGCCCCTGCAGTGCCCATGCCATGGGCATGGGCACTGCAGGGGCCCCCAGGGGCCCCCAGGGGCCCCCAGGGGCCCCGCGGCACCCCCTACCGCCATCCTGTTCCTGGGATGGCGGGAGGGGGTGTCAGAATCCCCATGGCTGCGGAGCGCGCTCCGCAGCCATGGAGGATTCTGTAGGGCAGCAGAAAACCGGCGGGAGACCGCCGGTTTTCCTTGTCTGACCGCGGCCGAACCGCCGCGGTCAGAATGCCCTGCGGGGCACCGCCGGTCTGTCGGCGGTGCTCCCGCTGACCCTGGCCCCGGCGGTCTGAGACCGCCGGGGTCAGAATGACCCCCTCTGTCCTGTTAAGACAATCCTGAAACTCTGTCCTGTTTGGGTTGACAAAACATTGGGCAGTGACTGACCTGGACTTAAGATCTGCAAAAGGTTAATTCGGATCAAAATTTGGTCCATACGAATTCACAAAAGGTGACTGCAATGTCTGGTTCACATTAGAATTTGGCACACTTTGATTCACCATGAGGCTCTGTGTGGGTAGAATTGTGTTAAAGCTCTGAACCTGTTGATTCACTTCAGGAATTTGTGTCATGAATTTACAGCGGGTACCTGGTACTATCTGACTTGGGGTTTGTGCAACTGGAGCAGTAGGCACATCCAGGACTACATTTTGTGCAGCTTCACTTCTTGCTCCTACTTCAACTGAAGGGTACAGAGGCGGCCGATTTAACAAAATCTAATTTAAAAAATCGTCATCTGAATCACTCTCCTATGTCATTGTCTTTTTTATCTTCCATATCTGTTTTTTGTTCCGCCTTTCCTGTATTTTTATTAGTCTTGGGTTTGGTGCTTTCTCCATTTTCACTAGAAATAGCTGGATACATTCCCTTCAATTATGTCTGTTCTCCAAGCTTTCTGCTCTGCATCCCAACTTGCTTTTGAAAGTGTCTTTATTGCTTTCTGCATTTTGTTCTCAAATTTAGTTGTCATCTTCTGGCATGCCATGAGTTCTCAAATTTTAAGGGCTTCAAATTGTGTGGGTCTTGGAGGCGGTTTCATCTAATAAAGCACTTGCCTCAAATTATCTAAAATTCTTAGGCTAAACGTTCCATAAGCAGGAAATGTTAATGCACCTTCTTTCTCAGTAATCTTGCACCATTGTTCAAGCCACAAATGTGCCTGAAAACCCTTTTTGAACAATTCATAATGACCTGGAGTACCATCAGGTGGGGTTTCTATACCCTCTCTAACTGGAATAAACATATCTCCTTTTAATGTACTTTTTAACGCTTTAAAGAACTTCATTTTCAAACAAATTTTAATATATATTGCACTAGCTTTTCTTTTGAATCAGGAAGTAACTTCAATCCCACAACCTCTTTCTCTTGATGTTCTCAACCAATAACAACGCAGCACCATTCACCAATACCAACATGGCATCACAGCAACCAACCTATACCAGCATGGCACCCAATGACATCACACTCACTCTTTCCAGCAACTGTCTCTCACACAATTGTGCACACACAATTCATTCACTTTAGCAATTGTCTCTCACACAATTGCTCATACACACTAATACAAAAATATTACAAGCAAAAACCAACAGCAACTGTGTGCTTACTAAAGGATAGGAACTCAAACCCTTCAAAGCCGTAGGGAGATACACTTTCCCACTACGGCTTTCACCATTACATACAAATGAAACTTTACCAGCAAACCTCATTCCGGATCCTCCATGGGCCCTCAGGATTCACTTAATACCAACCACAACCCACACTCACTAAAGGGGAATGATTGGCACTGACATTGACATCTTATGACAAGCAACTCACTGCAGACAATATCTTAACCAAGTGTCTTCTACACTTGTGCGTTATCCCGGGAGTTTAGGCAACGGGGGATCCGTCAACAACAACAACCACAGGCATTTTTTTAGCAACAAGAGCCACAATCACATGAATATGACGATTCCGCGAAACACTTTACAATATCACACTTTACCACAGTCTTCAGGCCAAAAGCAATGCAAGTGCAAAACCCTATTAATACACATCCGTCTCTCGCAGGAATGACGCTGGAAGTTCATAGGAATGAACCATGGGACAGAATTTGAGTTGGGCACAATTTGGATTGGGGACCATCCTGTCTTCCTAACACTATACTTAAATGGTCCCCCCACTCTTGTTGGACAAACCATTACTCTGCTACTAGATCTGTTAATGCAGTTCTTTGTTCTCAGGAATCATTGCTTTATGAGGTCAATGAATATTTGGACTCAGCATAAGGATGTAGAGAACACAGCACAAAAATTCAATTCATATCAAATCAATTTCACAGTATGACCAATGTGGCCACAGAAAGAAAGTCATGTAGACTATTCGCAAGACAAAGTTATAAAGATATAGAATCACCAAGGCTTGACCAAGGCGACAAAATAAGTTCAAGGGAACTAACATTAAAATAAGTAAACACTCCACAAATATGGTGCAGAACATTAGTAAAATGATCTGATGAACAGAAAACAAGTGTTGTTCAATTTTAGTAAGCATTAAGGCAATACAAATTATCAAGGTTCAGTTTAGTTTGGGCACGGGAAAACCCTGCAGATTAGCCAATCAGGGAATAACATGTGCTGGGTGAACCCATGCAGGCATAAGAGAAAAAGGACATAAAGGGCAAAAGGAATTTACAAAAAGATCATCTCTAGTACCAAATCAGTAACTAAGATGGGCAAAAGTAAGTGGAAGGGAAAGCGTTAGCATGTCAGAAGCTCGGTCGAGTCTTCTTCTTTGGGTTAGGGAAAAATCTCTAAGTCTAAGCAATGCATTTCAAAGGGGCAAGGGCAAGAGGATTTTACCTCTGAGAGTCCAAAGGGTCCAGCTTGCAGGATAAGGGGCAAAAGTATTGTTCTTCTTCTCTTCAGGGATTCTGATCTCTGTCTCTGACCAAAGTACAGCTAGGGAATGGTATATTAAAGTTCATGGGGCAAGATAATTTGTCAGTTCATCAGTCCACCTGACATTGTAAGAACACCATTCAACACAAAGCAATCATGTGACTCCAACTTGAAACATAGGCTATGGTTCTCAGCTTTTCCATGATAATCCATCAGTACTCTTCCATGCAAGATTGAAACATTTGTATATAATGTCAGTCCACAGTCCTAAATGTTCTTTATTCAAGTCAAATAAGTCAGATTCACAAACTCCCTATGTATAAGACAATAGATATCTATTACCAAACTAGCATTCTTTTGGGAACGAAATCAGGAAGAAAAGTACGCGTTAGCAAGATGACATTATATTTTCAGCACATTCACGAATACAGGGCCTATTAGGCCCCACTTAGGCTAATGCAAATGAATTAAAATGGCACATTAAGCATTCAAATAATACACATCTTAATATACAAACTATAACTTCAGCATTATTACATTTTCATTAGCATTCAGGTTACAGTAACTTTAAAACAAAATAACTTTGTCAATATATTTCCATTAGTCTGGCGCCGAACTGCATTTCTCTATTTTCACTTATGAATATAAAACAATTAACATCAAAAATCTAATATTGCTTTAATGCAGATTATTAGTTTAGACTCTCACATATAACATAGTAACAGATTAAGTCCCTCATTACAACCCTGGCGGTAAATCCCACTTACCGCAGTGCTGACGGCAGTCAAGATACTGTGGCCACGGCGGAAATCCCCTACAGGTATTATGACCCACATCTCGTAATCCGCCACAATACAGAGACCCACACAAATCCGCCACACCAAAGGTCAGTGATAAACTGGCAATAGCAAAACCTACACCGTCACGCCAACAAGAATACGCCCACACTATCACGACCCACGAATCAATGTGGCGGTCATTCAACCGCGGTAAACCATTGGCGGTACACACCGACGCGCTCAAAATACACACATTTACAAAACACAACCACATTGGACAAATCAAAATACACACACCTGATACACATACAGACACCACACCCACACACCCACACCACTATAAACACCCACCCACATTACCCACAGCCCATTACAACGACATTTTTGGAAGAAGCACAGAGAGAGAGAATAACAAACACAACACCAGCATCCCCAGGCACACAACACCATCACTCATATAACATCCACGCACCTCAAAGAACACACACCAACACAACACATCACACAGCACACACATCACACAGCACAACAAACATCACCTCACACATCACCCACACCACATTATGGCACCTCAAAGACACCTCAGGTTTTCTGAGGAGGAGCTCAGGGTCATGGTGGAGGAAATCATCTGGGTAGAGCCACAGCTATTCGGATCACAGGTGCAGCAGACATCCATTGCAAGGAAGATGGAGCTATGGCGGAGAATTGTCGACAGGGTCAACGCAGTGGGACAGCATCCAAGAACATGGGATGACATCAGGAAGAGGTGGAACGACCTACGGGGGAAGCTGCATTCCGTAGTATCCAGACACCAGGTAGCTGTATCGAGGACTGGCGGTGGACTCCCACCTCATCCCCACAACTAACAATATGGGAGGAGCAAGTCTTGGTGATCATGCATCCTGAGGGCCTCGCAGGAGTAGCAGGAGGACTGGACTCTGGTAAGGCAAATCTTTACTACTTTATCCCCCCCACCCTACCTGCATGACATCACAAACTCCCACCCCTACCCTCACACCCATCACCCTAACACCCCACAGATACCCCACTATCACAACCCACACATCCCAAAACCAAGCCCTGCATGTAACACCAATGCATGGACACCCATCACCAAAGCATGTCCAGTAGAGGGACTCACCCAGGCCACCAAATCACCAATCACACAAGGGCCAAGCCAAAAATGCAAGCACAGGAGAAGAGGGTAACTCACCCATTGCACAAGATGGCACACACAGATACAATAACTATGCATTTACACCCCAACAGGACCCCTACCCAATGTCACTGGACAGGAGGTACCAGCCATATCCAGTCCCCCCACAGAAGAGGCCCACAGTGAAGACAGCAGCTCTGCACGCCTGGATCAAGATGACCAGCCCGGCCCATCAGGGACCTCGGGACAGTCGGTTCCCCTGCCACAGTCACAAACCACCACTGAACCTCCCCCCTCAGGAAACACCGCCACAGCACCCACCCAGCGGGCCCATCCCTCTGTCCCCAGGACACATCAATCAACAGTGTGTCCACCACTACAGAGACCCCAGGCAACCCCACTAACCCAAGACAATCAGGGTCCTGGGGTCAGTGGCAGTGGGCAGATGGTTCAGGGAACAGAGGCACATGATAACAGGAACGCTGGGAGGACTGCTATGCGACAGGGGGAGGAGAGGCCCAAGGAACCCACTCTCCATGAGACACTCTCCAACATCATGGGAGCATACCACCATTCCCAGGAGACCATGGGCACGGTACTGACCAAGTTTCAGGAGACCCAGCGGCTGCAGGAGGAACAATCCCTGTGGATCAGGGTGGACTTGAAGTCCATTAATACCACCCTGGTCCCCATTGCAGGCGTGCTGGCAGACATGGCCAACACCATGAGGGAGACAGTAGCTCACCAACAGGCCCCTGACACTAGCCTGAACATTGAACAGCCCTCCACATCCACCGGCGCTAGTGGACAGGAGGTCCCACCACAAGAACAACAGGCCACCACCACCCACGCCCTGCAGAAGGAGAACCACACCGCAAACGGTCTCTGAGATCCAGGCACAAGACAGAGAACATTGCCAAGACCCCGCCAGGAAATAAGACTCTCCTGATTGTCAGCCTTCTGTCCCACTATGTCACCCTGACAATCTTGAACTGCCATTACTCCACCTCCTGTGCCCCCTTCGACAATGCACCTGTGATACCAATAGACTGGACTCCACCATGGACATTCCTCCACCATCATTGCACATACCCCTCCACTGAATAGCACTTAAATAAACACCCTTGAATCACAAAATGATCTGGAGTCAGTCTGTACTTTCACAAGTGTGTTATTACAACCTCTCTGACAAATACCAATGTCAATGTTCATTTTCACATACCAATGTTCGACAGTTGTTGGGCAGCAGTAAACACAGCAAAAGGCAGAAAGTGGTACCCAGATCAGGGAACTGTCAGGGTCCATACACAGAGGTAAAAAGGCAGAATCATGCAATGTCCTACAGTAGTATGATGTGAGAGGAGCAGTGCCAGTCTCTTACCTGTTTCTCACTGGAAGTATAGCATGATGACGTTGTTTTGGTTGTCTATATCTTCTTCTTCTGCCTCCTCTTCCTCACTGTCCACAGGCTCCACATCTGCCACAAGACCAACATCAGGCCCATCCTCCTGCAGAAAAGGCACCTGGCGTTGCAAAGCCAGGTTGTGCAACATACAGCATGCTACGATTATCTAGCACACCTTCTTCGTTGAGTAGAATAGGGAGCCACCTGTCAGATGGAGGCACCGGAACCTGGCCTTCAGGAGGCCGAATGTCCGCTCTATTATCCTCCTAGTTCGCCCATGTGCCTCATTGTAGCATTCCTCTGCCCTTGTCCTGGGATTCCTCACTGGGGTCAGTAGCCATGACAGGTTGGGGTAACCAGAGTCACCTGCAAATAACGAGGGACAACTGTGAGACACACACCAACCCTTAGGGACTCTCACATACCCCGACACCTTCTCAAACTGTGCTAGGACCTTGGGCTCACCTATTAGCCAAACATGGTGCCTCTGGAGTTGCTCCATCACATAAGGGATGCTGCTATTCCTCAAACTGTAAGCGTCATGCACTGAGCCAGGATACTTGGCATTCACATGGGAGATGTACTGGTCTGCCAAACACACAATCTGCACATTCATGGAATGGTAGCTTTTGCCGTTTCTGTACACCTGTTCATTCCTGCGGGGTGGGACAAATGCCACATGTGTACCATCAATGGCACCAATGATGTTGGGGGTATGTCCCAGGGCATAGAAGTCACCTTTCACTGTGGGCAAATCCTCCACCAGAGGGAAAACAATGTAGCTGCGCATGTGTTTCAGCAGGGCAGAAAACACTCTGGACAACACGTTAGGGACCATTGGCTGTGACATCCCTGATGCCATGGCCACTGTTGTTTGAAAGGACCCACTGGCCAGGAAATGGAGTACTGACAGGACCTGCACTAGAGGGGGGATTCCTGTGGGATGGCAGATAGCTGACATCAGGTCTGGATCGTGCACAGAGTTCATGGATTGTGGCACGATCAAGTCTGTAGGTGATAATGATGTGTCTGTCTTCCATTGTCGACAGGTCCACCAGGGGTCTTTATACCTGAGGATGATGCCATCTCATCATCTGCCCCAGCGGATGTGCCCTATGGAGGAGAAGGGTAAGCAGAGGGTCATACACCACATAGCTTGCACAAGGGTATTTTGAACAATTGTGATGTAATCGGTGTGTGGCGCTGTCTGTCCGAATTTCTGCCCAAAAGTGCTGTGATGCAGTTAGTTGCCCTGCCATGTGGCCCCTGCCTTCACTGCGGAGGAGTTGGACAACCTCCCCCAGTACACGCTACTCTACGGTCCTCCAGACAAACAGATGAGTACATTGTGAGCATGATGGATGGGACATGAATGTATGGAGTGGGGTGGATGGAAGATGGGGGGGGGCTGAGGCCAGCATGTGAGGATGATCAGTGTATGTGTTTCTGGGCCAGGGTGTGAAGTTGTGGCCAATGAGTAAGAAGAACCGGACGGGGGAATACATTCCATTCTTACTTTACTTTTCCTCTAGGTCAGTGCCCACCAGAAGAAGGGTATTTGGCGTGCCATCGCCAAGGAAGTGTGGACCTTGGGGGTCTACCATAGACGGAGCACCCACTGCTGCAAAAGATGGAAGGACCTGCACCGCTGGTGCAAGAAGATGGCGGAGGTCCAGCTGGGGATAGCCTCCCAACGTGGAAGGGGTGCTCGTCGCACCATGACCCCCCGATGTACAGGATCCTGCGGTGGCATATCCTGAGTTTGATGGGCACTTGAGGGCATCACAGCAGCCACAAGGGGGTGAGTACAGTCACATTCTGCTGAATCTGCACGCTGTATGAGGTGTCTTGGTGGGGGAAGTGGGCTGTGGGTTCCCCTAGGCCAGGGCAAACTTACTAGGGTAGGTCCATTGTTAGGCAGGCTCTGTGGAAATCCAACTCCAAAAGTGGTAGTGGCTAGTGACCTTGTCAGGCTCCTGTGGGTTCCAGGTGTGCATGAAATGGGCATAGTGCATAGGGCTGCTCCCTGTGTGTTGTGTCCACCAACTGTGGTGTTGTTGCTGGCATTGACCATGTGTCTGCTCTGTCTTTCCCACCCTTTTTGTTTTGTCACCCTGTCCTTCTGTGCATTAGCATCATCTGGCGGAGGAGCATTGGCACCAGAGCAAGAGGGAGCTGTACCCCACATGGCCCAGGAGGGTGAATGTACAGAGTCTGAAGGGACCAGTGGGACGGAGAGCGAGGGGAGCTCCACAACGGGGGCAGGAGGAGACACCAGGGACAGCGACTCCTCCTCTGATGGGAGCTCTCTTGCGGTGGCGGGCACCTCTGTGCCCACCACAACAACAGGTACAGCTGCCACCCCCACTACCAGCACCGCCCTCCCAGCAGCCCCTCAACGTGTTTCCCATGCCCGCTCACCCAGGAGTGTGGGCATCTCCTTCACCCCAGGCACCTCAGGCCCTACCCCAGTCAGCCCTGCTGCCCTCAGTGAGGAGGCTATTGACCTCCTGAGATCCCTAACTGTTGGGCAGTCAACCATTTTGAATGCCATCCAGGGTGTCGAGAGACATTTGCAGCAAACAAATGCATACCTGGAGGGCATCCATTCTGGTGTGGCAGCCCAATAGAGAGCATTTCAGGCTCTGGCCTCAGCACTGATGGCAGCCATTGTCCCTGTGTCCAGCCTCCCCCTCCAACTTCCACTACCCAGACCCAATCCCCTCTACCTCAGCCTATCCCAAGCACACCATCAGACCAGCATGCACACTCATCAACGCACAAAAGTAGCTCAGGCAAACATAAGCACCACACATCCCACAGGCACTCACACAAGCACCATACACATGCAGACACACCAACATCCACTGCCTCCACTGTGTCCCCCTCCTCCACATCCTCCACCTCCCTCCCTGTTTCTTCTCCACTCACACCTCCATGCACTACATCCTCAGCCACTACCTCCATCATCAGCATGCCCATCACCACACACCGCTCATGTGCAATCACCACCCCAACTACCATGCACACGACCCCTGTGTCCTCTTCCAGTGTGTCTGTGAGCCCTCCTCCCAAAGTACACAAACGCAGGCACACACCCACTCAAGAGCCATCCACCTCACAACAGCTTCCAGCCCATGCACCCTCACCCAAACTCAGCAGACGTACACCTCCCACAACCACTACCTCTTCCTCCACTCCCAAACACCCTCCATCTTCCTGTCCCAGTTTGTCTAAAAAACTTTTCCTAGCTTCAACTGACCTCTTCCCTACACCCCCGTCCTTCCCCTAGGGTCAGGATGTCCAGATCCCAGCCCAGCACCTCAGCCACAAAACTCTCAAGCATTGTGGTCCCTGCAAGTCCAGTAACATCGCGGGCGGCACCCATCAGAGCTGCCAGTGTGCCACCTAGTGAGGCCAAAGATCACCCTATTCCGCCACCTGCCAAGGTGAAGGAGGGGCCCACATGCCGTAGGGAAAAGCCACACCAACCACCCAGGAAGGCCTCCTCCAAGACAAAAGAGGACAGTGCCAAGGTCCCAGCAGCGACTTCCAAGGTGGGAAAGGGACACAAAGCTAAAGGGAAGTCAGCTCAGGGCACGGAGCCTCCGGGTGAGGGACTGGTGTCACCCCTTCTGCAAGACAGAACAGCAACCTGTACGGCGGTGGCCACCGCCGCAACGCCCGCCACCTCCACCGCCACCTGCACCAACACCTGCACGTCTGCTGCCTCTGCTACAGTCCCCAGCATCATCCCCAGTGAGTAGCTGTCCGAGGCTGCAGGAGACATCCTGCTGTCTCCCTCCACAGGTGCTGACACCTGCACCACCTGCAGCATCTCTGCCACAGACACTGCCGCAGCCACCGACACCTGCCCCACGACGTGCCCAGCCAGTGCCACCACAGCCGACATCAGCATCATCCCCAGTGGGCAGTCGTCCGAGGCTGCAGGAGACGTCCTGGACCCTGCACACACTACATGAGGCACCACAACCAGCACTGGCAGTATCAGCAGTTGGCAGGCTAAGTCGCCGCAGGGAGGAGTATGTCTCTGCCTCCATAGAGTATCATGCTACCTGTTCCCAGAAAATCTTGTGGCTCAGACACCCAGGTGAGGGAATTGGAACTGCCACACCCCAGGTCCAGCACTCTGGGCACAAGGCCCCCTCCAGAACCAGGGGAGAACAGCATCCACTCACTCAGTCCTTTTTATAGATCTCAGGATAGATCCAAGCCTGGTGAAGGAATACAGTCTCCAACCCTTGCACTGCAATCCTCGTTTATGCTCCCTCAGGCCATTTTTATGTACTTTCTCAGGGATATAGTAAGCTTGATGCAGGAATTTATAGTGTATAATACAAAGTTTACTGCTAGACTAGTCCTGCCTAGTTTGCATACAGCCATATCTCCATATCTCATCTGAAATTACACAACATTCTCCCAGGCCTTCCCAGCCCCCAGAGCTAGGGCCTCAATCTCCTCTTGAGCAATAAAGAGGAGTGTGGTGATCAAATACTTAGTAGATTTGGTGTCAAGGAAGCTATCCAGTTTAGTAAATTGAGGTGACTCATCAAGGAACTTCAGGCTCCTCCTCCTACCAATACTGTTAGTGCTGTGCTGCTTGAAAACCACTCTGGGCCTTCCCCCAGTACCCGGGCCTTCCCCCAGACATTCTGTTAGGGTCAAAAACGTGCCTTGCCTATACAGGCCTCCCCAGTGTCACAGATCCCACTCTTGCAATTGAGATTTCACGAATCTCTCATGTGTGGCAGGTGATGCCCTAATGGAAGACAGGGGAATAAAGCATAGGTTTTTTTCTCATTCCATCTCATTCTCTAATGATACACTCTGTTGTAGTGTAATGTCAGAGATTAGTGGTAAGTCGTGCTCTAATGAAGGATTGTGGTGGGAGTGGCATAATGTGACCAGACACCACTGCTAGCTTTGAAAGGAAGGATGGGGGCCAGTACCAGTGGAGTGTAAAGTGAACCTGGCACATGGATAATAGAGTTCTAGATCTGATGCTCTAAACTGTCCTTAATGGAATGGTGGTGTGAGGGTTCCTATTATATTTGTGGGCATTTGCTGGACCAAGCCAAGCAAACCATTTGCCCTTTAAGCTCTGAGAAGAATCCCACTTTGAGCAGGAGTGATATTATTAAAGATTAGTGAGTAGTTTTGGTAGCAATACCACCTTGGTTAGCCCTCTACAACATGCTAGTGACAGTGATCTCCATCTTGAAATCTGATCGGTGATGATCACAAGAGTACTGCCATAGTCTGCACATATAACAACATCCCTGTCTGGATGTATCCAGATGCCTCAATATTTGAGCTCATCAGTGCACCAGCAAAAGTGGAAAATCTGAAGATTTCTAATCTCATGGAGCAGTTAAACAATAACATGAAAAAATAAAAGTCAAGTGCACTGAAAAGAAGATACTTTACCAGAGAGGCCATGTTCAAAACTAAGAGTGTTTTTCAGAGGCAATTAGTTATGGGGCATCTGCCAAAATGGGAGGATGCCTGGTCCGTCCACCACTTAGTGCTTCTAACTTATTTAGAGGCAAGGGAACAGTTGTGCTCCCACTAGTTAGCTCTGTCACTGGAAATATCTTTACAACAGTCATCATGGTGTCTCAAGGTGTTGGAAGGCTACCCTATTTAGAGTGACATTTCTGACTTTTGTAATATAAATGTAAATTTTTCACTTGTACAGCGCACTACTCACCGGTTAGGGTCACAAGGCACTGTACACATACCGCTGTGGAACCCCTGGGTGAAGCCAGGCATCCAAGCGCTGTCAGAGCCATTGTGTAGATTAAGCAATATATTGCCCAGAGTGGGACCCATTAATTAGATGAGGCACTGAGGAAAGAATTATCTGGTCCAATGGAATTGAGCCCAAGCCCCGCCAAGGTAGGAATTGAACCCTGATCCTGGGCCACATCTCTGCATGAAGGTCTGCTGCTCTAACTATCGTGCCACACGTTTCATATATGATATAATATAATATAATATAAAATACAAGCAATTCCAACGAGGGATATAGATTTTTTTTTTTTACTGCTTGAAAAACAAGCCTCCAATTTTGAGGTTTTCCATAGCAAAAAAAATAGAAAATGCTGGCTCGGCTGTCATGCACCATGGCATGGTAGGCCGGCACTGAGCATTTTTGCTAAAAGTGCTCCTGCTGTGTCATAAAATCTTCCATTCAAAGATCCTTGCTAGTATGGTAAACTTCTCTAAATGTGGAGGGTGCTGGTAGAAACCTTCCACTACCACTGTCACTTAACTAGTCACCTTTAATAGGCTCCAATGAGAAATGGGCTAAATTATCAAAATTAAAAATGCATAAAATGTCTTTGGCCAAGATAGGGCATGGGAGGGCATTGTGGGAAGTGGTACAGCTCATCCTACCTTCACTACACTGCGACACAGCCAAACTTCAAAACATGGTTTGCTTCTGCCATTTGAAACCTCATTGACTGCTTCCTCTGAATTCTAAGATGGAAGATGTTTTGCTCTTTTTGTCAAGGATCAATATACTTATGAAGGAGCAGAATGGAATTTGTCACCCCCCTTACCATGATGTGGTAGACACGATAGAGCTAAATGGCTGACCCTGGCAAGATGTTGGCGGAGGGCAGTGGGGGGGCCTCCAGGCAATATATGCTATAAACAGGGAGATGTTACTTCTGGTGGCACTTTAGGAATAAATGCTGCAAAACCTTACCAGAGTGAAGATACCAAGCAAAATCTTCAGTTGGACTTTTTCCACAGAGGTATTAATCCAGATAAATTTAGAAAGAGTGCTGCCTTTAAGCAGAATAGAATTATTTCTCATTCACTTATATGCAGTCACTTTGGTTTTTCTGGTGAACTATCCGAAATGAGCTTGGTCCCATCATGTCAATACATCATGCCATGAATATATTCCTCCATGCTTCCCATCTATCATAGTTTGTCAATTGATCGCCATAGGTGATGATAATGTTCCCCATGTCTCTATTAGCACAAAACTCCTCTTGGTTTTAACTTTCCTCATTTCTCTTTTTGATCTCATCATTTCCTCATGGCTACTCTACGCAGAATTTAGGCAGAATACTGGAGCTTTCTAACAGTCAGTGGGTAGGAGATGTCAATTATTTTGAATGGCATTGTGCCAGTGTATTGTTTCATAGTTACAGATGTAAAGAACCAGTGTTCTTCACCATAGTTCACCATTCATTTAAGACGGCAATTGTAAAAGCATGATGTAAAAAACAAATTCAGATTTTAGAAAGTATCCAATTATTTTCCTTAAAACTTCTGTTTTTTTTGGTTTTTTTTGTATTTGTCCTCATACACCCCTGGCTCTAATTCGACTCCATGATTTCTCATACTCGAAAATGACCAAATGCCAGGGGGCTGGAGCCTCTCTCAATTGTCCTAAGGCACACAAGGTCAGCAGCCAAGGCAAGAGAGTAAACAAGCTCGTAATCATAGGACATAAATGCTCATCCTGAATTACTCTCCACAACTCTTCCTTCTAACAGCCGTGACCATATTTTTACTTTCTTATCCTTATGGAATTTATCCACCGCAATATCCAATTCTGACATAACAATCAAAGCATCCAAACAATCAGCATATGACGGGGGAAGCACTGATACCCATTCCCGACAAATTTCCCTCCTAGCCAGAAGTATTGCATAAAGCAACACTGTCTTCATAACTCTAGAACCTACTTCTCCTTGCTCCACTATGCCAAAAATAACTAAGGGAAGAGATGGTGTAATGTATTGTAATAAAAGACTAGAAATCCTTTCGCACACTTTCCCCCAAAAACAATAAACTACTGAACATTCTAAGAACATATGAATGTCAGATGCCTTTAGTAAACCACATTTAGCACAACTAACTTCCTCCCCCCCTTATCTTAGTTAATTTCTCCGGGGAAAAAAAGACCCTATGCAACGTAAAAAGATGATTTTGCCTTAATGATGCTGATTTAATGGCCATAAATATTATTCGCATAGATAACTCCCACCATGCTCGTAATCGATCCACAGACATCTCTCCCTCCCAAAGGCAGACAGGCAGCTTAAAGTCCCCATCTACCATGTCTAACATACTCCAATACCAACTCAAAACCTTCTTTAATCCCCAATGCTTCTTAATTAAGTCACTCTCTAAATGATTAGCGGTCCCCAACCTGCCTGCGACCCCTTGTGTCCATTCCCTTAATTGAATATACTTTAATCTTGAGAGATTCCATCCTTCCCACTCTGTAAACTCCTCCCAAGACAATAAACTACCATTTCTAACTAAATCCCCCCAAAATTCAATCCCAGCCTTTCTAAGGGGTAAGGCCAACACATCTGTCAAGCACTCGGGGGTTCCCGGAGATTCCCAAACCGGAGCCCATTGACTATAATAATCTATTTTTGCGACTTGCTGCAGCTGAAACCAACCTGTTGTATTTTCAATCTTACTTTCTTAAAAAAATTAGAGTCACCAAATGTATATAGAAAATATTCAGCTGCGCCTTTCTTAGTAGCTAACGTAAAATTAAACATCTCTCCAATCGCTGATCGATCCGGGGAGGAAAATAACATTCTAACATTCTTAAGGTGGAATGCCCATGCATAATAATGGATATCAGATAGAGTAAGATCCCCCTTCTCCTTTCTCCTGCACAGTCTCTTCCATGCAATTCTAGGTCCCTTTTGTGCCCCAATAAAAGAGTTAATATTTTTTGAAGAGTAACCAAAAGCTTCTTATCCATTTGTGAAGGAATAGAATCAAAAAGGAAGTTCAATTGAGGCAAAATTATCATCTTAACCAAGTTAACCCTCCCTATTATTGTGAGGGGAAGATGTTGCCAACCTAACAGTAACTTACTACAAGTTGTTACCACACTCCTCATATTTACCACCGGTATTTTTTCCAAATCTTGCACAATTTCTACCCCTAAATACCTCATTGAATTAGTGGCACGCCAATGGTCAGAATTCAAATTCCATACCATTGCCTCAGTTTCTTCAGAATTGATGTGAAAACCATTAATCCTCCCAAATTGTTCTGTAATCTTTAATAAAGTGGGTAAGGCAGAAGATACATTTGAAGTATAAACTAAAAGATCATCAGCAAACAAGGCAACTTTCTTCTCCCACCCCTTATTGCTAAAAGAAGAAATTCTAGAGTCTTGTCTAATCCTCCTAGCCAAGGTCTCTATATACAAATCAAACAGCAAGGGGGAAAGAGGGCAACCCTGTCTGGTACCCCTAGTAACCCTAAAGGTATTCGTTAACTTCCCGTTTACCAAGACCCTTGCCGATGGGGCCTGATAGATTCGTTGAATCGCTATACAAAATTTAATACCTAAATTATTACGTTCAAGGACGTTATTCAAATAGTTCCAATTGACTCTATCAAAAGCTTTCATTGCATCGATCGCAATAACTGCCAAAGGTTCTCGATATGCAGTAGCTAAATCAATAGCCCCTATTAGATTAAATGTTTGTTCATGCAGAAACCTATTCCGAATAAAACCTTTCAGATCAGGGTGGATCAAATCAATCATCACTCCACTTAACCTATTTGCCAATACTTTAGCATACAACTTATAGTCACAATTTAATAATGATATTGAGTGATATGACTCACATTTCAAAGGAAATTTCCAGGTTTTAAAATCAGGGAAATAGTTGCCTCATACCAAGAGGCAGGCAGAGGAGTTCCTTCCTCGAAGATCTCTGTAAATAGTTGACTACTTGACGGAACTATAGAGTCGCCCAATACCTTATAAAACTCTATAGGAATACCATCCAGTCCTGGCGCTTTCCCCCTCTTACACTCTTTTAAAACAGATCTTATTTCTTCCTCAGTGATTGGCCTAGTCAAATAGGTTTGTTTACTCTCAATAAGGTGTGGGAGAGTATCCATGTCTAACCATTCACCAACTTCGTCATTCCTCACCTCCTTTTCCTCAGTATAAAGCACAGAAAAAAACGTATAAAAAGCTTTTTCTATAGTCTCCGAATCAATAAGACTAGCCCCCGACTGACTATTCACCAACTCCTCAAAACAATTTCTCGCCTAGTCTCTCTTAGCCTTCCAGGCTAATAGTTTTCCTATATTTTCTCCATATTTGAAATGGGCTAGTTTGCTTGCCTCCCAACGCTTTGTGATTTTTGCTTGCAATAGGGATTCAAACTGTAACGTCAACCGTCTTCTCCTATCATCCAAACCCTTTTTATCACCTCTGTCTACCCATTGGGTATCACATGCCAAAATACTCTGCTCCAATCCCTCCAATTCCTCCCTATATAGCATTCTTTGATAACTAGCCAAACTTATAATCGTTCCCCTCATCACTGCCTTGAAGGTATCCCATATTACTATTTTAGAGGCTGATCCCTGATTCAACCTAAAAAAGGCCTCTGTCTCTTTACGAAGATAACTAACAACCTCCTCCTCCAATAGCAAAGCTCGATCCAAAGTCCATGTCATCCCTCCTCGTTCCTGGGGACACCTCATTTTTAAAATCACTGCAGCGTGATCTGACAAGTGGGCCGGTGCATACACAATATCATCAACCAGATCACACATCAAATGGTCAACTAAAAAGTAGTCAATCCGAGAAGCATGCCCATACTTCCTATTATAAAATGAAAATTCCTGCTTCTGCCCCACTCTTAGCCGCCATAGACCACATAACCGAAAATCTTTCATCATCAACTTTAAATAGTGTTGCGATTTCAGAGTACCCACCGACCTACATTTTGCTGATCTATCTAATCTATTGTCTAAAACTAAATTAAAATCCCCAGTCATAATAATAGGATCCGAAAAATTCAAGAGGTGGGAAAAAACTATTTGGAGCGGTTGTATATCATCACAATTTGGCCCGTAAAAACCTACCAATGCAAGTTTCCTACCTCCCAACTGCAATCTAAGTATGATCCATCTACCTAGCTTATCCGTCATCACCCCAAGCAAAGTTTCATCCACCTGATTTTTAACCAAAATTACAACTCCCTTTGTGTTAAAGTCATGCTCAGTAGCAACACAGTATCGTACCTACTTCTGAGTTTTAAACAATGCTGTACATTCCTCTTTAGTTAAGTGCGTTTCCTGTAAAACGATTACATGAACTGAAGAATCCTTAAGAAACTGCAGGATTTTCCTAGCCCTTCCCTTCACAGGTAGTCCATTGACATTCCAAGACATTATTTGTATCGATCCCTTTCCATCTCCCTGGCACCCCTTAACCTCACCCACATGTACTTGAATAAACTGAGGTGTAGGAGGATATTTTTTTTGTTTTTCCCCCATGCTTCACCCTTAGTGCCCCCCAAAAAAACCCTACTACACACCCATTTATGTTCTGTGCCCTACCCCTCTCCCTGGGAGAACCCTCCTATCTACTAACAGACCTACTGGTCCCATTTAGAACTCCCCCTAGCCCCCCAGTCTTCCTTACACAATGCCCCCTTCTTTATTCCTTCTAACAGTTCATCGGCTACCGCAGGGTCCTTGATGTTATGCATTTTGTTATTATACATTACACGCAGGTTTGCCGGGAATTTAAGTTGAGCCACCGCACCCACTTTTTTAAAGTCATCTAAACGTTTTCCCAGCTCCCATTGCCTATTCAGCGTTATCCTAGAGAGATCTGACCTAATCTCAAAAGAGAAATCTTCGATTTCTAAAGATCTTGCCGTCAAGGCCTTTGTCAAAACTTTTTCTTCCAGCATATACGTTTGAAAGTTCACCAAGATCCTTTGCGGTTTCTTGTTGTTAGGATTTCTCCGGAATGGGTCTCTATGAACCCTCTGAATATCCTTCATAATTTCTACCTCCGTCTCATCCAGGGCTATTACCCTGTTTATAAGGGAAATCACAAATGTCTTCAAATCCACTCCTTCTGCTCCTTTTGGAACATTTAAGAATCTTAAATTAATTCTTCTACAGTTATTTTCTAAATGTTCAAGCTTCTCCTAAAGGTCTTGCTCTCTCTCCTTTAAGAGTTGAATTTCTTCCTTATTTCTGCTCATCTCGCCCTTGATAATCTCCACCGATTCCTCTAAAGCTTGCGTTCTGATTCCCAGGAGGTCTATTTTCTTTTCCAATGATTCACAAGCAAGCCTCATTACCCCCTGGTTTGTTTCCAAAATTGCAAAACCTTTATTAATCTTAACAGTAAGCAAGACAAGCATATTCCCCAATGTATTAGACCCTAATACCCCAACATGAGGTTGATCGTCTAGGGAAACCGAAGATTCCCTGTTTTCCGAGGGTCTAGACAAGTTAAAAGTTTCATGCGTATCCAAAATATCCTGATTTGTACTTTGAGATTCCTCCAGGGGTGATTCCACCAACAAAGGGGGTAAAAAATCCTCCGTCTCAGACTCCAGAGCTTGCATGGGTCTAAAACACACACTTCGTTCTTGCTCCTTCAGAGTGCCAGAAGTGTTAGCAGATACTAACGCTAATGCCCTAAAATAGGCTTATAAAGAGGGGGTAACTTTAGTACCAACCCTTCCAGTTTTACTTTTAATCTTACTCTTCTTAGAGTCCCACACTTCCTCTTTTTCCTGTACACTTTTCAGTCCTTCCAATGACCCTTCCTCCTCCTCCCCAGCCTCTGACTCCAAGGCTAATACTGGCCGTGAACTTAGATTAAAAAAAGAAGAGGAAATTGTTTTACCTCTTTTGGGAGTTCCCCTGTTCCTTCCTGTGGAGCCTCTTGCCCTCCAATGGTGGTCTCCCAAGCCCTCAAGCTTCCTTCTTCCTCCAACTCTTTCCCCTGCCTACAGTGCCTCTACTGTTGGGGCTGCAGCACAACCAGTTCTGACTCTTCCCTTGCTCCTCCTGGGGGGAACGTGGGAGACTGCTCGGCTGCTCCTACGGAGCTCCAGGGTGGCATGGATCCAGCTTGCCGCCTGCCAATGTTCTTCTTAGCTTCCACAGGGCCACCCGCGCACATTGGCCTTCAGAAAAAAAGAAACGCTCGATCCTCCGAGCGGAGAAAGGGAGCTGTTGCTGCACTGAGGGGCTCGGGTAGGTGCTCAGCGCAGAGCCGTGCTGGCGCAGGCCATGTTCTCCCCCTACACCAGAATGTCTGTTTTTGAAACTCTCCTGTGAATTAGATACCCTAATGAAACCTCAGTATGTCACAAATGGATTTGAGATGTTATACCTCTAATGCTCATTGTTTACATTGAGATATGCTGCTGTATAGGTGGGGTAAAAGGCTCTGTACAGGCTACAATTTGGACCAGGGTACTGGCAGGGCAAGAAAAAAAAAATTCTGACTCAATTTGGCACCTGTGCGCTGGTAGCACTGTTGCAGATTGACTCAGGAACATTGGTTATGACCCACTGAGATCTTATAATTCAATTGCTAAGTCAAGAAGAAGCATCCCCTATCTTCTTTGTTAAAATGTAAAATCTGTAGTGTTTACATTGTTCTAACATTTTCCTATAAATTCCAGGTCATAAACGAATATCCAGAATTTGTTTTACTCCATATGCTTCTGTCATATATGTTATAAATTGGACATGTGCTTAGCTACCTTGGTAGACCTTGTGAATTACTGCTGGTCAGATGTTTGAAGGATGAGGTCACTCTCAATTTGTACTTCTGGATCTTTTGCTGGACTCTGTGCCTCCATTGTTAGTGACACTCAGGGACAACAGCGAGTGGACTTGCTCGAGACTGTAAAGGAAAGGGGTTCCCTTGGACTTCTGTTGACATGTTGTTGTATGTTGGTATTTGGGATGTGGAAAATGGAATGTGGAAAGGAATGTTGGGGTGGAATGTAGGCGTATTATGTAGGATGGAATGTAATCATTTGGATGTTATGCTGTACGTTGGAGAGTACGTGGAGAAGATGTACTGTCCTGTTATGGATTACAGACAGATCTTTCTTATACCCATTTGTATACTTGGACTCAACATTTTGGCAATGAGCTCCGACACCTGCTACTTCAACACTGCGCCTGTGCCGTCCTGGCCAGATTCGTCCTTGCAAAAATTGGGGTTTGACATTTCTGGTCTGTTTTGTTTTCTTCTGGCGGAAGCTCGTTTTGCACTTGTGTTGATTGATTATTACTCTAAGAGGCCAGAGGTGATGTTGGTTTCCCAGGTTACCACTGGTACTAATATTGAGTTCTTTAAGGAGGTGTTTGCCAGAGAAGGATATCTCGAAGTGTTGATTTCTGACAATGGAGTTCAGTTGGTGTCAAGGGAAATGAAACGTTTTTTTAGGTATAGTAATATCAATCATGTTACCACTCCTCTCTATGATCCACAAGGGAATGGTCAAGTGAAGAGACTCAACCGTGTGCTCAAAGAAAGTATTGCATGGGCACGTAGTTTTGGAGGACAATGGAAGGAGAAGTTAAGGGAAAAGTTAGGGCACTATCGTATAGCGCCGCAAAGTACTACTGAAGTTAGCCCTTTTAGGTTACTCAAGGGAAGACATCCTGTGTCTAAGTTATGTCCTTGGTGGTTTAGGAAAAGACTAAACAAAGAGTGGGGAAATTTGTGTTTGGAAGAGGTCAGAGAAAGAGTCAGAGAGAAGCAGAGAAAATTCAAAGAAATCTATGATAGCAAGTGGAGAGTAAAAGAGTCTGAGGTTAAGGTGGGTGATTGGGTCAGAGTTTGTAAACCAGGATTTGTGAGGAAGGGGACGTCAAAGTTTGGAAGAGCTTTGGAAGTGATAAAAGTGTATAACAAGAGTGTTGTTACTCAGGATGGGAAAGTGTGGAATGTGAGTAGAGTTGCAAAATGTTGTGGGGATGCAGGCAATAGTGAATTGGTTTGTTTGGATAGATAAGGTTTGGAAGGTGATGTGTATTATAGTTGTGTTCCCAAAGCTGGGAAAGGTGTTGGAATGCCCTCTGCTGAAACCTCAACAGGTTGTGGGGTTGGAAATGTGTATCAGGAACGTATTGATGAGGAAGATGTACAGAGTGATGAATTATCGTGTCAGGGTGATGTTGGTGTTGGGGTTGTGCCAGCTAATGGTTCTGTGGCATCACATCCAGATAATGGTTCTGTGGCATCACGTGTGAAGTCTGATGCAAGAACAAAACGCAAGCCGCTGAAATTCAAAGATTTTGTTTCAAATTTATAATTTTGTGTTGTACACAGCTGTCCCTGCTATTTGCTCAAATTCAAAGATTTTGTTTCAAACTTATAATTTTGTCTTGTACTTAGTTTTATCTGCATTAATTTGTGCATTTTTTATATTTTGTTAAAGAAGGGAAATATGTTGTATGTTGGTATTTGGAATGTGGAAAATGGAATGTGGAAATGAATGTTGGGGTGGAATGTAGGGGTATTCTGTAGGATGGAATGTACTCATTTGGATGTTATGCTGTACGTTGGAGAGGACGTGGAGAAGATGTTCTGTGCTGTTATGGATTAAAGACACATCTTTCTTATACCCGTGTGTCTACTTGGATTCAACACATGTCCTGTTTGTGGGTGCCCTAGGAAAGGTAGTACAAGTTCCTGCTGAACATATAGGCATCCAGCAGGTGACTGAAGACCTTGGATGTTTGAGGAGAGCAGGCAGGGAGAGGAACTGTCTTGGGGACCATGGTATTCTGTTTCAGCAAGACCCCAAGTCAAGGGACTGCCAAAGGGTAAGACAGGACATTTCCAGACTCAAGGAGTCAGATGCTTCTAAGAAGGAAGAAGCATGGGTGGAATGGCCTGTAAAACCACAAACTGAACAGTGTTTAAAATTTAAAGGTCGTGAGTCAGCATGAGAACTTACAAGTTTAAGGTTAATTTAGGGAATAACTAAAGCTATAATAGTGTTTGAACAGCTGGTATTTTTTACTAACTTCAAAGAAAATGTATCTGTTTTCACTTTTGTCATAGGATGTTGCTTTAAGCTATGCCCAAGCAAATCTATGCCCACCTTTGCTATACTGTGTCATGACCAAACTTTATGATAGTTTGTTTCTGCCATCTGAAATTGCATGGGCTATTTCCTTTGAATTCTAAGATAGAAGCTGTTTAATTCTTTTTTTAAATGATCAATATAATTACAAAGGAGCAGAATGGAATCTGTCATCACCCTACCTTGATTTGGTAGCCACTGTAGAACTAAATAACAAACCCCATGAACATTAAGGGGCAGGGGATTAGGGAAGGGATGCCCGGGAACAGATCCTGTAAATGAGGAGAGGTTGTTAATTCTGGGGACTCTTACACTCTTGACCTTAAAGAACACCGGAGAGTAATGAGAAAACATACACTACTACCTGCCATTGAAAGAGACTGGTTAGACAGTAGACTTCTCTTTTCTCTTTGTTACATAATAGGGGTCGAGGCTGGTCAAGTATGAAACAATCTTGCACCATTGTCAGCTCTCCAAAAGAAGGCACTCCAGTGTGAGAATGCACAGCTCTGTTGCATGAAGAAGAACCAATTTCCAGTGTGATGCTTCTACTGACTCAATAACTGACTGGTATTTTTGAGTGGAGCCTTCTTTTAATACAGGGCCCATGACGGTTGCCACTGATACTTCTCTTACCCAGCAGGATCTTTCCAGAAACTGGGTCCCTTTTGAAGGCCATTGCCCTAGTTAAGAAAGTAACAAGAAGGACATTTCTTGACTGCCCCTAGCAGCCTTAAACAATGCTTCAGGTTGCATTTGATTCATAAGCACACCAATGCCCCCAAATAAGTGCTGCACATGAAGAAGAAGCAAGGGGTGTCTTCCAGTTCTTCAAGATGATCTTGATCCCAGCAGAGTGCTCGCTTCTGCAGCATATTGATCTGGGGTTCTTACTGGAGTGTCACCCGTGCTCATTCAGATGTTTTAGCAGACAGTTACCATTTAATTATTCTCGTACCCCAAGGTTTGCAAGGGAATATCTTGTGAAACACTATCTCCAAATGTGGCTTGTCTATGATGGCTGCAGTTTCCAATGATCATTCCTCATTACTTCATTAAATTTGTTCTATTAAAATACCCCTACTAACTTTTCCACAGCTGGGGGTCTACAACTGTCTTAATCTTTTGCAATCTTTCTCCCTCTATGGCTACAACTACAGTAACTAAACAGGGTTCTACAGAATGGTGTGCCTTCTTAATCAGATAGACATGGGAGACTGGGTGGTCACGTACTGAGGATGGAAATTGCAGTTTAATTGTGGAGAATTCAATCAGACAACTATGAGAACAACCATCCTTCCATTTCCTATTATGCATTTAAGCTTTGCAGTTGACACAGCTTACAGCCTCAGGTCAAACACTGTGTTTGGGCTTCACTGATTGTTGAGTAACAGAATGTCAGGACATGTTCTCCACCTTCATAGTACTTGACTGCAAACCATCCCAAAAATGGCAGTTTCTTTGAATTTGTATATATATCACAATATGATTCCTTTAGGTACTAACTAAGAGACACCTTTGACTTGGAATGGCATTTTGATTTCCTTTTCTTACTGCACGTTTCCAAGATAACAAGTGTTCAGAACACCCGTAAGACATGAGAGTCTCAATGTACAGTAACCATAGAGGCTGACCCCCAACTTTCCCAGTGGATCTGTGGAGGTGCAGATGGCTTCTTACACCTGGATTAGACAATTTATTTCTCTTTCCTCCTTGTTCCATGTTGGGGAGAAGGCCGGTCAAAGGAGAAACAAAATTGCATAAACATATTGCACCAATCTAAGATCTGCAGAAGCAGAGGCTCCAGTTTTCAGCATGATGCTGCTAGTGACAGACTCTGCTCAATAACTGGTGTTTGGTGTTGGGCGGAGCCTTTTTTTATATGAGGGTCCACACAGGATGGCAGCAGTTGAAATAATATTTCTGAGGTCTTGAGATCTTTACAGAAACAAGATCCCAATTGAAGACTGCAACCCTATTTAAGAAGGTAACAAGAGGCACATCTCTTGACTGCCCAATGCAGCCCTGAACAGCGCTTTAGGCTGCCTTTGTTTCTTAAGCACCATGATGCCCCAATTAGGTGCTGCACATGACACTGAGGCAGGGGCAAGCTCCTATTCCAGGCAACCTTGATCCCTGGGAGTGTGCTAGCAGCCACAGCAAATAAATGTGGGGCACTTGCCGGGCGCCATCCTTGGTCTCAAGAGATGTTCTGACACTCTTGTTCTTTGTTATGTCCTACCTAAAAGGTCAAAAAGGGAACCTTATTGCAAGTAAGAGCAGACAGATGGCCACTCAGACAAGCTATTAGTCAAAGAGGCTTCCTTTGAACCAGTGAAACAAACAATTCGCCATTTGGATAATAAAATGCTAATGCCTTGTCCTTGCCCAGCCAGCTCAAGCATTTACTCTGCTGCCTTTCAAATGAACTATCATTAACTTATGGATACTTCAATTTATGTCACACCCAAAGATGGAAATAAGTGCTAGAAGTGACAACATTGATATTTTATTCACTGGTAGAAGCTATAATTTAGAAGAAAGCTGCCAACAAAGAATAGTTAGTTCCACTGATAATTCCATATAACTTCCATTTTTCACAACAATGCCCACCACCTTTAAGGAAGTATTGAAAATATTTATTAATTTAATCAGGCATTTGGCAAAGCTTGGTAATAGGCATTGTCATCTAACATAATACTAGGAAGACCCAGAATATCTGTAGCTAAAGCATTGGAGAGAGAATAAAGATGGTATTTAGGGTGGCAGAAGCTGTATGCCCCTCACAAGCTAGTAAAACAGTTAAAAAGTATACTTTTAAAACAATTGATAGTCTGTGTAGAGTCCATTAGGCCTAAAAAGTCATACATATCTCACTTTCTCATGGTGGATCGCACATAAATAAAAGGCAGTGTCCCTTCGCAGGTGAATAAGTTGTATGGTAATCGGCAGGAGAATTAAATAAACAGACACTTTAACTAAACAAAATTATATTGGCAGTAAAGTTTATCGACGATCCCTTAAGACAGTTTCTCAAGCTAACATTCATTTTCAACATGTTTTTTTGAAGTTGAAATCTATGAATCAGCTCCTTCAAGGACATAGGGGGTCATTATGACACCGGCGGTTGGTGGAAATGTGGCGGTAGTACTGCCAAAAGGCTACCGGTACACACTGCCACATTATGAGATTGGCAGGTTGGCTGAAGCCAACCTGCCAATGTACCACACCAACCGCCATTGCGGTAGCAGCTGTCGGGCTGGAGATAACAATCTCCAACTCTGCGGCTCCTACTGTCCCGCCGGCGGAATTATAACCACTTCGGAATGCCACGAAAACCATGGCGGTATGCCATACCAGTGACAGGGAATTCCTTCCCTGTCACTGGTAGGAGGCCCACGCCCCCCAACACTCCCCATAAAACCCCCACCCCCTTCTAATCCTCCCCCCATACATGCACACTCGCAGGCACATACCACGCATTCACACACTCAATCACACAGGCATACACGCATTCATACACGCATGCATCTATTCATTCACGCACACAAACGTACACACATCCACACTTACACGCAGACATGCATTCACATTTGCATTCATACACGCAGTCTCACACATGCACACACACACCCAAGCAACAGAACACACTCATGCGCATGCATGCACACACTCACACATTCATGTACAAACACACACAACACCCCCCACCGTCCTCCCCTATTAGAAGCCCGACTTTCCTGACTCAACGGGGTCTTCCGGCAGGGGACAGGACGGGGTGCTGCTACTTCCAGCAGTGCCCGCCAGCAGAACACCGCCAGGATGTATTATTTTTCATAATTCGGCTGGTGGCAGTCAACTGGCGTGGCGCTGCTGGTGGTAGCAGCGCCACATTAACACCGTCCGCCAGCATGGCCACAGCCGGGTTTCCACCCTTCTTGTGGCGGAAATCCGGCTGTGGTCATATTATGGCGGATGGATGTTAGCCACGGCAACGGTCTTTTGGTGGCCATCGCGGCGGCGGTAGGCAGCACTTACCGTCAAAGTTCAAATGTGGGCCATAATGTCAAATACAGTTTGATGCAATCTGCATAAATAATTTAATCTATTGCCCAGAAGTGCTTTTGGGGACAGCCATTTTCAACCATATTAGTCCATAAACTTAGCTTTAAATGAGAAAATAGACAAGAACAATTCTACTCAACTCAAGATGTATTGTGCAAGAGTAAACTGTAACTGACAATTATCCTCAGTAAAAATAGCTGACTACCAATCTTTGAAGTTCTTGGAGAATTTGTGTGCATATTCAGTTCCACTGCAAAATGATATATCTGTGTCTGAGAGAGTTGATGTCTCTCAGAAATGAGTTTACTTAACCTTATCCTTTTAGTGCATGTCTATGAAGAGAGACTGAGCAGAGCAAAAAAAAGCATGTTATGTATATATTTGTGGACATACCACCCCCATTTGATTAAGGATCCTAAGAAAATTATGTAGTGACAAAGAATACCTGTTCCTCAGAAAAATAAGTCAATAAATCAGACTTGTTGTTTCTACAATATCCTGATACTGAACCACAACTATTATTCTTAATCTCACAATGGAGAGCAAAAAGGTAGTAAAGGCAATTCACAAATTAAAAAAGCAACATATTTTTCTAAATGACATGTTAAACATGATGCATCAGTTGAAGATCCCGATTTCAGGGTTAAGGCACCAATTGATAATTAGAGGGATGGAATATGAAGACCTTTGTGATAATTTCCCTGAAAATAGGGCTATTTGGTACCTGTTTACTAATGATACCATCAGAGCTCCAGAGCAATAGAAGGGACTACCTAAAATAAACACACTAGAATAATAGTCATGGTCACAGTGGCATCACCTGACCAAAGTAAATGGTATGATCTCCAACTTTTTACAATGCATGACATGTAATTTGACGTGTTAATTTGTTCTGCTACAAGAAGCTAGATGATGGGCAGAGGTTGAATAACATTACACGTACAGCATCCATTTTAGAACATCCTCAATTGTCACTCTTCGCCCCTACTCTTATCCATCATTCCTACTTTTCAATCATCACCCATACTTCTCATCCCTATTTCTTATTCATCACTCCTACTTCTCATCCTTCATCTCTACTATTCATCCCTGCTTCTCATCCAACACCCCTACTGCTCATCCATCACCCATATATCTCATCCCTACTTCTCACCCATCATCCTTACTTCTCATGCATCATCTGTTATCCCTACTTCTCATCCATCCATTCATCATCCCTACTTCTCATTCATCATCCCCAATGTTTATCCCTACTGTGATCACTGCAATTAACGTTAATACTTTTTACATGTATTCATGTATTAGAGTTAACATATAAGATGTATTAGCATAGACAAATAACATGTGACTCATAATGTACCGACTTGATTGGCCACCATCATGAAGGGGTTATTAACTAATAATGCATCAATATGTATTAGAGTTTATATATGCTTGAAAATGCATTACTCTGTCATACTTGCAGCTAAATAATATGAACTTTATTTTGTGCTAAATAAAAAGCCTCAAGGTTAAAAGGCAATGACTAAATTGAACATCTGCCAAAACATTGTAAGTTGTAACTTTAGTAGAACGTTCTCATGTCTGGTGTATAACAAATTCTTTGTCTAAATCTCAAACTTGTTCAGAATGTAAAATGTATTTCTTTTGAGGAAATGGTGTGTAAACTCAAGAATGTTTCTACATCACTGTAACTGTTGATTCAAAGCATATTAAAAATGAGATGAACAATGAACCCACTGATAATGGACGAAAGATTTCCTCAAGTTAATTCTTATTGTATCGACTGGATGTATGCAAATGGAAAAGAACCAATCATTGAAGTGCGGATGTCTGTCTAGCATATTTTTCTGATCTGTAGTAAATCTGTAATTGGACAAACATCATCGCAAGTTGTTTCTGACCAATGGAAAACATGGGACAACTTTGTCTTAACCACTGTGCACTTGGAGTGCGGTGCCAATCTTTCTTTGCCAATTTGCAGAGCCACTTCTTTACTGATTTACAAGTCACATTGAGTCATGCAAGCCTGTCTACTGACGTTCTGGCACTTTATTATTTTGAGTTTATTTCCTATGCTCCATGCAATGATGCTGATGCTTACTTTAGCGCTGTCAGAGTACCTTCGTTTGATTCCCTCAGGAGCAGAAGATTAATCCTCGATTCCCAAACCAAGCTACTCGCAATGAATAGTTCTTCATTTTGAGCCCCCTGGAAAGGGAAAGGGGAGTGGAATAAAGGGAGACTGCCTCAGAGGTCCACTTCTTCTTTTGCTCAGTCTGCTAGACTCTTCTTTATTTATCTTGAAGGGCACCTGAAAGATTACAATCACAAATACTAGGGACACATTGTTTTTTCTAACACCTATAACATTACCAACAATTAAGTTGTTTTTTTCATCTGCTAATAACTCCACACTCTTTACCTGAATTTTCTGAGTAATTTGCCTCTCTATCGCTGAAATGGCATATGTAGCATCAATAATAAATAGACTACATAAAGGACTATATGTATACGATATAAATATTAGTCCATTTGATTTTTTCATGTCGAGTATCATTATCTCTGTAGACACAGTTTTGCGTAAAACTTTTTACCGCCGGCTAACGCCATTTATTTTTGCCATTCCGGCATCAAATATATTTTTTGACGCACTGTGGCGCAAACCACAGGTGTGAGTCTTTTTTTTTACCCAAACCAATGCGTCACATCGTAAAGAAAAACAACGTTAACGCAGCGGAAATGACTGTGAGCCGGTTTACGATGTCACAAACCGGATACGTGCCGTTTTTTGACGCAATTGTGTCAAAAACCGGCGCAAACACAGCAAAATGTGCTAAGGAGAGCCAAAATGGATCCAAGATGCTTGCACAGACCCCAGGAAGATGACAATAGACTAGGAACCAGCCAGAAGGACCCACACAAGACTCAGGACAGGGAGAAGAAGAAAAGAAAGTGTTGCTTCAGTGCAGAGGAGCAGGAAATTCTGGTGAAAGAGGAGACAGAACACCAGCACCAACTGTTTGTCACCTCAAAATGTTGCCAATTAGTAGGAGAGAGGCAATATGGCAATAAATTGTTGACAAGATCAACAGTGTGGCAGAAGTGCGGAGAACAGTCATCAGGTGAAAGAAACGCTGGCATGACTGCAAGCGCAGGACCAAGGAAAAGATGTCTAGGAACAGGAAGGCAGCACTGCAGGCTGGAGGTGCGAGTCCAGCACCGCAGGAGGCCCTGTACCACATGGAGGAGATGGTGGCAGCCATCATTCCTGAGGAGATCGTCACAGGGTTTCAAGGACAGGACAGTGCAGACTACCAGGAGACAACACAGATGCAGGGTAAGTCGCATGGGGAACTAAAATGCCTACTTGTTAACTGCAACCGGGGGGGGACATACCTACTACACAATGCATGTAAGTCATGATATTCAGGGAGTGGCATGGGTAAAGGGACATGGTACGGGGCATGGCCCATTCAGAGGATACCTGGGGCACAGTACTACACTAATGCCAAGGATGTTGGAAAGGTAAAGCCAGGCCAGGATGGTAGGGTACAACGTTAAACTGGCCTGCTGTCACACGTCAGCTAGTATTCTCCCTACATGAACTAGGGCCCAATTAACAATCTCAGGCCATATCTGCAAGTAGAATTTGACACTGACAACAGCTGCCAATACCACCTCTGCTGTGTGTGCAGGTCAAGTAGCTACCGGCAGTAACGTCCCCATGGATCAAACACACCCAAATTAGAGTGTTCAGGATGACAACGTTATCAATCCCCTGAAATCAATACAAATGTTCCAATCCTGTCAAATGTGATTGTCCATAGCTGCTACAAACATCAGCCATTGTCATAAACATTATGAGGTACACAGCATTAATGTCATTCCCATGCTGCATATGTCAGGGTACACCCTATGCCTGGGTCACAATAGCTCCAATGACACCATGCAACATCCCAAATGTCATACTGCTCAGACAACAGCATTGATGGGGAGGACATATGTAACTGGCTAGTGAAATACACCTGCACAGCCAGAGGAGGAAATGGAACACTGCTAGGACCATCACTGCAATCCAGTGTAACACACATTTCCCAACATCAGCAGTACACACTACCAATGCTGACACCTGTATTGTGCCATGCCAATGCAATACATAGTATATGCTAGGTCTCAGCAACATATAGGTGGATGTGAAACATCTGAGACTGGGGCAGTTCCAGATTGTTAAGTGTGGTGCAAGTGCCATCAGAACACCCACAGCCAGTGAAAGGCCTCACCATGAGAATGGAAGTAAAAGGAGGGTTGAATAGGACAAGAAGGTGGCACTTCATAAATAGGCCAGAACCAACACCTAGAGGATGTGATGCTGACAAGTCCCCAAACTGACCACAATACATGTGACATGCAGGTGGGGCATAGGCCTGGGAGAATGCTAATATGAAAGACAGGAACAATGAACAGGAACCAAGATCACAATGTGAAACTAATAGGAAGGCAGGCATGTCACATTACAAATCCCACAACACAGACACACTAATTGTACCATATCTCATTGCAGAGGACGATGGCTCTCCTGCGGATATGTCTGTCCAGGACTACCCTGATGACATGGATGACGAGCTGACAAACATCAGCCAGCAGATCCTCCAAGATGTCCTTGGGACCCTCCAGACCCCACCTTCAGTCACAAGGAGGAGCACAGAAGTAGCAGCCATCACAGAGGAACCACCCACCACCCCAATTGTCTGACCTGCCAGCTCCAACCCAGCTGAGGACTATGACGACACTGGCAGCAGCTTTGAGAGAACTGTCGTTGGAGTACAGCGGGAGCTGGCCAAGGAGGTGCGGGTGGGGATGGAAAATATGGCAGCCAGCCATGAGGGGGTGCGTTTGTGCATGATGTCAACTGCAAAACAGGCAGCAGCCAGGCAAAGGTGAACATCAATCTTGCAGGAACTTGAAAAAAGGTTGAAGGAAATCAGCACAGCTGTAACAGAGTTGACACAACACCTACAACAACAATTCTGTCAACGTGTGCGCGAATGCAATATTGAACCCCTCAGGGCCAACCTTGCTGCCTACCACAGTGATGTGGCTGCTATACTTAAGAACCAACAGCTCCTCTTTGCTGCAGTACTGCCCTTAATAGCCCCACAATTGGCAGCTACCAGGATGTCTGACTCCACGTCTTCAAACACTGAGGTGTGTGTTGCCCCTTAACAACCACCACCACCAAAGGCAGAGGAGACGACACACACATCAGAAGATGAAGACGTGGAACAGATCACCTTCACCCGTAAGAGTACCCGGTAGCACTAGTCCCTGCCACATGGCCACCTATTACCAAGGTCTTGTGCTTTGTAACATGTCAGTTTTGCAACAACTGCACTCAAGCACTGTTCTTCAGCCCACTGTTTATCTTGTCACCCGGCCCTGTGATTGTCTTTCACTAACTCATTGGCAAATCCTGTCCCTCTGCACTGTCTGACACTTCACCCCAGCATGTCCAATGACATGTCCTTTTGCACTTGTGTAGGATCACAATGGGAGGTGTCACACTAATGGACTCACAATCATGGACAATGTACATATAGCACTACAGCACTTTCAGATAAATAGCACTTACACAACAACTTTGTCTCTGTGTAATGTGACATATCAACCGTGATGGCCATCAGTGATGTTTACCTCAGGTCAATGATTATAGATTGTCAATACAACTGACCTGAAAGAATGTTGGCTGATTACTATGCACAGTGGTCTGGATTGTACCATCATCTGCCCTTCCTGAGGGTTAATTTTGAGGAAAATAGAAACTATACACCATAATGCTGTGTTGGACAGAATAATGCTTCCTCAAGGTATGTCTAAGCCAAAAATTATTGCCTTCAACTTTTATTCAAGCCAAAACGTACGTATGTGACATTTGGCCCAACTTTTACCTAACACACACCATACTGTATGAATGGATGTGTATGAGTGTACGTACAAATGTATAACCGGGCTGAACATTGTAACAAATGATAGGTGTGAGTTATGTATACCATACCACATGAGAGCATACTACCACTCACCTTATAAGGATTCGCTTGGACATCAGGCTGCAGGTACACTTAACACAGTGTCCTCAATACCAATTCTGGTAGCAAGGTATGTGAGATTGAAAACATACATCAAACATTAATAACACTTTGGGATACATAGTAACCTTGAGTGGTGGGTGCAATGGATGGCAGAATCTTAGCAAAGTAGCTTTGGTGTAGCTGCCAATGTAACAGCTCAATTGGGATTTGGTTGCAGGATAGGACACAAAAGCTACTACCAAAGAGACCCTATTCACCCATGCCAAGGCCCTGATCCCCAAGCATGTGACACATACTGTAAAGGGTTACCTAAATATTTATTAAACAGTAAAAACAGAAGCTAAAACCAGGGGAAACACCTTACCTAACCTAACCTATCCTAACTACACATTAACCACAACTGGCCGTAACTAACCTAAGCTAAACTTACTTTTCACATTTAACTAAATGATCTAAACATCAACCCTCCACCCCCCTTATAAGAAGGGACACATGGAGGACAACATATACTAACCTGAACACATACTATCTTATACTAAACAAATATATATTTTTTTGTATTTTTATATTTTATTATATATATATATATTATTTTTTTTTAAACACCAAAACCCCAACATCATCCAACACACATAATAAAAAAACAGATGTACAAAGTATCATACACCTACCCCCCACCCACTACTACTAACTAAACTAACAGCCTTTTCTAAACTAACACTAAGCCCCCTAAACCCATTAATGAAAAGAACCAGGAAAGAGGAGGGAGGGGAGGGAATCATGGTGGAGGGTAAAATGTTCACAAGTTCGCCCTCCGCAGGGTCTTCTTTATGGCACGTACCCTCCTATTTACTTGTGCCACCTCCTGCTGCAGCCTGGTGATTTTCCTCAACATACAGTCCAAGTTCCGTTGTATCCACTGAAAATCTGCAGGGTCAATGACTGCAGCAGGGGTCATCTGGGTGCCAGTTGAAGAAGTATGTCCCCTTGTCGGTGCCATGCCTGTAGGAGGAGGTGCAGGTGGAGCTGTGACAGGTCCTGGAGCAGTGGAGGTTGACGGTCAGCAAAGGTGCCTGCTAAGGTTGGTGCCACCTGGGTGGTAGTGGTGGTGCTGGTGGCTGTGGTGGACACCGAAGGGCCCCCTTGGGCAAATGCCCTCCACACTCTGGATGCTCTTTCATGGTGATAACGCCTTGCCATGTTGCGGAACCCAGACTCCACATCCAGAATGTGGCGGTAATGCATTGCCCTGCGCTGAAACTCCTGAATCTGGATGGGATTCATATTGGCAGCTGTTAAAACAAATATAAAACCAAACATTAGGTATTTCATTGTGTGATATAGCTTCAGAAGTAAATCAGACAATACATCTGATGTACCAGAAACAGCCCATATCATCATACAGATCACTGATTGTCCCTGAGGAAGTACATGCCAATGCAACCTACACATGTCCTATCAAACAGCACAGCAATACTCTAAAAGATGGGTAACAACTTAAGTGACCCATGCAATATAGTTCAGCCATTTGTCACATTAAAAAATGCTGCAAGTCCTCCACATGTGACAGGCCAACTAATGACTAACTTCTGGATGACAATCAAGGGCCACAACATCTGTGAGTTGTAAATGGAATTGCCAGGATAGAATGCAGTTGCTAATCATGAGTGGGTATCCTAGTTTTGGACAAGTGACTTACAGATTTACATGTCTGTGTACTAAACTTGGATCATCAGTCCTAGGTACACTTTTCACAACCCTACGCCTGTGCCTGAGGGGGGTGGACTCGCAACAAATACTTTCAAACATCAAGGACACCCAGGAAGCTTTGGACAGCTGTACATGGGTTTGGGCAGTCCACCACAGGTAAGGAGGATGTCCAACTAGGAAACACCCAAACCTTGGACAATCCCATCCACACTTATGTTTGGAAATGCTGACAATTGTCAACATCATTTCCTACCAGTAACACATGACTTACAAGAGCTGCAAGCACATCTAGGCCATTGTACTCAAGTGCCTCATACAAGTAGCACAACATGTGGAGCTACATGCTGCTAGGAAGTCAAACATTCAGTGAAACATGTTCATTAGTGAATAGGGAAGCTGAAGTCTGTGGGTAAGACTTTGGTATCCCTATTCTGTGAGAATCAGGGTCTGACTTGCTGACTAGATCACAAATATGGTCCTCTGCTACATTTCCTGAATTTAAGTTTTATCCACAAAAGTCACCCTATTCACATGGCGGTGCCTGCAGGGCTGCCCTACAATCCCAAAATATGACTATATGCTAATGATTGCCCAACTCAAAGATGGGAAAAAAATGATACTCCACTCTAGGAACATATCTGATCATTGACCAGCGCATCACATCTTGCTATGTGTCCAACACACAGGAGTCAATCACACAACAGCAGCAAACACAACACAGAACAGAAATATCAACACTTACTGGAGATGTATGGGTCAGCAAATCGAGCCACCTCTCCGATAGTGTGGGGGCAGTTTCACCTGTAAAGCATGGAAGGGAGAAATGTGCTCAATGTCTGTGCACTGTACAAAACTTCCAAATACAATTACTGTGTGTAAGATTAAATCAGAAAGTCAAGCTTCTCAGACATGATGAGACTGCATCTGACATACCACTGCAAACATGTACAGACCCCAGCACTCCAGTGAGTGATACACACATATCTACACACATGCAGTGGCCCTAACTATCATGTGGTGGCAAACATGCGCCATCATTTGTTTGCAGACTCATTCATGGAGTGTATTCCTCTTATCATGTGTATCCATGAGAGACATGCAAAGCCACTTTCCTGGAGGACTGCAATACCAGTCACCCAGCTATTGTGACTAAGACCAATGTAAAACACACAGGTACAATGTACAGAGGGCAAGGGATAGTTGTTACCCCTCAATTTGTATCATTTGCTTCATTTTATGTGCCACAGCTATGATAAGTTGCACCAAACATTTAGATATAAACCCGTGTGCATCACTTTTGGCATCCATCCCTAATTTAATTGAGGCACAACAAAGTCCAAATATCAGTCTAAGATGTTACATGAGGTCAGCTATAACTTGTTACGTATGTGTCAGAATCCAGTTCAGACATGTATCCGAAATAATTGAGGGACACATTATTTCTTGAAAATATCTGGATTAAAAACATGTCTTTCCTGGTACTCTCACAGACCATGCATAAAACATATGTTAGAGCCACATTTGCATCATCTATTGACATGAAGGTAGCACTAATTTACAGGCTCCTGTTGTGTTTTGTAAGTTAGTGCAGCTTTTGAGTCAACAAATGACGGTAATGTGCCGGAATTATTGTATAACTCACGGCAACTGTATGTTTAACCTGCATTCCACATGTCCAAAAACATTGCCTGCAGCATATGAACAAATCTGCTACTGTCACTACAGAGCATTTAAATGTGCACAGTACTCTGAATTGTACTCACCAACAGGGTGACCAATCACAATCCCCAGGTGGTCCAGCAGGTCATGCTCCCTAGCAACCAGGTCAGCCCAACGGTGTTTCAGCTGGTGGTCGTTGCGCAGTGTGTTATAGATTCTCTTGAAATGGTACAGGACCTTTGGCCACCGGAGCCTCTGTGTGTTACCCCTGTATCACACGCCCACCTGCTTCTATCATTAAAGGTAGGAAGTAGCACACCAGCCAAATAAATCCCCTCAGCTCCTCCTCTCCCATCCTGCCAAGACGAGGCCTACCCAACATGCTTGCAAAAAAAAAGGGAATAAAGGTGTACAGAGGAGAATGAAGGGAAAGTAGGAGAGGGAAATTACATTTTTTTACGGAAAACAGCCCAACTATCCCTAAACTAACACTACCCACAACAGACTCCCAACAGTACAAAGACAAATTTATACACGAGAAACGACAAAAAATACACTTACACAGGATACCACAGACACTGAGGAAACACCAAAAGACAATTTAAAGACCACACAGGAGACAAAATCACAAAATGCACAGAGAGCCAAGTCAAAACACAGCCACGCAGTCAGGAAATATCACAGACTGCAAAGTGAAATTGAAAGTGCACCCACTGTACCAATTCTGTAAACAGGATACCCTATTACATCATTTCCTGCCTCAAATGTGGGGCGTTTTTATTTTTATGCGTCAAAATATTATAACGCTTACAGTCTGTGCGTACTTTTTTTTTTACGCACATGCTTAGAAATTACCCTGCATCCATATTTTCAAATATTTTTCATACTTTACCAATTTTATGGGGTACAGTGTGGGAATTACCGCTCAGGGCCAATGGATGTATCATGGCAATGAGTGTCCATTTCTGTCTTTGACTGGGTTTGGGTCATTTCTCATTTGTAATAGTACATGACAGGTGTGACAATACAGAGATAGGCTGTTGTCACCTATATTGTGCATTCTGGTGTATGGGCACATGTGACAGATCATACTACTGTGGACCATGAGCCTCTAGTTGTTGTACCGGATTTGCACTCTTCACTGACGCAATAGATGGCCAAACGTGTGGAATACTAATAGGTATTACCCAGTTTGGGCATGTTTTGTATCATTAGAGGATAGCAAGGCTACGCAACTCAATACAGTAACTCAATGCCTATATGTCAATGTGTGTGAATTGGCTCCTACGAATGTAGTTGTCCCACTGTGTGAACATCACCAGACGCGTTTTCTCATATCTGCTTGTATGCATGTGGAGTCAATGTTTCCAACCATCAGATGCTATTCAGTGTGGAAATGAGAAAGGAAATGTCTTTGTCATACATGTAGCAACAAATGCTGTGTGAACTTCCTAGGTTTTTTGGGACATAAGCATCACCAATGACAAACCATGCACAGGATAGATAGAAGACGGTTGATCATGGCAATGTTCCAAGACTAAGCCATCACATGTCCTGGAATTTTGGACATTACTTCCTAGGCACTTGTTTGTATACTACCCATGAGTCAGGCATTGGATAATGCTATGTGGGTACGGTGTTTGTGACAGCGAGTCCCAAAAACAATCCACAAATGTAATTTCACGCCACAGTTTGAGTCATATAAAGGAGCAATGTTTTTCCTGTGGCAGTGGAGGACCAGCAGACCAAGCAGCACGTGTGCACATATTTCCAGTGGTTAATTGCACAAAGGTGTCCGGTTCAAGTGTGTGGGGCCATGTGTAGCCTGAGTCATTATTGGGGTCCATGTTGTCACAGTTACGTGCAGGTCTAGTCATGAGTCTGTGGAGTCATTTCCTGCATTTACAAAGTATCCGACGCAGCTGAATTGATGGAAAGCCGAAGAGGAATTGAGAACACACATGGGGATAGTCCAGATATGGCACTGCAGACGTGTTAGGAGACTGACAACAGGGCAACCTTGGTGTGCTGACAAAGTTCATGGATCAGGAATTTTAAACCGGCAGGTTTCCTCACAACATTTGTACACAGGGTGGCCTCTAAAATTCCCACTGCAGCTGGGAACATCAGTGCCTCTGTGCTGAATAATCTCACAGCTATTCACAACGCAAGCCCCATCAATATGCTGGGGGCAATGTGAATCAGCGTGTGGAGTGTCAGGGTACTAACATGTGTTGACATTTCATGCACATTATCTGACGTTGTTTGTTGTGCTGGAGGCACCATACCCAATCCATGCATACAGCCATGGTACAATGTCACTATTTGTCACTCATGCATACATGAAACCCAGACAAGGGATGGGCCATGATTAGGCTATTTGAAGACAAGTTCCACCCCATGATACGATAAGTAAACTGATTACGCTATACAATGTATTTGAGTATTCATTGTAGACCTACCTGACACAATACCCCAGGAGGAAAGTGAGGGCTTGGAAAGCAACTATGAGACAAATGTAGCCACAGGGAACCATTATGGTAAAGCAAAGACAGGAACCAGTCAGGCTAACAGGATGCAGGGTCAATCAGGAACAAAAATTTAACAAGGCAAATACACAGTGAGCAGACTGATACTGGTCAAAGCTGGAACAACACTGTGGAAAATGAAAACTGTGTTTGTCCTGTGTGTTGGAACGTAACACAATAACCCAAGGCCTGTGTTACACAAGTGATTTATACGGCAATGCAGTACAGTGTTATACTTATAATGGCAGTTTCTATGCCGTTCCAGGCAGTTGCAAGGGCAGTGCATGTTCAAATGGCTGGTCTGCATGGAGGTGCTCACAGGTGTATGCAGCTTCAGTCTCTCACAAGTCCAGTAGGTGAGAATCAAGTTCAAAGCGCCAACAGTACCTTTCACAGAGGAAGCAATGTACAGGTGATTACAGGTCCTACAGACTACAAGGCAGTGCATTATTCAACCAGAAGTCCATGCAGACAGAAGAACAATGACTATGGCATACCATACTAAAGAGGGAAGCAAACTGGATTCAGAATGTGAGTCTGGGTGTGTGTAGATGAGGGATTATCTGGGTACACATATCCCATTTCCAGGGCACTCTGAAGAAGGGTGGGGTGAGACAGGGAACATGGCATGGCAGGACTTATGACCTGGGCTGGCTTGTGCAGGGGATGTCTTGTGAGCAATGCTAGTCTTACCTGGGGTACTCGTGCTATCCATTTGCTGCTTATATGGAATTCTTGTCACACATACTCCCTGCAAAGATGTAACACTTACTGATGTCCAGGGTCTGGTCATACCTTCTTGTTACCAATGCAATAGCACATCCACTGCCTCATGTATGAGGCATTTTTTTACCTTATTGAATGATGGTGTCTTAGATGTGTGCCATATGCTGCAATGAACCATGTTGCCAATATCTCTGTGTTAAATGGCTGTGCTCCTCTGATATTGCCCTTCAAATGTGAAATGGACAGGCTATATGTCATTTACAGTGTGTGTGAAGTTGAGTGTACATTCATACCGATCAAATATGATGTGGATTTTTCTGTGTCCTGTATTTCTGCAATGCTCCATGAGGCTACACTCTGATTCTGATTGTTAAGGATAATGTTATACAAAATGTATTACCCAGACCATGATATAGTGAATAGAATAGGTCTTTATTGACATATTGTAAGACAGTGGTGATGGATGAGTAGAGTTAAAAGAAATTTTGGACAATATGTTGTCTCCGAAGCAATCCTGCAGCTGTGTTTGGATGGTCCCCCTCATGTTGATGGATAGCATCCTCCTCTTCAGGCATTTGTGGGTCGGGTTCATATAGGGGAATGTTCCTTCTTACACATATGTTGTGCAGGGTGGCAAAGGTCAAAATGATTTTGCAGACCATTTCAGGTGAGTATAAGAGGCTGCCTCCGTTGATGTTGAGACACTGAATCTTGACTTCAGGATGCCAAAGTTCCTCTTGACTATGGTGCGTGTCCTCCGATGTGCCTCATTATAGGCACGCTCTGATGCTGTGCTTGTGTTTGCAAATTGAGTCATGATCCAGGGCTGGATCCCATACCTATGATCAGCTGAAAGAGAAAATTAGTGAGAAAATGTTGATGTTGCTTGCACCTTGATTATCACTTTGCATGGCAGTTGTTCTCTTGTGTTGTCTGTGACTCATCTGTGTTTGAGTTATTGTGTGGAATCCTAGGCTTCTAGGATGTACCATCAGAATTGGGTTGTTTCCTTATCTGAACTGGTGTTTGGCTGATTGACCGGATGTCAGCAGTATTTTTGTAGAGTTGCAGTACATTGTGTACGCCCTTGCATTATGTCATGTGAAAGAGGTGTCCATGTGCCTTAACTAGGGGTGACATGATACTTCCATACACAGAATCAATTCTACAGGGGTGGTACCACGGTTGCATCTATATACCCTGGACATCCCATCCAATTTAACATATGCAATAGAATTAGTTGAGCATCAGTGAGGCCCTTAGATTTGGCTAGGTGACAATGTACAACACATCTCCATACATTGCCAGCACTGATGTGTTGACAATTGACTATTCACAAATATCCCATGTGTGACAAATTCTCTGCAGACCTATTTCTCTGCCCTTGCAGAGTCGCCTCCGGTTCTAATGTGTACCTGTACTACTGAACATGTTCTATTTCAGATGGCTAACTTGGTTGTGAGGTTGTCATTTTGAGTGTCAGAGATCCATGTGCCTGTACATCTGTTGTGTGTGTGTGTGAAATTGTCTCAATCCCTATGTGTAGGAATGTGCACTTTCAATATTGTCACATCAATATGTGTTCTTAGCACAGTCCACTTGCTTACTGGTAGTGGGCAATGTGAGAGCATGAGTGATGTGAGATATTGGTACAACCTCAATGATTCCATGTCACCTTCATTGTAGTCATCATCATGCTATGTGTGTCATGGTGTTTGACCTGCAGCAAAACACATTACACACCCCTTACATAGTACTTATTGGTTGGAAGGGTGTTTGATTGAGTGTTATTGATGTGATATTGAAAGATTAATCTTCCAAGATGTACTGCCAGTTGAGTCCATGTCATTGTCATTGTGTTGTTTTAAATTGTTCCATTGTGTCTGTGGAGTGGCATTTGTTGTTAATTGGTTCTGTCATTTGTCCATAGGTGTGTATCCAAATGGGTGAGGACATCAAACATGCCTAAGGGTGTTACTACCTCAGTGTGTTCCTGACCACGTGTCAATGTAGTGGTGTATGTGTTGTTTGTCCTAGAGGGTTGTTGTGCAGTGTGTATAGAAGTAGGTTTCTGTACTTACCAAAAAGTATGCCATTTCCATATCATCCATCCTGGAAGTATTGATTGATGGTGCAGTGGCGGAAGATGAATGAATCATGTACACTCCCAGGATACTTTGCCTCGATGTTGGTGATCAATCCCCGGTGATCGACAATGGCCTGCACATTATTGGAATGTGTGTGCTTCCTGTTGCGGTATAGATGTTCGATTGCAGCAGATGGCACAAGGCGTACATGTGTGCAGTCAATGGAACCAGAGGTCCATATGCCTGTACATCTGTTGTGTGTGTGTGTGAAATTGTCTCAATCCCTATGTGTAGGAATGTGCACTTTCAATATTGTCACATCAATATGTGTTCTTAGCACAGTCCACTTGCTTATTGGTAGTGGGCAATGTGAGAGCTGGAGAGATGTGAGATATTGGTACAACCTCAATGATTCCATGTCACCTTCATTGTAGTCATCATCATGCTATGTGTGTCATGGTGTTTGACCTGCAGCAAAACACATTACACACCCCTTACACAGTACTTATTGGTTGAAAGGGTGTTTGATTGAGTGTTAATGATGTGATATTGAAAGATTAATCTTCCAAGATGTACTGCCAGTTGAGTCCATGTCATTGTCATTGTGTTGTTTTAAATTGTTCCATTGTGTCTGTGGAGTGGCATCTGTTGTTATTTGGTTCTGTCATTTGTCCATAGGTGTGTATCCAAATGGGTGAGGACATCAAACATGCCTAATGGTGTTACTACCTCAGTGTGTTCCTGACCACGTGTCAATGTAGTGGTGTATGTGTTGTTTGTCCTAGAGGGTTGTTGTGCAGTGTGTATATAAGTAGGTTTCTGTACTTACCAAAAAGTATGCCATTTCCATATCATCCATCCTGGAAGTGTTGATTGATGGTGCAGTGGCGGAAGATGAATGAATCATGTACACTCCCAGGATACTTTGCCTCGATGTTGGTGATCAATCCCTGGTGATCGACAATGGCCTGCACATTGATGGAATGTGTGTGCTTCCTGTTGCGGTATAGATGTTCCATTGCAGCAGATGGCACAAGGCGTACATGTGTGCAGTCAATGGAACCTAGTGCGTGTGGGAAGCCGTTGATTTGGTAGAAGCCCTGTTTGGTCTCCTGCTACTTCTGCTGTGTGTTGGGGAAGCTGATGTGGCGGGGTGTGAGGAAGATGATGGCATCCAGAACCTTAGGTAGGAAGGCAGAGAATGAGGGCTGTGAGATCCCGGCAACCAGGGCACCAATGGTTTGAAAGGAGCCACTTGCCAACATGTGGAGTACTGCTAGCCGCTTGGTTTCTGGTGGAATGGTGTGGGGTGTCTGCAAGCTGGGTGCCAACTGTGGCTCAATGTTGCGCAGCAGCTGCTGAATGGCTTGCCAGTTGAGCCTGTACCTCTGGATGATGTCTTGTTACCGGAGTCCCAGAAGGGTTGTCCTGGTGTGGAATATCCTCTCCTGTCTTCTGTGTTGCCTTTGGGGTCCCTGCTGGTGTTGTAGAAGCTGCTGTTGTTGGTCCTGTGCTCTGCGTCTGCGTCTGCGTGCATGCTGGATGAATAGCACCTCCATGTCTTCCTTTTGGAGCTCTGCTGTTGCTTCTGTGTGCTTTCCTTAAGTACTGGTGTGTTTGCCCCATTTTAACGCCTGCCCTGACCCAGGTGTTATTTTTTTACGCAAATCGGGCTGTGCGTCGTTTTCCGACTCCGCCTCCCGGCCGTGTGGGATTTTCGCACGGTTGGATAAATATGGCGCATGGGTGTTTAAGTCATTTGTGGGACGGGAATTCCTACCTTGCATGTCATTAACGCAAGGCGGTTTCCCTCATGCAGAAAATGATGCACACGGCGGACTTTTGACGTTTGCGGGCTTGGGCCTCAAAGTTTAAATATGGGGCAAGGTTTGCGCCGAATGTGCGTCAAACTTTTTGATGCTCATTTGGTGCAAACAGAGTATAAATATGCCCCTTGGAGTCTAAATACTGAACCATCTCCCCTTTCCCAAATCCCCTCTGCCCTGACACTGATGTTCCCTGACGAAGACGCTGATTGCTGATCCTTAAGGATAGGTATTAAAATTGCAATGTTTATTATTGTTTGACTTTTGTTTTCCAGGTAACAACTGCTGTTTTTGATAGGGCCATAGCTAGCTGTTTTCTAAATGTATGTTACTAAAACTTTAGCATGAAACCCAACATGATGATGCTAGTGAGGTGTTTTCCTATACATATGTTGTGACGTCGAACTGACAGCATTCAATTGCTAATCAAATGTATGTTATTACCCTTGCTCAATTACTATTACTATTGATTTGTACTGACGCTATTGAAGTTCTAGTTATTGTAGCTCTGGTAAAGCTAAGATTTTTTAGGCATTTCAGACATCCTGTGTTGTTTTTAGCATTGTTAATATAGGGAAATAAATATTTTAACCAATATCAAAGGTGTGGTTATTCGTGTCCAAATGAGTCATGGTGCATTCTTTACTGACTCTAATGATTTGTATTGTTTAATTGATGTGTTTTATGTGCTATTTAGGTATGGTCATCTTAAACGAGTCAAAAGATTCATTGACCTTAAGGACCCATATGCTTCTTAATTACTATAACTAAACAGATAAGTCTGGGTGAGCTCACAAGGTTTGGTAGCAGAGTTTGATGGTTATGTCTGTTTAAGAGCATAACCGGTAGTTGATTTTGATTAAAGATTTTTGATTTCAATGATGCAAAATAGAGAGATGATGTGTCCCTAAACGCCCAAGGTGACTTTCCCCCGTCCTTGGAGTTTGCCTATGTTTGTTGGGAGTGTTCTCAGCATTCTATTGAGAGAGAGATTTAAGTAGATTATGGACTTGCACAGCTTTTTGCAAATCTCAGGTGAAATGAGTTGTTTGTGAGAGTTTAGGGAGTTTTCATACTCCAAATGATGGTGTAGAAGGAATGTGCATACTCTGAAGTGTGCGAGTAGGGACGTCGGCGAACTTCACATATGTGTGGCACTTTGTGCTCAAAAATTGTCCAGGTGGTTGTTCGTATACAGACCCTGCGAGGTCTAAGACTCCAGAGTATATTGAAAAGTGTATGAGACACTTGGGCCCATATTTATACTTTCTTTTGTGCCGATTTGCATTATTTGTTAATGCAAAATCGGCACAAACTTACAAAATACAATTGTATTTTGGAAGTTTGCACTGCTTTTGCATTAAAAACGGACGCAAATGCAGTGCTAAAAAAGTATAAATATGGGCCTTGGTCTTTGTTGTAATTTGTCAGTTTTGTAGGTCGATCGGGCGTGGTCCACAAGTCAGAGTGTGAGTCAAAGTGAGTGAAAGAACATTTTTCGACTGAGATTTGGTGAGTTCTATGTGCATGAGGACAGACCCATTGATCAGATTGAGAGTAAAATTTGAGTGTCAAATTTTGCTTGCAAATCTGGGGAACTGAGAAAGAAAGAATAGCTGCTACAGCGATAGCCGTCAGTGAAAAATCCGTAAGGATCCTGAAGCGATTGTGATTTCCCCTACCTATAGTAAATGGACAGACTTTTTTTATTGGTTTTGTTGAAGTGCTCACAATAATTTTGCGTTAGTTGATTGTGAATCTGAGTTTAGGAGGACAAGCTGTAAGACTTTGTTAGTCGATGTGTGTTTGTGACATCATAGGAGCCGTGCTGGAATAGGTTGGTTAGTGAGAAGGGTCGCGCATGGATTGGTGGACAATCGTGACTTGGAATTGTTTGAGGAAGGCAGACAAAGAGGATTGTGGGATTAAAAGTAATTTCCTGATCATCAATTTTTGACATAAATTTGTGAAAATGAATATATTCCAGCTAGGGTAGAAGAAATTTGTCCACCAGAAGTACTCCGGTATATATCATAATTGAGGAGAAAGGTACTGGAGTATGCCTTTGGTTGAAACATTGGTGCTAGCGTTTCCTGAAAATGGAACCTTTAATTTTAGAGAATTTGAGACAAGTAATGTATGGTTTAAAACCTCCGCCAAGCCCAGCTCAGTTTGAAGCATTAGCATTCTGGGAGCTAGTAGCCAAAAGTGAGAAGAGCAGAGAAAACACTGGCGGAAGCTAGGTGGGATGATGAGCAGAGCCACTGGAGATTAGATACCCTACAGGGAATTAGAATGTTTCCTGCAATTTCGCAGGACAGTGAGAAAGAAGCAAAGAAATCTTCTAGAAAATCAAACAGGAGCCCATCTGAGGATGAAGAGCAGAAATCAAAGGAGACAAGGAAGTCTTTGACACCTGATGAAGAGTCAGACGATGATGTATTTATTTTACAGTTATTGAGAAATTGTCCACCAACATATGTGGCAAAAGAGAAAGGTCCAACCACAAGTGTGAATCCCTTTGCACCAACACTGGTTAACATGTCACAGAGTTCTATACAGAGTAATCTTAATGTAACTGAGATTTCCCTATGGGTGAATTCTAACATGACACAAAGCTAAGTACAGATTAGTCTTCACTTAGTGTGGAACCAACGCAGAGCAGTTTTAACTTGCCTACTCCATCTGCAGTACAAAATCAGATGCCACAGCTGAACATCCATATGATTTATTCAGATGTGCTTACTGTAGATGCAGCAACGAACCTCATAATACCAGCAGGACAGGTTTATCAGAAACCAATGTTGGTTCAGCTAGAGCCAACTCCACTTTTACTGCCTCAAATGCAGCAACAAGTGATTCCAAAATACACACCTATAACAGGGACACAAACAGACATGTCTGTATTGATGAGTCAGAATAAGGGAGTGATGCACTCACAGAACATAAGTGCTAGACCAAGTCCAGATGCTGTGTCTGTACCTGTCACTATTGTTCCAGTGATGCCATTGTGTGCTCGTGGAAATGATGGTACAAATGGTCAGGGAATTTTGAGTCAGAGTTGAGTAGGAAAAGTACTCAATGAAAATGTGAGAATAATCTCTCTGTTGGGACAGACTTTTGATGGAATGGGGTCATTGTTAGATTTGAGTCCTTTCAGAGGCCCTCTGAATACTGAAGCAGGGTCACATATTGGTCCCAACTTGAAGTTAATGACACCCCAACTTCCGAACTTGACTGTACAACAGTTACTAGGCACCCAGCCTAATAACATTTAACTACAAGGTTTGACAGCTCAGCAATTTACAGATTGGTTAGATAATTTGAACAGGCCACATTGTGCTTCCAAGGTAGAGGAATATTTGAACTATACTAGGCTTTCAATGGAAGCAGGTGAACTTGTTGAGTGGACTATGGGTGTAAATCGCCTTGAGTCCTAGACAGAAGCAGAATTGAGATACTTTGTCCGAAGATTACAAAAAAAGCAGGTGAGTTACATCAAAGGTGAGCAGACCTAGCAGAGAAATATGACATAGACATTGAGAAAACCAAATATTTGAAAAGGAATTACAGGTTTGAATTCAATGAAAAAGATTTTGAACACATGAGAACTACTGGAATGAAAATGCATCTTAAAGAGTTACTTCAAAGCATTCAGACATGGAAAGCATTAAACAAGTGGGAAGGCAGATGGGTAAAGAAAAGGGAGAAAGGAAAGAAGGATTTTGACATTCCCCCTGCAAATATGCAGCAGGTTGGGGATCCAGTGAAAATTCTACCAATGAGGGAGATTCCAGGGGAGAAGTTTGTACATGTCCCCTAGAGCTGAAGTGACATTTTGTCATTCACAAATGATTACCCCAGGCTGAGGGAGAAACCTGTAGAATGGTATCAGCAGACAGATAAGTTTGTAGAACTTGCAAAATGCCTGTGGGAGGATTTGAACACTCTTTTAGAGACAGTAGTTCCAGCAGATTTATGGATTGAATGCAAAAGGAGCGTAGATTGGCCAACAAAGAACCGCCCAGAGATCTATCAGCAGGTGCACGGTCTCCTAAAGTAATGAAATATTGCTATAAAGTGATTGAATTTTTTAAAACAAGAATTTCCCCTAGGAACATTGATTGGCAGCACATAGATAGGACAGCTCAGGAAGAAAAAGAGTCAATTCACACATACTATGAGAGATTGTTGCAGGCTTTTAAGCATTACAGTGGTACAGAAACAATTGAACGGAAAGACATGATTGATTTTGTGTTCAGATTTGTTGAAGGACTGAGACCAGAAATTAGTCAGATGATTAAGAGCCATTTGTTTTGCTGGCAAGCAAAGCCGATTGATGAAGTGTTGCAGTATTTTAATTACTTTAGTGATGAGATTGAGTTGAAACAAAGAAAATTTAAGGAGAAGGCGATGGTGATGCAGATCAAGGCTGCACAGACAGGGATTCAGGGAGGTTTCAGTTTCAGCAGCAGCAGCAGGGAAACATGCTGTTTCAGAATGTAGGCAGAGGTAGAGGTTGAGGAGGAATGGGAAGTATAAAACGGGGCCCTGATTTGAATACAGTGGTGGTTCAAGGTGAAGCACAAGGGATGAAAAGGATGTTGCCATGTCACGCTTGTGGAGGCCTCGGGCATTGGAAACGGGGGTGTCTGATCATAAATCAAGGAGGTGTTGTTCAGAAAGCAAATTATGTCAATTCTTTCTAGAACATGCGAAGGCCAAGAATGAGAGATCCAAATCCAAATTTTCAGAATAATGTCAATCCAACGCAAGATTTTCAGCCCATGCAACCTGTACAGCCATTGCAGGTACAAGTGCCCCAGATACAGCAGATGCAAACCCAGATGCAAATGGTGCCTCACCAAACAAATTCAAGTAGCACAAGCCCCTATGGACCAGCAGCAGGTGATACTTTCTCAGACTGTCACAGGTCAAAGATTGAACCAGAGTAATAATACTGTATACCCTCTACACAGTAAGAATAGAATAACCAATGATTGGGTTAATGAGAGTTCGGATGAAGAAGAATGTGTGTTAGCTACTTCATTATGGTTTAAATCTCTTTTATTGGTTTTGTAATGCAAAAGAAATACAACATACCCACCTACAATCACAGGCCAGTGGGATAACAGATAACGTGAGGAAGGGGGGGGTAAGAGAGGAGGGGGAAGAAGAATGCTGAGCCTATGTCATGGGAGGCACCCTGTTCAGTATACTAATTCTAATCATGCACGATATGGGAGAAGGACCCAGGCCTCGACCGTCAGTCTGGTTTGAGGGAGGTCTGTGATGGGTTCATCAGGCGTAAGATGCGCAAGGTGGAAGGGCAGGTTAGTTCCCGAAATTCGTCCGACAGGTATTGTATACATGGTCCCCATGTTTTATCAAAGAGGAGAAGCAAGCCAGTCACTGTGGCTGTCAGCCTTTCCATGCCCAAGAGTGCCCATAGTCTGTGTAGCCAGTCATTGTGTGTGGGGATGGTCGTTGTACCCCAATGTGAAAGCCGCAACAGTTTAGCAGGCCCTAGTGCCAGGGTAATTGCTTTCCCCTTAGGTGTGCGGAGTGGAAATGTTTGAGGATTGGGAAGGCCCTGCAGCACGTAACTTGGAAAGCGCGGTATAGCAGTAGTGTGCATGTCGTCGATTGCAGTGAGGAAGGCTTGCCAGAAGGGGGCTATCTCTGGGCAATACCATAATATGTGGGTAAGTGTGCCTTTCTGACCACATCAGCGCCAACATTCGCCATCTCCGTGTGTCCTCCATTGGGCTACGGGTGTGAACTACATGTAGTGTGCTATTTTAAGAAACATTTCTTTGGTGTTCGTCGCTTGTGCTATGACTCGTGCTCGGTGAAGGACATCCCCCACTCCCCATCGGTGAAACTGCACTCGCATTCCCTCTCCCATCTATGTCTTGTTGGTGTCATGGGGAATGTAGCTGTTGTGGTCAGGAAGGTGTAAATGTCGGACAAGAGCCGTTTGTCCGTATCTTTGGTTAATATCCATTGCTCAAATTTCGTGAGTGGGCGGCCGGCATGTGGGCGTAACGCGGGTGAAGTCACCCAGTGATGGATGGCCACGAATTGCCAGTAGGCCGAGGAAGGGAGACCATACTCTTTTTGGAGGGTGTTGAAGTCCATGATGCCATTTTTGTCAAAAAGGTCATTTCGCTACCTGCCATGACGAGAAGGCAGGTTCGTCAAGTGCGGGGGGAAGTCCGGGTTACCAATGATCAGTGTTTGTGGTGACACCATTTTGGAAAGTTCTTTCGCGATCTGTACCCTGTCCCAGGCATGTACTGTGGCCCTCAAGATCGGTGAGACATATACCTCAGGTGTTCTGTGTCTCTTCGGCAGCCATGGTACCCTCCAAATATGGACTCCCACCACCTCCTGGTCTATGAAGCACCAGTATTTCTCTGTCATGCGTCGGTGCCATTCCACCATATGGCGCAGCTGTGCGGCTTGGTAGTATCTTAAAAGGTGTGGGACCCCCAATCCGCCCTCAGACTGTGGTAAATATTCCTGAGGTCTTGACATCCTAGCCCTCCTATCGCCCCATATGAATTCCCAGATGAGAGTTTGTATTTTGTCCAATAGGGTGGGTGGGGGCTGCAGTGGCAAGGTCTGCATGAGATAATGTATCTTAGGCAAGAGTGTTATTTTTACTGCCGCTGGCCGCCCCTGCCAGGAGAGGCCATGTGCCTTCCATTTGGTTAAGTCAGAGCGAGTAGAGTCCAGAATCTGATTGTAATTACTGTCAACTGTAGCTGCTATAGTGGGGAGGATTCGCAAACCCAGGTACATAATAACCTGTCTGGCCCACGGAAAGGGGAGGGCAGACTCCAAGGAGGTCTTATCGGCCTCCGAGGTAGTAAGGTTCAGTATGGAAGATTTAGGTGGTCATTTTGAACATGGCGGGAAAGACCGCCGACCGCTGTGGCGGCAGTGAACAGAATCCCGCCAGCGGCAGCGAATGGAAACCTGCCATATAATGAACAAAAAACCCAACAACGCCAAACATTCCCACACCACCACTCCCTGCCAGGACCTTGTTGGCGGGAATACCAGTCCACCCCAACCCGCCACCGCCAAGCACACCCACATCCAGCCCTCCAAATAATGATGCACAAATCACCTCAGCGGACAGTGGAGGCCAGACGACCATTGGCGGCTGCGACTGCCACGGAAGGCAAGTGGGCCCAACAGCAACCAGTGCACACATTGGATAGGCTTAGCACCCACACACCTGACACACATCCAGAACACCATAAAACACCCCCAGACATACCCAACAATCCTTTGCAAGGAAACCAGGACCAGAAGACCGAGAGCACCAGAGCCAGACAGAGAACGCCAGCAGACAGGGCATGCATAGCGACACACACAGGTGTACCCAAACACCGACCCCAGTCCCGACGCCATCCACCACCCTCACCATGTCCCCCCCAAAAAAATCCACGCTTCACCGAATGGGAGCTAAGGACCATGGTGGACGAGATCCTAAAAGTGGAGCCACAAATTTGAGGTGCAGCACACACCCATCGCCCGGAAAATGGAGCTGTGGCAGACCATTGTTAATAGGGTGAATGCAGTGGGACACCATCCACGCACCAGGGACGACTTCCGCAAGAGATGGAACGACCTGTGGGGGAAGGTCCGGGCCATGGCATCCAGGCACCACATCTCAGTGCAGAATACTGGGGGAGGACCGCCACCAACACCACCCGACTACACCGAGTGGGTGGAGAAGGTACTCGCCATCCTGCACCCAGAGGGACTCACTGGAGGAATGGACTCAGGTAAGTCACCACATATACCCCATATACACCATATCTGTAATGCATGCACCACCCCACCCACACCCACCTAGACCCACACCCCTCCCAGCCATTACCCACCACATCCACCACCCTGCATCACCCACAACTCACTACCAGGTCCACATCACTCCCGCTGTGCACAGCCCCCCACCACTGCAGGTACCCACAATGGAATAATAACCCCCACCACAATGTAACCCCACTACTGCCACTAAATGCAATGTCAACCTCACAAAGGCACCCCTGAATTCCACTGAAAGGAACACCAGCACTAAATTGCACAGTACAGCCCACCTCAAACCCTCCTGCATATGTAACAAACATTTCTATGTCCCCCAACAGGCACCACCACCCATGCAATCCTAATTGAGGGGACAATGAGTGCCACAGTATTCCAGGGAGACAGAGGCACATCACAGGACACTGGGGAAGGATCCCTGGACACTGATGAACAGGCAGGCCCCTCACACAGCCCTGGATGCTCACCATGCAGCAGTCCCACCCAGGAAAACACTGTCACCCCTAAAACCCAGTCAAGACCAGCAGGCCAGGGGAGGCGTGCCCACACCAGTGGACCCAGGGCACAAACAGGTGGAACACAGCAACAGAGGCCACAGTCTCCCACCCCCAACATGCAGGAAGACAAGGGCTCCAGTACTAGTGGCACGTCAAGACCTGCGCAGGAGACACAGGCACAGGGGACCAGGGCAAGGTCAATTGCCCCAGTGGGTCAGGGGTTAGGGCACCGGATAGATGCAGCAGCCCAGGACGTCAATGCAGAGTGGAGCAAAGTCAGAGGATTGCAACTGGACCACCACCAACAGGCCATGGAGCAGTGGAAAGAACACAATGCCACAATGGCCACCATTGCTGGAGCACTGCTGCAGTTGGTCAACAAACCCTCAGACACCCACACTGGACAAGAGGCCCCCACAACAGCCCTGGACAACCAGCAACAGTTGTTCCAAGCAGCTGAAACAGCACAGGAAATATCCTCCCAGGAATCACAAGGGCCAACCATGTCACCCCAAGTAGCTCCACAGCAGGCGCCCAAACGTAGTCTCAGGCCAAGATATGGCACTGGAAACCCAGCTAAGAACAAGCCCCCTTCCAACAATTGACACTGCTACTACTGCCAAGCAACCATCCCACCCATTCACCAACTGCACTTAGCTGAGGGCTAAATAATGTACTAAACTACAAATAGGACCCAGCTATGATATCAAACAGGCCTGCCACCAAGTCGGTTTTGAGGACACCCTACCATAACAACTTCCATCACTGTACATAGCACATTTCACTGTATTCCACCAATAAACAACATATCTCACCTGTAACACTGTCTCCTGTCTTCAGTGTTGAACAATGTGGAGTAATGATGCAACAGGCAGGGATAAACGTTATTGTCAAATTGTGCATGCTGGTGGTACAGTGTGTTTCAAAATAGTCAAGAAGGGAATGCTTATTTTATCTGTCTGTACCATGCTGAAGAGGTCCATGACTCACATATCATGACCAATTCCCCCTAGTTGACATGGCATACTTACAGTATCAGTCACTAACCACATATAGAGGCTGAAGTCACAGACAGTTATTGGAAGTAGAGTTGTATCAGTTGGTTTCTGGAATTGGCATCTTCCCCTTCCTCATCCTCACCATCACTCTCCTCACTTCTCTTAGGTAACAGATCAGGACCTATAGCACCCTACACCCCCAAAAGGGGGATTGAATGTCTCACTGCCACGTTGTGCAGCATGCAGTACGCCACGACTACCCTACACACCTTAGCAGGCCCATAGGCCAGGGACCCCCCAGAGATATGTAGGCACCGGAATCTAGCCTTTAGGAGACCTATAGTACTCTCTATCACCCTCATAGTATGTCCATGGGCCTCATTGTATTTCCTCTCTGCATCCGTCCTGGGATTCCTCACTGGTGTCAGGAGCCAACGCAAGTTTGGATAGCCAGAATCACCTAGAGAAATGGTCAATACAGAGTCGTCATTGGAATGTCCTTAGTCTGACAGACTGTTTTTCTGAAATGTGTCAGTTAGTGACAGGCACACTTACCTATGATCCACCCTCTGTCCTCTTGGAGTTGTTCCATCTTTTGTGGCAAACTACTGTTCCTCAAAACAAATGAATCATGGACTAAACCTGGAAACATGGCATTCATATGAGATATGTACTGGCCTGCTGTACATACCAATTGGATGTTCATGGAGTGAAAGTTTTTCCTGTTTCTGTACACCTGTTCACTCACTCTTGGGGGGATGATGGGTATGTGGGTTCCATCGATGGCACCAATAACATGGGGAATGTTTGCAAAGGCATAGAAGTCTGACTTGATGCCAGGGAGCTCAGCACTTTGGGGGAATCGCACATAGGATTGCAGATGTTGTACACATGCATTCAGAAATCTTGTAAGTACCTGGCTGAACATTGGCTGTGAGAAACCATCACCCATGCCCACTGTCACTTGAAATGAGACTGTGGCCAGGAAATGGAGTGCGGAGAGCACCTGCACCTCAGTTGGAATGGCATGCTGATTACGATTTACGGGAGTCAGTGCAGGATCCAGTAATGCACATAGGTCCTGAATAGTTGCACGTGTGAGTCTGTAAGTGATAATGATCTGACGCTCCACCATGGTCCCCATATCCACAAGTGGTCTGTACACAGATGGTGCCCTTCCTCACTACAAGGGTCGGTACCTGTGAGGGTGAAGAACAAGGAGTCATGTGCACACATACACTGGCATATTTGCTAAACACATTCATTGCATTCTTCATAGTAGTGTCTGTACAATAACTGCAACCTGACAGATGTACATTGACATCACTAAGAGGGAACGGAGTAAATTATGTGTGCTTATATACTCTATGGATAGAGACATAGGTGCTTCATATGGCTAGTAGGCCCAGCATTGTGACTAAATTGAATTTCAAGATGCGTAGGAGATGGCAAAATGTCTGCCCAATGTAGTTCTGCCCCTTCATTGTGGAAGTGACCTAAGACCGCTCGCGGTTGACGTCACAGCGTACAACGGTGTTGGCCGCTGTTCGCAACCTCATTGGCTAACATGGATGCCAATGGAGAATCCTGGCGTATCATGATCGCCGCCGGCGGTGACTGTGCATTCCGCCGCGGTACGTACGCGCGTTCGTCATCGTGTGATCACTTGACTCCCTGATCCTGTGCGGCAAGTACTCCACTCTGTGTACTGCTGTGGCCTGCCTCTGGCTATGGATGTTCCACTTGGTGCAGGGGAAAGGGCCCCGGCCTTCACCCAGGAAGAAATGGAGAAACTGGTGGAAGGGGTCCTGCCCCTGTACAGCAGACTCTACAGCCGGCCAGAGGTACAGGTGAGTCCGGGTTTGGGGGGCACTGTGTGTGTAATGGATGGAGTGGATTGCTCTGATGTGCGCTCCTGTGAGCCAGGATGGGGCTTTGTGTATGGAATGCTACGTGCCACTGTCCTGCATGTCTGGGAGTACTGTCTGCCTTATGTCTAACAATCAGCCAGCTATTGCCATTGTGCAGGTGCCTGACCTCTGTGTTTATTCTCTGTGTCTCCCTACTAGGTCAGCGCCCACCAGAAGAGGGCAGATTGGCATGCCATCGCCAAGGAGGTACGGACCCTGGGGGTCTACAACTGGCGGAGCACCCACTGCCGTAAGAGGTGGGAGGACCTGCGGCACTGGGCGCGGAATATCAGTCAGGCCCAGCTGGGGAAGTCCTCCCAGCGTGGTAGGGGTGCCTGTCGGGCACTGACTCCCTCATGCGAAGGATCCTGGCGGTGGCATACCCAGACCTGGATGGGCGCTTGAAGGCTGCACAGCAGTCACAAGGGGGTGAGTACTCACAGCCCATACTTCAGCCTGGAAGGATGAGTGTGTGTGCGATAGGGCTCATGGTGCTTAAAGCACGTTTTTTTACTGGTGTCCAGCTACTGTCTGCTCCCCAAAGGGTGTAGGGGTGTCCCTGTCAGGTTTCACCTACCTCAGCTTCAATGCGATGACAGGATATGGGTGTGGGTCACTATACTGCTTAGTATTCAGGGCCATAGTCATGGGCCTAGTGCACGGTGCTGCCTGTTGGGTGTGCCTGCTGGGTAGGTGTATGTCTGGCCATTGTGTATCAGCATTCAGCTACTTACAAGTGTCTCTCCTGTTTTGTCTCCCCATCCCTGTTCTCTTTTTGTGTCTGGTACAGCATCAACATCAGGCGAGGGAGCTGAGGCACCGGCTAGTGGGGAGACAGCGGCTCACGGACAACAGACGCCCTAGGGACCAGTGGGTGGGAGGGCGAGGGGACTTCCATGTGGGAGGCTACTACCACAGGGGGTAGTGATTCTGAAACCTCCTCCGATGGGGGTCCTCCAGCGGTGGCAGACACCAGTGGACAAATCACGACCGTGAGATCTTCCTCCACCACCCATACCATCAGCGCCCTCCCTACTGCTCCCCACCAAGTTGGCCATGCCCGCCCACCCAGAAAGGTGGGTGTCTCCTCCCTGCCCCAGTCAGCCCTGCTGCCCTCACAGAGGAGGCTATTGACCTCCTGAGAACCATCTCTGTAGGGCAGACTACCATTGTCAATGCCATCCAGGGCTAGCATCAGAGGTGCATCAGACTAATGCATATCTGGATGGCATTCACGGTGCAGTGTCTGCCCTACAGAGATCTTTTCAGGCTCAGGCCTCCTCTTGGACAGCAGCCAGTTTCCCTGGACATTCCGTCCCCCCTCCAACCTCCTCTACCCCTTTCAGCACCCCACTCCCTTCTCCCGTCCAAGGCACACACTCAGACATGCAGTCGAGCACATCAACACACAAAAAACACTCTTCCAAACACAAGCACCACACCTTCCACCACAAGCATTCACACAGCCAACAGACACCTGCACACACAACAACGAACACTTCCCCCAGTGTGCCTGCCTCTTCTGCATCCCTGTCTGTCACCTCTACATGCACACTCTCATGCACTGCACCTTCACTCACTGTTACTGCTTCCCTCCTGCACTCACCACAATAGCAGACAGCCATTCATGAACCCCATACACCACACCTGCACTCACCACCTCAACTGTAGTTGACACATGCAGTCACCCACCCAACATACATCCACACTAGCTGTCTGTCTTCTCCCACTGTGTCCACCCCCCTACCTCCCAAAAAAATCAAACGCACCAAGACATCCACCACACCACAGTATACTGAGCAGTCACCAGCACCCACTACATGCACACCTACACCTCATACATCAACTCCCTCTGCCTCCACTCCCACGCCCTCATACAAGCCCACCCCAATTGCTCCCAAGAACTTTTTCCTCTCCCTTGTAGACCTGTTTGAACCCACTGGCCCACCATGTCTTGTCCCGAAACGTGCCCACCTCCTTGTCCTTTCTGCTCCTTCCACATCGCAGCCTACCCCGGTCCAGCCTTCCCATTCCCGTGCTCCTTCTCCAGTTAAGAAGAAGCCCGCTCAGAGCCTAAGGCATCCTGCTCCGCCCGAGCCAAACAGCCCCCACCCCCTTCAAAGGAGAAGCCCACCACCCAACCTCCTCACGCAAGTCAAAGTCCCACCCCAGTCGTAAAACCCCACCCCCACCCCCTGCCCCCATTCCATGAGGTGCCTGAATCCCCCTATGGTGCCCTGTTGAGTGGAGTACCGAGCACTTGTGGGAGCCAGGTGTGGCCAGTTGTGGCCAAGGAAAATTGACTTTTTATGGACTGGCCATTGGCCCAGTTATCATCATTGAGCTCAGTGAGCTACTGAATAAAGTTTCTGTGTGGCCTTTGTTTGGGCTGCACGCAGTTCCACCCTGGTGTTTGTTTAAATAATTTATGGCTGTGGTGCTATTGTATGTCCTATGGCCAAGTTGCAGTGGCCTTCGTTTGGGTACATCCCTCTTGGTGTGGGGTGTCTGACTATTGCTGCTGGGAAGGTTTGGGGGGGCTTTGCTTGGGTATGTAACTTTGCCCTTTCCTCCATTGTGTCATAGGTTGCGGTACTTACCGTCGTCGTCTTTGTCTGCGGTCTCGGTCGTGTAGATATATAGCAAGGAGCAAGGCTGGCATGATCTGCAGCTCTCTGTCCATGGCTGCCGCTGCACGTTTTCTTGAGCTCTGGTGAGTGTTTCCTTCTATTTGTTTCTTTTCCGCCTGGCTTTGTGTGGCAGTGGTTCCCGCCCCGCAACTGGTGGTGGAATGGTGGTTCATTATTTGATGGGCGGGTTGGGCCTTTCCGAAGGCCTGTGGGCGGTCTCTGCCGTCGTCAGTGGGATTCCTTTCCTGGCAGTGGGTGGTGCGCGGGATGCGTGAGTTTCGTTTGGTTCATTATTTGGTGGTCCGGACCGCTCATCTGTTGGCGGTTTCTACGGCCACCGCCGGCAGTGTGGAACGGACTGCCATGTTCATAATGAGGGCCTTAGTTAGGTTGGTTTTAAACCCTGACACCTTTCCAAAAGCCGTCAGCTCCGCCATAACGCTGGGGGTTCGAAGTCTGGGGCTGCAACAAGTGAAGGAGCATATCATCTGCGTAAAGGGCCAGCTTATGTTCCCTGCCACCCATTGGCACTCCTGAAATGTCCGGGCGTTGTCGTATGTGCTCAGCAAAAGGCTCTATGTATAATGCAAATAGTAGTGGCGATTGAGGGCAGCCCCGACGAGTGCCCCGTTGTATGGGGAACTGCTGGGATAGGCCCCCATTCACGGCAACCACCGCTCTAGGTTTGTCATAACTGCACCCAATCCATCCTCGAAATCTGGGGCACAGTCCAATCCTTTTTAAAACTGTGTGGAGGTATTGCCAGTGAACTTGGTCAAATGCCTTCTCCGCATCAATGGAGAGGAGAAGTGCTGGGATTTTAGCTCAATGGACTTTGTCCAGTAGGTGGCATAGTCTCTTGGTGTTGTCACTACAAGACCGTTCAGGTATGAAGCCGGTCTGATCTGAGTCAATCAGGTGCTGCATGTACGGGTTCAGCCTGCGGGCCAAGATGCCTGTAAAGATCTTCACGTCTACATTGAGCAGTGTGATGTGGCGATAGGAAGAACAGCTCCAGAAATCCTTCCCGGGCTTAGGAATGATTGTCACTATGTCCAGTTGTATCGTGGGCGGGAGGGAGCGAGATGGGCCCAACGCATTATAGAGTCTGGCCAGAATTGGAGTCAACTGTGCGCCTAGCTATGTATAAAACTCTGCCCCAAAGCCATCCGCACCTGGGGCCTTGCCTGGCTTCAAGCAGTGTATAGCCTCGAGGACCTCCGTGGGCGTTATATCCTTCTCTAGTGCGGCACTATCCACAGGGGGGAGATGGGCCACTGGCGCAGAGACCAGGTAGTCCTCCACTTCCGACTGGTAGACCCTCTCCGCGGAGTATAGTTCTGTGTAAAATTGTTCAAATTGTTGGCGGATTGTCTCTTCCCGGCAGGTCAAAGTTCCGTCAGGCAGCCTGAGCTCCGCCACTCGACTCTTTGTGGCCTGTATGCAGAGTTTATGTGCAAGCAATCATCCCGCTCTGTTCCCCCCTGTGTAGAATTTTTGCTTAGTGCGGAGTAGAGCATACTCCGCTTTACCCTCATCCAAAGCTCGTAGCTGTTTTCGTTGGACAGCGAGCTGTCTTCTCACTGCCAGGGACCCGGACTGTCTATGTGTCTCTTCTAATGCTTGCATGTCATCCTCTAGCTGTTGACGCTTGTCACAACGCAGGGCGTTCTGTCTTGCAGCTATCGCTATAAATTGTCCTCTGATGACCACTTTGAGACTCTCCCAGAGGGTTGCAATACTGGATTCAGGAGTATCATTTTCAGCCAAAATGTGGCTGACCGTGTCCTTAATTTCCATTAGGGTGTCCTCATACGCTAAAAGCCTTGTATTAAGACACCATTGTTGTCTGCCTGGTTTGTCAGCCGGTAGCGTAAGAGAAAGTGTGAGTGAGGAGTGATCTGACATCGGGGCCACCCCAATAGCCGAGCTAGTGGACAAGGTGGTAATGCGTGGTGAGGTGAGGAAGAGATCTACACAGGCGTATCTTTGGTGTGCAGCTGAAAAGAAAGAGTGCACTCTATCTGTTGGGTGTTGTTGTTGCCAGATGTCCGTCAGGCCCGTCCCCTGTAGACAATCCTGGAAACCCTGTGTGAAAGCGCCAGTGGGACCGCATCTTTGAGCTGACCTGTCTAGTTTGGAATGTGGTGCCAAGTTAAAGTCTCCACTCTCCACTATGTCTTCATCAGGTGTCATTAGAACCTTACCCAGTGCATCCCTTAGAAAGCTTTCTTGATAGTAATTTGGACCATATATGTTAGCAATTGTTAAGTGATGCCCTTGCATATCAATTTGCAGCGAGACGAGACGGCCAGGGATCTCAGCCTGCACTCGGATCACCCTTCCCGGGAAGTTCGTGGCCAGCAGGACCGCCACTCCCGCCCCCGCCCAAGGCCCGATGAGGGGAACTGTTGGTCAAACCAACTCGTCTTCGTCTTCTTCAAGTCTTGGCGGAGTAAGTGTGTCTCCTGCAGTAGGCATATATGGCAGTGCATGTCTCAAAGCTAGAGCATGAGGGCCTGTCTCTTTACTGGGGCATTAAGACCTCTCACATTAAGACTCAGTATAATTATCATCTAAAAACTGACAGATGTTGCTGTGTTATATGTCGTCTTAGTGAGTAAAGCATGAGGTGATTCCCCCTGTGTAGTCAGAACTGATAGGGTAAAAGGCATCTGTCTCCTCAAGGATGGTGTACGGGATAGGGTAAGGTGAACAAATAACTTGGGGAAAACTTGAAACAACGTTCCCCGCCTGGGAACAGTCTTCAGCATCGTCTGGGGTCTGTTCCTGTACATTGAACCACCAAGGGTTCGACCGTCTCTCCGTTGAAGTGGATCTCCGCCGTCCGGATATCCCAGTCCTTTATAGCTGTGGCCATGTCATCGGTTAGGCATTCACCAAGGCCACTCACGTGGGTCCCGTCCGAGAGGGTATATAAAATTGCGCAGGGCTGCGTAATGTAGTTCAGTGGTCCGAGTCCACTTCGGGCACACTATCCTGGCTGGTTAGGATTCTAATTAGTGCTGCCTTCTTTTGTCTCTCGACCGTTGAGGGTTTATGAGTTGTGCATTGTCAAGTGTTTGGTTTTAGGTGGTCCGGGCCTGGGCTCCGTTGCCGCGACGGTGGCGCTGCCATCTGGGCCCGCTCTTCAAGATTCTGTGGCATCCCCTCCAGTCTCTGAGCTTCTTTTAGGGTGCGGATACTGTGTAGTTCGTTGTGCCATGTGAAGAGTAGTCGTAAGGGGTGATCCCACTGGTACTTGATGCCTTCCTCTCTGAGGATTTCAGTCACTGGTCTGAGCAGTCTTCGGCGCTGTAGTGTTAATGTAGAAAGATCCTGACATAGCCCGACCCGATGGCCTTCGAACTCGATAGTTGTTGTGTCTCGTATTGCCACCATGATAACCTCTTTCTGTTTATAATAGTGTAAGCAAGGTAACATGTCTTGAGCCTGTCCCGGAGTGCGGGCGGGTCTGCCCGCCCTGTGCGTTCCATCAAGCACAATGTCCTGCTCCTTAAATGACGGCACCACATGACGGAAGAGACACACCACAAATTCTTCAAGGGACCCTGCCTCTGCCTGAGCCGGAATCCCTTTTATCCGAATATTAGAGTGACGTGATCTGTTTTCGAGGTCCTCTATTTGATATTGCAAGTCTTGGTTCTTATCCTGTAGGGTGAGGAGTTCCCTTCTATGACAGTTCAGCTCTTCCTCTCTCGCATCCTGCGTTTGTTCTACCAAGTCCACGCACTGGCCCAGATCTATCACCTCCTTTTTGAGGTCTTTAATGTCTGCCACTATGTCCCGTTTCAGCATTGCGAAGTCTTCACGTAAGGACCCGAAGAGTTGTTCCATAAATGCTCTTGTCAAGGGAGCTCCATCAACCTCCGACGGCGCAGGTCCCGTCTCATCATCACCCTCCGGTTCTTGTGGTCCTGACTGCGCCATTCTTTTGGCAGGGGTTTTGGCGAAAAGATCTCTGAGGGAACCCTCCTTTTTTCTGTGCGTCTGAGATGCCATTCCGAAAGCCCCACCGTGTCCGATGTCATCCGTGGGTGTGACGCCTCTCTAAAATCACCTCGGCCGGGGTACTCAGCTGGGCTTTGGTTGACTTTGCACCACCTTCACTCTATTCTGGGGCCCAGCGCTGCGGGGTCCGTTCCCGTCGGCTCCCCGTCCACCACTCCAGGAGTCCCTCACGAGCCACCCCCCTTCCGTACCTCTGGTTCGGCCTTAGCTGCTTCATTAAAGGTATATCAGAAAGGTCCCCATGTTAAAGGAAAGGTTAATAGTCACAAAGTCTCATTTTTGGTTGACACTGGACACACTCTACAGTATTTGACAAACCCAATTAGAGAACCAGTTAGGGTTAAAACTGGAAATTTTAAAGGATGGCACAAATTTGTAGTCTGTGATTCAAGTCCTGTGTCCTAACTGGCAAGGGATTTCCTGTTCAAACAATGGTATTGAGATACAGGCAAACACACACTTTACACACAAAATGTTACATTAGCAAGAACAGCATCTTCTAACAGTCGGTTCTCATGAGAAAACCTCCGCTGTGAGCTCATTTAAACAATACAATAGAAATCACAGTTTAACTTTCTAGAACAGCCATTTATTAAACATTAAGAAATACAGCTTTTGACATGATGCCTGGCAAGTAGGCCAAGACATTTGCTAAGTTAAGGCCTACAATTAATAAAACTAGAGCATAATGCATAGCCCTTAATATGACATATTACTAAATTAGTCAAACATATATTCAACCTTTCACAGTGTTAGGATATACACTTCTTGAACATTGGCGGCCACTCTGTCAAGGAGACCAGATCATCGGGGCTTGCACATGTTCCCAACATGTCCACCTCTTGGCAGCTCCAAACTCCACTAGTTATACAGCACAGAGTTAAAGAATGGCCAAGTGGGGGAATGGGTTTTTGGGTTGGGAACAGCAGGGAAGGAGACCTGTGGAAGCAAGAGTTAAAACAACACAATTGCAAGATTAATCAAAATGACTTTCAATAAGTTTTGTTTCAAATAAACACTTATGCTGAAAACATGAATGGCCTAAGGCTTCACTATAACTAGGCCTCAAGAATCTAGGTACCTGGAAATCCAGAAAAAGGTTATGCAAGATTTTCCTATGAACATTCCAGAATTAACAATTTATATTTTAAACAATAAACTCTCTCCAAATACTTCTTAGAATAATCTCTGCATTGCAGCAAGAATCAAAGAGCACATGTTTTTTTCTCTGCATGAATGAACTGTACTAGAACCATGAATAACACTGCTACGTCACTTTCTGAATAAAAGTTTCAAGACTCAAATGCTCAGGTAATATTATGCACCTTGATCAAACTGCCTATCTGTATTTCTAAAGTTAAACACCAAAAAATGAATTGCGCATCTTGTTGCCAATTCGAACATCGAGATTCACTTGCAATGAAAAGATCGCGTACACTACCGATCTGTGATTCAAGAGTTTAATGCAGGGAAAGAATTGCGCACACTGTTGCCAATTCTATTATCAAGAACCAAATGCCATGGAAGGAATCGCGCGCACTGGCGATCTGAATGCCAAGAAGTAAATGCCTGGAATGAATCGCACACACTGTTGCCGATTCGGAATTCACAAGACAAATGGCATGAAATGATCACGCGCACTGCCGATCTGAATGCCAAGAAATAAATGCCTGGAATGAATCACGCACACTGATGCCGATTCGGAATTCACAATACAAATGCCATGAAATGATTACACGCACTGCCGATCTGAATACCAAGAGGTAAATGCCTGGAGTGAATCGCGCACACTGTTGCCGATTCGGAATTCACGATACAAATGCCATGAAATGATCACCTGCAGTGCTGAGCTGAATACCAAGAAGTAAATGTCTGGAGTGAATCGCGCACACTGTTGCGATTCGGAATTCACAACACAAATGCCATTAAATGATTGCGCGCTTATCAAGAACCAAATGCCATGAAAACAATCGCACACGCGATTTTTAAGTTTAGGCCTGTTTTGCTTTCCTTATCTTATGACCGAGCTGACAAAACTTCTCTGGAATGCACTTCTTAGTTTAAAGAAGACATTTATTATTATTACTTCACCACGAGGTTCCTGAGAGACGAGATTAATAGGTTGGAAGCACACGTTTAAAAGTAGTCACAGCAATGAAAGGAAAAAATATTTCAAAGTGATTCTCAATTGCAATGTATACAGCAAATACATGTGATTATATTATGGCATAACTTCAAAGCAAAGAATAAAAGTCAAAATTCATCACCGTAGGGCCTATAATTGCTCGTCATCTTTCTCATGCCTGCAAGTTGATGACTCCTGTTCAACTGCAAGAAAGAGATTTTCCACCCAAACGGGAGGTCAGGCAGCTGATGTCCGCTCCTGATTGAAGTCTTGGAAAATTCCCCTCGCTGCTGCCCAGGGACACCCCTTTATAATGAAAAAGCCTGCTAACAGGCCCTTTCCTCTATTAGTCAAAACATGCTGGCTAGTGTACATCAGAGTGGGAACAGAACAAGCGTTGGAGAGTGGCAAAGTCTCCAAGCTCGCTCGTTCCCATGGCTGAGCAGAGGGGAACACCAAAATATACGCTCTCTTATCACGGTAGGGCTCGGTGAGAATTCGAAATACGAAAAACACAGCTTGGTCTACCGTGTGGAAAAACACAGCTCATCTGCAATGTCTCAACTGCAATGTCGAACTACACGATAAAGCTCATAGGCAGCTAAACTGAATACAGAATGTAATGTCTAATGCCACATTAAAGCCAATAGGCAGCTAACCTAAATACAAAATGTAATGTCTATTGCCATGTTAAAGCCAATAGGCAGCTAAACTGAATACAAAATGTAATGTGCTACTGATGAACATTGAACAGCTAATATGCGCATTGGTGAAACACAAAGTCAATGGTCAAACACAATTAATGGCATAACAAGGCCCAAAACTCGAGTGTCACTGGAAAATGGAATCGGGGGCCCAGCCCAACCTCCGCCTTACCGCCCTGCTTGAAGATCACCAAATAAACGCGGGCAGGCCTGGAAATGACTGGATAGGCGTCTGGGACAGGAGCTCAGGAAAATGCTGCTGCTCTGCACCGGGACCTCTGAATAGTGAGCACGTGGAGCTGGGCTGGCTCCCTTATATAGAGCCAAGCCCCGCCCACAAGCCACACCCAACCATGCTGCAAGATAGGCTTCTAGAAAGTCTTAGAATAAAGGACCACACCCTGTAGTCCTGCAAACAAGTCTTGCAAATTAACAATGAATTACAAACAGCATTAATGACTTTTCACGGTAAAAGCTCTGCAATGCAAAAGGTTAACATACTGCATAGAAACACAATGCATGAATATGACTTTGCATAAGGAGTGGGTTTTTGCATTTACGTCGCCCGTAGGGTGCGCACTGCCCTGATGTTGACAGTACTCCCCCCCAAATGTGCTCTAGGGCCTGGTATGTCTGGATGTAGGCGATAAAAACATTGCACTAGTCGTGGAGCATGAATGTCAGATGCGGAAACCCATGAATTGCTCTCAGGACCGTAACCTTTCCACGATATTAGATACCAGAGATTACGACCTCTAAATTTTTAATCCAGCACCTGTTTAACTTCGTATTCCAATTCTCCCTGTACTAGAACTGGAGCTGGTTGTGAGCGGACTTTCTGGACAGCTCTTTTCAGGAGTGAAGTATGAAATACTGGATGAATACGTAGTGACCTTGGTAACTGCAGTTTATAGGTCACTGGATTGATTTGTTGAAGAACTGTGTAAGGACCTATGAATTTGGGATTAAACATATGCTTTTTCTTTAAATCAATATGACGTGTGGAAAGCCACACTCTTTCACCTGGCTTATATTGGGGTACTTCACAATGTTTCTTGTCATAGTGCTTTTTATACCTTTGTTTAGCTTTATCTAGGTGTTGCTGAATTTGTTTCTGGGTTTGATGGAGTTGTTGAATCGTCTGTGACACAGCTGGTGTAAGTGAACTTTATTGGTGAATCGTGATTGGCAGGGTAGCAGGATGATAGCCAAACAGACCAAAAAAGGGGGTGGCACCAATGGAAGCTTGATATGAATTATTATAGGCTAGTTCAGCTAACCAAAGCATCGATGTCCAAGAATGAAGTGCTTCAACAGCATAAGCACAAAGATATTGTTTCAATGTCTGATTTAATCGCTCAGTTTGGCCATCCGTTTGAGGATCATGACTGGTAGACAGTGTAGAAGTGATTTGAAGTGTTTTGCACCACGTTTTCCAGAAGTTAGAGGCAAACTGTGAACCTCGATCAGAGAGAATCACTTTTGGTTATCCGTGATATCGGACCACTCGATTAAAAAGGATTGTTGCCAGTTCACTGGAGGTGGGCAATTTCTTGCAAGCAATGAAATGTGCCTATTGCGTGAGACTATCTACCACCACAAGGATTACTGAGTGATGTTGAACAATGGGTAGACCAGTAACAAAGTCTAATGAGATGTGCTCCCAAGGTCAAAGTGGAGTTGGGAGAGGATGTAACAAACCTTTTGGCTTTGAATGACTTGACTTGATGTGAGCACAAGCTACCATCTGTTTGACGTCTTTTATCAAAGTAGGCCACCAAAAGTAGCGTTGAACTAATTCAAGAGTTTTAGGAATACCTGGATGACCTGCAGTAGGTATAACATGCAACCAATGAAATACCAACTTGCACAACTTGGTAGTTAGAACAAATAAACGGGCATCATGGAAAGGTAGTCCTTGTTTGATTGACCTTTTGGGATCTGCTTGAGCCCATTTTTGCCATTTCTCAATGGTGAAGGAATTACGGATTTCTTCAAAAAAGTCTTAGGTTTTTATGATGCAAAGAACCTTGTCTGGAGCAATGATAGACCTAGGAGACTGAATCGCGGGTAACATAGTAGAATCTTGACGGGACAAAGCATCCGCTTTGCGATTATCATTTCCAGGGCGGAAGGTTACCACAAAATCAAACTCGGCAAAAAACATCATCCATCAGAGTTGCTGAGGAGTCAAAAGTCTAGCTGAACTCATGAACTGGAAATTGCCGTGATCTGTATATATACTGTGATAGTGTATTTGGCGCCTAACAAATGGTGTCTCCATTCTTTGAAAGGCATCACCAATTGTCAGAAGCTCTTTCTCAGCAATAGCATAATTTTGTTCTGCTTCGTTCAGCTTTCGAGACATGTAGGCTACAGGATGTAGTTGACCAGTATCTTTACTGCGTTGTGATAACACTGCACCAATGGCCACATCTGAAGCATCTGCTTCCACTATGAATGGACGTTCAATGTCCGGGTGAGTCAAGACTGGGGCAGTGGAGAAAGCTTCCTTTAAGGTTGAAAAGGCTCTGTCAGCCTCAGGGGACCATACAAATGGTTCTTTCTTTCTCAACAACTTGGTGATTGGCGCCACTGTCTGAGAGAAATGATCTATGAACCTGCGATAGAAGTTTGCAAAACCTAGGAAGCACTGAATATCTCGAACAGTCTTTGGAGTGGGCCAATCAGCTACTGCTTGTACTTTTCTTTCTGCCATGACCATACCTTGAGGGGTAAGGATGACTCCTAAGAACTCGACGGTGGTAACATGGAATTCACATTTGGTTAATTTGCAATACAGATTATGCTTTTCGAAGGGCTGTGAGACTTGTTGTACATGTTCGACTTCATTGTCTGAATAGATTAAGATATCATTGATGTAGACTATTGCAAATAGATCTAGATACTCTCTAAGGACGTCATTCAGAAAGAATTGAAATGCTGCTGGAGCATTATAAAGTCCAAAGGGCATGACTGTGTATTCAAACAGACCATATTGGGTTTTAAAGGCAGTTTTCCATTCATCGCCTTCTCTCATCCTGACTAAACGGTAAGCACCTCTTAAGTCTAACTTAGTGTAGATTTTTGCTTTTTTAACTTGATCCAACAAGACAGGAATCAGAGGTAATGGGTACTTGTTCTTGACTGTGATTTTGTTCAAACCTCTATAGTTCATGCAAGTTCGAAGATCCCCATTAGCCTTGGGGACGAAAAAAAGAGGAGACGCTGCAGGAGACTTGTAAGGACGAATAAAGCCATTAGCTAGAAATTGATCTAAGTATTTTTTCTTAGGTGTTGATTTTCGTGTTCTGACAAGGCGTACACACGACAGCTAGAGAGTATAGCACCAGGTGTTAGATCAATTTGGCAGTCATATGGTCTGTGAGGTGGCAAGGTTTCTACTTCTCTCTCATCAAAAACATCTAGATAGGATGAGTACTGCCAGGGCAGCGTTACATCTTTTTCAGCAGCTGTTGCTACGTGAGCTTTGCAAGGTTTTGTGACTCTTGATGTCTGGAGACATTTTTCATTACACAAGATGGAGGAGAATACGATTTTCCGTTCTGACCAGTTGATTTCAGGGTTATGATAACTTAACCATGGCAGTACAAGAATGCTTCCATACTGAGGAGCATGGATGACGTCAAAGATGATTTTCTCTTCATGTTTGATATTCTGATCTCCCCCATTACAGGTCACCGACAAGGGGACAGTCTGCAGAGTTACTGGGCCTCCAGTTAAAAGTTTTACATCCATGGCTTGTATGATTTCTGGGGTTTTCTTCTTGGTGCATGGGATCCCCCATGTTCAAACCAATTGTGCATCCACAAAGTTACCAGTAGCCCCAGAATCCACTAAGGCTTTCTTAAGGTATTTCTTCTTCTTTACTTGTACTTCGATGTCTAACTTAAGATGCCTTGAATGTGAAGGGTCCATGGTGACACCCAAGAGCAACCATTCTTTTCTTCTTGGGTGATCTAGTTTTCCTGCTCGGTTTGTGTATTTGCTGAAGTTTTCTTGATTGGACCTTGTCTGCTCTTCGGTTTTATTGGACACTCTTCGGCGAAGTGGCCCTTGCGCCCACAGTAAAGACATTGTCCGTTCTTTCTACATAGGTCTTTTTTGTTTTTTGTCAAAGGACGCCTAATAGTTCCAATTTCCATTGGTTCATGATTACTCTCTTTCGGAGTTCTTGATTCTCTACATTTGTGAACACGCCAGGAATATTTCTCAGTCTTTTTGCGTGTTCCTTGTCGTTCTGCAAGACGATGGTCTATTCTCAAAACAAGGTTTAACAGATCTTGACAATCTGTAGGTTGAGGATCAATCTGGGCAAGAATGTCTTTTAGCTCTTCTCTGAGTCTTTGGTAGAATAGGGCTGCTTGCTTTTCTTCAAGCCAGGATGTCTCTGCTATCAGCCGACTAAAACTAGCCAAGTAGGAAACTAAATCTTTATTGCCTTGTCGCAATTCTAACAGTTCTCGGTCATCTGATAAAGTCATTGTTCTTCGATCAAACACTTTTTCAAATTCACGGACAAAGTTTCTCCATTTGTAAAGCAGGGGACTGTCTTTACGCACAAGAGGAATTGCCCGGAATGGCGGTATGGGGGTCGGAATCCCCATGGCGGCGCAGTAAGCTGCGCCGCCATGGAGGATTCCCCAGGGCAGCGGAAAACCGGCGGTACACCGCTGGTTTTCCGTTTCTGACCGCGTCAGAATGCCCTTGGGAGCACCGCCAGCCTGTTGGCGGTGCTCCCGCGGTCCCGGACCGCCAGGGTCGGAATGACCGCCTAAATGTCTAGAAATGATCGCGCACTCTGCCGATCTGTATTTCAAAAGTTAAACACCAAAAAATTGAATTGCGCACCTTGTTGGCCGATTCGAACAGCGAGGTTCACTTGCAATGAATAGATCGCGCACACTGCAGATCTGTGACTCAATTAATGCCGGGAAAGAATCACGCACACTGTTGCCGATTCTATTATCAAGAACCAAATGCCATGAAAGGAATCGCGGGCACTTCTGATCTGAATGCCAAGAAGTAAATGCCTGGAATGAATCGCACACACTGTTGCCGATCTGGAATTCATGATACAAATGCCATGAAATGATCGCGTGCACTGCCGATCTGAATGCCAAGAAGTAAATGCCTGGAATGAATCGTGCACATTGTTGCCGATTCGCAATTCACAATACAAATGCCATGAAATGATCGCACGCACTGCCGATCTGAATGCCAAGAAGAAAATGCCTGGAATGAATCGCGCACACTGTTGCCGATTCGGAATTCACAATACAAATGCCATGAAATTATTGCGGGCACTGCCGATCTGAATACCAAGAAGTAAATTCCTGGATTGAATTGCGCACACTGTTGCTGATTCGGAATTCACAATACAAATGCCATGAAATGATCACGCGCACAGACGATCTGAATGCCAAGAAATAAATGCCTGGAATGAATCGCGCACACTGTTGCCGATTCGGAATTCACAATACAAATGCCATGAAATGATTGCGTGCACTGCCGATCTTAATACCAAGAAGTAAATGCCTGGAGTGAATCGCGCACTCTGTTGCAGATTCAGAATTCACGATACAAATGCCATGAAATGATCGCGCGCATTGACGATCTGAATACCAAGAAGAAAATGTCTAGATTGAATCGCGCACACTGTTGCCGATTCGGAATTCACAATACAAATGCCATGAAATGATCAAGAACCAAATGCCATGAAAACAATCGCACATGCGATTTTTAAGTTTAGGCCCAAAACTCGAGTGTCACTGGAAAACGGAGTTGGGGGCCTAGCCCGACCTCCGCCTTACCGCCCTGCTTTAAGATCATCAAATAAACGAGGGCATGCCTGGAAATTACTGGATAGGCCTCCGGGACAGGAGGACCTCTGAATAGTGAGCACGTGGAGCTGGGCTGGCTCCCTTATATAGAGCCAGGCCCGCCCACGAGCCACACCCAACCATGCTGCAAGAAAGGCTTCTAGAAAGTCTTAGAATAAAGGACCACATCCTGTAGTCCTGCAAACAAGCCTTGCAAATGAACAATGAATCACAAACAGCATTAATAACTTTTCAAGGTAAAAGCTCTGCAATGCAAAAGGTTAACATACTGCATAGAAACACAATGCATGAAATATGACTTTGACAAAAGTTCAAAATAAAGAGAACTGTAAACCGAAGATACTCAGGTCCTGATTGGGCATATGTAACTACCAACGAATGGCAAGAAGAATTTTTGAGTTTTTATTTTGATCAAGACATTCCAGGTCAATACTTTGGCACATGATGAGAACTGATGAACTGAACTGTTGAAAAACCACAAATTAGGAAAGTGGAAAGAAAGAGACTGTTGAAATTTTTTTCACCGGAAAAGACTTTGATTTTGACAAGCTGCTAAACTGATTTTTGACAATTTTACTGATTTTTGACAAAGGAGCCTGAAAGTAAGACTGAGAGCTTGATTTTTGTTGCATAGCTATAAATTGTCTTTTGCTTTTACTTTCTGATTCTCTACAGATCATGAGCAACATTAACCAGCCTCATGGGTATTGGTTTGGGGATTGTATGTGTTATAACATGCCCAATATTGATTGTGTGTGTATCTGTTTTCGATAAGGATGTGGCCAACCATACCTCAGTTATAGAAACAACTACTACGCTTTAAAACTTAGACAGATTTAGGTTAGACGAAAAATATCTGCATGTAGACAACCATCAATCCACACACACACCCATTATCCATGCATCCATTCATGTGCTCACTCATCCATATAAGCTGTTTTGCATTCTCACACTAACCACTTACTCACAAGAACCACATACTGAAACCAGTCAATGGTTAATAAAGCCCTTTCCCTTAGAAAATGGCCAGAACGTTTGGCTCTTCCAATTCTGATTTATTGTTACGAAATTCAGATATTTAGGAATTTTCATATAAAAAATGACCCACAAATGCTCAGAAATGATTCATGTTCAATTTTAGGACTTGCTTTTACTAAAGAAGTCCTTATGCGTCATCCTCTTTAGAAGACAAACAAATGTTCACCTAAATTAAGTGAAACTAGAAAATTCCAGTATTTAATGCTCACTTTATGACAATGTTTCCTGTTGCACTGTGTGCAGTTAGAAAGGAGTTGCAGCCATGACCCATCTATACAGTCAGGAGGGCACAACCCCAACCTTCCCCCACAACAACAGGAGTGTCTATTGGGATGAATAAAGTCATTCTGACAGACAATCTTCTTGCTCAGGCCAGGCACCCAAGAGCTAGACTTGCACTAAATGCACAGGTTCCTGGCTGCCTGAGCTGAACTTTGCAAGGCTGAGGGTTTCACAGCCATATGGGTGTGATTTCCTCAGTTTGGCAAAAGTGCCCCAAAGCCATCTCTCTCAGGACAAAGCGGATTGTCACTGATACAATCAGACCTGATCCCTTCAGCTTTAAGCCCTGAAGTGGCCAGGGCTGATTGTCAATCAGTGACACATTGTCACGGAGTGCTGCGAAGTCAGCAACTCTCACTGACCCCATGCCACCTGGTAAAGAGTGAGGGACTGCTGCCTTCTGAGGTCAGCCAATGAGAGAAGGCAGCAATCCCAAACTTCCTGGTACCTAAGAGATTTCCCTCCCAGAGAGCTGCAGTGAAGGTAAGTTTTATGCTTTTGATGTCTGGTGTGTGAGTGCATGTATTTATGAATGTATGCATGTGTGTGTATTTGTGAGTGAGTGTTGTGAATGGGTGTGTGTATGCTCGTGTGTGAATTCAAGGGTGTGAGTTAGTGTGTATGTGTGTGTGGCCCTCCACTCCCCTCCCTGCTACAATTACCAGTGGCCACTGACTAGGTGAAAACCTAGCTCGCTGAATACCGTTTGTTACCAAATTTCGAGGTACCCCTAATAATAAGTTTCTTTATCAATCTGTTGGTATTAAAAATTCTTCTTTAACACCCAGTTCCCTAAGGTTATGAAGTCTCCCCTTATTAGTTTCTAGTGTATTAAACCAGCTTTCCGATCAGTCACAAGAGGGGCTTTCTTCTGCTCAAATAAAAACCATTGGGAGTAGAATGACACACTGTATTTGAATAAAAAATGCACTTCCAAACAAGACACAATATCGACTGAGGCCTGCTACTGCCCAGTGTAATGAGGGGGCTCAATGACCCCACTTAAACATAAATAATGTTGTTCAAAGCACACGGTTCTCTGAACAACTTTAGAAACGTTTATTTTCGTTCACGTTATATTGTTTTTCCTGCAAAAGATGGATTCCAATTTTCAGTCATAGAGACATATTTTTAGCCATAAATTAGACAAAAGTAAAAAAATAAATAATAATTTTTAATCCAATTAGTATATCAATTTAATATTTCACAATCAGTTAGACACAAATAATTTTCTCGTGTTAGTTTTGCAAACAAATACAGATCTCTATGTGCAGACAACATCCCAGAAGAAATTGTGTAATATGTGCAATTTTGCAGTGATTAAATATTTTAGGCAGGAACTACCACGCAATTTAAATAAACTTTTTTTTAATTGTGCTTGCTTTCACTTGGTGCAAGGGTTACACCTAAATCCAGTTTACGGTACTTTGCATGACTTTAGTTTATCTGGCTTTCCTTGGAATCATAGGGATGACTGTGCTTTTAGGGCCTTATGTACAAACACTTTTCCCATAGACACAGAATGGGGAAAAACCTTTGCTACATCTGGCCCTTAATGCCTTAAAATCAGTTTGCATGGATTATTAGGGAATTCACACTATGCATCACGATACGGTTTTAGTATTACACCCACATCCACTACGGCACACAAATTCTTTGGCATGGGGACATTTATTGATGCTCTTGTTTGCGTCGCCACTTCCATTTAATATACAATGAGGAGAATATTAATGAGCAGCAGCAGATTGACTATATTGCACACTTGGCATTTCCACAGGAGGCCCGAGACATGACGGCGATTTCTAGGTCGAGCATTCATGACCTCTTGTATATAGTTTAGTATATACTTCTTTGAGGCTTCAACTCCGCCCCTGCTTCCCATTTGCTTATGTCATTGTCCTTTTAAAAAGCCTTGCTTCTTAGTGGATAATCTTTCCTATTTGTCCCACCTTCTCCTCCTTCGTCTATTCCAATGGAGCATGCCCCCAGTGCTTGTACCCTTCCACTTGCCCCATCAAAGCATCTGTATCAGGGACTATTTTTTCCTTGTTGCTCTGAGTGCTTTTTGAGCCGGAGACTACATTGTTATCTCCTCTAAATTTGTTGTTGATCCCCTGCCTTCCGAGTATCACTTCATCTGCCTTTGCCATGCTCCCCACCCCAACACCTCCCACACATGGCTGCTGGCATTTGATTACACCTTCAATCTCCCCTTGCCCTTCTGCCCCTTGCTGCTTTAAATAAGCTGCACCATAATTCCTAGACACTTTAAAGAATGCAGAGAGAACAGTGCACAGAACAGAACTTTCTATATTCTAATCCTTGTTATTATTCATTTTTGGGTTGCTAGATAAAGAGCTGCAATGAAGCAGCATTTTTGGAGCTTTAGACCGTCAAGCGCCATCCGTCATGTATACAATAGGGAGGTTTCTGACATTAAGCTAGATCTGTTGGTGAATGCTCAGTTGCACTGTGGGCACAAGAAGGGCTTCTCTCTTGCAAGAAGGAAAACATATTGAGGTTAGAAAAAAATAAACACTAAATAGGATGGCCTTCAATTCAAGTTCAATATTATTCATTGTGTTTTTTTTCGTTCTTTGCTCTGTCTTGGTTGTTTGTTTATTTCTCGCCGCGTCCCCTTCCTCTTGTTGCTGTTGGGCCATCCTTAACTCCCTTCCCCTGCATTTTGATTCTTGGCCCGTCCGCCTCTATGACCCTCGACATTATGGCTCCAGCACGGGAACCAACATTAGAAATCCGCCCAGTGCCGACACACAGCAGAAGAACAGTCTTAGAAGGGAGGGAGGGTGGGTAATTAAATTGTTAGAGCATTGTCGGTGGCACATGGTAAGAGGCTTATTTTGGGGGAGAAAATGTGGGGATACTTTAGAGAACAGACTCTAGTATTTATACTTTTTTTAGCGCCGCATTTGCGCCGCTTTTTGACGCAAAACGGCGCAAACCTACAAAATACAATGGCATTTTGCAAGTTTGCGCCGTTTTTGCGTCATAAAACGACGCAAATGCGGCGCAAAAAAAGTATAAATACGGGCCTAGGTGTCTGCTTCACACGCTGCAGTCATGTAGGACACCATTTCCAGCTCCAGTCAGACTCTTGGACTGCAGAGGAGCTAGGCACTGCAGACAGCATGTGCAGTCCGAACGTTAAAGGAGTCTGACTGGAAATGGCGTCTTGTGTGACTGCAGCGTGGGAAGCAGACACCTCGAATTTGTTCAAAGGTCTTCTTTTTGAAAAAAACAAATGACTTGGAGCTTCAATAAACAGTAAAAGCTGAGTTTTTTCTAGCGCTGCTCTTTCCCTGTTGGAATCACAAGGTGGGGATTCATACAAGCGGTTTCTTTAGTTTATGGATCTTGTGGTTGCATTTTCCAGCAGAACCCCTTTCCTGAGCCAAATGACAACTTGTGAGTGACTGAACATGATAGCATAACTGTTGTTACTTTTAGAATGCAGCAGACTTCTGCAGAACAAAGATTTCCTAATTCCTGAAGCCTTTTAACATCTGATTGTTATAATTAATATTGGGATAAGCATCACTGAGCTGCTGGGCAAGATATGCTTACTAGTGCTTTGATAATACGGCTGTTGAGCAGACACGTTCTTGCCAGAGCACCTTGCACTCATGCAGGGTGCCACTTCAACAGATGGAATAAATAGCTACTCTGAGAGAACGGATTTTGCATCTATGTTTGTGTGTGCTCATTATTAATAATAATAATATAAAGAGCCTCCCCTAGTTGAAAGATTAGCTGTGTTTACAGGCTGTGCACGGGGCTGTCAGTAAGCTGTGCTTGACGCTCTTTATAAAGCTGTCGCATACTTGGCTAGTATAGACTGTATAAGAGGCTGTCACTAAGCTTTCACTTATTTTGATATTAAAGCTATGGTGGTAATGTGATTTGCTTTCTTTTTGCTGTACAATAACTTCCAGAGTGACTTATTTCATGTGTTTGAAATCCCCATAACAGGCTGTATACTGTAGGACTCCACCATTGACAGCAAACACATACCAAAAGTGGTTTTGTACATTGAATTGCAGAAGAAACAAGGGCATTTGTTAACATACTCGGCTTTACTAATAACACGGGTTTCCATAAACGAGACACTTCAAAAGAAAATGCAATTTGTATTCAGAGATACAAAATTGTTTTGGCAATTGTCCTTATTGGCTGATGTTGCATTTTGATAGGGCATGGTTTTCATTTAAAATCATTTGAACTTTAAACATCTGAGCATGGCTTACATAAGTCCATGTGTTCACTGCATCTCGTATCTCTAAATACAAATTGCATTTTCTTTAGAAGTGTCTTGTTTATGGAAACCCATGTTATTAGTAAGCCGAGTCTCCAGTTTGCCACTGTGTTTTAGTGCCACTGCCATATTTCAGTTAAAGGGTGATTACAGAATAGCAATCACACACTGCCTCAGATCAACAGGCAAACAACATGTCCATTACTCCTAGAACTAAACAGTATTAATGAAGAACCTGTCACTCTGGATCAGTTCTTAAGAAGTATATGAAGTGGACAGAAAGTGGTAATCAAAGTTTGAATTTTTTACTGGCATCTTTTAATTGGGTTACATAATCCTCGTCAGTTGTTGGTGTCAGGGCACTGTAGAGCCAGCATATCAGCATCATTTCACTCAGTGCCACATGGTTCCATGCCGCACAATTCAACTCCACATATTTCCATTTAACACCACATAATTCCACACCAAACCACTTTTTTCAACTCAACATCACAATTACACAACATACCACATACATCCAATCCACACCACAGAATTCCACACCATGCCACAAAATTTAACAGCGCACCACAGAATTACACTCCACTGCCCACCTCTCTACAACACAAAATACCATTCCACATAATTACACCCCATGACACATAATCCCATTCCACAAAATTCCAATACCCGAAATACCACATTATTACTAACCACACAATTCCACTTCACAACATGCAACATAATTCCACTACACAAATCCATTCCACAACACACAATTCCACGCCACACAACTAACAATTCCAATCCAACCCATATAATTCCACTCCACATCACATACATCCATTCTTCTTCATAGAACATAAGTAAAAGACATTTCCATTTACAACGGCAATAACTCTCGCAAACCGAGACCTATTGGCTTTGCCAATGCTTGTTAATTCTGGTGCAGCTGCCTTTAAGCGCCCTGGGATAAACAACATGGGAAGCACACATAATCATAACCACTGTAGCTCCTTGTCCATCCTTTTGTTTGGTGTGGAACCTGGTTTACCGAGGCCTAAACGAAGACCAGTAGAACTGTAGTGGGAGGCATTTGGGGCTGGGTGGCTTATATTGCCCCAACTATCCTGCTAGTGGGGCAGCATTGCAGCATCACTACCAGTTGGCAACAATGATGCCAGTCTGGTCGAGCAGGTGCTGGGTCGGGCTATAGTCTTGAATGTACTATGTGCATAGAGCTAAATGAAACAGAGATCACACTTTAAAACAATATGAAAAAGTCAAATAAATTGTTTGAAAGTGTTGCTTTTGCCTCAAGGACAGGGTAACACAATAGCATATGGAGAGTCATCTCTGTGCAACACTGGGCTAGCTGCTAGTGAAGCTGTGCAAATTGTCTGTGCTTCGTCCCCTTGCCTAACTTGCACCACACAGGCTCCTTGAATACCCCATACTACAAGGTGCTCAAAGTGGTGAACACCTGCCCAGGACAGTTCTCTGAGCCCCTGGGGTCATGTGCAGCACCTGCTGCTGATGATATCACCATTCATCAAAAAAAGAGGTAGGATTTTCGCTTTACAAGTTAGTAATTAAGAGAATGATGTTGTTATCAGAAAAGATGTTGCAATTACCCTCAAAATCTGACCCCTGCTAATGAAAAAGGAGAGGATGTCAGTAGCAGCTCCTCCAGTTCATCTCAATTGCTAGTGCTAGATTTATTCAAAATGGAGAAACATAAAACACTTCTCTGGATATCATGATAATGTGAAATATTTAATATCAATGCATTACCAAATCCCTCCTGCTGGTGATTCTCAGAATCATCACAAATCACATTTTCTCTAATTGACTTCTCCCATTACACAGAAATTGTTGATTTCTGCAGCTTGTTTCTGGACTTCACCATCTCCTCACATTTTTGGTACATTTTGTCATGGGTGTCATCCATCTTGATTTGTGCCTCTCCTCTTTCTTCCTCTTGTTGCTGACAGCTTCTATTTTCCCCAGCAATTTAGCCTAATCTATGTCGAAATTATTGTGATCCCTCTTATAAAATGATACATGCATATCACACAAATCAAAAGAATTAATATTGGTGTTAATATAGTTTGAGGATTCCTCTTCCAATACTGCTAAACCATTTGCCAAACTTCGAAAAGTGTTTCCCCAGGACTTGCTTCCTATAAATTATTCACCTTGTGAGAGACATCTGTCATTTTATTCATGAATTTGTTAATCTGGTTACTAGCATCAGGCAAACAAGTGCAACATTGCTGAACGTGAAGCATTCAACAGATTCTGCCTTCTTTCTTCTTCAAGATATCTGTTAGAAATGGGGTCTTTGGTTGACAGTCAGGTTACCCCCTGTTCAAGCAAGGGCTCTCACTCTAGTCAGGGTAAAAGAGAATCACCCTCAGCTAACCCTGGCTTACCCCCTTGGTAGCTTGGCAGATCAGTAGGCTTAACCTCAGAGTGCTAGGTGTAAAGTATTTGGACCAACACACACAGTAACTTAATGAAAACTCTATAAAATGACACAGCAAAGGTTTAGAAAAATAGGAAATATCTATCTAAAGAAAACAAGACCAAAACGACAAACATCCACAATACACAAGTCAAGTTATCAATTAAAAAGCAAAAAGAGTCTTTATGTAGTTTAAAACAGACTCTAAAACTGTTAGCGTGAAAATGTACCTTGGGTGAAGTCAAAAATAACCCTGCACAGGTAAGTGTGCTTCAAAAAGGGCTTGCGATGTGTCTATTTCACTCACAAGTGAGACCTTGCTTCGTTTCTCTTTTCGGTAGGTCGGGGCACGTTGTTTCTTCTCTACGCAGGACAGCGATGCGTTGATCCGGTCAGCACTCTCAGGTCCGGGCAGGCCTTGTGTTGTTTTTACACACCCAGCAATGTTTGTGTCGGAAATCCAGCTGCGCGATGATCCAAAAACCACGCAGCGCCGGTTGCGATCTCCCAGCCTCCATCAGCAATGCTGCGTGTCGTTTCTCCTTTGATTCTTCGGTCACATTCCTGGCGAGCGTTGCTTTTCAGCCACGGAGCCGGTGGCGCGTCGTTTCTTCAGCCGCAGATCGGAGTTGCAGCGATCTTTTCCCCGCATGGTGCTCTGTGCGTAGATTTCTTCCTCTTAGGCTGCCAGCTTCTCCTTTCAGGGTCCCAGGAACTGGATGGGCACCACTTGGCAGAGTAGGAGTCTCTCCAGAGACTCCAGGTGCTGGCAGAGAGAAGTCTTTGCTGTCCCTGAGACTTCAAACAACAGGGGGCAAACTCTAGATCAAGCCCTTGGAGATTTCTTCTCAAGATGGAAGGCACACAAAGTCCAGTTTTTGCCCTCTTACTCTGGCAGAAGGAGCAACTGCAGGATAGTTCCACAAAGCACAGTCACAGGCAGGGCAGCTCTTCTTCCTCAGCTCTTCACGTCTTCTCCAGGCAGAGGTTCCTCTTGTTTCCAGAAGTGTTCTAAAGTCTGTGGTTTTGGGTGCCCTTCTTATACCCAATTTCTCCTTTGAAGTAGGCCTACTTCAAAACAAAGTCTCTTTTGAATGTGAAATCCTGCTTTGCCCAGGCCAGACCCCAGACACTCACCAGGGGGTTGGAGACTGCATTGTGTGAGGGCAGGCACAGCCCATTCAGGTGTAAGTGACCACTCCTCCCCTTCTTTTAGCACAGATGGCTCATCAGGATATGCAGGCTACACCCCAGCTCCCTTTGTGTCTCTGTCTAGTGTGAGGTGCAACCAGCCCAAATGTCAAACTGACCCAGACAGGGAATCGACAAACAGGCAGAGTCACAGAAACGATATAAACAAGACAATGGTCACTTTCTAAAAGTGGCATTTTCAAACACACAATCTTAAAATCAACTTTACTAAAAGATGTATTTTTAAATTGTGAGCTCAGAGACCCCAAACTCCACATGTCCATCCGCTCCCAAAGGGAAACTACACTTTAATCAGATTTAAAGCTAGCCCCCATGTTAACCTATGAGAGGGACAGGCCTTGCAACAGTGAAAAACGAATTTAGCAATATTTCACTGTTAGGACATATAAAACACATTACTATGGGGGTCATTCCGACCCTGGCGGTCCATGACCGCCAGGGCGGAGGGCAGCGGAAGCACCGCCAACAGGCTGGCGGTGCTTCCTGGGCGATTCTGACCGCGGCGGTAAAGCCGCGGTCAGAAAAGGGGAGCCGGTGGTTTCCCGCCGGTTTCCCGCTGGCCCAGGGAATCCGCCATGGCGGCGCTGCTTGCAGCACCGCCATGGGGATTCCGACCCCCTTCCTGCCAGCCTGTTTCTGGCGGTGTCCACCGCCAGAACCAGGATGGCGGGAAAGGGTGCCGTGGGGCCCCTGGGGGCCCCTGCACTGCCCATGCCACTGGCATGGGCAGTGCAGGGGCCCCCTAACAGGGCCCCACAAAGATTTTCACTGTCTGCTTTGCAGACAGTGAAAATCGCGACGGGTGCCACTGCACCCGTCGCACCCCTGCAACTCCGCCGGCTCCATTCGGAGCCGGCTTCATTGTTGAAGGGGCTTTCCCGCTGGGCAGGCCGGCGGTCTTCTGGCGGTCGCCCGCCGGCCCAGCGGGAAAGCCGGAATGGCCGCCGTGGTCTTTTGACTGCGGAGCGGTCTTTCGGTGGGAACCGCTTGGTGGGCGGCGACCGCCGACTGCCGCGGTCAGAATGACCGCCTATATGTCCTACCGTAACCATACACTGCACCCTGCCCTTGGGGCTACCTAGGGCCCACCTTAGGGGTGTCTGACATGTAAGAAAAAGGAAGGTCTAGGCCTGGCAAGTGGGTACACTTGCCAAGTCGAATTTACAGTTAAAACTGCACACACAGACACTCCAGAGCCGGGTCTGAGACATGATTACAGAGCTACTTATGTGGGTGGCACAACCAGTGCTGCAGGCCCACTAGTAGCATTTGATTTACAGGCCCTGGCACCTCTAGTGCACTTTACTACGGGCGTACTGGTAAATCAAATATGCCAATCATGGATAAACCAATTGCCTACAATTTACACAGAGAGCATATGCACTTTAGCACTGGTTAGCTGTGGTAAAGTGCTCAGATTTCAAAAGACAACAGCAACAGGTCAGACAAAATAGGAGGCAAAAGGATTGGGGATGATCCTGCATAAGCAAAAAAGTCCAACAATATCTAAAGCAAAATCTATTTGCACTACCACAGATCATATAGCCAGAATCTCTATATTTACTTTGTTTAAAGCACAGGCCATGGTAGTAGCCAGATGATTTACCAAAATAGACAGATTTCTAATCTTCAAAACATTTACAACTACACCTACAGAAGGCATCATACCTTCAAATATATCTCCTATTACTTGTAAAGCACTATACCTAATTTCCCCTGAGCCTTTAAAACTCCTATCATCTATGTAATTTACATGATATAAGCTTAGGAAACACTAAAGCTAAAAAGCAATTCCCTACCCAATTTGGTGAAAGTGGAAAATAGGCATTTTTTCCGCACACATAATATACTCCTCTAAACAATAGATCTTCCCTTGACAGAGCTGCACCATTAACTGTCAACTCTTGTACATCATTACTTCAACCTGCCGTTTCTGACCTTTGACCTTGTCTTTTTCTCTTACCACCCATACATTACCTCTCTTTTGTAAATCCAGGCAACGTTTCAAATACACTCCTAATTTCCTAACTGTTTTTTCTTTCTTTTCCCAAACAAGTCTTCTTCATTTCTTTATTCTTCACCCTTCAACTTTCTTTAATTCAACGAATCTATAGAATCTTTCTCAGTGCCAATCAGTTTATATGAAGCCTTAAAATGAATTTGGTAATTTGCTTTAATTTGTGTGCAAGGCCTCATATAATGATACATGTGATCCACAGACGTCACCCTTGCTTGCAGTTTTAAAGAATAAAACATAAACCCTTCATCCAAAGGCATATCAAAATTTGGAAAATATTACTCAAAATGACCTTGACGATAAAACACATTCATAATCACGCTACACTACAAGAAAGATAATAGTAAGCAACAAATGATGGTAGGTAAAGCCGGCTGATTTACCTAAAAGAAAATGGAATCAGCAGTAGCTCTAAGAGAAACAGAGAATACTCTCCTTGTGATACTATTAAACAAACAAACAAACTTCTAGACTGGCAGGAACTCGCCTAGAAATATGAGGTCTACTTCTCTGCAGAAAGGAACGACTGAACACCAATCTCAGTTAGCACAATTTCACAACAGAAGTTAATAAGTCCTTATCTTTGATGTGGCCATTGCTCCTCACAGTCCAACACCTCAATCTTAGTCAAATACCAGTTAAATATATCTATCGCAGGATTTGGATTTCAACAAATCCAAAGACCTAAACATCGGATGTGAACAATTAGCACATTAATCACAATAAACACAAGCGATAAATATAGAAACATTACAACTCTCTGCAACTCATAACCAAGACCACATAACTAAAGACCACTGCCCTACGTATACTCAAACTCCTACAATACTGCGATCACTTTCAGGAATGATGGAACACTAGCAATAATTCTAACGAGACCATGGAAGATCAGGTATTCAGAGTGAATCAAGGCAACATTTTGAGTTATCCAGGCCCAGATTGTAACCATACCAGATTTGCTAGCACTTTTTGTTATGCACATTTGAGAACCATAAAGCGTTTATGTGTATGTGCTGGGTGGAGTATTAATCCCCGAGGGATTTTGTTTCTTGACTCTTCAGCCTAGCCAACAAATCAATATATTCAAAATTGTGTGAAGCACAGTAGGCTCCACAAAAAGGATGTAATATTTTAGTATCAACCATGAAGGATTATTTTAATTTAATGGTTTACAGCAGGCAAATATCAGGTTAGCAGCAATAGTTAATCAGAATTCATTTGTTTCAATTAATATTAGATTAGATTAGATCAAATCAAGTAGAGGACAAACCAGCATGGGGTCACCTCAAAAGGAAGGAGAGAGGAAAGTCAGTCCTCTCTCTGACAGAGCACTCTAAAATCGTCTTCTGAATTCTGCTCTATTCTAACCTGTTCTGCCCTGAAGGCACAGAAAATTAACACTTGTTTATTGTTTATATTGCGCAAATGTATAGGTCCATAAGGAACTATTGGATGAATGGAAGATCAGAACTGTGGGTGCTCAACAAATCATTACTTTCGAGGAATATAAAGCACAGTATGCTCCACAAGAAAAAAGAGAGTGATTACGTTTTCAAACCATGAAAGTATATTGAAGGCAAATGGTTTATAGAAGGCAAAAAATCATCAAGTTAGTATCAATCAGTAATCCAAATATGTATGCATGAATTAATATGAAGTTCATTTTTAATCAAAGTGATATAAATAAGAGGATGAACCAGCAGGGAGTCACCTATATAAAAGGCCAAGGGAAAGCGATCCCTCATTAAGGGACTACTCTGAAAGCTCAGTCAAGTTTACTCTGGCTAATATACATTGCACTAGCTTAAATCACACAATTGTAACATTATGTTTACCTACAGTCATGGACCAGTCATGTTAAAGTGAGATGATGCAATTATGTTCTCGTTAGTTTCTCATGCCTCTTCACAATACAGCTTCTTTCAGCATCCTTCAATCTTACTCTATCTGTAGCAAGATGAGATACAGAGACAAACCTGTACTCTGTATGTGTCCTTGTGAATATGCTCCTCATTAAAACATCCCATGATTATCACAAAGAAAAGAAAACATTGGGAAAGACAGCAAAAGAACATTGCATTTGACAATTAGAACTCCAGTTTCACCTAGAAAGAAACTGTTCATGTGTCGCAAAGCAAGATGGCAATCAGCCATTTTAGAATGCAGGCTTATATTAGCTGTGGCCAATCTACACGTAAATGCACATGTTTTCTTTATAAATAACATTTGCATTCTTATGTCTGAATGTTGTATTAATGAAAACATTTTATATATGAAAAACTGGCACCATATTTTTCCCCACTACACCCAGAGCTCAAACGACTGTCCAATCAGATGAAAGTCAAATGATACAATTGTATTCTCAACAGGATCTCAAGGTTTCTCACAATACAAGCTTCTGTCTGCGTTCTTCAGACACACACTACCTGTAACAAAATAAGATACATGGACTTGTCTGCACACTATAGGTGTCACTTGAATATGCTATTCTTTAAAACAACTTTCCACGATAATCACAAAGAAAAGAAAGCATTTTCCCACATGACAAAGAAGGGGAAAAATATCCCCTGCGATTGCTCTCAATAATTATTAGAACTCCGACTTTCCTAGAAATAAAATGTTCATGTGTCAGAAAGCAGGCTTGGCATTTGAAATTCATGCCTACTCTAACCATAACAGAGTCTGCCAGTGCAAGGGGAAAGCAGAAATGCTTTCAGTGGCAGCTGCTGCCAGTAAGGCTTGGTGGGGCAGCGCGCGGAATGTGTGTGGTGGGGGAGAGGGAGGAGGTGGATAAGTAAAAGAAATAAACAAGATTTACCTGACGATACGGCCTATGTAGCCACTTTGACAGTCCAGGACCCCGACAACTAGATCTTTGAATATTCCTCAGGTCTGAACAGGAAAAGGTCGAGTTTGCATGTGCTCCTGCAAATGGAGGTTTTGAATTTGAAGTCTAAAATCAGAAAAGCCTTTCTCGACACCTTATCAAGTTTTCCTACACCCAAAGCACCAATTGCGTGTCAGCACACAACAAAACTGGACTTTCCACTATTCTCAGCTTTATCTATTTGGAAATGCCGTGATGTCTCATCTACCTTTTCCTCTCCAGGGAAGTAGCTTTCATGGGTGCAGCAGTTATAGTGGCACCGGGGCCCAAGAGTCCTAAGGAGCCAACTGTACCCTGATTATCGCTGTATTTCAGTTAGTTCCATTTTCTTCCTTTCACTAGGGCCGACGACACACACACCATCCTCTCTTGTTTTTTACCCAACCTTACCCACATTTTGGAATTCACACTTTCATCATCTGCCACTTTACTTTCATAGCCTCAAGCCCCCTTGTGATCGTAGGAAGCATTCATTGCACTCCTTCGATTTGTTCATTAGGAGGCACTGGACCAAATTGGCCGGGGTGCTTTTGGTTACCAGTCCAGCACTGATTGAGAGCCATTTTGAACGGTTAGTGTTATTAATCATTGAATTCCATTTCTGACAGTTTGTGAAATTCATACCTGTAATTAGAAGATTTGACTTAATATTGCTATAACAACGAAAACATTATACAATTGGGAATAATTCTGATTTAGTTGTTTACTGAAAAACCGACATAGACGGTCATTCTGACCGCGGCGCGGTTACCGCCGAATGACCGCACTGCGGTCAAAAGACCGCAGCGGTCATTCCAACTTTCCCGCTGGGCCGGCGGGCGACCGCCAAAAGGCCGTCCGCCGGCCCAGCGGGAAAGCCCCTGCAACGAGGAAGCCGGCTCCCAATGGAGCCGGCGGAGTTGCAGGGGTGCGACGGGTGCAGTGGCACCCGTCACGATTTTCACTGTCTGCAAAGCAGTGAAAATGTTTGTGGGGCCCTGTTAGGGGGCCCCTGCACTGCCCATGCCAGTGGCATGGGCAGTGCAGGGGCCCCCAGGGGCCCCACGGCACCCGTTCCTGCCATCCTGGTTCTGGCGGTGGACACCGCCAGAAACAGGCTGGCGGGAAGGGGGTCGGAATCCCCATGGCGGTGCTGCAAGCAGCGCCGCCATGGCGGATTCCCTGGGCCAGGGGAAAACCGGCAGGAAACCACCGGTTCCCCTTTTCTGACCGCGGCTTTACCGCCGCGGTCAGAATAGCCCAGGAAGCACCGCCAGCCTGTTGGCGGTGCTTCAGCCGCCCTCCGCCATGGCGGTCATGGACCGCCAGGGTCGGAATGACCCCCATAATCTTTTAATTAATTAAACCTGAGGTTTGTGATTGCTAGGAAGAAAACAAACTCACATCCTGGTGTACTACAAATTAAGAACATTCTTTTAAACAAACCAGTATAAATATTTCCACTCTTAATGCAATAAAGGTTTTCAATTGTCTTGTTGCTCAGGAAGTCTCAGCTGGAGATGTATTTGTTTTATGTGTTTCGAACACAACTCCACTCATTCTTGAGTAATATTTACTGGCCTCAAACAGTACGAGTTTATAAATGGGTCAAAGTCATAAAGATACAGTCTCCGATTCCATACACACACCATGCCAGAAACAACACTGAACCCAGCCGGCTCCCACCCACATATCCGACATTTAAACTTCATTTTACAGGTCAGCTTACTCCGCTTGGCTTGAACAAACGTTCGGTTGTTAATTTCATATGCACGAAATAAGTGTCTACAAGTGTCTGTTTAGCTGAGATGTGGGCCCAGTTTCATGAAACACAGCCACGACGTGCAGGTTTCAACTAATTGTAGGCACTAGCATTAAGCAATTTGCACAGATATTTGCAACATACAAATCGTTGGAAAAACAATTTGGGCCTTAATAATGAGTGCAAGTGTTGTTTTGTCACTATGTTGCGATCGGTCAAATATAATTGATAAATTACCCTGGACCAGAGAAAGATTCCCTAAAACGTGCAATTTATGCAATCAGAGATGCACCAAAGCCCCCTAGATACAATTCAGTTGACCAGTTGCATTGTTACCTGGACGCAGCTTAAGCATGTTGCATCATTGATGCCCTTCAAAACTACTGCGAATCCTGTAGGTTAAAAAAGTATAATGTGGAACTAGCTGACACCTTTAGACAAAGAACAGTTCCAAGATACAACTAATTGCCTGTCATTTTCTCCAAACCTGTTTAGTATTCCATGTGCCAAAAAAGAGATCCAGTAGGTACCATTTGCGGCTGCGTTTTTTTGACCACTTATGCTTCATTTGTACCAGAAATACGAAAGTTCAAATGCTGAAATTCTCTGTTCCTTTTGTGGTTCGGCATGGAAATTTGTAAACCATTCCAAATGCTTATTGTTAGACCTGGCATCCTTGGAGTGGTCTCCCCTAACTTTTTGCCTCTACTTCCCAGGTTGTTGCTGTGTGCTGGACTCTGTTTTTGCTGTTTTTGTTACTCTGGGCACTTTACCACTGCTGACCAGTGCTAAAGTGCAAGTGCTCCCTGTGTGAAACTGTATGTGTAATTGGCTTTTCCATAATTGGCATATTTGATTTACTAGTAAGTCCCTTGTCAAGCGCACTACAGGTGCCTAGGTCCTGCAAATCAAATGCCACTAGTGGGCCTGCAGCACTGATTGTGCCACCCACATGAGTAGCCCTGTAAACATGGCTCAGACCTGCGACTGCAGTGTCTATGTGTGCGGTTTTAAACTGCCAATTCGGCTAACCCTTCTCTTTTTATACATGTCAGGCACCCCTAAGGCAGGCCGTAGGTAGCCCCAGGGGCAGGGTGCAGTGTATGTTAAAGGTAGGACATATGCTGGTGTGTTTTTACATGTCCTAACATTGAAACACTGCCAGATATGGTTTTTCACTGTTGCAAGGCCTATCTCTCTCATAGGTTAACATTGGGGCTGCCTTTAAATATCCTTAAAGTGCAGTTTCTCTTTGAGAGCAGATAGAAATATGGAGTTTGCAGTCTCTGAACTCACAAGTTAAAAAAACATCTTTTAGTGAAGTTGGTTTTTGGATTGTTAGTTTGAAAATGCCACTTTTGGAAAGTATGCATTTTCTTGCTCGAACCATTCTGTGACTCTACCTGTTTGTAGATTCCTTGTCTGAGTCAGACTGACAGTTGGGCTATTTATGCATCTTCACTAGACAGTGACACAAAAGGTGCTGGGAGGTAACCTCCATATTCTGATGGGCCATCTGGGCTTGGCTGGAGGGAGGAGTGGTCACTTACACCTAAAAGAGCTGTGCCTGCCCTCACACAAAGCAGTCTCCAACCACTGATGTGTGTCTGGAGCCAGGTCTGGGCAAGGCAGGATCCTGTAAACAACAGAGACTTTTCTTTGAAGTTGGACAACTTCAAAGGCAGAAAGCGGTATAAGTATTGTACCTGAAACCCCAGACTTCAGATACTTCAAGGATTTAAGAGGAACCTCTGCCAGGAGAAGAGCTGAAGAAGAAGTGGTGCCCCTGCCTGTGACTGTGCTTTGTTGGGCTAGACTGCAGCTGCTGCTTCTGCCTGAGAAAGAGAAAAAGACTGGACTTTGTGGTGTATTCCTGCTTGAGATGTATCTCCAAGGGCTTGGACTGAGCTTGCCCCCTGTTCTGAAGTCTCATGGCCATCAGAGACTTCCTATGCTAGCAACTGGACTCTCTTCAGAGACTCCTGCCCCGCCAAGTGGTGCTTAATTGAGTCCCTGGGCTCTTAAAAGGGAAAGCTGGTCGAAAACCAAGAAGAACCAAGTGCACCAACTTTGGACGACCCCGGACTGATGGCGCTGCCGGATTCCCCGATGGCACCTCCAACTGAAGCTGTGGTCCTCGCTGGAGTGTGACGACCTCGCAGGCCCGATGCCACAGCAGCCCCGCCGAAATCAGCGAATCTGTGAGTCTTGAAGTGCCATGTCACCGACATCTGTGACACCCGACTTCATCTCCCACGCCGTGACCGCAGGATATCAACTCTGCCGGAAGTGCGTGGATCCAACACTTCGCACCGAAGCCGCCTCACCTCCACCACTCCGCATTAAGGACCCGATGCCTCTATGTGTCGCCTCCGCTCATTGGCTCTGGAGCACCGGAATTGATGTTGCGCTGGATTCAACGACGCCGCGATCCCCAACTCTGTGCACCGGCTTGTTTCCTCATTTTACGAAGGTACTGTATCTGGCGGTCCATGTGACTCTGTGACCAGTGCCATTAGAATTGGATTGTTGGAAACAACTCCGTCATGACGCCGTGATATCACCAATTGGAAGCATTTGTGTTTCTAAGCTCTATATTGGAGTTTAACCTTTAAAAATTCATAACTTTGCTTGTGTATGTTGGATTTTTGTCATCTTGGTCTTGTGTTGCTCAGATAAATATCGGCTATTTTTCTAACCTGGCATTGAGTCATCTTGTAGTGGTTTTACTGTATTACTGTGTGTGTTGGTACAAATACTTTACACATTGCCTCTGGGTTAAACCTTTCTGCTTGTGCCAAGTTACAAGGGGGCAAGCGGGGATTAACCAGGTTGGTTTCTCCCTTGCCTTGACTAGAGTGAGGGTCCTTGCTTGGACAGATGGCAACCTGACTGGCAACCAAATACCCCATTTCTAACACTTATGGTATATTTTGTAACACCAGCAGTGAAGTGAACAAGTAACAGGATGTCAATGATAGATTTTTTGTCATGTGGCATAGGGTCAGCATAAAACAGGAGATCCCGTTTTTTTGTGACACCTTTTGGAGAACTGGTATTCTACTAGTACTGGGTGCTTGTCCTAGCTAACAATTTTGTTCTTGTAGTCTAGCCTCATCTTGTAGTGCCTACTATTACATTTTCAGCCTATCCTTTTAGAGGAATCATTGGTGGCCAGATGTATCCTCAAATCATGATCACCAGCTTATCCCTGTCCTCCAAATCTATTAGCAATGGGTACAGCTGTCATTAATCCACTGGTCAATAGGGTGCTCAATGTGTCATTGTCCTCAGCAACAGTCCCTGTGTTATGGATGCAGGCTAAAGTTCTGCCTCTCCTAATAAAGCCCGCAGCAGACCCTACGGAGCAATCCAACTGTAGGCCAATCTCTCAACTGCCATGATTGTCCAAGGTCCTGGAAAAAGTTGTTAATCAACAACTGCCTCAGTATCTCAAAACTAACGAGCTGCTCCATGCCAGCCAGTCTGGCTCTAGGCCAAACTTTAGTACTGAGACAGCATTGGTTGAAGTCACAGAAAACATTTAGAGGCACCTTGTACACGCGGCAGTCCTGATTATGTTAGACCTGTCAGCAGCCTTCCACATGGTCCCTCATTCTGTACTCCTAGCATGCCTCCAATGCTTCAGAATAAATAGATTGGCTTTGAATTGGCTAGCCTCCTTTTTGAAAGAGAGAGGGGGCGAAGTGTGGGTTACCCATACTCTTCCAGGGCATATGATCTGACAGTGGGAGTGTTGCAGGGGTCATCTCTGAGCCCCACTCTGTTTAATGCATACCGTACCCCTTTAGCACAGTTGTCAGAGGTCTTGGGGGCTAAGGTGATTACATACACTGACAACACCCAGCTGCTGTTCCAATTTGGGAAGTGAGAGATTGTGCGAGAGTCCATTAAAACCTGCCTTTCTTATGTTTTTCACTATATGACCTCACATCAATTAAAATGTAACGCAGATAAGACCAAAATGCTATTCTTCTGCCCCAACTCTCTAGATTGGCAGACTCTGTGGCCCAAAGATACCTAACCACCAGATCCCCAGGGAAGAATAGTCAAGAACTTGGGCATTAAATTTGACAATTCTCTATCTTTTCAGCCACAGATTATGTAATCTTCAGAACATGTTTTGGGCTTCTGAGGACACTAAAAAAGTTGTTACACTTTCTCTCCCTGTCGTAAAACAATTGGTCACCCAGGCACTCATAACATCAAGGCTGGATGAAGGCAATGCCCTATATCTGAGACTTCTGGATTATCTGCCTAACAAGCTCCAAGTTGTCCAAAATATGCCAGCCTGAATTTTAGTTGGCCTGCCCCCAAGAACACGTGTCCCTGCACCTGTGTGCTTTCCACTGGCTTCAAAAAAGAAGAGAATTCTCTTCAAAACGCTAGTCCTATTCCATAGGGCACTGCACCATTCAGGTGCAGACTATCTCAGGGCTAGACTTAGTTTCTATGCCCACTTCCGAAACTTGCAGTCAGCCCACTGCTTTCTGGCAAGGTTCATTAAGATTCATCACATGAGAATGGGTGGAAGTACTTTCTCCTACCTCAGACCAGTGGCTTAGAATAAACTCCTAAACTCCCACTGGAGCTACGTTTGGTAGCGACTACCGCATTGTTTGAAAAAAGGTTGAAGATTTGGCTCTTCCAACAAGACTAGGTGATCTTACTGCACAGTGTGGATGACTGAAAACTCAGTATCGGGACACTCCATGGAGTCGCCGTGCACTTCATAAGCTCTGTTTCAGTCTATTCAGCAGTACTATCCACAAGCCATAATTCAGATAAAAGGCACTGTAGGACTCCAGCATGCAGAGTAGAGTTGGAGGGTACCACCACCTTGTGTTAGACACATTTAATTTTATTTTTCATGCGCACACTTAGTTATTGTAATGTAATGTTCATAACGTATTGTCGCATGTTCATATACAGTGACAGCCAGTAATTTCACTAGGGAGGGGCACAAATGCATACATATACATTAACTCATACCCATGTGCGCACACACACACACCATTCACAACACACACTAACAAATACACATACATTTGTACATACAGACATGCATTCAGCAAACATAAATAAACATGTAAGTGAGTGAGATGAATTCAGTGAGACTGCTGACCCCACCCCACTTTGTTATGAGGTGTCACTGATTGACACTCAGTCTTGGGCACTTGAAGTACCCAAGTCCGAGGCAATCAGTGACACTCCTCTCATTTCGAGGGGGAGGGCCACATGGCACTTTTGCCAGGTTTTGGAGGTCTCACACAAACACACCACAGGGCTGTCAAATCCTCAGCCTGGCATAGTTCAGCTCAGGCTGACAGTAGCATGCACATTTAGCACAAGTCTAACTCTTGACTGCCTGACCTGAACAAGAAGAGTGTCTGTCAGGCTGATATTTGTTGTGGGGGTGTGGCCCCTCAACCCATATGAATGGAATTCTGCTGGTAGTATTTCAATCAACATCTAAAACATTAGATAAACCTTCAATGTATTTCTTATACAACTTGGTTAAAATAACTGTTACATTTATCCCACATCTTGAGTTAAACACATTATCATCATTATCATCTGTGACACTAATCCAATGCAGTCATAGGAGTCACCTCTGTACCTCTGACACCTAATTCTTAATTCCTTTAGTCTGAACTATTAACTTAACACACATATTTCTTATCTGTACACACCACGCCCCATAGCTTCGGTGGCAAGCCCACAATGAGGAGGAAATGTTCTTTTACAGCTTCCCACTGCTAACAGAAGCCAGCTCAATTATACAACTTAATTGGTACCTATGTGGGATGGTGCAACACCAAGAGAGTTTCCTCATATTGAAGATCCTGAGTGAGTCAATGCAATTGTGACCTATTGGGCCAAAGTCCCTAGTGTAGTGGAGGGAAGGCTGGCTTACACACAATAGAGGGAGTGATGAAGATTCAGTCACCAGCATGTGCAATGCATTTCAGGAGCTTGGGACCACTGACAAACGAGTTTGCACAGCAATAAGGAGCAGAATAGACTGCGAGCAGTGGGCTCACGGATGAAGGGGACTGTAGGCCAGTAAGCTGTGGACCACCCCGGAGGGCCAGAGAGCTGTCAAAGGGGGGCACATGTGGGCAAGAGCAGTGGAGCAGCAGTGGGGAGCATGCATTCAGAGAACTCTACTACACCCCTCCTGCTTTTATTTGTTTGCAAGTACCTCCACACACCATTCTTGCAGGGAATCACCTCATCCACACAACTCCATAGAGAGTACTGCCAAGTCACTAAATCAAGGAAGGGGGGGCTGCAATCAATACTACCCTGGCAGCAATAACAGAATGGGGCCCTTCCCCATTCATTCATACTACTGTTGGCTACCTGCACAAAGGGCACACATCTTGTAAGCAATGTGTGCCAGAGCATTCTAGAACTCTTGATATATAGCTGGCAGAAGGGGGGGACAAAAGAGACACACATGAGGACACCGGAATTGGAACCGGCTGACAAGTGGTACAGAGGTGTCATGAGCATCACTCGCCACAACGGAGATCCCTCAATTCAAAAGTGGGATTATAGTGTTGCACCTCTGGGCCAATATTGTGTGTGCTGAGGAAGATTGAAGTACAACTAGAACCATGCCATGGGGTGCATTAGAGCAGCAAAGTCTGGACTAAGGAGCCAAGAGGAAGGCAACACTGTCACCCAGCAGCAAAGTGGGAATGAAAGGACTGTGCAAATTAGTAAACTGGAAGATACATTTCTGTCCATACGGGAGTCAAGAAAGCTCTAGCACAGAAGACTGACACAGTGGCCTTTGATGTGTCGCTGCTGAGAGTGGATCAAATGAAATTAGCTGAAAGAGTCACCAGTGTAGTTGCAGCATAGTCTTAAAGTATTAAAGCTATAAGTGGGGGATTTAAAAACATGTGTGAGAGTTCTTGAAAGGCTCACAGATGATGCAGAGGGCTGTCCACACCACAATAATGTCAGTGTGATAGGAATGCCAGAGAAAATTAAAGTATCTAACATAGTGGCTTTTCTTGAGGCATGGCTAAAGAACACTGTAGAGCCCTCGGAGCTATCCCAATTTTATGCAGTAGTGTAAGCAAACAGAGTTCCAGTGAAGGTGCCACAACCTGGGTCTACTCTGAGGTCCATTGTGGCAAGACTTTTGAACTAAAAGGACAGGCATATCCTCCAAAAGTCCAGAGCGGGAGGGCCAGTGATTTACAAATTCACAAAGTCTTCCTGTTCTCTTACTATACAGCCTTAGTCCAATAAAAGGGCTGGGATTTATAGACATTAAGAAGGAATTAAGGCAATTTGAATTGCAATATTCACTTATGTTCGCTACTACTAAAGATAAACACACATGACAAAGCACATCTCTTCTTGGAACAGACAGGGCCTGGGAGTGGTTGCAGAATTGGAGTGTCACTAGAGGCAACCAACTTGTTGTTTCACTCCCACAACAGATCCAGAGCTATAGGTGAAGCAGACCTGTAAGCAAGAAGGTGGTGAACAAGTCATCTTGTGATGCAGAACGAGAAATGCTAAAAGTAGCCAGTAAGTGGGATGCACTTAGAGTATCACCTCAGCATACAGACTCAGAAATAACATTAGAGAGTTCTAGGCTTGACAATAGAGACACCTCAGATGAACAACAAGCAGCATGCGTTGTGACCTCAATGACTGCAGATGAAATTATCTATTAAACAATGTCTCTGCATGGGGGGCGTGGCTGATCGGGCCAACATGGCGGACGCTTAGTTCCAGAGCTCCGTCGAGGCCTTAATTAATCCTGTGAAAATCAACATCCTCCTGGGTGCCAGGGGTGCGATCCTGAAGATGCGGACCCGGGCTGGCCGTTGAGACCACCGGATCGAGAGGAAGAGCTGCGGAGACGAACCCAAGCGACTGGGATCCGGCGTGAGAATGGTCCCGACCTAGGCCGGGCCGGAGTTACGAAGCGTGAGCAGCGTTGGGCAGAGGTGAGGAGAGCCGGATGCCGGTGGGTGACTCCGGGAGAGGCTGAGGCTAAGAGCTGCGGCTGAGACGTGGAACTCCCCTGGCTGCTCCCGAGGGAGAGACGACCCGGCTGCCGAGACCAGCAGAGGGAGGCCCACCGGGAAGCCAATGGTGGGGCCCAATTAAAATCGGCATCCTCCCAGGAGCCGGGGATGCGATCTTGAAGTTGCAGAGCCGGGCTGGCCGTCGAGACCACCGGACTGAGAGGAAGAGCTGCAGAGACGATTCCAGGCGACCGGGACCCGGCGCGCATGTGGACCCGGACCAGGCCGGTCCGGAGTTACGAAGCGCAAGCAGCGTTGGGCAGAGGTGAGGAGAGCCGGGTGCCAGTGAGTGACTCCGGGTGAGGCTGAGGCTGCGTACTGCTTGCTGCGGCTGAGACGTGGAACTCCCCCGGTTGCCCTCGGGGGAGCGACGACCCGGCTGCCGAGACCGGCGGAGGGAAGCCTGCCCGGAGGGCCCCGTCTGGGCCGGACCGGAGTTATGAGGCACGAACAGCGTTGGGCAGACAGGGGAAGAGCCGGGCGCCAGTGAGTGACTCCGGGTGAGGTTGAGGCTGAGGCTACGTGTTGCTTGCTGTGGACGAGACGTGGAACTCCCTTGGTTGCTCCTGAGGGAGCGACGACCCGGCTGCCGAGTCCAGCGGAGGGAAGCCTGCCGGGAAGGCCCCGGTTGGGCCGGACCGGAGTTACGAAGCACGAGCAAATTTGGGCAGAAGTAAGGAGAGCCGGGCGCCAGTGAGTGACTCCGGGTGAAGCTGGGGCTGCGTGCTGCTTGCTGCCGATGAGACGTGGTACTCCCCTGTTTGCTCTCGGGGGAGAGACGAACTGGCTGCCGAGTCCGGCGGAGAGAAGTCTGCCGGGAAGGCCCTAGCGGGGTCCAATATGAGGACCGCAGGAAGAGGAGGCGTGATGAAGGGCGCCACGAACAAACGCAGAAGTGGACCCGCCGCAGGAAGGCCCTGGTGGCCTGGGCCGTGAGGACCCACCTCTCCGAGCCTGAGACAATTTGACTGGAACCAGACTAGCACATTCTGGCAACCAGTCCTGGGGGCCGCAATTCAGAAAACTGGGCCCGACTGGAGAATGAATACACCTATCCCCAGTCGGTGAGTGGGTCTCCGCCCGTTCGACATCTAGCCCACAGTAACACGAGTCCCGAATGTCTTCCAAGGGTAAGACCAGAGGCAAGACATTGCATTGTAATCCCATAAATGCACAAAAGAAAGAGACCATGGGGGATTTCACGCAACCAACGGTTCAGGCAACTCTGGAGAAGATTTTGGGGGCCATTGAAGACACAAAAATAACTTTACGACAAGACATTAACCAAGTGGCAGTGGAGCTGGGGTTGCTGAGGGCAGACCACACCAAACTGGCAGGCAGAGTGAAAGCTACAGAGGTAACAATATCAGAGCTCACTCCGAAGCACGAAAACCTTGCAGCGTCAGTTCTTCAGCTGACAGACCGTGTACACCGCCTTGAACGCTGTGTGGAAGATGCAGAAGGCAGGAACCGCAGGAACAATATTCGGGTGGTGGGCCTTCCGGAGGGAGTGGAGGGTTCCGACATGGTGGAATTCCTCGAAGGATGGCTGCGCACAGTCGTGGCGCCGGACCACCTTACGGCCTTTTTATCCCTGGAGAGAGCACACCGAGTCCCCTCGAGACCTCTGGCGCTGGGGAGACCACCACTGGTGGTGGTAGCGAAGTTAATGCATTATAGAGACAGGGACTGTCTGCTCTGTAGAGCCAGAGAAGCGGGGCCCTTTGAAGTTGAAAATAGCGCGGTGACGCTATTCCCGGACTTCACCTTGGAAGTCCAGCTGAAACGTTCCTCGTTCTTAACCGTGAAAAAAGCCCTCCGAGAGGAGGGGATCCTGTACTCACTCCTCCTCCCGGCCAAATTACGAGTGGTCCTGGATGGCAAAACGGTGTTTCTACAAGCGCCAGAAGAAGCATGGGAATGGTTGGAGTCGAGGGGCCTGATGGTGGGCCGTCACGGACAGCCCGGACGAGTCGCCCACGGAGGAAAGAAGAGACAGTGCAATAGAGATCGACTGCCCGTGGGGCCAACTAGGGCCCAGAGAGAGTCAGCAAAGATGGAGGCCCTGGAAGCGGCAGCCTCGGTGTGCAGGAGTGCGCTCTCGCGGGTCAATAGTGCAAAAGATTCGGACGTAGCGTCAGTCTCTTCAGAAGGAGGCTCCAGCTACCCCGGCGACGCCCCTAGAGTGACTCCCCAAACAGCGGATGAACTGGCATAAGTATCCTCCTGACTGGCACTGGAGGATAAGAATGCTTTGTTGAAGAGGCCTCGACGACCCCGCAGCCACCCCCTCAACCGGATTCTCGGCCATTCAATCGGAATGGCGAGAACTCAAACTGACTTGTTATTATTACTGCACTGTTGCAATGTTAACTGGGCAACCTATAGTTTGAGAGGTGCCCTGGGGTTGGGGCGTTGGTGTTTATAATTTAGTTTATTGATGGTGTCACTGGGGTTACGATTTACTCACATTAAGCTTAACGAGGTGGGTGAGGAACTAAGACACGGGAAGGAAAGGGGGAACAATGCGGCTCACCACACACTGACATGGCTAGTTATTCATTCTTGACCTGGAACGTCAGGGGACTGGGCTCACCCTCTAAGAGACATTGTGTGCTCTCGTACTTGAAACGGAGGGCGGTACATGTCGGCCTGCTGCAGGAAACCCATCTCACAGCGACTGAGATAGATAAATTGAAGCGCAGATGGAGGGGTCAGATCTTCGCTACTAAATACTCAGCCTATGCCAGGGGAGAACTAGTGTGGATAAGAGTGGGGTTCCTTTTGAGGTTACATCTACCAATATTGATCACGAAAGCAGGTTTGTGATGGTGGGGGGCCTCCTTCACGGTGTACCAACTACCCTATGCAGCATTTACACTCCTAACCAAGACCAAATCCCCTTTTTACAGCAATTGTCTAGACATCTTACACGTAGAAACGGGGAGGAATTATTCATCGGAGGAGATTTCAACAGTGTGGTGGACGTGGACATGGACCGCTCTACCCCGCCACTTAAGGGGGAGATAACACATAAAATAGCCACCCATTCCAGAGATTGGATGCTTAGTTGGGGACTGACAGACGCTTGGCGCGCCCAACACCTGACAGACAAGGACTATTCATACTACTCTAGCTTACACCGCCTACACACTAGAATAGACAGGATCCTATGCTCTGCACAGGCTACACAAAATGTAACTCACACGGAATACCTAGGACGTACCCTGGCCGATCATAACCCCTTATTACTGATATAGAAGGCAACTGAGGTTAGGCCCCCCATACCATTGTGGAGATTACGTGCGTCTGCCCTGGAGGACCAGGCATACAGAGAGTCACTCCGCTCCCATATCGTAGAACATGTCACCCTTAATGCTAGATCAGCAATATCTAGATGCATAGAATGGGAAACCCTTAAGGTGGCAGTGAGAGGCCAATGCATGAGCCAGACGGCTGGGATCCAGCGCACACTAGAGAGGGAGCTGGTTGAACTAGAAAAGACCATCCATGAAGTGGAAAGGAACATTAATGGTACAGAAACAGAAGGTGACAGATTAAAAGAGGCAAGGTCCTCGCATTCCCAAATTGAAGAACAGCTAAGATTACATAGCGCACGAAGATATTGGGCCTCAGTGCAAGCAGAAGAGGGTAGATCTGGGAGAATGCTGGCCTGGCTGGTGAGACCGTGAAGCGAAGGGGCGCCTATAGTAAATGTGCGTGACATGAAAGGGGGAGTACTATACCTTTTTATACAGGCAGCCAGATCCAATCGAATTAGAGCTAGTCCGGGCATACATACACCCGTTACCATCATCCACACTGACAGATAGCGACAGGGATGTCCTGGGGGGCCCGGTGTCCCTGGAAGAAGTACAAGAAGCCACAACACAGTTAGCAGCTGGGAAAACCCCAGGTACCGATGGACTGCCGATGGACTTCTATAAAAAGTATTCTTCAATACTAGCTCCCAGACTGGTAGAAACATTCACAGAGGCATTCCAACAGGGTTTGCTCCCCGGCTCTATGAGGGAGGCACTGGTAATCCCCCTGCCTAAGCGAGACACAGGTGAGCTCTGGGTGACCGACTTCCGCCCATTGTCAATGCTAAATTGTGACTTCAAAATCCTCAGTAAACTTTTGGCCAATCGGATACTATAACATATCCCTAACCTGATACACCAAGATCAAAATGGATTTATCCCAGCACGGAACACATCCTTAAATCTGAGGTGCCTGTTCTCCATTTTACACATGCCACACACTGAGAAGCCCCCAGGGGCAACCCTACTGGCAATAGACTTCGAGAAGGCATTTGACTCCCTGAGATGGGATTTTCTACGGACAGTGATGCTCCGAATGGGGCTGGGAACAAACTGGGTGCGCTGGGTGGATCTATTATATGCGTTCCCCCTTGCGAGAGTGAAGACCGGAAAGTCGATCTTGGAGGCTTATCCAGTTTACTGGGGCACTAGACAAGGATGTCCTCTGTCCCCTCTATTGCTTGCCTTGGCTTTCGAGCCCCTGGCAGCCCAGTTCCGTTCCGCCGGCTTGGGCAGGGGGATAGTGCTAGGACAAACTGAAAATATCATCTCACTCTACGCAGATGACGTCCTAATATACTTGAGGGAGGGCAAGACAGGCCTGCCCTGGGCATTAGAGGCATTAGACAATTTCTGAGCCCTTTCGGGGCTCCGATTGAATAGAAGTAAGACCTTTGTCTTCCCACTGGAATCTGGTGGAGCGCGCCCACCGACATGCCCTCCGGACGTTGTGTGGGCCCCAAGCACCTTTAAATATCTGGGCATCCAGGTGTTCCACGACCTAAGAGACCTATGCGAGGGTAATATAGGTAAGGCACTCCGAGTGCTCCGCTCTTCAGTGGGATTTTGGAGATCCCTGAAACTGACCATATCAGCTAGGATATCCCTATCAAAAATGATAATGCTCCCTCGCCTTCTGTATTTCTTTACTAACCTACCAGTAGTGGTTCCCTCAACTTGGTTCCACGAGTTAAACACCCTACTCAGAGAGCTTATATGGGATGGAGGCCGCAAACGCGCCTCGCTCCCTGTCCTCTGCAGGCCGGTGATCGTGGGGGGCCTCGGGGTGCCAGATTTCGAATCCTATTACTTGGCCTGTCAGTTGCAGTGGGTGGGCGGATGGCTTGCGGGGAGAGGATGCATGGAGGAAGTCATTGCTGGCGGGGGGAGCTGCGGAAATTGGATGCTGGCGCTCATGCTTGCCCGAACAGTGAAATGCAAAGTGGAGAGTACATTACTGAAAACTGCGTTAGAATGCTGAAAGCGATGCTCACGTAGAGTGGGAATAGGGACACCATATTCCCCGGCCCTACCATTACAGTGGCTAGTGCTTGACCCATTAGACGGGTCAAGGCGTGCAGTGGCCTAGGGATGTGGGCGAGTAAAGGGGTTGGAACTCTCAGAGACTTCTTTCAGGGAGGAGTACTGAGATCATTCACGGATCTGGTCGAAAAGAATAAAATACCGACTGGGCAGTTCTTAACCTACCAACACCTGACTCACCGTATTAAAATAAACTGGGGAACGATTAATGCAGAACCAGAGACTCACAATATCATGCATATCCTCCTAACCATGGGCGAGGACACCCACCTGGTCGCTAAACTGTACAGGGCCCAAAATGAGTGCACTCTGACCCCTCTCCAAGCCCTTCGTGAGAGATGGGAGAGGGCACTGGGTAACACTCTGACAGAGGCTGAGTGGAAAAAAGCAATGGCATACCCTAGGACAGTAACTAGGAACACATGTTTGAGATATATACAATTTAATTATTTGCACAGAACATATCTCACGCCGCATAGACTAAACATAATTTATGGGGGAGACCCCAGAGCATGCCCCAGATGCAATGAACTGGATGCAGATTTTGACCATGTGCTATGGGACTGCCCGGGCATCTGGCGGTTCTGGTAGGAGATACTGGGCGAACTTGAGAAAACACTGGGTGTCAAATTGGCGCAGACCCCATTGTTATGCCTGCTGGGATTGCACTCGGGACTGGCGCTGGGTGCAGTAGCTACCCGGTTTCTGGACCTGGCACTGGCACTCTATAGGAGGCAAATAACACTAAACTGGAAGGCTGGAAATCTGGCGACGTGAAGTCACAAAATGGGCCAGAGCAGAACTTCAGGTCTTGGAGCGCGAAGAACTGAGGGGACTGCACCAGAAACCCATTGCCCCCTTATGGGAGGAAATATTAAGAGGATGGGAATCTTGAGATAGCCACGAGGAAACACAAGGAGAGTAGCTGACACACCATCCAGCCAGGAATGATTAGGTAGACCAGAACACATAAACACGCACTACGATCCAAAGGGGAGGATCGTTAGACCTAGCACAGAGCGTAAGGTAGCCGAGGAGGGCAGCAACCACATGAGAGTAAGCAACACTACATAAGTCTGATCAAGAGCCAGACCAGACACCCACACATGTGACCAAATAACCCTGGAGCAGACAGTTGAGATTAAACTTAACATAAGAACTCCAGTCCCAGCTGACTAATCCTCAACCCACCCTACTAGGAACATTCACCTCAAGTAACCACCATCATGGAAATAGTTCTTGAGAATATCTATTGAGAAGCTACATAGACCACGAATACGCTCGTACAGGCACTATCCACAGATTGGAATGTTACAACAACTGTTGGGGATAATTAATGTGGTCTATTGTACAAGTTAAAACTATATTATCAATTTATGAAAATAAAATGACAATAAAATATCGTTTAAAAAAAAAAACAATGTCTCTGCATTATTATGGAGCAGACGTTAGATTAGGTCACTGCTGGTATGACGTCAGACCAGTATCCTATGACTGTAAACTGATGTATATTGGTTGCTGGGATGTCCTCAGGGGATCACGTATTGGATGACTGAGGGTATGGTGGGGAACGGCAGGGAGGCAGGAACATATACCAAACAACAGAGTTGGACTCCACTACCAAATCTACTTGGACTAAGCTCTTGGACACTAATGCCCTGCGGCTCATGGGAGACACAGGCCCTCATTAAAACCCTGACGGTTGGTGATAAAGTGGCGGTATTACCGCCAACAGGCTGGCGGTAAATACCGCCAAATTATGACCATGGCGGAAAGATTTCAGACAGGCAGCCACTTTAACACACCGACCGCCAGGGCGTAATCAACAGGAATCACGGCGGTAACTACCAACAGCCAGACGGAAGCCAATGTTCTGCCCACTGTATAATGACAGTCCAATCCACCACCTTTTCCAGGGCGGTACCAACGACATCAAAAGCCTGGTGGAAACAGAGCTCAGAAGTCAAGGTCTCACCTGTGGAGACTCAGGGAAGAACCACGCTGCCATGGAGCCCGAGCTGCACATATTCCCAATGTTGTTTTACGTCCTGCTCCACCACGAACACCAACGACGGCGAAGACGACCACGGTGAGTACAGCCACCTAGCACACAGGAGAGGGAGAGAAGAAAAGGAGAGTGACACACACATGGTTGGGGACACACTGGTACATGGCACATGTCATACACAACTGCCATTTCAGTGTCAGTATTCATTTCCAAATGAATGCTGGCACCGCAATAATGGTACAGTCACACTTATCAACTGTGTCAATATGTGCACATTGCAAAGGGATCTGTACCTGTGATGTTGTGCTTTCCGTAGAGCATGTGCAACATCGAGGTAGTTGTTTTGTAAAAAAAATGGAATCATGACCACGGCGGAAACCGCCAACAGATACAGCCACTTTAACACACTGACCGCCACGACGGTAGCAACAAACACTGTGGCAGTACCCCTCAGGAATAATGCAAGGACAACTCCAATAGATCGAAGTGAGTGTAATAGGATAAATATAGTAGCAATACGTGCATCCAAATAAAAAAGTAAATACATATTTACAAATGAAGGGACACTGCCCAGTCCTCACAGTGCCAAATTACAAAGTCCAAGGCCCCACTTGACTCCTACAACAACACGGCGAGAACACTGCAGTGTCATCAGTCAGAAAATAGGCAGGCACCTCAGGGGGACGGGGAATGGTGGGAACCTCAGCCAGCAGATGGAACAACGCCACTGGTCCTGGAGGGGGCAACATGCCTATTACTCTGTCTGGGGGAGCGCAAGACAGCAGTCTCTCAAGTGGGTGACTTGCCCACATGCTCTGGAGGGGGCAACATGGCCATTACTCTATCCTGGGGAGTGCAAGGCCACAGTCTCTCAAGTGGATGGCTTCTCCACTGGTTCTGGAGGGAGCATCGTGCCCAGTGATCTTCATCCTGGGGAGGATGGGGTTAGTGGATGGCTTCTCCACTGATTCTGGAGGGGGCATCCTCCCCTGTGATCTTCATTCTGGGAGGATGGGGTGAGTGAATAGCTTCTCCACTGGTTCTGGAGGGGGCATCGTGCCCAGTGATGCAGATATTGGGGAGTGCAGTGTTACAGTCTCTCAGCTGGTTGTCAATCCCACAGGATTTGCAGGGGACAGGCCGGACAGCAGCCCATGGAGGCAGGACTACACAATGTCCGCCAGTGGTGATGGCTGTTCAGTGGTGGTGCTGGTGGTGCTGCTGATGCTGGTGGTAGTTGTGGGGGGAGACTCCAGCCCATCCCCTGAAGCCTCGGACGGCTGCCCACTTGTGCTGCTGCTGCTGGTGGTGGTGCTGGTGGCGTTACTGCTGGCAGAGCTGGTGGTGGTGGTGGGGGGAAGCTCCTGCCCATCCCCTGCAGCCTCGGACGGCTGCACCACCATGGTTGGTGGTGTGGGCTCCAACAGACTCCCAGCACTAGGCCCCTTGTCCTTACTGTTTGTCTGAGTGCTTGCGTTTGTGTACTTTGGGAGGAGGGGGAACACACACAGTGGGAGAGGATACAGGGGACGTGTGCATAGCTGTTGGGGTGGTGACTGCCAGTGAGGTGTGTGTTCTGATAGGTATGCTGGTGATAAAGGTAGTGGATGAGCTTGCAGTGCATGCAGGTGTGAGTGTAGAAGCAACTGGGAGGGAGGTGGACGAGGAGGAGGAGGGGGCCACAGTAGAGGCAGAGGATGTTGGTATGCCTGCATCTGGATGGTGTTTGTGTGAGTGTCTGTGGGATGAAGTGTGGTGCTTGTGTTTGAGTGTGCCACTCTTGTGTGTTGTCCTGTGTGCATGCTCGTCTGCCTTTGTGCTTGGGATAGGTTGTTGTTGAGGGGAATGGGATTGGGTAGAGGAAGGTGGAGGGTGGAAACAGGGACAGGGACAATGGCTGCCAATAGAGAGGAGGCCAGAGGCTGGATTGATCTCTGTTGGGCCGCCAAGCCAGTGTGAATGCCCTCCAGGAATGCATTGGTCTATTGCATTTGGGCTGCCAGCCCCTGGATGGCATTCAGAATGGTTGACTGCCCAACAGAGATGGATCACAGGAGGCCAATAGCCTCCTCAATCAGGGCAGCAGGGCTAACTGGGGCAGGGCCTGGGGTGCCTGGGGAGAAGGAGATGCCCACCATCCTGGGTGAGCGGGCTCGGGAAACTCGCTGAGGGGCTGCTGGGAGGGTGGTGCTGGTACGGGAGTGACGGCTGTACCTGTGAATGTGTGAGTACAGAGGTGTCCACCACCACCAGGGAGCTTCCATCGGAGGAGGTATCCGTGTCCAAACTGTCCCCTCCAGTCTCCACCGTGGTGCTTGCCTCGCCCTCCGTCCCACAGGTGCCCTCACCTTTGGTAGACTCTGCCTCCTGGGTCCTATGGGATGCAGCTCCCTCCATCGCCGATGCCTCTGCTCCTCCGCCAGATGATGCTAATGCACATAAGGACAGGGTGATAAAACAAGAAAGTGGGGGGAGGCAAAGGATACACTTGGTCAATGGCGGCACCAACACCACTGTTGGCATACACAACACACTCACACACAGGGAACAGCCCTACGCACTAGGCAATGCACTACCAGTTACAATGCTAGTCACCAGGGCATGGGGAGGGACACATACCGCCAACTGCAGCATACCTGGCACCCACACACCCCTGCCCAGAAGTGGATGCCTATTAGCTAGGTTGGAGGAATTTCACAACAGAACCCTGCCCAACAGGGGACCTACTCTGCAATGTCAGACCTGGCCTATGGGCCCCACAGGCACACATCCCCCGGATACCACCCCACCAGGAGTAAGTAGTAATGATGGGCACTGTACTCACCCTCTTGTTGCTGCTGTGATGCCCCCAAGTGCCCATCCAGCCCTGGATAGGCCACTGCCATTATGCGGGCCATCAGGGGAGTCAGGTTTCAACAGGCACCCCTTCCTCATTGAGAGCACATCCCCAGCTGGGCCTCCGCCGTCTTCCGTGCCCGGCATCTCAGGTCCTCCCACCGTTTCCAACAGTGGGCGCTCCTTCTGCCGTAGATCCCCAGGGTCCGCACGTCCTTGGTGATGGCACACCATTTACCCTTCTTTTAATGGGTGCTGTCCTGCAGAGGAAATATACACAGGGAAAGGTATTAGTCAGACCGTCACGCCTGTTACACTCATGGCCCACCATACCCCTTCCAAATCCCATTTGTACAGACATGGCCCAGCATACATGCCCAGGGCCCATCTACCAATCCCCCCACACGATGCCTTCACACACACCACTCCATTCATTCATGCCCCATGCATCGTACTCACAGTGTACTCACCTGTTGGTCTGGAGGCCCATACAGCAGTTGGTACTGGGGTAGGACCCCATCCTCCAGTCTCTCCAACTCCGCAGAGCTGAAGGAAGGGGCCCTTTCCCCAGTCACACGAGCCATGGTAGGTACCAGACACAGGTCACAGCAGCACATGCAGTGTAGGTCCTCTCCTTTTGAAGTTCAAGTAGCAAGTGAGTGAACAGATACAAAATGGAGGTGATGTCCGCGGTGGTGCATACGGTCACCACCGGCATTCATCACCATTGGCCACCGTACCCCATAGGGCCCAATTATAACCAATGAGGAGTTTCACTGGGGTTTCCGACCGCCTCCCGCAACGGCGCGCAATGTCAGCGGAATTACCTCACTTCCACCTGTCCATCCATATAGGACAGGCGGATGCCATTTCAGGGGGGGAGGCCAGGCCATGGATCCTAACTGAGCCACAGTTCACAATTTCACATTCTGGAGATATGCCACCAATAAATTGTAAAAGTCACAATGCATTGAACTTTAGTGGTTACAATGAACGGATTATGACCAGCTGCTCACTCTTTTGCCCCATAGATTGCAACCGCTGCAGATGAATAGGAGATGGAGACATCCCCCCGTGTACAGACCCCTGGTGGACTTGGCAACAATGGAGGACAGGCACATCATCCTCACCTACAGACTTGACAGGGCCCCAATCACAGAGTTGTGTGCCCAATTGGAGCCCGACCTGATATCTGCTATCCGTCACCCCACTGGGATCCCCCCTCTTGTGCAAGTGCTATCATTGCTCCATTTCTTGGCAACAGGTTCTTTCCAAGTGACAGTGAGCTTGGCAGCAGGAATGTTACAGTCAATGTTCTCAATAGTGCTGACCAGAGTGTTGTCTGCCTTGATTAAACACTTGTGCAGCTACATTGTTTTCCCCCAGGTGGAGGATTTGGCCACAGTGAAGGCTGACTTCTATGCAATGGGACATATCCCCAACATCATTGGGGCAATTGATAGAACACATTGCATTTGTCCTCCCCCAGCAAAATGAACAGGTCTTCAGAAATCGAAAAAGTTTTCACTCGATGAATGTGTAGATTGTGTGTTTGGTGGACCAGTACATCTCCCATGTCAATGCTAAGTATCCAGACTCGGTGCATGATGCTTTTATTCTGAGGAATAGCAGCATCCAGAATTTGATGGGCCAACTACAGAGGCACAGAGTGTGGGTAATAGGTGAGCACTGGTTCCCACACAGTGGATGTTGGTGTATGGTGTGGGCCATAAGGATTAGTGTGTGGATAACAGTTGTCCCTCTATATTTGCAGGTGACTTGGGTTACCCAAATTGACCCCTATGAGGAATGCCAGGACAAGGGCAGAGGAACGTTACTATGAGGCACATGGGCGAACAAGAAGGCTTATTGAACGTACCTTTGGCCTCCTGAAGGCCAGGTTTCGGTGCCTCCATCTAACGGGTGGATCCCTGTGCTTCTCACCGAAGAAGGTCTGCCAGATCATCTTGGCATGCTGTATGTTTCACAACCTTGCCTTGATATGCCATGTGCCTTTTCTGCAAGAGGAGGAGGCTGGAGATGGCTGTGTGGCAACAGTGGACCCTGTGGGCAGTGAAGATGAGGAGACAGAGGATGAACACAACAGAACTGCAGTGATTTGTCAATACTTCCAATGACACACAGGTAAGACAGTGTTATTTCACATTTCATTGACAATTTCATGTTTCCTACTTCTATGCCTACTCATTGTACCCTTTGGCATCTCTTTTTTCAGATATTGGTGCCCCCCTATCGCTCCTGGTGTGTTCACTGTAGCCAACTACAGGTCTTTACTATGTATACATTACTGTACAGTTGAATTTCAATGTTTAAACCTTTTTAAACAAATACATACTTAAATCATTTGACATACTCCACACTTGTATTTTTTCGAAATGTGTCTATTGCAGTGCTCTGACGAAAAGGGGGAAGTGCAATGGGCTGGGGTGATGATGGAGGAAAGTCCAGGTTAGAGTCCAGTCTATTTGTAAGACAGGTGCATTGTCCAAGAGGGCATAGTAAGGGGAGCAATGGCAGTTCAAGGTGGACAAGGTGACAGAGTGGGACACAACGGTGACAGTCAAAAGTCTTATTTCTTGGCCGGGGTCTTGGCAATAGCCTCTGGCTTCTGCCTGGATCACAGGGAACGTTTGCGGGCTGGTTCTCCTTCTGCAGTTGAGGGGCACTGGTGGCCTCCTGTCCACTAGCGGCAGTGGAGGTGGATGGCTGTTCAGTAGCCTGGCTAGTGGCAGAGGCCCGCTGGTGTGCCACTGCCACCCTCATACTGTTGGCCATGTCTGCCAGCACCCCTGCTATGGAGATCAGGGTGGTGTTAATGGACTTCAAGAGCTGCTGTCATCACTGTGGTCCTCCTGTGGGGGGACCGGATGTTGCTGGCACCTCTTCTCCGGTGACATTGGCTGGGATACCTGTGGGATGAAAATGCAGTGTTATTGTTGCTGTGTGTGACATATTGTGCATGGGTGGGTTGCTTTCTATGGTTGTTATTGCCCTGCCAGCTTTGCCTTGTGTGAGTTGTTATTTGGTGGGCTAGCTGATTGTATCTAGTGTGCATGCTTTAGTGATTGGTGTCCATGCATGTCTGTGAAGGATGTCCATGCATCAGTGGTGCATGCAGGGCTTGTCATTGGGATCGGTGGGTTGTGATGGTGGGGTGTTTGGGAGGTGGTGGAGTGATGGGAGTGAGGGTAAGGGTAGGGGTATGTGATGGCATGCAGGTAGGGTGGTGAAAGTAGTAAAGAGTTGACTTACCAGAGCCCAGTCCTCTTCCTACTCCGGCCAGGCCCTCAGGATGCATGATTGCCAAGGCTTGCTCCTCCCATGTTGTTAGTTGTGGGGGTCCACTGCCAGTACTCTGTACAGTGAGCTGGTGTCTTGCTGCAATGGAATGTACCTTCCCCCATAGGTCATTCCACCTCTTCCTGATGTCATCCCTTGTTCTGGGGTGCTGTCCCACGGCGTTGACCCTGTCAACGATCCTCCGCCATAGCTTCATCTTCCTAGCAATGGATATCTGCTGCACCTGTGATCCAAATGGCTGTGGCTCTACCCGGATGATTTCCTCCACCATGACCCTTAGCTCCTCCTCAGAGAATCTGGGGTGTCGTTGTGGTGCCATGGGTGTAGTGTGAGTGGTGTGGGTGTGTAGGGTGATGTGTTGGGGTGTGTGATGTAAGGTGCATGGGTGGTGTATAGGTGATAGTGGTGTGTGTCTCTGGTCTTGTCTGTGGTCTTGCTGTCTCTCTCTGGTGGCAATTCTTTGTAGTCGTAAAGGGTTGTGGGTAATGTGGGTGTGTGTTTTATAGTGGTGTGGGTGTGTGGGTGTGGTGTGTGTATGTGTGTTAGGTGTGTGTAGTTTGAATTGTCCAATGTGGTGTTGTTTCGTATGTGTGTGTGTATTTTGAGCGCAGCAGTACGTACCGCCTGCTTAATAGAATTGAAACTTTCTTTCTCCTTAGCAAGGACATTTTTCATTTATATATGTGGTGAGACCATGCTGCAACACAAATAGGTCCTCCTTACGACTTTGGCAGTCCTATGACTGCCGCAGTGGAAGTGGGGGTCGCACAGCTGCGGGCCCAGCAGAGCAGACCGCCATATTATGACCATAGGGGTGCTCTGACTGTAACACAGCCAAGTCGCCGTCAGTCCAGCCAGTGTGGGCACCCACTGGAGGTAAGCATTTCCAGGTCGGCAGGGAGCATGTTTCTGCCAACCATAGTACGAGGTTGCACCCTGCGAGGATTTCCATCGCGGTTGCCTTGCCAATAAAAGGCTGGCAGAAATGAACCACAATAAAGGGGACACTCACCTTCAGGAACACAGGCATGTCTGCAGCCACCATGGAACCCGAACTGGAAGTCGTCCCAATGCTCCTGCTGGCCATACCACTCCAGAACCAGCGACGGTGATGAAGACATCAACCATAAGTACAGCCACTTAGCACACACTGGAAGGAAAGACACTAGTACACACACACAACACACACACCAGGCACAGCTAGCGACGGCCGCACACATATGCAAACAAATACCCGCAGCAGCACATACACACACACACACACATGCACACACTCACACACAAACCACACACAACAAATCGCACATATGCAACACACACATATGGAAGGAAAGCCAGGACAAGTATGTTACCCTCGATACCAAGGGGTCCCTGGTGCAGATATATTCAATTGAAATTCGCAAAAAATACATAACTATATACAATATAGGCCTACTGGCCAGCCCAACTGTATTGTGTGCCCTAGGCACACAGGGCAATATCCATGGCCCCAATTTCACTCCTGACTGCAAAGTTGCCTCCACATGGCAGTGGCATCAATGGGGCACCTCAGGGGTTAGCAGGGTGGTCCGAGGTGAGGGTTTGAGTTTTGAAGGGGGGGTCGTTAGGTGGAGGTTTGGCAGGGGTCCTTAGGTTTGAGTTAGGGTGGGGCTTTTGTCCTGGATTTATATTTTGGCAGAGGGGGCCTAGCTTTTGCTTTGGGAGGGGTAACCTTGGACTTGGTGGGGGTAGATGTCTTAGGTGGGGGAGTGGCATGGGTAGTACCAGGTGCACTATAGGAGGCTTGCGAGGTGGAAGTCAGGGGTTTTGGGAATGGAACAGGGCGCTTGTGGGGGACAGGGACTGGGTAACTGGGAGGGAACAGGGAAAACTCGTGCAGGAAACATTTTTGAGTGCACAAGGTTCGGAATGGGAGTAACGTTTGGGAGTGGAGGGAGAGGGAGTGGTAGTGAGGTGTGTACGGTGAGGTGCCTTGGGTGCAGGTGCCAGCGTGGATGCCGTGTGTGCTGTGTGACTGTTGGATGTGTAAGTGTGGGTGTTTAGGTGTAGCGGGAGAAGGGAGATAGGAGATGCAGGGAGATGACAGGGGGATGTGTGAATGAATGTTGTGGTGGTGTGTGCAGGCAGGGTGGATGTGCTGCATTTGGGGGTGCTGACAGTTATGCTGAGTGCACATGTGGTGTATGGGATGCATGCATGGGGGTCTGCTATTGTGGTGACGGTGGGAATGAGTGCACTTGTGGCAGGATCTTGGACTGATGATGTGGTGACTGCAGGTGGTGTACTGCCTGAGAGGGGAGAGGTGGTGGGGGGGTCCATGTAGGGAGTGGATGTTGTTGTGTCTGCATCTGAATGTTGTGTGTGTGCATGGCGGTGGTGTCTTTTGTGGTGCCTGTGTTTGTCATTACGGTCTTGGTCTGTTGATGTGGATGTATGTTGGTATGAAGGTGTGCCTTGGATGGGTCAGGGGAGAGGGATGTGGGATTGGGAACAGGTAGTTGGAGGTGGGACAGAAGACGAAGGAATAACTGGCTGCCATCAATGTGGAGGCCAGAGCCTGAAATGATCTCTGCAGGGCAGGCAGGGCACTGTGAATGCCTTCCAGGTAGGCATTCAACTGCTGCATCTGTGATGCCAGTCCCTGGATGGCATTCATGATGGTTGACTGCCCCACAGAGATGGGTCTCAGGAGGTCAATAGCCTCCTCATTGAGAGCAGCAGGGCTGACTGTGGGAGGGGCAGAGGTGCCTGCAGTGAAGGAGATGCCCACCCTCCTGGGTGAGCGGGCATGGGCAACTGGGTGGGGAGCTAAAGGGAGGGCGGTGCTTGTAAGGGGGGTGGTGGACAAGGATGGTGGTGGCATGGCCCTAAATGGGTCCGCCACCGTCAGGAACCGTCCATCGGAGGAGGAATCCGAAGATGTAGTCGTTGATCCTGTCTCCCCCGTGGCACTCCCCTTGTCCTCCGTCCCACTGGTCCTTTTGGATCCGCAGGTATCAGCCTCCTGGGTCTCCTGGGATGCAGCTTCCCCACTCAGCAGTGACACTTCTCCTTCACCTGATAATGCTGATGCACACAAAGACAGAGGTGGAGAGGGAGGGAGGGGGGCAGAGAAAGACAGGGTGCAAGGGTCAATACCAACCCTACATACACACATAGTAACAACAACATAATATGCTGCTATGCCATGGCAGGCCATGCCCTCATCTATAGATGCCACAACACTAGGACACCATGGGGGATACCACAGCCATGCTGATGGAAACTGCTAATGGTGGAAAAGTAGCACTCATGTACTTGATGGGGGACAACCTAGTCACACTTGCTCAGTATCTGGAACATTCCCATGGTTGTGTGTGGAGACATTTCCTGTACACCATACTCAACAGAATCCTGCATGGGTAGGTAGCATGCCCATTAATCCTTTGACAAATAGGACAGTGACATCTGGCCCCATTGTACCTATCTACACATACGGTACATGGCAGCTGATTGAGGAAACACTAATTACCTCGCTCACAGTGGTAGGCTGATACTGATGGCAATGTACTGTCACCCCACTTGTACTGCTGCTGATGCGAGGAGCCTGGATCTAAAACCCTGTTGAGGGTCACCAAACAATTCCCAACTTGGAAGTAACTGCCCACGTAAGACCCTGTCTGCCTGGTATGGTCACACCTTTATGAACCAATCCTGCCAGGGTGGCTGATACGCAAAGTCAGCGTGCTATTAACAATTACCTACACTACATCATCCCACTAGATGGAAACCCAAAGCCATACAGGCAGAACATCATCAAGGTGTCAGTGTATACTTGCCCCCTTGTGGCTGCTGTGCTGCCCTCAAGCGCCCATCCACCTCAGGGTAGACCATTGCCAAAATGTGGGCCAATAGGGCAGTCAGGGTCCAACGGGCACCACTCCCTCCATGGGAGGACGTCCCCAGGTGGGCCTCTGTGGTCTTCCGGGCCCAGCGTCTCAGGCTCTCCCACCGCTTTTCTGCAGTGGGTTCTCCATCGTGCATGGACCCCTAGGGTCCACACTTGCTTGACAATGGCACGCAAATCCCCTTCTTTTGATGGGTGGTGAACTGCATGGGTGACACAGACAGAATGACAAAGTCATGTAGATTGGCATTACAGGGTCAGCAGTCGACATCACACATCAAACACATTTCATGACCACAGTCACGTGTCCTCATGCCACTAATGCTCAGACTCCTCACCCATCTCCATGCATCCACTCTGTTTGGCTCGTTCCAACTTCTTTCATCCTCACACACATCACAATCACACATGACGGTCATATGAGACATACCTGCTGCGATGGTGCAACATACAACTGTCAATACAAGGGTAGGGCCCCCTCCACAAGCTTCTCCAGCTCTTCCTGGGTGAAGGCTGTGGCCCTATCTCCTGCAGAACATGCCATGTTGGCTTCCAGAGTCAGAACACAGCAGCACACGCAGTGGAGGTCTTGCTTGCACGAGTGTCAGGAGTCAAGTGAGATATGTTACAGTAATTGGCAGTTTCGGACGCTGCAGACATGGCCTTCACCACCGGCGGTGATCACCATTGGCCCCAGTCTCCCATAGGCAACAATGTCATCCAATGAGGAGTTGCATGGTGGTTTAGACAGCATACCGCTATGACATCTAACGTCGGAGGAATGAAGTCACTTCCAGCTGTCCTGTGCATACAGGACAGGCGGCTGCCATTTTACATGCAATAAGTAAATAGAAGATTAATTTTATGTGCATCATGGATTATATGTAGTGACTACTGCATGGATTAACAATGTCGACACATTGCATACATCAACATTTGACTTCTCCTCTCTCCTGTTCCCAGATACAGTGCAAAGCTGATGATGAGACATCCCCCTGTGTACCGGCACCTAGTTGACCTGGCTACCCTGGAAGAGAGGCACATCATTCAGATTTATCGTCTGAACCATCAGGCCATCATGGACCTGTGTAGCCAGTTGGAGCCTGATCTATTGCCTTACATACGTCATCCCTTTGCCATCCCTCCCTTAGTGCAGGTGCTGTCTGTACTCCACTTCCTTGCCTCAGGGTCATTTCAGATGAGAGTGGACTTGGCAGCAGGAATGTCACAGCCGATGTTCAACAATGTGTTGAAGGAAGCACTGTGTGCTTTTCTCAAACATCTGCCCTCCTACATCATGTTCTCTCAACATTTGTCCACTGTAAAGGCTGCCTTCAACGATTTGGCACATGTCCCTCATGTGATAGAAGCCATAGATGGCACCCACATTGCCTTGATTCCACCCAGAATGAATGAACAAGTGTACAGGAAGCAGAAAAACTTTCATTCCATTAATGTGCAGGTGGTGTGTCTAGCTGACCACTACATCACAGAGGTAACAGCCAGGTTCCTTGATTCTGTACATGACTCATACATTCTGCGGAACAGCAACGTCCCACACATGATGGCACAACTACAGAGGGACTGAGCATGGCTCATCAGTATATATCTAATAGGCTGGTTGCCACTGTCATCTCACGTAATTTCATAACCTACCCTGTGTCCCTACCTGTATTGAGATGTGTCCTACATTTGTGCACACAGGTGACTCTGGGTGCCCCAACCTTCCCTGGCTGCTGACACCTGTGAAGTATCCAACAACAGATGGTGAACACTGTTTCAATGAGGCCCACTGCAGGACAAGACGTGTCATTGAGAGGACCTTTGGCCCACTGAAGGCCAGATTCCGCTGCCTATATGTGTCTGGAGGTGCCCTACCCTACAAACCAGTTAAAGTCTGCCAGATCACTGTTGACTGCTGCATGCTGCACAATCTGGCACTGAGACGTCACATCCCATTGCTGGATGTAGAGGAGATGGCAGCTGGACCACTGGCTGATGGAGGGGACATAGGGGGTCATTCTGACTCCCGCCGGCCGCGGTAACCGCAGGGCCGGCGGGAGCCGCCAGAATACCGCTGCACGGTCAGAAGACCGCCGCGGTTATTCTGAGTTTCCCGCTGGGCTGTCGGGCGACCGCCAGAAGGCCGCCCGCCAGCCCAGCGGGAAACACCCTTCCATGAGGATGCCGGCTCCGAATGGAGCCGGCGGAGTGGAAGGGGTGCGACAGGTGCAGTAGCACCCGTCGCGATTTTCAGTGTCTGCATGGCAGACACTGAAAATCTTTGTGGGGCCCTGTTATGGGGGCCCCTGCAGTGCCCATGCCATTGGCATGGGCACTGCAGTTGGTGTTGCAGGGGCCCCACGACACCCCATACCGCCATTCTGTTCCTGGCGGCAAAAACCGCCAGGAACAGGATGGCGGTATGGGGGTCGGAATCCCCATGGCGGCGCAGCAAGCTGCGCCGCCATGGAGGATTCCCCAGGGCAGCGGAAAACCAGCGGGACACCGCCGGTTTTCCGTTTCTGACCGTGGCTGTACTGCCGCGGTCAGAATGCCCATGGGAGCACCGCCAGCCTGTTGGCGGTGCTCCCGCGGTCGTTGGCCCTGGCGGATTGAATCCGCCAGGGTCAGAATGACCCCCATAGTGAGTGATCAGGAGGAAGATGATGATGATCCAGCTGACTCCAGAGCAGAGTTAATTCAACAATACTTCCCATGAGAAACAGGTATGTGTCATGTGTAATGTATGTTACCTGTACTTCTGTCTGCATTGTGCCACCCAACTTTTACAGCCTGTGAAACATGCCTTTAGGTGAGATTTTTCAGTTGTGAGCGAAGGACTATTGGGTATGGATGTCGTGGAAATGTAGATCTGATATGGCCATATGGTTTGTGATTCCATATGCTAACTCACACTAGGGATTGAGACATTGTTCAGTATGTGTGTTGAGTGGCCTAAAGTGTCATTCTATCATGATTGCTTTCCCTGTCTTGGTCTATTTTCCGGGCATTTGTGTGGTGCAACTCTGGTTCCTCCCTTGCCTGGTTGCTCACTTGACACATGTATCCTGATTATCTCTGCTCCACTATCAATATAGGACAGTAGTATAGCATAATGCTCTTTCTTCTGTCTATCTCACAGACATTTGTAAGACAATGGTTTGACTGTGTTGACATGTCATTCGAGTGTGATTCTTACTCATTACAATAAAGAGGCATAGGCAGTAGCTCTGCTCAAAGGTGTTTAATGTTACTCACAAGTGCAATGTGTGATGAGGGTGGTCATGGCGGGTATAATCATCAGAGTAGTTGTCCCAGCTGTAGGTAGTCCAGGTCCAGTATTCTAGGGGGAATAGGTAATTGGAGGCATGACAGTGGACAGTCAACAGGTTGTGTTAGTGGCAGACAAGGGAAAATGTTCAGGAGAGGCTCACTTCCTGGCAGTGGTCTTGGCATCAGGTCCTGCAGGATGTCTGGATGGACGTCCTCGCTTGTGTGTGGCTTCCTCAGCTACAGATGGAGGGGTGCTGGAGGTCTGCAGGTCTTGCGGCAGGGCCTCCATTCCCCTAGCTGCCGCAGAAGTGGACGGCTCATTTGGAATGTGGCTAGTGGAAGGGGCCTCCTGGTGGGTGGATGACGCATGCAGAAAGGGAGTCAGTTCCTTCACTACCCCTGCAATGGAGGCCGTGGTGACATTGGGGGTCTGCCACTGCTGCATGGTCTCCTGGTGGGGTTCCCTCTGCAACTTCTGGTTCTCTTGGAGAGTTGATAGGATCTTGCCCATAGTGTCCTGGGACTGGTGGTATGTTCCCAGGATTTGGGTAATGCCCTCCTGGCCAGTCCCTTGATGTGGGTGGCCCATCCTTTGGGCCACAGGTGCCCTCCCACTGCCCCAGGCCCCCTGTGCCCCTGGCACAGCGTGCCCACTCCCAGTTGCTCGAGGACCTCCATTGTCTTGGGTGTGTGGCATTGACTCTGGTCCCTGTACTGTGGGGCACACTGCTGATTGACCTGTCCTTAGGACACAGGTGTGGGGAAGTAGGGTTGGCTATGCTGTGGTAGCCACATGGGAGGGGGACTCAGATGTGTCCAGGGTGGGGCTTGTGATGGTGGACTGACCATTTGTCCCAGATGGCCCAGGCAAGTCATCAACATCCAGACAGCCACTGGGGCCTTCATCCTGGGGAGGGTTGTCTGTTTCTGGCATGGGCTGCTGGTGGCACTGGCAGCAGGACCTGTGGATGGAAAGGGAGAGAGTTACATTGTGGAGATGTATTTGTTGGTATCATCATTTGATGCTTGGAGTAGCTTGACTTGCTTCCCAGTGATGGAAATGACAGCTGCAACACCACAGACATTGCCTGTGTGTGACATTTTGTGGCATTGCTTTAATTTGGCATTTCAGGTTGTGGATTGTGGATTGCATTGCTGTCATTGCCATGTGTCGGTTCGCAGTCGTAGCATCCAGTTGGTGTTTCATGTGCTATTGTTGTCCGTGCAGTTGTTCCACTGTGAAGTGGGACTCTGCATTCTTGATGTGTGGGGAGTGAGGCATTGTGGGAGTTGTGGTGCTTGGCATTGTGATTGATATCTGTGCATTAGGGAGGGACTGTGTGGGGATAGTGGCAGTGGGATGGTGTGTCATGTAGGGGAGGGGAATGGAGTGATGGAGGCAGTAGTATGTGATGGGGTGCGTTAGGGAGTGATGGGTGGTGGGGACGTAGCCTGGGCATGAGTGGTTGGTGGCTGGGGAGTTTTTTTTGACTTACCAGCTTTGAGTCCTCTGATGATTCCAGTCAGGCCCTCCGGATGCATGATGTCCAAGACCTTCTCCTCCCACAAAATGAACTCGGGGGGAGGAGGTGAGAATCCACTGCCACAATTGTGGATGGCAATCTGGTGCCTGGATGCCATGGAATGCACCTTTCCCCATAGGTCGAACCACCTCTTCCTGATATCCTCCCTTGTGCATGGATGGGTGCCCAATGAGTTGACCCTGTCAATGTTCCTCCGCCATAACTGGGCTCCGAACAGTTGCAGCTCTACCCTGATGATTTCATCCACCATAACCCTCAATTCATCATAAGTGAAACGTGAGTGCTTCTGACGGGACATGGTAGTTGTGTTGGGCGGTGTTGTGTGTGTAGGGTGCAGTGTAGGGCAGTTGGTGGGGTGGGGGTGTTTAGTTGTGTGTGCTGGTGGTATCTGGAGTATGTGTGCAATGGCGATGTGTGTATTGTGTTGGTGGCGCAGTTGTGTGGTGTGTGACGTTTGGGAAGTGTGTTGGTGACTATGGGGTAGACGTGCAGTGTCCTCCATTGGTGTGCTCCTCATCTCTCTGTTGGTAGTTGTGGTTGCAAAGGATTGTAGGGGTGTGTGAGGGTGTGTTTATAGTGCATTTAGCAGGTGTGTGTAGTGTGTGTCAGGTGTGGGGTATTCAGGCTATCCAATGTGGTGTCAGGTTCTGGTAGAGGTGATGTTTTGACAGAGGTAGTTTTGCACTGGCAATTATTTATCTCCGTGCAATGACCGCCATGCTGATTTTTAAGTCATAATATGGAGGGCGGGGTGTCGTTGCTGTGGCGGTGAGGCTGGTGGGACCATCTCTCTCTTACCCTCGGTCGGTCTGGCGGTATCGGATTTGTGGCTGTTTTTGGGTAGTCTTCAGTTAGTACCTCATAATATGGGGGTCACGGTACCACCATCACTGGCGGTCTTTTGGCGCCCGCCAGCACGGTGGTCTTCCAAAAGGACCGCCAAAGTCGTAATGAGGGCCTTAGTATTTGCAAGTGTTTTGATTGCCTTCAATAACACTCCCATTCTCCATCAGGTAAGGAATTCCAAAGGTACATGTGGCTATTGCGTTGTAACCCTCATATTCCTGCGTTTTTTACATGGTATCTTTGGCGCGCGCAGTAATCATAATACACAGCCATATATAGCATACATATACATTCTTTTGTCGCTACTTGCTGCATAGGGGGTGAACGGAGGTTAGCCTTATTGTTATACTCTGCGAAAAGTACTTCAAAGGTGCACATCCAGTCACTATCGGCTTTAAACCCTTCAAGAAATATCACTCTTCTTGGAGGAAAAGAGGCAGAGAGCTTACTTATTGCATCAAAGGATCTGACTGGTTCTGTGACCTAGCGCATCCCTCAGCACCTGCCCTTTGCTCATGCAGATGTGGGTTTGTACCTATGTGTTCTACCAATACTGGGTCACTTGACAAGGTCACATGATCCACATCCATGCATGACTGCGCATACGTGCTGGTTAGGTTTCTCTCTTATCCATGTTGTTTTTTGTGGTGTTTTGTCCTAATGTTCTACAGGAATGGTGCATTTTGCTTATTTCTCTGTGTAGGAAGGTACCATCTTGCCTGGCATGTTACCCCCATTTTTTTACTTGTATGTTTGTTTTTGCCTGTGTCACTAGGATCCTGCTAGCCAGGACCCCAGTGCTCATAAAGTGTGCCCTGTATGTGTTCCCTGTGTGGTGCCTAACTGTATCACTGAGGCTCTGCTAACCAGGACCTCAGTGTTTATGCTCTCTCTGATTTTAAAATTGTCACTGCAGGCTAGTGACTAATTTTACCAATTCTGATCGGCACACTGGAACACCCTTATAATTCCCTATTATATGGTACTTAGGTACCCAGGGTATTGGGGTTCCAGGAGATCCCTAAGGGCTGCAGCATTTCTTTTGCCACCCATAGGGAGTTCAGACAATTCTTACACAGGACTGCCACTGCAGCCTAAGTGAAATAACATCCACATTATTTTATAGCCATTTTACACTGCACTTAAGTAACTTTTAAGTCACCTATATGTCTAACCCTCACTTAGTGAAGGTTAGGTGCAAAGTTACTAAGTGTGAGGGCACCCTAGCACTAGCCAAGGTGCCCCCACATTGTTCAGGGCAATTTCCCCAGACTTTGTGAGTGCGGGGACACCATCACAAGTGTGAACTACATATAGGTCAGTACCTATATGTAGCGTCACATTGGTAACTCTGAACATGGCCATGTAACATGTCTAGGATCATGGAATTGTCCCCCAATACCATTCGGTATTGGGAGGACAATTCCATGCATCCCCGGGGCTCCATCATAGAGCCCGGTACTGCCAAACTAACAGGTTTCTGCCCCCCTGGGGCCTGGGCAGCCCAGTCCCAGGAAGGCAGAACAAAGGATTTCCTCTGAGAGAGGGTGTTACACCCTCTCCCTTTGGAAATAGGTGTTAAGGGCCTGAGAGGAGTAGCCTCTTCTGACCTCTGGAAATGCTTTGAAGGGCACAGATGGTGCCCTCCTTGCATAAGCCAGTCTACACCGGTTCAGGGATCCCCCAGCCCTGCTCTGGCGCGAAATTGGACAAAGGAAAGGAGAGTGACTACTCCCCTGACCAGCACCTCCCCAGGGTTGCCCAGAGCTCCTCCAGTGTGTCCCAGACCTCTGCCATCTTGAATGCAGAGGTATGAGGGCACAATGGAGACCTCTGAGTGGACAGTGCCAGCAGGTGACGTCAGAGACCCCTCCTGAAAGGTGCTTACCTCTCTCTGTAGCCAATTCTCCTCTGAGGGCTATTTAGGGTCTCTCCTTTGGGTTTCTCATCAGATAACGAATGCAAGAGCTCACCAGAGTTCCTCTGCGCTTCTCTCTTTGACTTCTGCCAAGGATCTACCACTGACAGCTCCAGGACACCTGAAAAAACACAACAAAGTAGCAAGAAGACTACCAGCAACATTGTAGCACCTCATCCTGCCGGCTTTCTCAACTGTTTCCTGGTGGTGCATGCTATGAGGGCTGTCTACCTTCATCCTGCTCTGGAAGCCAAGAAGAAATCTCCTGTGTGTCGACGGAATCTTCCCCCTGCATCACTGGTCCTCTGGGTCCCCTCTCATCTTGATGAGCATGGTCCCTGGAACACAGGAGCTGGATCCAAGTGTCCCCGACAGTCCAGTAGCCCTTCTGTCCAAATTTGGTGGAGGTAAGTCCTTGCCTCCCCACGCCAGACAGTAATCCTGTGTACTCCGTGAACTGCAGTTCCTAGGGCTTCTGTGCACTTTTTCAAAACTTCCTTTGTGCACATCCTAGCCCTAGATCCAGTGATGTCATATGGATTTTCAAATAACATACACTGCATTGACCATGCAGGAAATGTCCTATGATTTTAGGAATATCCCACAGTGTTTATGTGTGGCTCTGATGTTTGCATTCAGGGGTTTCCTGTGTGAACAACAACATCCCTAAGGTATTAATTATTTTATGTGAAAAAGGGGTTGTTCTAAATTATGGGATCCTGTGCTTCAGAGGTGCCTATGTTTTCTGATAGTCTTTGTCACCTGACTCGACAGTGAGTTGTACATTGTAACACAGATAAGGCTAGGCTGATCTTTTTGTTTCTTATTGTCTCCAAACGGGCAGCCCGATTTAGGTGTCTTACTCTTTTTTGTGTTTTTCATATCATGTGTTCCTGGTAATTCTTTAATTACCGTTTCTTCACACGTTTTTTGGAATATCTCTTGTAATCGTACCGTTCCTCCTTAATCATAAGAACTGTCCACATGGCAGATTTTCCCTTAGTGGCCTGGAGTGGAAACTGTCAAACCTTAGTAGGTTCTTTTTGTTCATAGATTTGTGATGTGTAGTTGTGCATGTGCCTCCTTCTGCAAAGACATTGTCATCCTAAAAGGTCATTTTGGAATTGCTAACTGTGTTTGTAAAGTTCACAAATTGATCCTGACTGTCCAGCCAAGAAAAAAAAGGTGCTATAGAATCCTGATCACACACCATATAAGACAAATGTAGTCAATATATCTCTTCTAGATGAGTATCCTGTCACAAAATGGGTTGTTTTTGCTCAAGATAAACTTATTTTCAAAATTAAATGGGTACAATACTGCCACACTTGTGACAAAGTTACTCCCCATTGATGCTCCGTGTATTTGTTTATAGAGTCCCTTTGAATTTGAAAAAATCCTCTGTCAGTACCATTATTGTGCATTCCAGAGTGATGTAGCTTGTGTGTTGTTTGTCCAGGTTTTCTGGAACAGTATGCCTTCAAGCATTGCAGTGTCTTGCTTTATGGCAGACTTGTGCATAGATTCTCTGTGTCCAATCCCACCAGCAATTGCTTATCTGGGTCAAAATGGACAGTAGAACCAAGAATTCCTTCGAGTCATTAAGGTATGTTGGAGTTTTTTGAACCAGGGATCTCAGGAATGTGTCACAAAACTGTGAGAGGGGTTCTAAGACTTACCCTATACCTGACACAGTTTTTCTGCCTGGGGTGGATTTTTGGGAGAGTATGGAAGTATGGTGCGACCGGGCCTCTATTCCCCAGGAAATCTCCTTTCTGGGGAGAAACTCCAACCCCCTTCCTTCATTATCCTCTATCATATTGTCAATTTCCATATTGAGCTTAGGTATGGATTCACTATTGATCCTTTTGAAATCCCCCCTCATTTTCTAGGAGACAAATACATGCTCTTCCATAGTCCTCTCTTGTCTGTGGAACACTGCTCCTCACTTGTCTGCTGGTTTGATCACTAGTTCTTCATCCTTGCTCAGTTCTCTTAGAGCTTATTCCTCTTCATTTGACATAACCTGGAACCTTTTTTCTGATATTCTGATCATAAGAGTCCACTTCCTTGAGAACTGCTTTTTCGAAAGCCAAGAATTTGACTAGAATTTCTAATGTCAGGGGATTAAAATAATACTTCTTCTTTAACCCTGTATCACCCATGTCAATAGTGTCAACCTTTGTTGTGAAATAATGCCCTGCATCTGATCCTTTTAAAAAATTCAACCAGTTCCCATTGTAGTTTGAAAATGTCCAGTGGAGGCTTGTTTGTTAGGTTGACTTCTAAGTTCTGCTGGTACTCATCCCTGGTGTAACCTTTTTGCTTGTGTTTATACTTTCTGTTGTTTGTCCTCCCACTATACCTGTACTCTTCTCATGTTTCCCTCTCTGTGGTCCCTGGCCTCTCGCTGAAAACTGGAATCAATTTTCATGTTGCAAGTGTGGATGTAGGAACTGATCACAGGGGGTACCCCATCCTGGAGGGTGTTGAGGGTGGAATGGGTTGGAAGGTTGAAAAAACTATGGTGGGAAGGTATTGCAATTCTGCTGCAGACATCTCTAGGGTCTTCCTCTTTGTCCGCCCCCTAATTTTCCTTGAGTATAATCTAACTCCTACCCGCTCCTTGTGTCTGAGGAATTCCCTTCAGCGGATCACAAATCTAATCTTTCTCTATTTTGAGTTTCTGGTGCTAACTCATCTTTGACTGAATAAGGATGTACCTTTTCATGTGTGAAGTGCTTTATGCCTTTCTGCAAGTTCTGTATTTTGGACTGTGTTAAGAAAGTCTTTCAACTGTGCGTTTCTTTATCTCCTCCAACAATTTTTTTGAAGGGAGTAATTTAGATAATTGTATTTAGGTGATTTTCACTTGTCTGTATTTTTATTTCTACGGCTTCTGATAATCGTTTAGCTGTCTTAATTTTATAAGGATTAGCCAATCCCTAGTGAAATGCCATGTGATCGTGGACCAGTCACGTCTAAAAGTCAGATCTTCCATGAAGATCTGTAGCCCATTTGACACAAGAAACCTACATGGTGCTGCATTTGCTCTCAAGTATCTCTCAATCCAGTGGGTGAGAGTCCTTAAAGACATCAGATGGTTTACCCAAACAGGTAGGACTACTAATCAATTTGCCCTGGGTAAAGATGGCCACTCTTGTATGTGGTTAGATGTAGAATGATTAAGTGAAAGTGGAGCGGATTATTAAGGAACACTTCTACTGCCCTCTTTTTATTTGATAAGGTGTCTGTTTATAACCTACTTGCATAGGAGAGTGGTCACCTTTAACTAGGTTAGAATTCATGCATACTAAAAGATGCAGGCACTGATTTCACTTTGTTGCAGGAATCACAGTTAATCAAGTCAGATGGTCTTAAGCTGAGGAATAGATGGAGAGGACAAATATACCACACCACACAATCCACAATTGTTAGAGACACAATGATGTGGTAAACCCCGAGTTCCATTTGTGACGGAGGAGTATCTGATCATCTAGTTAGGTACAAAATACTTGTGAATAGGCTTGATGGAAGACAAGACAGATTAGTGAACATATATTCTCCCAACACACAGTAGATGGAGTTTCTTGAATCAGTCATGACCCAAATACTAAATGTCCAAGATATACCAACTTTCTGGGACAGAAATGTTAACTGCCTTTTGATCCACATATGGATAGGTCCTTTCAACCTTTAGAGGGGCGTGGCTGGGCAGGTCACAGGTGCACTGCAGACTTGGTTAATGAACTGGAAGCTTTTAGACTCATGGAGCCCCAGATGCACCTCCTGTTCACTTATTACATAATACGATAGACCTATTTGTTGGTAAATTAACTCCCAGATACACAATTATGTAATAACTACAGAGTATTTAAGTAAAACATACAGGGGGTCATTCTGACCCCGGCAGGCGGCGGGAGCCGCCCGCCTGGAGGGAACCGCCGAATGACCGCACCGCGGTCAAAAGACCGTAGCGGCCATTCTGGCTTTCCCGCTGGGCCGGCGGGCGACCGCCAGAAGGCCGCCCGCCGGCCCAGCGGGAAACCCCCCTCAACAATGAAGCCGGCTCCGAATGGAGCCGGCAGAGTTGTAGGGGTGCGACAGGTGCAGTGGCACCCATCGCGATTTTCAGTGTCTGCAAAGCAGACACTGAAAATCTTTATGGGGCCCTGTTAGGGGGCCCCTGCACTGCCCATGCCAGTGGCATGGGCAGTGCAGGGGCCCACAGGGGCCCCACGACACCCGTTCCCGCCATCCTGTTCCTGGCGATAAAAACCGCCAGGAACAGGATGGCGGGAAGAGGGTCGGAATCCACATGGCGGCGCTGCAAGCAGGGCCGCCATGGAGGATTCCCTGGGCCAGGTATTCCCTGGCCCTTGCCCTTTTCTGACCGCGGCTTTACCGCCACGGTCAGAATGGCCCAGGAAGCACCGCCAGCCTGTTGGCGGTGCTTCCGCGGTCCCCGGCCCTGGCGGACATGGACCGCCAGGGTCAGAATGACCCCCACAATGCCAAAATCCCCTCAAACTATTAATGTACTGGGGGACCCAATTCCGAGACTTCCTATGTAGCAGCTTCAGCTAGCAACATAGCAGGACGTACCATATAGGATGGCTTTGGGGGGGCACTAAAGCAATTGTTTGAGGAAATCACAGAATAATTTAAGATTACTGGACAGTATGGGAAGCATGTAAGGCTTTCATAAGAGGATTTTGTATTGATATTAGGCACACAGTCAGGAAAGAATTGGAGAGGGAACTCAACATTTTTGAAGGTAAACTCAAAGCGCTAGAACTGGAGGAGGTGATGTCTCCCTCCAACTGACCCTGACTGACTCAAACTAGATTGGAGTACGAAGACTTAGTGGCTAGGTCATTTATTAGGCTTGTTTGGTAAAAAAGGAGGCATGCACAACCAGGTATTGTACCAGCTATCCCAGTAAATATGTAGTAAATAATACACAAACAAGCAGGGACTAACCAGGCCTTGTTCCACGGCTAAGAAACATTATACACTGCTGGAGCACTGCCTCTAGAGGATTATGTCAGGAAATATATACTCTCGGCCAGGCTGCACACACTGACGCCTAAACAGTGGGAACAACTAGACACTGCTCTTTCCCCAGAGGAGTTGAAAGGAGCTATAAGAGAATTGGGAAAGGGGAAAGTCCTGGGTATCGAAGGTCTGCCATTGGAGATTCACACCATGTACGCTAGTACCCTAGCCAGAGCATATTAGAATTGCCCCAAGCAGGCAAGGCAAGGGTATCATTGCCACTCACCACAAGGAACGCATTGATCATCATGCTGTCAAAACTGTTCCACATTTTGAATCATCCCCTACTGAGTGGATCCCAGTCTGTTGTGACCTCCATTGATATGGACAAGGCTGTTAGCATTGGTTATACACAGAGAAGCAGAGGACAGAGGGGTGACATTTAACATCTCTATATCCGGACAATGTGCTTATTTATATAAATGACCTGGCCTCAGTTGTAGGCACAATGCTTGGCCAGCTGGAGTTCTTTGGAAGATCGAGATTGAAGGTCAATAGGAATAAATCATGCCTGTTTTCCCTGCATGAGGGAAGGTCAGGTTAGCAATTTCCAGATCGGTTACTGCAGTGGACAAATCAAAAGTTTAGATACCTAGGGATATAGGATGTAGACAACCTGGAAGGCAACTTGGGATGAGCAAAAGCGAACATGGTGAGACCATACCATTTTTTAACAAATCTCCATTGTCAGAAATAGGAAAGATAATCTTGCTCAGGCTCCTGTATTTGTTTGAGAACGTTCCCGTCATCATTCACACACATTTATTTAAAACATTGAACTTTCAATTGCTGGAATTGATCTAGAGTGGATGTAGACACAAAATGATACCCCGTAATCTTTAGTTGGCCACAGCGAAGGGAGGCCTTAATACGGCAGATTTGGAAACCTACTACATGGATGAGCAGTTGAGGTGGGTAAGAAATGGGGATGGGATGAAGCAGGTAGCTCTTTCAGCACCACTCTTGACCAGCTCCTGCTGCTTTAGTGCTTTGAGGCAAGAATCAAGCACAACTGCAGTCTCGCTTGCTGGTGGCTGTGCAACACTGCTGGAAGCCATGCCTGCGCTGCACTAAGGCAAAGAGGAATTATGCACTAGCTTTCCCATTATTGGGAAATATTGAATTCGGTAAAATAGCAACAAGGGCTAGTGTACTTCCCTGGTGGGAGACAGAACTTGACACTCTGGACACCCTTAAACAGGGATCTTAGTTGTTAGTTTGGACCTTTTGAGGAGATGAGCAAATCTAAAGAGATACAGGTGAGGCAGTGCTTGACGTATGGGGCTGTAATGCCTGTGTTCAACGCTCAATGGAGGTATGGTGGAGAGGAGCCACCTGTGCACATTGCCTTTCAGGGATTTCTCATGCACAGGAAATGTAGGAAGACTATTGGTATGTTACACAGGGCAAGAACGAAACAAACGAAAACCAGTCTGGCCCAAGTAAGAATGAAAAGGCAGACAGACACACACTCATTTACAGATGGGGAATGGGCAAGAGTGCTTACATTTCTGACCACAGCCCCCGGGAATGGAAAATGTAAATGAATATAACTCAAAGTCTTCCACAGGGCATACCGGATGCCACGTAGACCGCACAGAATCTACCCGGAGGTGAGGGACTTCTGCCCTAGGTTTGGCAGTGTGAACTGTGATTTGCTTCACGTGTTTTTGCACTGCACGGGAATGAGTACAGTGATCCCCATACCCTAACCCCTCTTCCCCAAACACTTACCCTTGTACCCCAATGTAAAAACCTGTACTTTTTAACCTATATCCTTACCCTTAAACCCATATGTGTGAACCCTTTACCTAAACCATATACCTTAACTTCTAACCTCTTAGATCAAAACCCCTGTAGCACAAATCTTTAATCTTGAATCCCAAACGCTTAAACCCAGTCTCCATTCCGTTAACTTCTAAATCCTATACCTCCTAAGCACAAACCCTCTTTACCCTTTTTACACTGTGTTTACTTCAACATATTGGAATAAACTCTTTCGGAAGTGTTCCTTCTGCAAAGTCTTTATTTTTAGAACTAAAAGTAGAAAAGTGTTATTTTTAGAATTGGAATTGTTGCATTCCACGTTTTAAGGCTATGCCATTGACTCAACTTCTACACCAGTCACTTGAATGACTCTTGACTCCAAATTTCAATGTGAAGCACTCTCCTTTGGTGACAACAGGTTGTTTTCTTTCTTTTTAACCTGTACAATTAAAGGCAAGCACCCCCTTACTCTGTTGTGCCTAAGACTTGAAAAATAGTCTCTCATAAAAATACTGCGCTAGTTAAATCTCGGTTTTGCAAGGAAATAGTTTATTCGCGATTGCAGTCACATAATGCATCACAGTGTCAAATAAATTCTTCACCTGTAAGGCAATCCTTTCACCACAGGTTAATCACAGACTTGCTCCATTCTATTTAATAAAATGGCAGCAATACCTAGACTTACAGACACAAGCATGCCTATGGAGCCAGCTGAGACAGATGCACACTGCCGAATGATCCTTGTACCTGGGCGCATGCTTATACCCAGGTCATCTAGTTGCAGAATCTCTATTGTACTCAAGGTACTTCAATGTCACCATGTCCTCTCAAGAACACAGCCCAACAGGTTTTTATGGGAGGCCATTCATGTAAAAATTACAGCTCCCCATATTGGACACCTCCTGAAATGCATAGCGTGCTGCAAAATGAATATGACACACACCAGAATGAATGTACTATGTGTCAAAATAATTATGATACCTGGCAGAGTGAATCTGAATTGAACCAAAACAAATATGAAACCTGGCAGAATGAATATGCTACTTAGGGCCAGATGTAGTACGCCGTTTGCATGTCGCAAACTGCAAAAATCGCAGTTTGCGGCATGCAAACGGCCAAACGCGATGCTCATTCCCAAATTGCGAGTCGGTACCGACTCGCAATTTGGGAATGCGACTCGCAAATAGGAAGGGGTGTTCCCTTCCTATTTGCGACCGCATCGCAATTCAGAGTTGATTTGTGACCGCGAATGCGGTCGCAAACCAACTCGCAGTTACCACCAGTGTCACACTGGTGGTAACTCATTCGCAAAAGGGAAGGGGTCCCCATGGGACCCCTTCCCCTTTGTGAATGTCGAAAAAAATATTTTTTCAGAGCTCTGAAAAAAACGAAACCAAATTATTTTGCTTTACTTTTCATTTTGCAACTCGTTTTCCTTTAAGGAAAACGGGCTGCAAAATGAAAAAAAAAACTGCTTTATTTATAAAGCAATCACAGACATGGAGTTCTGCTGACTACAGCAGGCCACCATCCCTGCGAGTGCAGGGACTCGCTATGGGGTCGCAAAATGCGACCCACCTCATGAATATTGATGAGGTGGGTCTTTGCGACCCCATAGCGAGTTGCAGAAGGTGTCTAAGACACCATGCTGCATCCAATTTTGCGACTTGCAAATTGCGAGTCGGTCATTGAATAAGAAATATACTGAAATATATATAAATCGTACTGAAAATAATATGGCCCTCACTGTAAACAATAAAGCAATTACTGAAACGAATACAATATTCACCAAAAAGAATGGGGCATTTCTTGAAATGATATGACATACATTGAACTTAATATGCAGATTGAAAATAATATAAAAGTATTGAAATTAATATATTATATTTTGAAAAAAAAACAATGCACATTGAAACTAATACAATGTACATTGAAATGAACATTAAACATGTTGCACTGAATTTGAATTGTGTTGAAATTAATATTACTGAGATGGCAATGAATATGAGACACACAGAAATGAATTGTGTTGAAATTAATGCAACCCCATTGAATTGAAGTTGACATGTCTTCAAATGAGTATGACCACAGCTGAAATTCACATGAGATTTGTTAAAATGAATATGGCATGCCTTGAAATTAATATGACACATATTCAAACTAATATGATATATATTCAAATTAATATGATATATGTTAAAATTGATAAGTAGCATCTTAAAATTAATATGACAAGTGTTAATATGAATATGACATCCAGTGAAATAAACTTAACATTGATTGAAAAGAATATAACACATGTTAAAATGAATATGACCTACATTGAAATGAATATATCCTTAATTGAAATGAATTTGACATGTTTTAAAATTAATACAAGTAACGTTAAAATGATCATGACATTTATCACAATGAACATGGCTTGCATTGAAAGTGATACGATGTACATTGACATGATTATGATATATGTTGTAATGGATATGATTTATGTTAAAATTAAGATGTGTTAATATGAATGAAGCATCCATTGAAAGAAATATGACACATGCCAAGATGAATATGACATGCATTGAAACAAATATGAGCTCCACCGAAATGAATTCAACATGTCTTAAACTGAATATGACCAGTGCTGAAATTAAAATAAAACTTGTCAAAATGAATATGTTGTGCTTTGAAATTGATATGATACACAGCAAAATAAGTACTACATATATTGAAATTAATATGACCTATGTTGAAATGGATATGACCTGTGTTAAAATTATTATGACAGGTGTTAAGGTGAATATGACATCCACCTAAATGAATTACATTTATAGAAAGGAATATGACACATGTTAAGATGAATATGAGCCACTTTGAATATGAATATGACACCTGATGAAATTAATATGGCCCACATCAAAAGTTATATGGCATTCTGTAACATGAATATCACACTTTTTGAAATGAAAATGAAACTGTGAGATAAATGTAACATGCTTTGAAATGAATTAGGCAAATATTGAAATGAACACAAGCCATGTTTAAATGAATATGACTGCTGCTTAAATGAATATGGCTTGCTCTGAACTTATGTAGATTTGCTTTAAAATTAATATTACCTATTGAAATTAATGTTACATATTCTCAAAGGGTCGCATTACGAGTTTGGCAGTTTGTGCTCCACCATGGTGGCGGTCTGACCGCCATCTGCTTGGCAGTCAGACCACAGTATTACGATGCTGGCAGTCCCATAGGGAAAGACTGCCGCAGTCCCTCCAGCACCACCAGGCAGCGCAGACCACCGCGGTGGCGAGGCAGGCCAAAAAGGCAGACGGAGCCCGTGTTTCAGATGGAAACATTATGATGTTGCCTACGCCAGCGTGACCATGGCACTCCAACCACCACATCCCAGCAGGTGGAAACGGAAAGCATAAATGAAGCAACTCACCTTCAGGCAGTGTTACATGCACTGTTCCGCCATGGAGCCCATCACACACACATCCTGCCGCAGGTGCTGCTCATCGATGGACCCACACAGCACCCACATTGCAACACAATGGAAGGTCAATGGGATGCACAATAGGTTGTGATAAGAATATCCAAAGCTCACAATGCAAACAATACCTGCATAATAATGATGGTGACATCAGGAGCATTCATGGACACATTTCACTTTGCACATGCCCCTAAAACAGCATTTGCAAAGGATCTCAGGGACATGTATCTCAGGGACAAACAATATTTGAGCCAAGTTATATGCCTAGCTGCCAAATGTGTAAGTGCAAGTCAATAAAACACATACAACGGCAACAGCATGGTACAGACATCTAGATGATGTAGCTGTAAGGTGCACACATCAAAGTGGACACATGGTCAGTCAAATCCAAAGGAAGCTATCACAATTTAACACCCTCCACGTGTGGACAAACAAAACTCTAGCTCCCGCACATGAGACAACAGTACAATCTATATCAGGGGACAAATCTACACCATACATGCTGACAATGGCCAACACAAGATGAAATACTTACCCTAGCAAGCAGAACACAATGCAATGACACTCCAATTGGATCTAAAACCACATATCCATACAGTGAACACCTACCCTTGTCTTGGGTGACCAGCACTTCCCACAAAGTCAGATATTAAAAAACAACAGCAAATGTGGTGGATGTGTCTGTGGGTGTTGTGGTGATGTCTGGGGTATGGTGACTGAGGTGTGTGGGGCTGTGGGTTGTGAGCTGTTGTAGGAGGCTGGCCTGGCTTCTAGAGGGTACCTTAGGTACTTACACCTTATACCAGGTCCAGTTATCCCTTATTAGTAAAATGTAGTAGTGTTCTAGAAGCTTAGGGAGATAGAGGTAGCTGTAGCAGAGCAGCTTAGGCTGAACTAGGAGACATGCAAAGTTCCTGCAATACCACTTATAGTTACACAGTACTTATACACAATAAAAGACAATACTCAGTGTTACCAAAAATAAAGGTACTTTATTTTAGTGACACAAGACCAAAATTATCTTAGAGGCAATGCTCCTTCTGGAGGTAAGTATTATACGGAATATATACACTAGACACCAAAATCAGGTAAGTAAATAGTCATAGGATAGTGCAAACAATGGAAAATACCGTAGAATGCAAGAGGAAGAAATAGGCCTTGGGGCAACACAAACCATATACTAAGAAAGTGGAATGCGAATCGTGAATTCCCTCCTAGGCAAGTGTAGTGTGTAGAGGGGCACTGGGAGTGTAAGAAAACCACAAAGGTTGGTAAAATACCCCACCCCAGAGCCCAGGAAAGTAGGACTAAAGTACTGCAAGTTTCCTTAGGACACACTAAATGTTGTGAATAGAGTTATTGCAAGAACCAAGCAAGGCTGCAAGCAACAAATGGTGGATTCCTGGACCTGAAGACCTGTAAAGAGAGACCAAGTCCAGAGGTTGGAGAAGATTCCAGGAAGGACAGGAGCCCCTGCCAACCTTGAAGATGGTGCAAAAGAGGATTCTCTGGTTGGAAGAAGTCTGCAGAAGAGCACCAAAGAAGATGGCTGTGGGTTCCTGCATGATGCAAAGGGTGTCCCACGTGGAGATGTTGGATGCAGGCGACTTGTAGCTCTGAATTAGTCCAACAGGCCTGGGTTCAAGCAATGTCGCGGATTGTGTCAAAATGGTGCTGCCTGGAACCAGGAGGGACCTGGGGGGCTCAACTCAGACTGAGGAGGCAGAGGGGGCTCCCAACACTGGAGGGAACCCACAGATGACTAGGCAGCACCCACAGAGGTCCTAGGACACCGGGACAAAGAAGGTGCAAATTCCGGTTGCTGCAGCACTAAAAAAGAAGGTCCCATGCCGCCAGAGTTCAACTCAGCGAGTTGAGCGTCACAGGATAGAGTGATGGGGACTTGGGCCAGGCTGTGCATGAAGGATTCTTACAAATAGTGCATAGAGGCCTCAGGAGCTGAAGATGACGTGGTGCACAGGAGTACTGTCGCAAACGGGGAAGGCAAGCTCTTACCTCCTTCAATAGGACAGTCTGTGTCAAAGGGGTCCACCACCTGTGTTCCAAGGAGCACGCTCGTCATCAGGAGAGGAGTCCCAGAGAACCTGACATCATCTTAGAAGGTGCCTGCTGGAGCAGGGAAGTGACTCTGTCACTCCACTGGAGATTTCTTTGATCACTTTGGTGCAGGGTGAAGACAGGGAGTCCTCCGAGTGTGCACGTCATGGAAACCGTTGCAGTTGTTGGCTGGAGCTGAAGTTGTGGAGTCGCAGTAGCCTTCCTGGATACTTTGTTGCAGTTACAGTGGTTCCTGGAGCAGTCTGTGGTTGATCCGAGGTCAGAGGATGAAGCAGGAGTTGCAGAGGATTCCTGGTGGAAACTTGCAAGCCAAATCTGGAGAGACCCTAAGAAGCCCTGAGAGGGGGACTGGCTACCTACCCAGGTATGCACCTATCAGGAGAGATCTCTGACGTCACCTGTTGGCACTGGCCACTCAGAGATCTCCAGAGTGTCCCCACACCTTGGAAAACAAGATGGCTAATGCAAGGGACACAATGCAGGAGCTCTGGGCACCACCCCTGGAGTGGTGATTGACAGGGGAGTGGTCACTCCCCTTCCCATTGTCCAGTTTCGCGCCAGAGAAGGGACAGGGGGACCCTGAACCAGTGTAGACTGGCATATGCAAGGAGGGCACGAAGGCTACCCCTTCCAAGCCTGTAACACCTATTTCCAAAGGAAGAGGGCGAAACACCCTCCTCCCAAAGGAAATGCTCTGTTCTACCTTCCTGGGACTGGGCTTCTCAGACCCCAGGAGGGCGGAACCCTGTCTGTGAGGTGGCAGCAGGTGTAGCTGCAGTGCAAGCCTCAGAGAGCTGGTTTGGCAGTACTGGGGGTCCATGGAGGAGCCCACAGGATGCATGGGATTGGCCCCCCAATACCAGATTTGGAATGAGGGGACAATTCCATGATCCTAGACACCTTACATGGCCATATTCGGAGTTACCATTGTGAAGCTACATATAGGTATTGACCTATATGTAGTACAAGTGTGTAATGGTGGTCCTGCACTCACAAAGTCTGTGGACTTGGCCCTGGACTGCGTGGGGGCACCTTTGCTAGTGCAAGGGTGCCCTCACACTTAGTAACTTTGCACCTACCCTTCAGTAAATGAAGGTTAGACTTATAGGTGACTGATGAGTTACTTAAGTGCAGTGAAAATGGTTGTGAAATAGTGTGTGCACTATTTCATGCAGGCTGCAATGGCAGGCCTGTGCAAGAGTTTGTCAGAGCTCCCTAAGGGTGGCAAAAGAAATGCTTCAGCCCATATGGATCTCCTGGAACCCCAATGCCCTGGGTACCTAGGTACCATATACTAGGGACTTATTTGGGTGTTGACAGGGCTACTCATGTGAGTGGCACAATCAGTGCTGCAGGCCCAATAGTAGCATTTGATTTATAGGTCCTGGGCACACATGTTGCACTACACTAGGGACTTACGGGTAAAACAACTATGCCAATCATGGATAAACCAATCATCAGGTCAATTTAGACAGAGAGCACTTGCACTTTAGCACTGGTCAGCAGTAGTAAAGTGCTCAGGGTCCAAAAGCCGGCAAAAACTAAATGTAGCACATAGTCAAAAACATATATTTATTTGAGTATATTAATTTTGGTTCATACCATTTATTTTAGTTAATTAATTTGGGTTCATACCATATCCTTTCAGAATATGTAATATTAATTTCAATGTGTATTGTTAATTTTAAAGCAAATCAACATCGATTCAAGGCAAGCCATATTTAAACAGTGAGCATTTTAATTTACACATGGCTTGTGTTTATTTCGATATGTGCTTTATTCATTTCAAGGCATGCTATATTTATCTCATATAGTTTCATATCCATTTCAATAAGTGTCATATTAATTTTAATGATTGTCATATTAATTTTGATATGGGTCATATCAGCTTCATCAGATATCATATTTATTTGAAAATGGTTCATATAAATGTTAACCTGTGTCATACTGCTTTAAATGAGTGACATATTTGTGTCAGTGGATGTCATATTCATCTTAACACCTGACATTATAATTTGAATATAGGTCATATCCATTTCAACATAGGTCAAATTCATTTCAATATATGCAATATTCATGTTGCTGTGTATCATATTGATTTCAAAGCATAACATTCATTTTGACAAGTTTCATTTTAATGTCAGCATTGGTCATATTCAGTTTAAGGCATGTTGAATTAATTTCAAAAGGACTCATATTCATTTCATGTCATATTCATCTTAGCATGTGTCATATTCCTTTCAATAGATGTCTCATTCATATTAATGCATGAAATTGATTTTAACATGATTCATACCAATTGCAACACATATTACAATCATGTCAATGTGTATCATATTACTTTCAATGCAAACCATATTCATTTTTTTATAAATGTAATGTTCATTGCACATTGTATTCCTTTCAGAATAACGCATTTTCATTTCAGGACCCTATATTCATTGCAAGCTGTCATATTCATTCCAATGTGTGTCATATTCCTCTTGGCATATGCCAGTCATTTCAAGAAATGTCACATTCTTTTTGACAAATATTTTATGTGTTTCAGTGGTTGCTTTATTATTAGCAGTGAGGGCCATATTTATTTCAGTATGATTGATATTTATTTCAGTATATCTCTTATTCAATTCTGAGTGTGAGTTATTCAAAATAATCACTAAGGAGCATATTCACTTTGTCTGGTTTCATATTTGTTTTGGTTCAAGTCAGTTTCACTCTGCCAGGTATCATATTTATTTTGACACATAGTACATTCATTCTGGTGTATGTCATATTCATTTTGCAACACGCTATGCATTCCAGGAGGTGTCCTATATAGGGAGCTATCATTTTGACATGAATGGCTTCCCATAGGTTTTGCTGTAACACTTGCATTGACTCATGAACACTATAACTTAGTGTAACAGCTATACAGGTAGCAGAACTGAGAAATATAGGGCGGTGGTTGTTTCTCTATATACGCAGAGCTCAAGCACTGACTTCTGAAATTACTGAGATAGTGCATGTTCATGATAAGGTTAGATAGAAGCCATTTTGTGGAGTCACATATCTCCGTCCTAAGGCTGTGTGCATTTCCTTTCCACTCTGGCAGCCTGATATTTCCATGAGGAATCTATCTAACAAAATAATATGTATTGTATTGGAAGTGCACCTTTATAGCACTATATACCCTAACAGTGAGCCAAAGCACACTGAAGGACGGGTAACGTGCTGCACTGTGAGAAAGTGCTTGGCTGGTGTGAGTGGTGCTCTTATTCTGACTTAGGTTATAGAATAAAGTACTAGTCGGAAGACACATGAGGGATAGTGCGCATGCACTTTACAATAATTTATACATATGTCTGGGATGACTCATGTTCCATCTCTCTGCAGTTCTGTCTCCTCAACTCGCTATCATTTTTGTCTTTGTTAAAACAAATCTGCATTGGTTGCACAAGTACAGTGGCTTGTTCTTTTCTTTTGAAAGTCCTTTACCAGATCATATTGTCTGCATGTCTGTCTGGTGCTCTTGGAGTCTAGCTCTTCTTTGTCCCACATGAATACACTGGATTACAGGGATCAGTGCTCCCTGAAGCCTACCCGAATGTGACAGGAGACCACCCCTAGACATGCAGCAGACACAGACAGCTGCAGCAAATTATCTGAAGAATCCATTTCAGAGAAGTTTTAAGGCATGGGCAAAGTGGGCTATTGTTCAGTGCCCCCACCTTCCAACGGCCCCTCTAGGAAAGTTACATTTCTCTGTATTTTACAGCTATTTTCTATCTCACCCTCTTCTCCTCTTCCTTTTGTCTGCCTAACTTTAGACCTGATCAGTGTCATCATAAGGAGTTTTGACCCTCATGCACTACATATTTCAATTACTTTGGTGTAACCTTGTTTCTGAAAGTGTATCTGTAATTCACTGTTTTTGGTACTATTTGGGCTTGAATTAGCAGAAAATGGAATATTAAAATGCAATTGTCCTAAACCGGGTCCTCCAAAAATGTCTTGATTGGGGCCCCTTAAATCCTTAAAATGACATTAGTACATCTAGGATTAAGAGAGCAGCCCAACAGTCATGCAAAAATTCTTTAAATGTGGATGTTGTGTGTCCTGCTCTATGGCTCTCAATAAAACAACATATTTTTCTTACAATACTAACATTACTTACACAGACTACACAGAGGTCGTAAAATAATCATTTTTCTATTATGTGACCAACTCTTTTTGTTCAATTAGATTTATTTGTCAGTTGCCATGTAATGTAAAATCACATAGTATGTATATATATGCTTCTCTACAGCCTTGAAAAAGTCACCAGCTTGACGAAACACGTGTTGGCTGTGTCTGCAGTGAAGTACTTTGTTTACTGTAATTCAACGCTCTCGACAATAAAGACGTCATCTGTCAAGAATACTGATTTGAACGCTTGACGTACATCTTTGTTGTATCTATGAAAACCAGACATTACATATTGTAACATACCTGTGTTATACTAGAATTGATTGTGTGCGGTGTTCTAATTTTGCTAGTCATGCAAAACTATCTGAAGTGTCGACTAATAGGAGCAATCATTGGGTGTGTACTGGATCCGGCACACGTGGCAAATGATCTGAAGAGTACACTCAGGATCACAAAGAAGCAGCTTACAGAATGATGGTATCGCATTTCATCTGATGAGTCCATTCAAGGGTGTTGTACTGGATTCTGCCCCAGCAGCGTGCCTGGATTTTTTATTTTGATCACCCGTTTTTTTGACTTTTTACTGTGAGTGAGCCTCATTACTGGTGTCTCACCCCAGTTATCACACAGTAAATGGACTGCACGTGTTTACTGCAAGTACCCACCTTTTAGGGTAAGGCCGCTGTGACACAGTAAGGGCACAGGGCACTTGGCTGGGTTCATGTGAACACATGTGCACATGCATGGGCACACATGTGGGCTGTGCATGGGAGAGTACTGTTGTGAGCAGCCAGGTAACAGCACACAAACAACTTGGCACAGTGGGGACTTCTCTGCAGGCACAGGTATTCACCTGGGAAAGGCCTCATGAGGGAAGTGTACACGACTGGGGAAAAGTCAATGTGCCTTACTGTTTTAACTATAGTGACACTCCATTATATGCGTAGGGAGGGAACTGCCTTAGAGTGTAGTTTCCCTTCACCGTGGCCTAGAGAGACCATTGACGTCTTGAACTAAAGTATAACCTGTGCAGGAAAATCAAATTTGCTACTTCCAAAATAATAACTGTACAACTAGTGGGTCATTCACAGTATTCATATCCCCCTGGCTCAGCTAGGGATCAGAACCTAGGCCTGTTGTCACCCTGCTGTGTCCAGTAATTACATTCTCTCCAGCAGCAGCAACAAAGGCCACCCCCACACAAAAGGAGCAATTAGCACTACTTCTCCTTGCTCCGGAGGAGGCAGAATGACCTGTATCAATCACCCAGCTGTCACACTGCACCAGGGATGGGCCTGTCCAAGCCCACTAAATAAAAGCAAGTGCCCAGACAACTGGAATGAAACAACTTTGGGGGCCGCCTTTGAAATTCTAGTGTGCAGGACTTTGGCAGTGATGTCAGCAAGGGGTGAAGACCCCAGGAACTGATGTGACCAGTGGTTCCTTAATGACACAATTTTTTATTGCCCCTACATGCTGTGCAGGAGGGTTGGGACTAGGGTGAAGAGGTGATGTGGCAACCCGGGATTGGTTAGGGGTGCCTGTCTTCTGGAACCTTCCTCTCCCCTTTATAAACTCTTGCACAAGGAGGAGACTTCCTCTTGCCTGCAAACTTTCCATCTGCTTTGCTGCTGGATTCTGGAACTGCCACGAAGAAGTGGAAAGAGGAACCCCCTGACCCCCACTCAGGACCCAGGACTCTATCCGGTTGACCCCAGGACCAGTAGTTCTAGCCAAGGGCCAGTGAGGATGTCCCCCATACTCCCCTTGAGGACCAGTTGGGGGAAACCCTGGACTCTTCTACACCCACCAACAACGCTATAAAGGAGAACTGGTGCAGGGAGCCAAGAAGACCAGCTTTTGGAAGACTGCACTGCGTTTGAGACGAGGAGGGTTGTTGCAACTGCCCCTGGTGGATAGAGCTCACCATCCGGAGCCCAGGATCACCCAAATTGGCCCAACAAGGCCAGAGTTATAGCATTTTAAAGTTTGGCGACCTTTGACTTAATTTCCTTACTTGGAGCACGTGGGGCTCCGCTGCAATGAGATTGACCCCTCCTGGGGTGGACTAGGGCCCGTGAGATGCCACGAAGAAGCTGGAGTTCATCAGGCTGGGGGAGCAAGTGTGCATTGGGTCCCCTCCCCATTCTGCTACCTCTTCTGGGAAATTTGATGCAGTGGCTGAGACCCCATCTCTAGACCCCCAAGTGATGCGTGGAAGCAATGTCGGGCCATCCATTTGCTCCTCTAAAGAGGGTAGTACCACTGCATCCCCCATGTGTTCCACACTCCCCGCATCCCGTGTCTGGGAGGAGCAGGATAGCTGGAGCGGGCAAACCCAAATGCGGGTTGTCGACTCCCACAGAAGCACATGTTCATGTTGTCATTGCAAGGAGCTGTCCTCCACCATGGCAACAACTGGGGGGCCCAAGTGGGACTGGGCATCCCCACATCCAAAGAGAAAATGCAGTGTGAGGCTGCAGTTACAGAAAAAAACTGGAGGAAAACGTCACTGCGGCTCTCCGGGAAAGCTGCTACTATAATATTCAGTGCAGTCGGGAAACTCACCCATAATGCATTGCAGGCCTTTCATTTATTTGATTCATATTTATGCCCATAACTGAGCCTGTGGTAGTCCTAGGATGATGGGTTCACCACTAAAGTTTTAAGCATGATGTGCTCCTTGTCCCAGGATCATTGTTTGGGTCTCCACTCTAAGTTGGGGGACCCCAAAATCATCACATTTCCTACTAATGAAGACATTTCAAAGTTCTCTCCTGCTTTACAGCTAAGGATAGTTGTCTTTTTGAGTCTTGGTGTATCTTAACATTTTAGGAGGCTTGGAAAGTCTGAAAATGTATGCATTAAGCCCTCTAGGGGTCTAGAATATGGTTACTCTGTAATGCCTTTTAATCTGGTTACATTGTGATGATATTGCGTGGGGTTATGCTCTCTAGGGGTTGAATGTATAATTACGCTGTGATGTTTCCCCATATTGCTTTCATGTGGTTATGTCCTCTAGAGGTTGTTTATATGGGACCATTACAATGCTGTCAAGTGCCTGAAAGAATGCAGAAAAACAAAGGTTATTTCTGATAAATGTTTTCATGGAGTTTGCATGATGATTAGATATGTTTTATTGATCCACCATTATTGCAATTACAACAATGATTCATGTCCAAATAGTTTCCTTATTACACCGTGACGGTTTGAACACACTTGATATGTTTGTGTGACCATTCTGCAGTGGGTCACCAGTGGCTGTACAACATCAGTAATGGTATGTTCCATCTGCCAGTGTATGTTTGTGAATTACTGCATAGTATTTAGTAGTGTGTGCACAATAAATGTACTTCTCCTTTTCCAAAGAAAAAGTACTGACGGGACAATCATTTATTGAGTGTTATTATTGTGTGCCAGTGATTGGTGATACCTAGCCCACACCACCTCTCTGAGTAGGCCTTAGACTGCTCCTCTTCACTACCCTGTGAGAATAAAGTGCTACAATGGGGTTGTTTGGTTCCGACTGAGGAACTATTACTTGGACTGACCACAAAAAAATAGCCCAATTTTCAACAAAGGGTAATAGGAAAGAGCCCATTGGATACAGGCATCCATGCCAAGCTATAAATATATTCCACTCAGGGATGACTGAGCAGCAGTCCACAGGCATGCGCAGAACAAATCCAGCAATGGCAAGTACTATTTTGAGACCAGGCAAATGTGAAATAAGTAAGCCTCCAGATGTGCATTCCATAAAGGTTGCCACAGTAAACGAGCTGAAGATTGTACCTATGTTTGACTGAATAAGTCTCAGTACTTTGATAGCAATTGTCTCCAATCCTTTTATTTTCATATGTCTTGCAGGCAAGTGAATGTTAGTCAATGTAATTCTGAATGGTTGAAAAGTTAAGCAAGTTGTCTTTGCTTCGTTTGTGAAATTTTAATTGCTTTGGATGTTACTTGTGTATGATGCTTGTCTATGATATCTATAATTCCTTTCAGGATAACCTACAAAATGATGGCTCTCCCCATCATTTTGTAGGTTTTCCTGAAAGGAATTGGTCGAGGTGATTTTGAATTCCTAGTTAGTGAACAGCCAGTTCTGTATTTCAGGTGGTCTTGGATATCTCTTGTCTTTACTGTGTGGGAGTTTTATGATTTTGTAACTTTTGTAAGAAGGGCTTTCCACAGATATGATTCTTCTTGTAGAGGGAGACGTGCAGTCAAGTATGTAACCCTGAACCGGGTGTTCTTTTCTAGTAATCGCTTTAGAACTTTACTTTGATTAATACTATGGCCCTCATTATGATCTCTGCCAAGATCAGCACTGGCGGTCAACAGAAGACTGCCAGCGCGTCCACCCCCCCGTCGGCCGTATCATGTTTTCCCTGCTGGGCCGTAACATTGACAACGGCTCCAAATGGAGCCGCCGCCAATGTTGGTGTGCGGCGGGTGCAGCAGCACCCATCGTGCAGATCACTGCCCGACCTGCGTGACGGGGCACTGAACGAGGGCACCTGCACTGCCCATGCCAAGCGCATAGGCAGTGGAGCACCCCTTCCGCTAGCCTTTCTCTAGCGAGGGAACCCACCAGGAAAAGGCTGGAGGAAAATGGATCAGACTGAGAGACAGATACTTCCAGTCCTTGGGGCCCAGCACCCAGAATGATCTTCCTCGCTCTCATAGCCTCTTATAATGGACTTTCAGTGGACCGAGATCAGCGCTGGCGGTCAACAGAAGACTGCCAGCCCGACGACTCCCCCCCCCAAATTTCCTTCCTCCCAGCGTTCCCCCAAGTCTCCCGATAAAAATAATACCTCACTAGTGTGGGTAGGCCTAGCGCCCGCGACAGAAAATGCCCCAAAGCATAACATGGACACATCACATTTTTTGAAAGAAAACAGAGGTGTTTTTTGCAACGTGCCTACCTGTAGATTTTGGCCTCCAGCTCAGCCGGCACCTAGGGAAACCTACCAAACTTGTGCATTTCTGAAAACTAGAGACCTAGGGGAATCCAAGATGAGGTGACTTGTGGGGCTCTGACCAGGTTTTGTTACCCAGAATCCTTTGCAAACCCCAAAATTTGGCTAAAAAAACACATTTTCCTCACATTTTGGTGACAGAAAGTTCTGGAATCAGAGAGGAGCCACAAATTTCCTTCCACCCAGCGTTCCCCCAAGTCTTCTGATAAAAATGATACCTCACTTGTGTGGGTAGGCCTAGCGCCCGCGACAGGAAATGCCCCAAAACGCAACGTGCACACATCACATTTTTTTAAAGAAAACAGAGGTGTTTTTTGCAAAGTGCCTACCTGTAGATTTTGGCCTCTAGCTCAGCCGGCACCTAAGGAAACCTACCAAACCTGTGCATTTCTGAAAACGAGAGACCTAGGGGAATCCAAGATGGGGTGACTTGTGGGGCTCTGACCAGGTTCTGTTACCCAGAATCCTTTGCAAACCTCAACATTTGGCTAAAAAAACTCATTTTCCTCACATTTTGGTGACAGAAAGTTCTGGAATCAGGGAGGAGCCACAAATTTCCTTCCACCCAGCGTTCCCCCAAGTCTCCCGATAAAAATGATACCTCACTTGTGTGGGTAGGCCTAGCGCCCGCAACAGGAAATGTCCCAAAATGCAACGTGGACACATCACATTTTTTTAAAGAAAATAGAGGTGTGTTTTGCAAAGTGCCTACCTGTAGATTTTGGCCTCTAGCTCAGCCGGCACCTAGGGAAACCTACCAAACCTGTGCATTTTTGAAAACTAGAGACCTAGGGGAATCCATGATGGGGTGACTTGTGGGGTTCTGACCAGGTTCTGTTACCCAGAATCCTTTGCAAACCTCAAAATTTGGCTAACAAAACACATTTTCCTCACATTTTGGTGACAGAAAGTTCTGGAATCAGAGAGGAGCCACACATGTGGATCCACACAGCGTTCCCCCAAGTCTCCCGATAAAAATGATACCTCACTTGTGTGGGTAGGCCTAGCGCCCGCGACAGGAAATGCCCCAAAGCAGAACGTGGACACATCCCATTTTTTGACAGAAAACAGAGCTGTTTTTTGCAAAGTGCCTACCTGTAGATTTTGGCCTCTAGCTCAGCCGGCACCTAGGGAAACCTGCCAAACCTGTGCATTTCTCAAATCTAGAGACCTAGGGCAATCCAAGATGGGGTGCTTGTGGGGCTCTGACCAGGTTTTGTTACCAAGAATCCTTTGCAAACCTCAAAATTTGGCTAAAAAAACACATTTTCCTCACATTTTGGTGACAGAAAGTTCTGGAATCAGAGAGGAGCCACAAATTTCCTTCCATCCAGCGTTCCCCCAAGTCTCCCGATAAAAACAATACCTCACTTGTGTGGGTAGGCCTAGCGCCCGCGTCAGGAAATGCCCCAAAACGCAACGTGCACACATCACATTTTTTTAAAGAAAACAGAGCTGTTTTTTGCAAAGTGCCTACCTGTAGATTTTGGCCTCTAGCTCAGCCGGCACCTAGGAAGACCTATCAAACCTGTGCATTTCTGAAAACTAGAGACCTAGGGGAATCCAAGATGGGGTGACTTGTGGGGCTCTGACCAGGTTCTGTTACCCAGAATCCTTCGCAAACCTCAACATTTGGCTAAAAAAACACATTTTCCTCACATTTTGGTGACAGAAAGTTCTGGAATCAGAGAGGAGCCACAAATTTCCTTCCACCCAGCGTTCCCCCAAGTCTCCCGATAAAAAATTTACCTCACTTGTGTGGGTAGGCCTAGCGCCCGTGACAGGAAATGCCCCAAAACGCAACGTGCACACATCACATTTTTTTAAAGAAAACAGAGGTGTTTTTTAGAAAGTGCCTACCTGTAGATTGTGGCCTCTAGCTCAGCCTGCACCTAAGGAAACCTACCAAACATGTGCATTTCTGAAAACTAGAGACCTAGGGGAATCCAAGATGGGGTGACTTGTGGGGCTCTGACCAGGTTCTGTTACCCAGAATCCATTGCAAACCTCAAAATTTGGCTAAAAAAACACGTTTTCCTCACATTTTGGTGACAGAAAGGTCTGGAATCAGAGAGGAGCCACAAATTTCCTTCCACCCAGCGTTCCCCCAAGTCTCCCGATAAAAATGGTACCTCACTTGTGTGGGTAGGCCTAGCGCCCGCGACAGGAAATGCCCCAAAACGCAACGTGCACACATCACATTTTTTTAAAGAAAACAGAGGTGTTTTTTGCAAAGTGCCTACCTGTAGATTTTGGCCTCTAGCTCAGCCGGCACCTAGGGAAACCTACCAAACCTGTGCATTTCTGAAAACTAGAGACCTAGGGGAAACCAAGATGGGGTGACTTGTGGGGCTCTGACCAGGTTCTGTTACCCAGAATCCTTTGCAAACCTCAGAATTTGGCTAAAAACACATTTTCCTCACATTTTGGTGACAGAAAGTTCTGGAATCAGAGAGGAGCCACAAATTTCCTTCCACCCAGCGTTCCCCCAAGTCTCCAGATAAAAATGATACCTCACTTGTGTGGGTAGGCCTAGCACTCCGACAGGAAATGCCCCAAAACGCAACGTGCACACATAACATTTTTTTAAAGAAAACAGAGGTATTTTTAGCAAAGTGCCTACCTGTAGATTTTGGCCTCTAGCTCAGCAGGCACCTAGGGAAACCTACAAAACCTGTGCATTTCTGAAAACTAGAGACCTAGGGGAATCCAAGATGGGGTGACTTGTGGGGCTCTGACCAGGTTCTGTTACCCAGAATCCTTTGCAAACCTCAAAACACCTTTTCCTCACATTTTGGTGACAGAAAGTTCTGGAATCTGAAAGGAGCCACAAATTTCCTTCCACCCAGTGTTACCCCAAGTCTCCTGATAAAAATGATATCTCACTTGTTTGGGTAGGCCTAGCGCCCGCGACAGGAAATGCCCCAAAACGCAATGTGCACACATCACATTTTTTTAAAGAAACCAGAGGTGTTTTTTGCAAAGTCCCTACCTGTAGATTTTAGCTTCTAGCTCAGCCGGCACCTAGGGAAACCTACCAAACCTGTGCATTTCCGAAAACTATAGACCTAGGGGAATCCAAGATGGGGTGACTTGTGGGGCTCTCACCAGGTTCTGTTACACAGAATCCTTTGCAAACCTCAACATTTGGCTAAAAAAACTCATTTTCCTCACATTTTGGTGACAGAAAGTTCTGGAATCAGAGAGGAGCCACAAATTTCCTTCCACCCAGCGTTCCCACAAGTCTCCCGATAAAAATGATACCTCACTTGTGTGGGTAGGCCTAGCGCCCGCAACAGGAAATGTCCCAAAACGCAACGTGGACACATCACATTTTTTTAAAGAAAATAGAGGTGTTTTGCAAAGTGCCTACCTGTAGATTTTGGCCTCTAGCTCAGCCGGCACCTAGGGAAACCTACCAAACCTGTGCATTTTTGAAAACTAGAGACCTAGGGGAATCCATGATGGGGTGACTTGTGGGGTTCTGACCAGGTTCTGTTACCCAGAATCCTTTGCAAACCTCAAAATTGGGCTAACAAAACACATTTTCCTCACATTTTGGTGACAGAAAGTTCTGGAATCAGAGAGGAGCCACAAATGTGGATCCACACAGCGTTCCCCAAGTCTCCCGATAAAAATGATACCTCACTTGTGTGGGTAGGCCTAGCGCCCGCGACAGGAAATGCCCCAAAGCAGAACGTGGACACATCCCATTTTTTGACAGAAAACAGAGCTGTTTTTTGCAAAGTGCCTACCTGTAAATTTTGGCCTCTAGCTCAGCCGGCACCTGGGGAAACCTGCCAAACCTGTGCATTTCTCAAATCTAGAGACCTAGGGGAATCCAAGATGGGGTGCTTGTGGGGCTCTGACGAGGTTTTGTTACCCAGAATCCTTTGCAAACCTCAAACTTTGGCTAAAAAAACACATTTTCCTCACATTTTGGTGACAGAAAGTTCTGGAATCAGAGAGGAGCCACAAATTTCCTTCCATCCAGCGTTCCCCCAAGTCTCCCGATAAAAACAATACCTCACTTGTGTGGGTAGGCCTAGCGCCCGCGACAGGAAATGCCCCAAAACGCAACGTGCACACACCACATTTTTTGAAAGAAAACAGAGCTGTTTTTTGCAAAGTGCCTACCTGTAGATTTTGGCCTCTACCTCAGCCGGCACCTAGGAAGACCTATCAAACCTGTGCATTTCTGAAAACTAGAGACCTAGGAGAATCCAAGATGGGGTGACTTGTGGGGCTCTGACCAGGTTCTGTTACCCAGAATCCTTCGCAAACCTCAACATTTGGCTAAAAAAACACATTTTCCTCACATTTTGGTGACAGAAAGTTCTGGAATCAGAGAGGAGCCACAAATTTCCTTCCACCCAGCGTTCCCCCAAGTCTCCCGATAAAAAATTTACCTCACTTGTGTGGGTAGGCCTAGCGCCCGTGACAGGAAATGCCCCAAAACGCAACGTGCACACATCACATTTTTTTAAAGAAAACAGAGGTGTTTTTTGCAAAGTGCCTACCTGTAGATTGTGGCCTCTAGCTCAGCCGGCACCTAAGGAAACCTACCAAACATGTGCATTTCTGAAAACTAGAGACCTAGGGGAATCCAAGATGGGGTGACTTGTGGGGTTCTGACCAGGTTCTGTTACCCAGATTCCATTGCAAACCTCAAAATTTGGCTAAAAAAACACGTTTTCCTCACATTTTGGTGACAGAAAGTTCTGGAATCAGAGAGGAGCCACAAATTTCCTTCCACCCAGCGTTCCCCCAAGTCTCCCGATAAAAATTATACCTCACTTGTGTGGGTAGGCCTAGCGCCCGCGACAGGAAATGCCCCAAAACGCAACGTGCACACATCACATTTTTTTTAAAGAAAACAGAGGTGTTTTTTGCAAAGTGCCTACCTGTAGATTTTGGCCTCTAGCTCAGCCGGCACCTAGGGAAACCTACCAAACCTGTGCATTTCTGAAAACTAGAGACCTAGGGGAAACCAAGATGGGGTGACTTGTGGGGCTCTGACCAGGTTCTGTTACCCAGAATCCTTTGCAAACCTCAGAATTTGGCTAAAAACACATTTTCCTCACATTTTGGTGACAGAAAGTTCTGGAATCAGAGAGGAGCCACAAATTTCCTTCCACCCAGCGTTCCCCCAAATCTCCAGATAAAAATGATACCTCACTTGTGTGGGTAGGCCTAGCGCCCCGACAGGAAATGCCCCAAAACGCAACGTGCACACATAACATTTTTTTAAAGAAAACATAGGTATTTTTAGCAAAGTGCCTACCTGTAGATTTTGGCCTCTAGCTCAGCAGGCACTTAGGGAAACCTACCAAACCTGTGCATTTCTGACAACTAGAGACCTAGGGGAATCCAAGATGGGGTGACTTGTGGGGCTCTGACCAGGTTCTGTTACCCAGAATCCTTTGCAAACCTCAAAACACCTTTTCCTCACATTTTGGTGACAGAAAGTTCTGGAATCTGAAAGGAGCCACAAATTTCCTTCCACCCAGTGTTACCCCATGTCTCCTGATAAAAATGATACCTCACTTGTGTGGGTAGGTCTAGCGCCCGCGGCATGAAATGCCCCAAAGCACAACGTGGACACATCCCATTTTTTGACAGAAAACAGAGCTGTTTTTTGCAAAGTGCCTACCTGTAGATTTTGGCCTCCAGCTCAGCCTGCACCTAGGGAAACCTACCAAAGCTGTGCATTTCTGAAAACTAGAGACCTAGAGGAGCCCAAGATGGGGTGACTGGTGGGGCTCTGACCAGGTTCTGTTACCCAGAATCCTTTGCAAACCTCAAAATTTGGCTAAAAAAACACATTTTCCTCACATTTTGGTGACAGAAAGTTCTGGAATCAGAGAGGAGCCACAAATTTCCTTTCACCCAGCGTTCCCCCAAGTCTCCTGATAAAAATGATACCTCACTTGTTTCGGTAGGCCTAGCGCCCGCGACAGGAAATGCCCCAAAACGCAATGTGCACACATCACATTTTTTTAAAGAAACCAGAGGTGTTTTTTGCAAAGTCCCTACCTGTAGATTTTAGCTTCTAGCTCAGCCGGCACCTAGGGAAACCTGCCAAACCTGTGCATTTCCGAAAACTATAGACCTAGGGGAATCCAAGATGGGGTGACTTGTGGGGCTCTGACCAGGTTCTGTTACCCAGAATCCTTTGCAAACCTCAAAATTTGGCTAAAAAAACAAATTTTCCTCACATTTTGGTGACAGAAAGTTCTGGAATCAGAGAGGAGCCACAAATTTCCTTCCACCCAACGTTCCCCCAACTCTCCCGATAAAAATGATACCTCACTTGTGTGATTATGCCTACCGCCCGCGACAGGAAATGCCCCAAAGCACAACGTGGACACATCCCATTTTTGACAGAAAACAGAGCTGTTTTTTGCAGAGTGCCTACGTGTAGATTTTTGCCTCCAGCTCAGCCGGCACCTAGGGAAACCTACCAAACCTGTGCATTTCTGAAAACTAGAGACCTAGGGGAATCCAAGACGGGTTGACTTGTGGGGCTCTGACCTGGTTTTGATACCCAGAATCCTTTGCAAACCTCAAAATTTGGAGAAAAAAAAACACATTTTCCTCACATTTTGGTGACAGAAAGTTCTGGAATCAGAGAGGAGCCACACATTTCCTTCCACCCAGTGTTCCCCCAAGTCTCCCGATAAAAATTATTCCTCACTTGTGTGGGTAGGCCTAGCGCCCGTGACAGGAAATGCCCCAAAACGCAACGTGCACACATCACATTTCTTTAAAGAAAACAGAGTTGTTTTTTGCAAAGTGCCTACCTGTAGATTTTGGCCTCTAGCTCAGCCGGCACCTAGGGAAACCTACCAAACCTGTGCATTTCTGAAAACTAGAGACCTAGGGGAATCCAAGATGGGGTGACTTGTGGGGCTCTGACCAGGTTCTGTTACACAGAATCCTTTGAAACCTCAAAATTTGGCTAAAAAACACATTTTCCTCACATTTTGGTGACAGAAAGTTCTGGAATCAGAGAGGAGCCACAAATTTCCTTCCACCCAGCGTTCCCCCAAGTCTCCAGATAAAAATGATACCTCACTTGTGTGGGTAGGCCTAGCGCCCCGACAGGAAATGCCCCAAAACGCAATGTGCACACATCACATTTTTTTAAAGAAAACAGAGGTATTTTTAGCAAAGTGCCTACCTGTAGATTTTGGCCTCTACCTCAGCAGGCACCTAGGGAAACCTACCAAACCTGTGCATTTCTGAAAACTAGAGACCTAGGGGAATCCATGATGGGGTGACTTGTGGAGCTCTGACCAGGTTCTGTTACCCAGAATCCGTTGCAAACCTCAAAACACATTTTCCTCACATTTTGGTGACAGAAAGTTCTGGAATCTGAGAGGAGCCACAAATTTCCTTCCACCCAGTGTTACCCCAAGTCTCCTGATAAAAACGAAACCTCACTTGTGTGGGTAGGCCTAGCGCCCGCGACAGGAAATGCCCCAAAGCACAACGTGGACACATCCCATTTTTTGACAGAAAACAGAGCTGTTTTTTGCAAAGTGCCTACCTGTAGATTTTGGCCTCTAGCTCAGCCGGCACCTAGGGAAATCTACCAAACCTGTGCATTTCTGAAAACTAGAGACCTAGGGAAATCCAAGATGGGGTGACTTGTGGGGCTCTGACCAGGTTCTGTTACACAGAATCCTTTGCAAACCTCAAAATTTGGCTAAAAAAACACATTTTCCTCACATTTTGGTGACAGAAAGTTCTGGAATCAGAGAGGAGCCACAAATTTCCTTCCACCCAGCGTTCCCCCAAGTCTCCTGATAAAAATGATACCTCACTTGTTTGGGTAGGCCAAGTGCCCGCGACAGGAAATGCCCCAAAACGCAACGTGCACACATCACATTTTTTGAAAGAAGACAGAGGTGTTTTTTGCAAAGTCCCTACCTGTAGATTTTGGCCTCTAAGTCAGCCAGCACCTAGGGAAACCTACCAAACCTGTGCATTTCTGAAAACTATAGACCTAAGGGAATCCAAGATGGGGTGACTTGTGGGGCTCTGACCAGGTTCTGTTACCCAGAATCCTTTGCAAACCTCAATATTTGGCTAAAAAAACAAATTTTCCTCACATTTTGGTGACAGAAAGTTCTGGAATCAGAGAGGAGCCACAAATTTCCTTCCACCCAGCGTTCCCCCAAGTCTCCCGATAAAAATGATACCTCACTTGTGTGGGTAGGCCTAGCGCCCGCGACAGGAAATGCCCCAAAGCACAATGTGGACATATCCCATTTTTTGACAGAAAACAGAGCTGTTTTTTGCAAAGTGCCTACCTGTAGATTTTGGCCTCCAGCTCAGCCAGCACCTATGGAAACCTACCAAAGCTGTGCATTTCTGAAAACTAGAGACCTAGAGGAGCCCAAGATGGGGTGACTGGTGGGGCTCTGACCAGGTTCTGTTACCCAGAATCCTTTGCAAACCTCAAAATTTGGCTAAAAAAACACATTTTCCTCACATTTTGGTGACAGAAAGTTCTGGAATCAGAGAGGAGCCACAAATTTCCTTTCACCCAGCGTTCCCCCAAGTCTCCTGATAAAAATGATACCTCACTTGTTTCGGTAGGCCTAGCGCCCGCGACAGGAAATGCCCCAAAACGAAATGTGCACACATCACATTTTTTTAAAGAAACCAGAGGTGTTTTTTGCAAAGTCCCTACCTGTAGATTTTAGCTTCTAGCTCAGCCGGCACCTAGGGAAACCTGCCAAACCTGTGCATTTCCGAAAACTATAGACCTAGGGGAATCCAAGATGGGGTGACTTGTGGGGCTCTGACCAGGTTCTGTTACCCAGAATCCTTTGCAAACCTCAAAATTTGGCTAAAAAAACAAATTTTCCTCACATTTTGGTGACAGAAAGTTCTGGAATCAGAGAGGAGCCACAAATTTCCTTCCACCCAACGTTCCCCCAACTCTCCCGATAAAAATGATACCTCACTTGTGTGGGTATGCCTACCGCCCGCGACAGGAAATGCCCCAAAGCACAACGTGGACACATCCCATTTTTGACAGAAAACAGAGCTGTTTTTTGCAGAGTGCCTACGTGTAGATTTTTGCCTCCAGCTCAGCCGGCACCTAGGGAAACCTACCAAACCTGTGCATTTCCGAAAACTAGAGACCTAGGGGAATCCAAGACGGGTTGACTTGTGGGGCTCTGACCTGGTTTTGATACCCAGAATCCTTTGCAAACCTCAAAATTTGGAGAAAAAAAAACACATTTTCCTCACATTTTGGTGACAGAAAGTTCTGGAATCAGAGAGGAGCCACAAATTTCCTTCCACCCAGTGTTCCCCCAAGTCTCCCGATAAAAATTATTCCTCACTTGTGTGGGTAGGCCTAGCGCCCGTGACAGGAAATGCCCCAAAACGCAACGTGCACACATCACATTTCTTTAAAGAAAACAGAGTTGTTTTTTGCAAAGTGCCTATCTGTAGATTTTGGCCTTTAGCTCAGCCGGCACCTAGGGAAACCGACCAAACCTGTGCATTTCTGAAAACTAGAGACCTAGGGGAATCCAAGATGGGGTGACTTGTGGGGCTCTGACCAGGTTCTGTTACACAGAATCCTTTGAAACCTCAAAATTTGGCTAAAAAACACATTTTCCTCACATTTTGGTGACAGAAAGTTCTGGAATCAGAGAGGAGCCACAAATTTCCTTCCACCCAGCGTTCCCCCAAGTCTCCAGATAAAAATGATACCTCACTTGTGTGGGTAGGCCTAGCGCCCCGACAGGAAATGCCCCAAAACGCAATGTGCACACATCACATTTTTTTAAAGAATACAGAGGTATTTTTAGCAAAGTGCCTACCTGTAGATTTTGGCCTCTACCTCAGCAGGCACCTAGGGAAACCTACCAAACCTGTGCATTTCTGAAAACTAGAGACCTAGGGGAATCCATGATGGGGTGACTTGTGGAGCTCTGACCAGGTTCTGTTACCCAGAATCCGTTGCAAACCTCAAAACACATTTTCCTCACATTTTGGTGACAGAAAGTTCTGGAATCTGAGAGGAGCCACAAATTTCCTTCCACCCAGTGTTACCCCAAGTCTCCTGATAAAAACGAAACCTCACTTGTGTGGGTAGGCCTAGCGCCCGCGACAGGAAATGCCCCAAAGCACAACGTGGACACATCCCATTTTTTGACAGAAAACAGAGCTGTTTTTTGCAAAGTGCCTACCTGTAGATTTTGGCCTCTAGCTCAGCCGGCACCTAGGGAAATCTACCAAACCTGTGCATTTCTGAAAACTAGAGACCTAGGGAAATCCAAGATGGGGTGACTTGTGGGGCTCTGACCAGGTTCTGTTACACAGAATCCTTTGCAAACCTCAAAATTTGGCTAAAAAAACACATTTTCCTCACATTTTGGTGACAGAAAGTTCTGGAATCAGAGAGGAGCCACAAATTTCCTTCCACCCAGCGTTCCCCCAAGTCTCCTGATAAAAATGATACCTCACTTGTTTGGGTAGGCCAAGTGCCCGCGACAGGAAATGCCCCAAAACGCAACGTGCACACATCACATTTTTTGAAAGAAGACAGAGGTGTTTTTTGCAAAGTCCCTACCTGTAGATTTTGGCCTCTAAGTCAGCCAGCACCTAGGGAAACCTACCAAACCTGTGCATTTCTGAAAACTATAGACCTAAGGGAATCCAAGATGGGGTGACTTGTGGGGCTCTGACCAGGTTCTGTTACCCAGAATCCTTTGCAAACCTCAATATTTGGCTAAAAAAACAAATTTTCCTCACATTTTGGTGACAGAAAGTTCTGGAATCAGAGAGGAGCCACAAATTTCCTTCCACCCAGCGTTCCCCCAAGTCTCCCGATAAAAATGATACCTCACTTGTGTGGGTAGGCCTAGCGCCCGCGACAGGAAATGCCCCAAAGCACAATGTGGACATATCCCATTTTTTGACAGAAAACAGAGCTGTTTTTTGCAAAGTGCCTACCTGTAGATTTTGGCCTCTAGCTCAGCCGGCACCTATGGAAACCTACCAAACCTGTGCATTTCTGAAAACTAGAGACCTAGGGGAATCCAAGATGGGATGACTTGTGGGGCTCTGACCAGGTTTTGTTACCCAGAGTCCTTTGCAAACCTCAAAATTTGGAGGAAAAAAAACAAATTTTCCTCACATTTTGGTGACAGAAAGTTCTGGAATCAGAGAGGAGCCACAAATTATCTTCCACCCAGCGTTCCCCTCCGTCTCCCGATAAAAATGATACCTCACTTGTGTGGGTAGGCCTAGCGCCCGCGAAAGGAAGTGCCCCAAAACGCAAGGTGCACACATCACATTTTTTGAAAGAAAACAGAGGTGTTTTTTGCAAAGTGCCTACCTGTAGATTTTGGCCTCTAGCTCAGCCAGCACCTAGGGAAACCTACCAAATCTGTGCATTTCTGAAAACTAGAGACCTAGGGGAATCCAAGATGGGGTGACTTGTGGGGCTCTGACCAGGTTCTGTTACACAGAATCCTTTGAAACCTCAAAATTTGGCTAAAAAACACATTTTCCTCACATTTTGGTGACAGAAAGTTCTGGAATCAGAGAGGAGCCACAAATGTCCTTCCACCCAGCGTTCCCCCAAGTCTCCTGATAAAAATGATACCTCACTTGTGTGGGTAGGCCTAGCGCCCGTGACAGGAAATGCCCCAAAACGCAACATGCATACATCACATTTTTTGAAAGAAAACAGAGCTGTTTTTGGCAAAGTGCCTACCTGTAGATTTTGGCCTCTAGCTCAGCCGGCACCTAGGGAAACCTACCAATCCTGTGCATTTCTGAAAACTAGAGACCTAGTGGAATCCAAGATGGGGTGACTTGTGGGGCTCTGACCAGGTTCTGCTACCCAGAATCCTTTGCAAACCTCAAAAGTTGGCTAAAAAACAAATTTTCCTCACATTTTGGTGACAGAAAGTTCTGGAATCAGAGAGGAGCCACAAATTTCCTTCCACCCAGCGTTCCCCCAAGTCTCCTGATAAAAATGATACCTCACTTGTGTGGGTAGGCCTAGCGCCCGTGACAGGAAATGCCCCAAAACGCAACATGCATACGTCACATTTTTTGAAAGAAAACAGAGCTGTTTTTGGCAAAGTGCCTACCTGTAGATTTTGGCCTCTAGCTCAGCTGGCACCTAGGGAAACCTACCAATCCTGTGCATTTCTGAAAACTAGAGACCTAGGGGAATCCAAGATGGGGTGACTTGTGGGGCTCTGAATAGGTTCTGCTACCCAGAATCATTTGCAAACCTCAAAAGTTGGCTAAAAAACAAATTTTCCTCACATTTTGGTGACAGAAAGTTCTGGAATCAGAGAGGAGCCATAAATTTCCTTCCACCCAGCGTTCCCCCGCGTCTCCCGATAAAAATTATACCTCACTTGTGTGGGTAGGCGTAGCGCCCCCGACAGGAAATGCCCCAAAACGCAACGTTCACACATCACATTTTTTGAAAGAAAACAGAGGTATTTTTTGCAAAGTGCCTACCTGTAGATTTTGGCCTCTAGCTCAGCTGGCACCTAGGGAAACCTACCAAACCTGTGCATTTCTGAAAACTAAAGACCTAGGGGAATCCAAGATGGGGTGACTTGTGGGGCTCTGACCAGGTTCTGTTACCCAGAATCCTTTGCAAACCTCAAAACACATTTTCCTCACATTTTGGTGACAGAAAGTTCTGGAATCTGAGAGGAGCCACAACTTTCCTTCCACCCAGCGTTCCCCCAAGTCTCCCGATAAAAATGATACCTCACTTGTGTGGGTAGGCCTAGCGCCCGCGACAGGAAGTGCCCCAAAACGCAACATGCACACATCACATTTTTTTTAAAGAAAACAGAGGTGTTTTTTGCAAAGTGCCTACCTGTAGATTTTGGCCTCTAGCTCAGCTGGCACCTAGGGAAACCTACCAAACCTGTGCATTTCTGAAAACTAGAGACCTAGGGTAATCCAAGATGGGGAGACTTGTGGGGCTCTGACCAGGTTCTGTTACCCAGAATCCTTTGCAAACCTCAAAATTTGGCTAAAGAAACACATTTTCCACACATTTTGGTGACAGAAAGTTATGGAATCAGAGAGGAGCCACAAATTTCCTTCCACCCAGCGTTCCCCCAAGTCTCCCGATAAAAATGATACCTCACTGGTGTGGGTAGGCCTAGCGCCCGCGACAGGAAATACCCCAAAACGCAACGTGCACACATCACATTTTTTTAAAGAAAACAGAGGTGTTTTTTGCTAAGTGCCTACCTGTAGATTTTGGCCTCTAGCTCAGCCGGCACCTAGGGAAACCTACCAAACCTGTGCATTTCTGAAAACTAGAGACCTAGGGGAATCCAAGATGGGGTAACTTGTGGGGCTCTGACCAGGTTCTGTTACCCAGAATCCTTTGCAAACCTCAACATTTGGTTAACAAAACACATTTTCCTCACATTTTGGTGACAGAAAGTTCTGGAATCAGAGAGGAGCCACAAATTTCTTTCCACCCAGCGTTCCCCAGAGTCTCCCGATAAAAATGATACCTCACTTGTGTGGGTAGGCCTAGCGCCCGCAACAGGAAATGTCCCAAAATGCAACATGGACACATCACATTTTTTTAAAGAAAATAGAGGTGTGTTTTGCAAAGTGCCTACCTGTAGATTTTGGCCTCTAGCTCAGCAGGCACCTAGGGAAACCTACCAAGCCTGTGCATTTTTGAAAACTAGAGACCTAGGGGAATCCATGATGGGGTGACTTGTCGGGTTCTGACCAGGTTCTGTTACCCAGAATCCTTTGCAAACCTCAAAATTTGGCTAACAAAACACATTTTCCTCACATTTTGGTGACAGAAAGTTCTGGAATCAGAGAGGAGCCACAAATGTGGATCCACACAGCGTTCCCCCAAGTCTCCCGATAAAAATGATACCTCACTTGTGTGGGTAGGCCTAGCGCCCGCGACAGGAAATGCCCCAAAGCAGAACGTGGACACATCCCATTTTTTGACAGAAAACAGAGCTGTTTTTTGCAAAGTGCCTACCTGTAGATTTTGGCCTCTAGCTCAGCCGGCACCTAGGGAAACCTGCCAAACCTGTGCATTTCTCAAATCTAGAGACCTAGGGGAATCCAAGATGGGGTGCTTGTGGGGCTCTGACCAGGTTTTGTTACCCAGAATCCTTTGCAAACCTCAAACTTTGGCTAAAAAAACACATTTTCCTCACATTTTGGTGACAGAAAGTTCTGGAATCAGAGAGGAGCCACAAATTTCCTTCCATCCAGCGTTCCCCCAAGTCTCCCGATAAAAACAATACCTCACTTGTGTGGGTAGGCCTAGCGCCCGCGACAGGAAATGCCCCAAAACGCAACGTGCACACATCACATTTTTTGAAAGAAAACAGAGCTGTTTTTTGCAAAGTGCCTACCTGTAGATTTTGGCATCTAGCTCAGCCGGCACCTAGGAAGATCCTATCAAACCTGTGCATTTCTGAAAACTAGAGACCTAGGGGAATCCAAGATGGGGTGACTTGTGGGGCTCTGACCAGGTTCTGTTACCCAGAATCCTTCGCAAACCTCAACATTTGGCTAAAAAAACACATTTTCCTCACATTTTGGTGACAGAAAGTTCTGGAATCAGAGAGGAGCCACAAATTTCCTTCCACCCAGCGTTCCCCCAAGTCTCCCGATAAAAAATTTACCTCACTTGTGTGGGTAGGCCTAGCGCCCGTGACAGGAAATGCCCCAAAACGCAACGTGCACACATCACATTTTTTTAAAGAAAACAGAGGTGTTTTTTGCAAAGTGCCTACCTGTAGATTGTGGCCTCTAGCTCAGCCGGCACCTAAGGAAACCTACCAAACATGTGCATTTCTGAAAACTAGAGACCTAGGGGAATCCAAGATGGGGTGACTTGTGGGGTTCTGACGAGGTTCTGTTACCCAGAATCCATTGCAAACCTCAAAATTTGGCTAAAAAGACACGTTTTCCTCACATTTTGGTGACAGAAAGTTCTGGAATCAGAGAGGAGCCACAAATTTCCTTCCACCCAGCGTTCCCCCAAGTCTCCCGATAAAAATTATACCTCACTTGTGTGGGTAGGCCTAGCGCCCGCGACAGGAAATGCCCCAAAACGCAACATGCACACATCACATTTTTTTAAAGAAAACAGAGGTGTTTTTTGCAAAGTGCCTACCTGTAGATTTTGGCCTCTAGCTCAGCCGGCACCTAGGGAAACCTACCAAACCTGTGCATTTCTGAAAACTAGAGACCTAGGGGAAACCAAGATGGGGTGACTTGTGGGGCTCTGACCAGGTTCTGTTACCCAGAATCCTTTGCAAACCTCAGAATTTGGCTAAAAACACATTTTCCTCACATTTTGGTGACAGAAAGTTCTGGAATCAGAGAGGAGCCACAAATTTCCTTCCACCCAGCGTTCCCCCAAGTCTCCAGATAAAAATGATACCTCACTTGTGTGGGTAGGCCTAGCGCCCCAACAGGAAATGCCCCAAAACGCAACGTGCACACATAACATTTTTTTAATGAAAACAGAGGTATTTTTAGCAAAGTGCCTACCTGTAGATTTTGGCCTCTAGCTCAGCAGGCACCTAGGGAAACCTACCAAACCTGTGCATTTCTGAAAACTAGAGACCTAGGGGAATCCAAGATGGGGTGACTTGTGGGGCTCTGACCAGGTTCTGTTACCCAGAATCCTTTGCAAACCTCAAAACACCTTTTCCTCACATTTTGGTGACAGAAAGTTCTGGAATCTGAAAGGAGCCACAAATTTCCTTCCACCCAGTGTTACCCCATGTCTCCTGATAAAAATGATACCTCACTTGTGTGGGTAGGTCTAGCGCCCGCGGCATGAAATGCCCCAAAGCACAACGTGGACACATCCCATTTTTTGACAGAAAACAGAGCTGTTTTTTGCAAAGTGCCTACCTGTAGATTTTGGCCTCCAGCTCAGCCGGCACCTAGGGAAACCTACCAAACCTGTGCATTTCTGAAAACTAGAGACCTAGGGGAGCCCAAGATGGGGTGACTGGTGGGGCTCTGACCAGGTTCTGTTACCCAGAATCCTTTGCAAACCTCAAAATTTGGCTAAAAAAACACATTTTCCTCACATTTTGGTGACAGAAAGTTCTGGAATCAGAGAGGAGCCACAAATTTCCTTTCACCCAGCGTTCCCCCAAGTCTCCTGATAAAAATGATACCTCACTTGTTTGGGTAGGCCTAGCGCCCGCGACAGGAAATGCCCCAAAACGCAATGTGCACACATCACATTTTTTTAAAGAAACCAGAGGTGTTTTTTGCAAAGTCCCTACCTGTAGATTTTAGCTTCTAGCTCAGCCGGCACCTAGGGAAACCTACCAAACCTGTGCATTTCCGAAAACTATAGACCTAGGGGAATCCAAGATGGGGTGACTTGTGGGGCTCTGACCAGGTTCTGTTACCCAGAATCCTTTGCAAACCTCAAAATTTGGCTAAAAAAACAAATTTTCCTCACATTTTGGTGACAGAAAGTTCTGGAATCAGAGAGGAGCCACAAATTTCCTTCCACCCAGCGTTCCCCCAAGTCTCCCGATAAAAATTATACCTCACTTGTGTGGGTAGGCCTAGCGCCCGCGACAGGAAATGCCCCAAAACGCAACGTGCACACATCACATTTTTTTAAAGAAAACAGAGGTGTTTTTTGCAAAGTGCCTACCTGTAGATTTTGGCCTCTAGCTCAGCCGGCACCTAGGGAAACCTACCAAACCTGTGCATTTCTGAAAACTAGAGACCTAGGGGAAACCAAGATGGGGTGACTTGTGGGGCTCTGACCAGGTTCTGTTACCCAGAATCCTTTGCAAACTTCAGAATTTGGCTAAAAACACATTTTCCTCACATTTTGGTGACAGAAAGTTCTGGAATCAGAGAGGAGCCACAAATTTCCTTCCACCCAGCGTTCCCCCAAGTCTCCAGATAAAAATGATACCTCACTTGTGTGGGTAGGCCTAGCGCCCCGACAGGAAATGCCCCAAAACGCAACGTGCACACATAACATTTTTTTAAAGAAAACAGAGGTATTTTTAGCAAAGTGCCTACCTGTAGATTTTGGCCTCTAGCTCAGCAGGCACCTAGGGAAACCTACCAAACCTGTGCATTTCTGAAAACTAGAGACCTAGGGGAATCCAAGATGGGGTGACTTGTGGGGCTCTGACCAGGTTCTGTTACCCAGAATCCTTTGCAAACCTCAAAACACCTTTTCCTCACATTTTGGTGACAGAAAGTTCTGGAATCTGAAAGGAGCCACAAATTTCCTTCCACCCAGTGTTACCCCATGTCTCCTGATAAAAATGATACCTCACTTGTGTGGGTAGGTCTAGCGCCCGCGGCATGAAATGCCCCAAAGCACAACGTGGACACATCCCATTTTTTGACAGAAAACAGAGCTGTTTTTTGCAAAGTGCCTACCTGTAGATTTTGGCCTCCAGCTCAGCCGGCACCTAGGGAAACCTACCAAACCTGTGCATTTCTGAAAACTAGAGACCTAGGGGAGCCCAAGATGGGGTGACTGGTGGGGCTCTGACCAGGTTCTGTTACCCAGAATCCTTTGCAAACCTCAAAATTTGGCTAAAAAAACACATTTTCCTCACATTTTGGTGACAGAAAGTTCTGGAATCAGAGAGGAGCCACAAATTTCCTTTCACCCAGCGTTCCCCCAAGTCTCCTGATAAAAATGATACCTCACTTGTTTGGGTAGGCCTAGCGCCCGCGACAGGAAATGCCCCAAAACGCAATGTGCACACATCACATTTTTTTAAAGAAACCAGAGGTGTTTTTTGCAAAGTCCCTACCTGTAGATTTTAGCTTCTAGCTCAGCCGGCACCTAGGGAAACCTACCAAACCTGTGCATTTCCGAAAACTATAGACCTAGGGGAATCCAAGATGGGGTGACTTGTGGGGCTCTGACCAGGTTCTGTTACCCAGAATCCTTTGCAAACCTCAAAATTTGGCTAAAAAAACAAATTTTCCTCACATTTTGGTGACAGAAAGTTCTGGAATCAGAGAGGAGCCACAAATTTCCTTCCACCCAACGTTCCCCCAAGTCTCCCGATAAAAATGATACCTCACTTGTGTGGGTATGCCTAGCGCCCGCGACAGGAAATGCCCCAAAGCACAACGTGGACACATCCCATTTTTGACAGAAAACAGAGCTGTTTTTTGCAGAGTGCCTACGTGTAGATTTTTGCCTCCAGCTCAGCCGGCACCTAGGGAAACCTACCAAACCTATGCATTTCTGAAAACTAGAGACCTAGGGGAATCCAAGACGGGATGACTTGTGGGGCTCTGACCTGGTTTTGATACCCAGAATCCTTTGCAAACCTCAAAATTTTGAGAAAAAAAAACACATTTTCCTCACATTTTGGTGACAGAAAGTTCTGGAATCAGAGAGGAGCCACACATTTCCTTCCACCCAGTGTTCCCCCAAGTCTCCCGATAAAAATTATACCTCACTTGTGTGGGTAGGCCTAGCGCCCGCGACAGGAAATGCCCCAAAACGCAACGTGCACACATCACATTTCTTTAAAGAAAACAGAGTTGTTTTTTGCAAAGTGCCTACCTGTAGATTTTGGCCTCTAGCTCAGCCGGCACCTAGGGAAACCTACCAAACCTGTGCATTTCTGAAAACTAGAGACCTAGGGGAATCCAAGATGGGGTGACTTGTGGGGCTCTGACCAGGTTCTGTTACACAGAATCCTTTGAAACCTCAAAATGTGGCTAAAAAACAAATTTTCCTCACATTTTGGTGACAGAAAGTTCTGGAATCAGAGAGGAGAAACAAATTTCCTTCCTCCCAGCGTTCCCCCAAGTCTCCAGATAAAAATGATACCTCACTTGTGTGGGTAGGCCTAGCGCCCCAACAGGAAATGCCCCAAAACGCAACGTGCACACATCACATTTTTTGAAAGAAAACAGAGGTATTTTTAGCAAAGTGCCTACCTGTAGATTTTGGCCTCTACCTCAGCAGGCACCTAGGGAAACCTACCAAACCTGTGCATTTCTGAAAACTAGAGACCTAGGGGAATCCAAGATGGGGTGACTTGTGGAGCTCTGACCAGGTTCTGTTACCCAGAATCCGTTGCAAACCTCAAAACACATTTTCCTCACATTTTGGTGACAGAAAGTTCTGGAATCTGAGAGGAGACACAAATTTCCTTCCACCCAGTGTTACCCCAAGTCTCCTGATAAAAATGAAACCTCACTTGTGTGGGTAGGCCTAGCGCCCGCGACAGAAAATGCCCCAAAACGCAACGTGCACACATCACATTTTTTTAAAGAAAACAGAGGTGTTTTTTGCAAAGTGCCTACCTGTAGATTTTGGCCTCCAGCTCAGCCGGCACCTAGGGAAACCTACCAAACCTGTGCATTTCTGAAAACTAGAGACCTAGGGGAGCCCAAGATGGGGTGACTGGTGGGGCTCTGACCAGGTTCTGTTACCCAGAATCCTTTGCAAACCTCAAAATTTGGCTAAAAAAACACATTTTCCTCACATTTTGGTGACAGAAAGTTCTGGAATCAGAGAGGAGCCACAAATTTCCTTTCACCCAGCGTTCCCCCAAGTCTCCTGATAAAAATGATACCTCACTTGTTTGGGTAGGCCTAGCGCCCGCGACAGGAAATGCCCCAAAACGCAATGTGCACACATCACATTTTTTTAAAGAAACCAGAGGTGTTTTTTGCAAAGTCCCTACCTGTAGATTTTAGCTTCTAGCTCAGCCGGCACCTAGGGAAACCTACCAAACCTGTGCATTTCCGAAAACTATAGACCTAGGGGAATCCAAGATGGGGTGACTTGTGGGGCTCTGACCAGGTTCTGTTACCCAGAATCCTTTGCAAACCTCAAAATTTGGCTAAAAAAACAAATTTTCCTCACATTTTGGTGACAGAAAGTTCTGGAATCAGAGAGGAGCCACAAATTTCCTTCCACCCAACGTTCCCCCAAGTCTCCCGATAAAAATGATACCTCACTTGTGTGGGTATGCCTAGCGCCCGCGACAGGAAATGCCCCAAAGCACAACGTGGACACATCCCATTTTTGACAGAAAACAGAGCTGTTTTTTGCAGAGTGCCTACGTGTAGATTTTTGCCTCCAGCTCAGCCGGCACCTAGGGAAACCTACCAAACCTGTGCATTTCTGAAAACTAGAGACCTAGGGGAATCCAAGACGGGATGACTTGTGGGGCTCTGACCTGGTTTTGATACCCAGAATCCTTTGCAAACCTCAAAATTTTGAGAAAAAAAACACATTTTCCTCACATTTTGGTGACAGAAAGTTCTGGAATCAGAGAGGAGCCACACATTTCCTTCCACCCAGTGTTCCCCCAAGTCTCCCGATAAAAATTATACCTCACTTGTGTGGGTAGACCTAGCGCCCGCGACAGGAAATGCCCCAAAACGCAACGTGCACACATCACATTTCTTTAAAGAAAACAGAGTTGTTTTTTGCAAAGTGCCTACCTGTAGATTTTGGCCTCTAGCTCAGCCGGCACCTAGGGAAACCTACCAAACCTGTGCATTTCTGAAAACTAGAGACCTAGGGGAATCCAAGATGGGGTGACTTGTGGGGCTCTGACCAGGTTCTGTTACACAGAATCCTTTGAAACCTCAAAATGTGGCTAAAAAACAAATTTTCCTCACATTTTGGTGACAGAAAGTTCTGGAATCAGAGAGGAGCCACAAATTTCCTTCCTCCCAGCGTTCCCCCAAGTCTCCAGATAAAAATGATACCTCACTTGTGTGGGTAGGCCTAGCGCCCCAACAGGAAATGCCCCAAAACGCAACGTGCACACATCACATTTTTTGAAAGAAAACAGAGGTATTTTTAGCAAAGTGCCTACCTGTAGATTTTGGCCTCTACCTCAGCAGGCACCTAGGGAAACCTACCAAACCTGTGCATTTCTGAAAACTAGAGACCTAGGGGAATCCAAGATGGGGTGACTTGTGGAGCTCTGACCAGGTTCTGTTACCCAGAATCCGTTGCAAACCTCAAAACACATTTTCCTCACATTTTGGTGACAGAAAGTTCTGGAATCTGAGAGGAGACACAAATTTCCTTCCACCCAGTGTTACCCCAAGTCTCCTGATAAAAATGAAACCTCACTTGTGTGGGTAGGCCTAGCGCCCGCGACAGAAAATGCCCCAAAACGCAACGTGCACACATCACATTTTTTTAAAGAAAACAGAGGTGTTTTTTGCAAAGTGCCTACCTGTAGATTTTGGCCTCTAGCTCAGCCGGCACCTAGGGAAACCTACCAAACCTGTGCATTTCTGAAAACTAGAGACCTAGGGGAAACCAAGATGGGGTGACTTGTGGGGCTCTGACCAGGTTCTGTTACCCAGAATCCTTTGCAAACCTCAGAATTTGGCTAAAAACACATTTTCCTCACATTTTGGTGACAGAAAGTTCTGGAATCAGAGAGGAGCCACAAATTTCCTTCCACCCAGCGTTCCCCCAAGTCTCCAGATAAAAATGATACCTCACTTGTGTGGGTAGGCCTAGCGCCCCGACAGGAAATGCCCCAAAACGCAACGTGCACACATAACATTTTTTTAAAGAAAACAGAGGTATTTTTAGCAAAGTGCCTACCTGTAGATTTTGGCCTCTAGCTCAGCAGGCACCTAGGGAAACCTACCAAACCTGTGCATTTCTGAAAACTAGAGACCTAGGGGAATCCAAGATGGGGTGACTTGTGGGGCTCTGACCAGGTTCTGTTACCCAGAATCCTTTGTAAACCTCAAAACACCTTTTCCTCACATTTTGGTGACAGAAAGTTCTGGAATCTGAAAGGAGCCACAAATTTCCTTCCACCCAGTGTTACCCCATGTCTCCTGATAAAAATGATACCTCACTTGTGTGGGTAGGTCTAGCGCCCGCGGCATGAAATGCCCCAAAGCACAACGTGGACACATCCCATTTTTTGACAGAAAACAGAGCTGTTTTTTGCAAAGTGCCTACCTGTAGATTTTGGCCTCCAGCTCAGCCGGCACCTAGGGAAACCTACCAAACCTGTGCATTTCTGAAAACTAGAGACCTAGGGGAGCCCAAGATGGGGTGACTGGTGGGGCTCTGACCAGGTTCTGTTACCCAGAATCCTTTGCAAACCTCAAAATTTGGCTAAAAAAACACATTTTCCTCACATTTTGGTGACAGAAAGTTCTGGAATCAGAGAGGAGCCACAAATTTCCTTTCACCCAGCGTTCCCCCAAGTCTCCTGATAAAAATGATACCTCACTTGTTTGGGTAGGCCTAGCGCCCGCGACAGGAAATGCCCCAAAACGCAATGTGCACACATCACATTTTTTTAAAGAAACCAGAGGTGTTTTTTGCAAAGTCCCTACCTGTAGATTTTAGCTTCTAGCTCAGCCGGCACCTAGGGAAACCTACCAAACCTGTGCATTTCCGAAAACTATAGACCTAGGGGAATCCAAGATGGGGTGACTTGTGGGGCTCTGACCAGGTTCTGTTACCCAGAATCCTTTGCAAACCTCAAAATTTGGCTAAAAAAACAAATTTTCCTCACATTTTGGTGACAGAAAGTTCTGGAATCAGAGAGGAGCCACAAATTTCCTTCCACCCAACGTTCCCCCAAGTTTCCCGATAAAAATGATACCTCACTTGTGTGGGTATGCCTAGCGCCCGCGACAGGAAATGCCCCAAAGCACAACGTGGACACATCCCATTTTTGACAGAAAACAGAGCTGTTTTTTGCAGAGTGCCTACGTGTAGATTTTTGCCTCCAGCTCAGCCGGCACCTAGGGAAACCTACCAAACCTGTGCATTTCTGAAAACTAGAGACCTAGGGGAATCCAAGACGGGATGACTTGTGGGGCTCTGACCTGGTTTTGATACCCAGAATCCTTTGCAAACCTCAAAATTTTGAGAAAAAAAAACACATTTTCCTCACATTTTGGTGACAGAAAGTTCTGGAATCAGAGAGGAGCCACACATTTCCTTCCACCCAGTGTTCCCCCAAGTCTCCCGATAAAAATTATACCTCACTTGTGTGGGTAGGCCTAGCGCCCGCGACAGGAAATGCCCCAAAACGCAACGTGCACACATCACATTTCTTTAAAGAAAACAGAGTTGTTTTTTGCAAAGTGCCTACCTGTAGATTTTGGCCTCTAGCTCAGCCGGCACCTAGGGAAACCTACCAAACCTGTGCATTTCTGAAAACTAGAGACCTAGGGGAATCCAAGATGGGGTGACTTGTGGGGCTCTGACCAGGTTCTGTTACACAGAATCCTTTGAAACCTCAAAATGTGGCTAAAAAACAAATTTTCCTCACATTTTGGTGACAGAAAGTTCTGGAATCAGAGAGGAGCCACAAATTTCCTTCCTCCCAGCGTTCCCCCAAGTCTCCAGATAAAAATGATACCTCACTTGTGTGGGTAGGCCTAGCGCCCCGACAGGAAATGCCCCAAAACGCAACGTGCACACATCACATTTTTTGAAAGAAAACAGAGGTATTTTTAGCAAAGTGCCTACCTGTAGATTTTGGCCTCTACCTCAGCAGGCACCTAGGGAAACCTACCAAACCTGTGCATTTCTGAAAACTAGAGACCTAGGGGAATCCAAGATGGGGTGACTTGTGGAGCTCTGACCAGGTTCTGTTACCCAGAATCCGTTGCAAACCTCAAAACACATTTTCCTCACATTTTGGTGACAGAAAGTTCTGGAATCTGAGAGGAGACACAAATTTCCTTCCACCCAGTGTTACCCTAAGTCTCCTGATAAAAATGAAACCTCACTTGTGTGGGTAGGCCTAGCGCCCGCGACAGAAAATGCCCCAAAATGCAACGTGCACACATCACATTTTTTTAAAGTAAACAGAGGTGTTTTTTGCAAAGTGCCTACCTGTAGATTTTGGCCTCTAGCTCAGCCGGCACCTAGGGAAACCTACCAAACCTGTGCATTTCTGAAAACTAGAGACCTAGGGGAAACCAAGATGGGGTGACTTGTGGGGCTCTGACCAGGTTCTGTTACCCAGAATCCTTTGCAAACCTCAGAATTTGGCTAAAAACACATTTTCCTCACATTTTGGTGACAGAAAGTTCTGGAATCAGAGAGGAGCCACAAATTTCCTTCCACCCAGCGTTCCCCCAAGTCTCCAGATAAAAATCATACCTCACTTGTGTGGGTAGGCCTAGCGCCCCGACAGGAAATGCCCCAAAACGCAACGTGCACACATAACATTTTTTTAAAGAAAACAGAGGTATTTTTAGCAAAGTGCCTACCTGTAGATTTTGGCCTCTAGCTCAGCAGGCACCTAGGGAAACCTACCAAACCTGTGCATTTCTGAAAACTAGAGACCTAGGGGAATCCAAGATGGGGTGACTTGTGGGGCTCTGACCAGGTTCTGTTACCCAGAATCCTTTGCAAACCTCAAAACACCTTTTCCTCACATTTTGGTGACAGAAAGTTCTGGAATCAGAGAGGAGCCACAAATTTCCTTCCACCCAGTGTTACCCCATGTCTCCTGATAAAACTGATACCTCACTTGTGTGGGTAGGTCTAGCGCCCGCGGCATGAAATGCCCCAAAGCACAACGTGGACACATCCCATTTTTTGACAGAAAACAGAGCTGTTTTTTGCAAAGTGCCTACCTGTAGATTTTGGCCTCCAGCTCAGCCGGCACCTAGGGAAACCTACCAAACCTGTGCATTTCTGAAAACTAGAGACCTAGGGGAGCCCAAGATGGGGTGACTGGTGGGGCTCTGACCAGGTTCTGTTACCCAGAATCCTTTGCAAACCTCAAAATTTGGCTAAAAAAACACATTTTCCTCACATTTTGGTGACAGAAAGTTCTGGAATCAGAGAGGAGCCACAAATTTCCTTTCACCCAGCGTTCCCCCAAGTCTCCTGATAAAAATGATATCTCACTTGTTTGGGTAGGCCTAGCGCCCGCGACAGGAAATGCCCCAAAACGCAATGTGCACACATCACATTTTTTTAAAGAAACCAGAGGTGTTTTTTGCAAAGTCCCTACCTGTAGATTTTAGCTTCTAGCTCAGCCGGCACCTAGGGAAACCTACCAAACCTGTGCATTTCCGAAAACTATAGACCTAGGGGAATCCAAGATGGGGTGACTTGTGGGGCTCTGACCAGGTTCTGTTACCCAGAATCCTTTGCAAACCTCAAAATTTGGCTAAAAAAACAAATTTTCCTCACATTTTGGTGACAGAAAGTTCTGGAATCAGAGAGGAGCCACAAATTTCCTTCCACCCAACGTTCCCCCAAGTTTCCCGATAAAAATGATACCTCACTTGTGTGGGTATGCCTAGCGCCCGCGACAGGAAATGCCCCAAAGCACAACGTGGACACATCCCATTTTTGACAGAAAACAGAGCTGTTTTTTGCAGAGTGCCTACGTGTAGATTTTTGCCTCCAGCTCAGCCGGCACCTAGGGAAACCTACCAAACCTGTGCATTTCTGAAAACTAGAGACCTAGGGGAATCCAAGACGGGATGACTTGTGGGGCTCTGACCTGGTTTTGATACCCAGAATCCTTTGCAAACCTCAAAATTTTGAGAAAAAAAAACACATTTTCCTCACATTTTGGTGACAGAAAGTTCTGGAATCAGAGAGGAGCCACACATTTCCTTCCACCCAGTGTTCCCCCAAGTCTCCCGATAAAAATTATACCTCACTTGTGTGGGTAGGCCTAGCGCCCGCGACAGGAAATGCCCCAAAACGCAACGTGCACACATCACATTTCTTTAAAGAAAACAGAGTTGTTTTTTGCAAAGTGCCTACCTGTAGATTTTGGCCTCTAGCTCAGCCGGCACCTAGGGAAACCTACCAAACCTGTGCATTTCTGAAAACTAGAGACCTAGGGGAATCCAAGATGGGGTGACTTGTGGGGCTCTGACCAGGTTCTGTTACACAGAATCCTTTGAAACCTCAAAATGTGGCTAAAAAACAAATTTTCCTCACATTTTGGTGACAGAAAGTTCTGGAATCAGAGAGGAGCCACAAATTTCCTTCCACCCAGCGTTCCCCCAAGTCTCCAGATAAAAATGATACCTCACTTGTGTGGGTAGGCCTAGCGCCCCGACAGGAAATGCCCCAAAACGCAACGTGCACACATCACATTTTTTCAAAGAAAACAGAGGTATTTTTAGCAAAGTGCCTACCTGTAGATTTTGGCCTCTACCTCAGCAGGCACCTAGGGAAACCTACCAAACCTGTGCATTTCTGAAAACTAGAGACCTAGGGGAATCCAAGATGGGGTGACTTGTGGAGCTCTGACCAGGTTCTGTTACCCAGAATCCTTTGCAAACCTCAAAACACATTTTCCTCACATTTTGGTGACAGAAAGTTCTGGAATCTGAGAGGAGACACAAATTTCCTTCCACCCAGTGTTACCCCAAGTCTCCTGATAAAAATGAAACCTCACTTGTGTGGGTAGGCCTAGCGCCCGCGACAGAAAATGCCCCAAAACGCAACGTGCACACATCACATTTTTTTAAAGAAAACAGAGGTGTTTTTTGCAAAGTGCCTACCTGTAGATTTTGGCCTCTAGCTCAGCCGGCACCTAGGGAAACCTACCAAACCTGTGCATTTCTGAAAACTAGAGACCTAGGGGAAACCAAGATGGGGTGACTTGTGGGGCTCTGACCAGGTTCTGTTACCCAGAATCCTTTGCAAACCTCAGAATTTGGCTAAAAACACATTTTCCTCACATTTTGGTGACAGAAAGTTCTGGAATCAGAGAGGAGCCACAAATTTCCTTCCACCCAGCGTTCCCCCAAGTCTCCAGATAAAAATGATACCTCACTTGTGTGGGTAGGCCTAGCGCCCCGACAGGAAATGCCCCAAAACGCAACGTGCACACATAACATTTTTTTAAAGAAAACAGAGGTATTAAATTGCCTACCTGTAGATTTTGGCCTCTAGCTCAGCAGGCACCTAGGGAAACCTACCAAACCTGTGCATTTCTGAAAACTAGAGACCTAGGGGAATCCAAGATGGGGTGACTTGTGGGGCTCTGACCAGGTTCTGTTTCCCAGAATCCTTTGCAAACCTCAAAACACCTTTTCCTCACATTTTGGTGACAGAAAGTTCTGGAATCTGAAAGGAGACACAAATTTCCTTCCACCCAGTGTTACCCCATGTCTCCTGATAAACATGATACCTCACTTGTGTGGGTAGGTCTAGCGCCCGCGGCATGAAATGCTTCAAAGCACAACGTGGACACATCCCATTTTTTGACAGAAAACAGAGCTGTTTTTTGCAAAGTGCCTACCTGTAGATTTTGGCCTCCAGCTCACCCGGCACCTAGGGAAACCTACCAAACCTGTGCATTTCTGAAAACTAGAGAGATAGGGGAGCCCAAGATGGGGTGACTGGTGGGGCTCTGACCAGGTTCTGTTACCCAGAATCCTTTGCAAACCTCAAAATTTGGCTAAAAAAACACATTTTCCTCACATTTTGGTGACAGAAAGTTCTGGAATCAGAGAGGAGCCACAAATTTCCTTTCACCCAGCGTTCCCCCAAGTCTCCTGATAAAAATGATACCTCACTTGTTTGGGTAGACCTAGCGCCCGCGACAGGAAATGCCCCAAAAAGCAATGTGCACACATCACATTTTTTTAAAGAAACCAGAGGTGTTTTTTGCAAAGTCCCTACCTGTAGATTTTAGCTTCTAGCTCAGCCGGCACCTAGGGAAACCTACCAAACCTGTGCATTTCCGAAAACTATAGACCTAGGGGAATCCAAGATGGGGTGACTTGTGGGGCTCTGACCAGGTTCTGTTACCCAGAATCCTTTGCAAACCTCAAAATTTGGCTAAAAAAACAAATTTTCCTCACATTTTGGTGACAGAAAGTTCTGGAATCAGAGAGGAGCCACAAATTTCCTTCCACCCAACGTTCCCCCAAGTCTCCCGATAAAAATGATACCTCACTTGTTTGGGTATGCCTAGCGCCCGCGACAGGAAATGCCCCAAAGCACAACGTGGACAAATCCCATTTTTGACAGAAAACAGAGCTGTTTTTTGCAGAGTGCCTACGTGTAGATTTTTGCCTCCAGCTCAGCCGGCACCTAGGGAAACCTACCAAACCTGTGCATTTCTGAAAACTAGAGACCTAGGGGAATCCAAGACGGGATGACTTGTGGGGCTCTGACCTGGTTTTGATACCCAGAATCCTTTGCAAACCTCAAAATTTGGAGAAAAAAAAACACATTTTCCTCACATTTTGGTGACAGAAAGTTCTGGAATCAGAGAGGAGCCACACATTTCCTTCCACCCAGTGTTCCCCCAAGTCTCCCGATAAAAATTATACCTCACTTGTGTGGGTAGGTCTAGCGCCCCGACAGGAAATGCCCCAAAACGCAACGTGCACACATCACATTTTTTTAAAGAAAACAGAGGTATTTTTAGCAAAGTGCCTACCTGTAGATTTTGGCCTCTACCTCAGCAGGCACCTAGGGAAACCTACCAAACCTGTGCATTTCTGAAAACTAGAGACCTAGGGGAATCCATGATGGGGTGACTTGTGGAGCTCTGACCAGGTTCTGTTACCCAGAATCCGTTGCAAACCTCAAAACACATTTTCCTCACATTTTGGTGACAGAAAGTTCTGGAATCTGAGAGGAGCCACAAATTTCCTTCCACCCAGTGTTACCCCAAGTCTCCTGATAAAAACGAAACCTCACTTGTGTGGGTAGGCCTAGCGCCCGCGACAGGAAATGCCCCAAAGCACAACGTGGACACATCCCATTTTTTGACAGAAAACAGAGCTGTTTTTTGCAAAGTGCCTACCTGTAGATTTTGGCATCTAGCTCAGCCGGCACCTAGGGAAATCTACCAAACCTGTGCATTTCTGAAAACTAGAGACCTAGGGGAATCCAAGATGGGGTGACTTGTGGGGCTCTGACCAGGTTCTGTTACACAGAATCCTTTGCAAACCTCAAAATTTGGCAAAAAAAACACATTTTCCTCACATTTTGGTGACAGAAAGTTCTGGAATCAGAGAGGAGCCACAAATTTCCTTCCACCCAGCGTTCCCCCAAGTCTCCTGATAAAAATGATACCTCACTTGTTTGGGTAGGCCAAGTGCCCGTGACAAGAAATGCCCCAAAACGCAACGTGCACACATCACATTTTTTGAAAGAAGACAGAGGTGTTTTTTGCAAAGTCCCTACCTGTAGATTTTGGCCTCTAAGTCAGCCAGCACCTAGGGAAACCTACCAAACCTGTGCATTTCTGAAAACTATAGACCTAAGGGAATCCAAGATGGGGTGACTTGTGGGGCTCTGACCAGGTTCTGTTACCCAGAATCCTTTGCAAACCTCAATATTTGGCTAAAAAAACAAATTTTCCTCACATTTTGGTGACAGAAAGTTCTGGAATCAGAGAGGAGCCACAAATTTCCTTCCACCCAGCGTTCCCCCAAGTCTCCCGATAAAAATGATACCTCACTTGTGTGGGTAGGCCTAGCGCCCGCGACAGGAAATGCCCCAAAGCACAATGTGGACATATCCCATTTTTTGACAGAAAACAGAGCTGTTTTTTGCAAAGTGCCTACCTGTAGATTTTGGCCTCTAGCTCAGCCGGCACCTATGGAAACCTACCAAACCTGTGCATTTCTGAAAACTAGAGACCTAGGGGAATCCAAGATGGGATGACTTATGGGGCTCTGACCAGGTTTTGTTACCCAGAATCCTTTGCAAACCTCAAAATTTGGAGGAAAAAAAACACATTTTGGTGACAGAAAGTTCTGGAATCAGAGAGGAGCCACAAATTATCTTCCACCCAGCGTTCCCCTCCCGATAAAAATGATACCTCACTTGTGTGGGTAGGCCTAGCGCCCGCGAAAGGAAGTGCCCCAAAACGCAAGGTGCACACATCACATTTTTTGAAAGAAAACAGAGGTGTTTTTTGCAAAGTGCCTACCTGTAGATTTTGGCCTCTAGCTCAGCCAGCACCTACGGAAACCTACCAAATCTGTGCATTTCTGAAAACTAGAGACCTAGGGGAATCCAAGATGGGGTGACTTGTGGGGCTCTGACCAGGTTCTGTTACACAGAATCCTTTGAAACCTCAAAATTTGGCTAAAAAACACATTTTCCTCACATTTTGGTGACAGAAAGTTCTGGAATCAGAGAGGAGCCACAAATTTCCTTCCACCCAGCGTTCCCCCAAGTCTCCTGATAAAAATGATACCTCACTTGTGTAGGTAGGCCTAGCGCCCGTGACAGGAAATGCCCCAAAACGCAACATGCATACATCACATTTTTTGAAAGAAAACAGAGCTGTTTTTGGCAAAGTGCCTACCTGTAGATTTTGGCCTCTAGCTCAGCCGGCACCTAGGGAAACCTACCAATCCTGTGCATTTCTGAAAACTAGAGACCTAGGGGAATCCAAGATGGGGTGACTTGTGGGGCTCTGACCAGGTTCTGCTACCCAGAATCCTTTGCAAACCTCAAAAGTTGGCTAAAAAACAAATTTTCCTCACATTTTGGTGACAGAAAGTTCTGGAATCAGAGAGGAGCCACAAATTTCCTTCCACCCAGCGTTCCCCGCGTCTCCCGATAAAAATTATACCTCACTTGTGTGGGTAGGCGTAGCGCCCCCGACAGGAAATGCCCCAAAACGCAACGTTCACACATCACATTTTTTGAAAGAAAACAGAGGTGTTTTTTGCAAAGTGCCTACCTGTAGATTTTGGCCTCTAGCTCAGCTGGCACCTAGGGAAACCTACCAAACCTGTGCATTTCTGAAAACTAAAGACCTAGGGGAATCCAAGATGGGGTGACTTGTGGGGCTCTGACCAGGTTCTGTTACCCAGAATCCTTTGCAAACCTCAAAACACATTTTCCTCACATTTTGGTGACAGAAAGTTCTGGAATCTGAGAGGAGCCACAACTTTCCTTCCACCCAGCGTTCCCCCAAGTCTCCCGATAAACAATGATACCTCACTTGTGTGGGTAGGCCTAGCGCCCGCGACAGGAAGTGCCCCAAAACGCAACATGCACACATCACATTTTTTTAAAGAAAACAGAGGTGTTTTTTGCAAAGTGCCTACCTGTAGATTTTGGCCTCTAGCTCAGCTGGCACCTAGGGAAACCTACCAAACCTGTGCATTTCTGAAAACTAGAGACCTAGGGTAATCCAAGATGGGGTGACTTGTGTGGCTCTGACCAGGTTCTGTTACCCAGAATCCTTTGCAAACCTCAGAATTTGGCTAAAGAAACACATTTTCCACACATTTTGGTGACAGAAAGTTATGGAATCAGAGAGGAGCCACAAATTTCCTTCCACCCAGCGTTCCCCCAAGTCTCCCGATAAAAAGGATACCTCACTGGTGTGGGTAGGCCTAGTGCCCGCAACAGGAAATGCCCCAAAACGCAACATGCATACATCACATTTTTTGAAAGAAAACAGAGCTGTTTTTGGCAAAGTGCATACCTGTAGATTTTGGCCTCTAGCTCAGCCGGCACCGTAGGGAAACCTACCAATCCTGTGCATTTCTGAAACTAGAGACCTAGGGGAATCCAAGATGGGTGACCTTGTGGGGCCTCTGACCAGGTTCTGCTACCCAGAATCCTTTGCAAACCTCAAAAGTTGGCTAAAAAAACAAATTTTCCTCACATTTTGGTGACAGAAAGTTCTGGAATCAGAGAGGAGCCACAAATTTCCTTCCACCCAGCGTTCCCCCCGCGTCTCCCGATAAAAATTATACCTCACTTGTGTGGGTAGTCGTAGCGCCCCGACAGGAAATGCCCCAAAACGCAACGTTCACACATCACATTTTTTGAAAGAAAACAGAGGTGTTTTTTGCAAAGTGCCTACCTGTAGATTTTGGCCTCTAGCTCAGCTGGCACCTAGGGAAACCTACCAAACCTGTGCATTTCTGAAAACTAAAGACCTAGGGGAATCCAAGATGGGGTGACTTGTGGGCTCTGACCAGGTTCTGTTACCCAGAATCCTTTGCAAACCTCAAAACACATTTTCCTCACATTTTGGTGACAGAAAGTTCTGGAATCTGAGAGGAGCCACAACTTTCCTTCCACCCAGCGTTCCCCCAAGTCTCCCGATAAAAATGATACCTCACTTGTGTGGGTAGGCCTAGCGCCCGCGACAGGAAGTGCCCCAAAACGCAACATGCACACATCACATTTTTTTTAAAGAAAACAGAGGTGTTTTTTGCAAAGTGCCTACCTGTAGATTTTGGCCTCTAGCTCAGCTGGCACCTAGGGAAACCTACCAAACCTGTGCATTTCTGAAAACTAGAGACCTAGGGTAATCCAAGATGGGGTGAATTGTGGGGCTCTGACCAGGTTCTGTTACCCAGAATCCTTTGCAAACCTCAAAATTTGGCTAAAGAAACACATTTTCCACACATTTTGGTTACAGAAAGTTATGGAATCAGAGAGGAGCCACAAATTTCCTTCCACCCAGCGTTCCCCCAAGTCTCCCGATAAAAATGATACCTCACTGGTGTGGGTAGGCCTAGCGCCCGTGACAGGAAATACCCCAAAACGCAATGTGCACACATCACACATTTTTTTAAAGAAAACAGAAGTGTTTTTTGCAAAGTGACTACCTGTAGATTTTGGCCTCTAGCTCAGCCGGCACCCTAGGGAAACCTACCAAACCTGTGCATTTCTGAAAACTAGAGACCTAGGGGAATCCAAGATGGGGTAACTTGTGGGGCTCTGACCAGGTTCTGTTACCCAGAATCCTTTGCAAACCTCAACATTTGGCTAACAAAACACATTTTCCTCACATTTTGGTGACAGAAAGTTCTGGAATCAGAGAGGAGCCACAAATTTCCTTCCACCCAGCGTTTCCCCAAGTCTCCCGATAAAAATGATACCTCACTTGTGTGGGTAGGCCTAGCTCCCGCGACAGGAAATGCCCCCAAAACGCAACGTGCACACATCACATTTTTTTAAAGGAAACAGAGGTGTTTTTTGCAAAGTGCCTACCTGTAGATTTTGGCCTCTAGCTCAGCCGGCACCTAGGGAAACCTACCAAACCTGTGCATTTCTGAAAACTAGAAACCTAGGGGAATCCAAGATGGGGTGACTTGTGGGGGCTCTGACCAGGTTCTGTTACCCAGAATCCTTTGCAAACCTCAAAACATATTTTCCTCACATTTTGGTGACAGAAAGTTCTGGAATCAGAGAGGAGCCACAACTTTCCTTCCACCCCAGCGTTCCCCCAAGTCTCCCGATAAAAATGATACCTCACTTGTGTGGGTAGGCCTAGCGCCCGCGACAGGAAGTGCCCCAAAACGCAACATGCACACATCACATTTTTTTAAAGAAAACAGAGGTGTTTTTTGCAAAGTGCCTACCTGTAGATTTTGGCCTCTAGCTCAGCTGGCACCTAGGGAAACCTACCAAACCTGTGCATTTCTGAAAACTAGAGACCTAGGGTAATCCAAGATGGGGTGAATTGTGGGGCTCTGACCAGGTTCTGTTACCCAGAATCCTTTGCAAACCTCAAAATTTGGCTAAAGAAACACATTTTCCACACATTTTGGTGACAGAAAGTTATGGAATCAGAGAGGAGCCACAAATTTCCTTCCACCCAGCGTTCCCCCAAGTCTCCCGATAAAAAATGATACCTCACTGGTGTGGGTAGCCTAGCGCCCGCGACAGGAAATACCCCAAAACGCAATGTGCACACATCACATTTTTTTTAAAGAAAACAGAGGTGTTTTTTGCAAAGTGCCTACCTGTAGATTTTGGCCTCTAGCTCAGCCGGCACCTAGGGAAACCTACCAAACCTGTGCATTTCTGAAAACTAGAGACCTAGGGGAATCCAAGATGGGGTAACTTGTGGGGCTCTGACCAGGTTCTGTTACCCAGAATCCTTTGCAAACCTCAACATTTGGCTAACAAAAACACATTTTCCTCACATTTTGGTGACAGAAAGTTCTGGAATCAGAGAGGAGCCACAAATTTCCTTCCACCCAGCGTTTCCCCAAGTCTCCCGATAAAAATGATACCTCACTTGTGTGGGTAGGCCTAGCTCCCGCGACAGGAAATGCCCCAAAACGCAACGTGCACACATCAAATTTTTTTAAAGGAAACAGAGGTGTTTTTTTGCAAAGTGCCTACCTGTAGATTTTGGCCTCTAGCTCAGCCGGCACCTAGGGAAACCTACCAAACCTGTGCATTTCTGAAAACTAGAAACCTAGGGGAATCCAAGATGGGGTGACTTGTGGGGCTCTGACCAGGTTCTGTTACCCAGAATCCTTTGCAAACCTCAAAACATATTTTCCTCACATTTTGGTGACAGAAAGTTCTGGAATCAGAGAGGAGCCACAACTTTCCTTCCACCCAGCATTCCCCAAGTCTCCCGATAAAAATGATACCTCACTTGTGTGGGTAGGCCTAGCGCCCGCGACAGGAAGTGCCCCAAAACGCAACATGCACACATCACATTTTTTTTAAAGAAAACAGAGGTGTTTTTTGCAAAGTGCCTACCTGTAGATTTTGGCCTCTAGCTCAGCTGGCACCTAGGGAAACCTACCAAACCTGTGCATTTCTGAAAACTAGAGACCTAGGGTAATCCAAGATGGGGTGACTTGTGGGGCTCTGACCAGGTTCTGTTACCCAGAATCCTTTGCAAACCTCAAAATTTGGCTAAAGAAACACATTTTCCACACATTTTGGTGACAGAAAGTTATGGAATCAGAGAGGAGCCACAAATTTCCTTCCACCCAGCGTTCCCCCAAGTCTCCCGATAAAAATGATACCTCACTGGTGTGGGTAGGCCTAGCGCCCGCGACAGGAAATACCCCAAAACGCAACGTGCACACATCACATTTTTTGAAAGAAAACAGAGGTGTTTTTTGCAAAGTGCCTACCTGTAGATTTTGGCCTCTAGCTCAACAGGCACCTAGGGAAACCTACCAAACCTGTGCATTTCTGAAAACTAGAGACCTAGGGGAATCCAAGATGGGGTAACTTGTGGGGCTCTGACCAGGTTCTGTTACCCAGAATCCTTTGCAAACCTCAACATTTGGCTAACAAAACACATTTTCCTCACAGTTTGGTGACAGAAAGTTCTGGAATCAGAGAGGAGCCACAAATTTCCTTCCACCCAGCGTTCCCCCAAGTCTCCCGATAAAAATGATACCTCACTTGTGTGGGTAGGCCTAGCTCCCGCGACAGGAAATGCCCCAAAACGCAACGTGCACACATCACATTTTTTTAAAGGAAACAGAGGTGTTTTTTGCAAAGTGCCTACCTGTAGATTTTGGCCTCTAGCTCAGCCGGCACCTAGGGAAACCTACCAAACCTGTGCATTTCTGAAAACTAGAAACCTAGGGGAATCCAAGATGGGGTGACTTGTGGGGCTCTGACCAGGTTCTGTTACACAGAATCCTTTGCAAACCTCAAACTTTGGCCAAAAAAACACATTTTCCTCACATTTTGGTGACAGGAAGTTCTGGAATCAGAGAGGAGCCACAAATTTTCTTCCACCCAGTGTTCCCCCAAGTCTCCCGATAAAAATGATACCTCACTTGTGTGGGTAGGCCTAGCGCCTGCAACAGGAAATATCCCAAAACGCAACGTGGACACATCACATTTTTTTAAAGAAAATAGAGGTGTCTTTTGCAAAGTGCCTACCTGTGATTTTGGCCTCTAGCTCAGCCGGCACCTAGGGAAACCTACCAAACCTGTGCATTTCTGAAAACTAGAGACCTAGGGTAATCCAAGATGGGGTGACTTGTGGGGCTCTGACCAGGTTCTGTTACACAGAATCCTTTGCAAACCTCAAACTTTGGCCAAAAAAACACATTTTCCTCACATTTTGGTGACAGAAAGTTCTGGAATCAGAGAGGAGCCACAAATTTTCTTCCAACCAGCGTTCCCCCAAGTCTCCCGATAAAAATGATACCTCACTTGTGTGGGTAGGGCCTTGCGCCCGCGACAGGAAGTACCCCAAAACGCAACATGCACACATCACATTTTTTGAAAGAAAACAGAGGTGTTTTTTGCAAAGTGCCTACCTGTAGATTTTGGCCTCTAGCTCAGCCAGCACCTAGGAAAACCTGCCAAACCTGTGCATTTCTCAAATCTAGAGACCTAGGGGATTCCAAGATGGGGTGACTTGTGGGGCTCTGACCAGGTTTTGTTACCCAGAATGCTTTGCAAACCTCAAAATTTGGTTAAAAAAACAAATTTTCCTCACATTTCGGTGACATAAAGTTCTGGAATCAGAGTGGAGCCACAAATTTCCTTCCACCCAGCGTTCCCCCAAGTCTCTCGATAAAAATGATACCTCACTTGTGTGGGTAGGCCAAGCGCCCGCGACAGGAAGTACCCCAAAACGCAACGTGCACACATCACATTTTTTGAAAGAAAACAGAGGTGTTTTTTGCAAAGTGCCTAACTGTAGATTTTGGCCTCTAACTCAGCCGGCACCTAGGGAACCCTACCAAACCTGTGCATTTCTGAAAACTAGAGACCTAGAGGAATCCAAGATGGGGTGACTTGTGGGGCTCTGACCTGGATCTGTTACCCAGAATCCTTTGCAAACCTCAACATTTGGCTAAAAAAACACATTTTCCTCACATTTTGGTGACAGAAAGTTCTCGAATCAGAAAGGAGCCACAAATTTCCTTTCACCCAGCGTTCCCCCAAGTCTCCCGATAAAAATGATACCTCACTTGTGTGGGTAGGCCTAGCGCCCGTGACAGGAAATGCCCCAAAACGCAACGTGCATACATCACATTTTTTGAAAGAAAACAGAGGTGTTTTTTGCAAAGTGCCTAACTGTAGATTTTGGCCTCTAGCTCAGCCGGCACCTAGGGAACCCTACCAAACCTGTGCATTTCTGAAAACTAGAGACCTAGGGGAATCCAAGATGGGGTGACTTGTGGGGCTCTGACCTGGTTCTGTTACCCAGAATCCTTTGCAAACCTCAACATTTGGCTAAAAAAACACATTTTCCTCACATTTTGGTGACAGAAAGTTCTGGAATCAGAAAGGAGCCACAAATTTCCTTCCACCCAGCGTTCCCCCAAGTCTCCCGATAAAAATGATACCTCACTTGTGTGGGTAGGCCTAGCGCCCGTGACAGGAAATGCCCCAAAACGCAACGTGCATACATCACATTTTTTGAAAGAAAACAGAGGTGTTTTTTGCAAAGTGCCTACCTGTAGATTTTGGCCTCTAGCTCAGCCGGCACCTAGGGAAACCTACCAAACCTGTGCATTTCTGAAAACTAGAGACCTAGTGGAATCCACGATGGGGTGACTTGTGGGGCTCTGACCAGGTTTTGTTACCCAGAATCCTTTGCAAACCTCAAAATTTGGCTAAAAAAACACAGTTTCCTCACATTTTGGTGACAGAAAGTTCTGGAATCAGAGAGGAGCCACAAATTTCCTTCCACCCAGCGTTCCCCCAAGTCTCCCGATAAAAATAATACCTCACTTGTGTGGGTAGGCCAAGCGCCCGCGACAGGAAATGCCCCAAAACGCAACGTGCACACATCACATTTTTTGAAAGAAAACAGAGGTATTTTTTGCAAAGTGCCTACCTGTAGATTTTGGACTCTAGCTCAGCCGGCACCTAGGGAAACCTACCAATCCTGTGCATTTCTGAAAACTAGAGACCTAGGGGAATCCAAGATGGGGTGACTTGTGGGGCTCTGACCAGGTTCTGCTACCCAGAATCCTTTGCAAACCTCAAAAGTTGGCTAAAAAACAAATTTTCCTCACATTTTGGTGACAGAAAGTTCTGGAATCAGAGAGGAGCCACAAATTTCCTTCCACCCAGCGTTCCCCCGCGTCTCCCGATAAAAATGATACCTCACTTGTGTGGGTAGGCGTAGCGCCCCCGACAGGAAATGCCCCAAAACGCAACGTTCACACATCACATTTTTTGAAAGAAAACAGAGGTGTTTTTTGCAAAGTGCCTACCTGTAGATTTTGGCCTCTAGCTCAGCTGGCACCTAGGGAAACCTACCAAACCTGTGCATTTCTGAAAACTAAAGACCTAGGGGAATCCAAGATGGGGTGACTTGTGGGGCTCTGACCAGGTTCTGTTACCCAGAATCCTTTGCAAACCTCAAAACACATTTTCCTCACATTTTGGTGACAGAAAGTTCTGGAATCTGAGAGGAGCCACAACTTTCCTTCCACCCAGCGTTCCCCCAAGTCTCCCGATAAAAATGATACCTCACTTGTGTGGGTAGGCCTAGCGCCCGCGACAGGAAGTGCCCCAAAACGCAACATGCACACATCACATTTTTTTTAAAGAAAACAGAGGTGTTTTTTGCAAAGTGCCTACCTGTAGATTTTGGCCTCTAGCTCAGCTGGCACCTAGGGAAACCTACCAAACCTGTGCATTTCTGAAAACTAGAGACCTAGGGTAATCCAAGATGGGGTGAATTGTGGGGCTCTGACCAGGTTCTGTTACCCAGAATCCTTTGCAAACCTCAAAATTTGGCTAAAGAAACACATTTTCCACACATTTTGGTTACAGAAAGTTATGGAATCAGAGAGGAGCCACAAATTTCCTTCCACCCAGCGTTCCCCCAAGTCTCCCGATAAAAATGATACCTCACTGGTGTGGGTAGGCCTAGCGCCCGCGACAGGAAATACCCCAAAACGCAATGTGCACACATCACATTTTTTTAAAGAAAACAGAGGTGTTTTTTGCAAAGTGCCTACCTGTAGATTTTGGCCTGTAGCTCAGCCGGCACCTAGGGAAACCTACCAAACCTGTGCATTTCTGAAAACTAGAGACCTAGGGGAATCCAAGATGGGGTAACTTGTGGGGCTCTGACCAGGTTCTGTTACCCAGAATCCTTTGCAAACCTCAACATTTGGCTAACAAAACACATTTTCCTCACATTTTGGTGACAGAAAGTTCTGGAATCAGAGAGGAGCCACAAATTTCCTTCCACCCAGCGTTTCCCCAAGTCTCCCGATAAAAATGATACCTCACTTGTGTGGGTAGGCCTAGCTCCCGCGACAGGAAATGCCCCAAAACGCAACGTGCACACATCACATTTTTTGAAAGGAAACAGAGGTGTTTTTTGCAAAGTGCCTACCTGTAGATTTTGGCCTCTAGCTCAGCCGGCACCTAGGGAACCCTACCAAACCTGTGCATTTCTGAAAACTAGAAACCTAGGGGAATCCAAGATGGGGTGACTTGTGGGGCTCTGACCTGGTTCTGTTACCCAGAATCCTTTGCAAACCTCAACATTTGGCTAAAAAAACACATTTTCCTCACATTTTGGTGACAGAAAGTTCTGGAATCAGAAAGGAGCCACAAATTTCCTTCCACCCAGCGTTCCCCCAAGTCTCCCGATAAAAATGATACCTCACTTGTGTGGGTAGGCCTAGCGCCCGTGACAGGAAATGCCCCAAATCGCAACGTGCATACATCACATTTTTTGAAAGAAAACAGAGGTGTTTTTTGCAAAGTGCCTACCTGTAGATTTTGGCCTCTAGCTCAGCCGGCACCTAGGGAAACCTACCAAACCTGTGCATTTCTGAAAACAAGAGACCTAGTGGAATCCACGATGGGGTGACTTGTGGGGCTCTGACCAGGTTTTGTTACCCAGAATCCTTTGCAAACCTCAAAATTTGGCTAAAAAAACACAGTTTCCTCACATTTTGGTGACAGAAAGTTCTGGAATCAGAGAGGAGCCACAAATTTCCTTCCACCCAGCGTTCCCCCAAGTCTCCCGATAAAAATTATACCTCACTTGTGTGGGTAGGCCAAGCGCCCGCGACAGGAAATGCCCCAAAACGCAACGTGCACACATCACATTTTTTGAAAGAAAACAGAGGTATTTTTTGCAAAGTGCCTACCTGTAGATTTTGGACTCTAGCTCAGCCGGCACCTAGGGAAACCTACCAAACCTGTGCATTTCTGAAAACAAGAGACCTAGTGGAATCCACGATGGGGTGACTTGTGGGGCTCTGACCAGGTTTTGTTACCCAGAATCCTTTGCAAACCTCAAAATTTGGCTAAAAAAACACAGTTTCCTCACATTTTGGTGACAGAAAGTTCTGGAATCAGAGAGGAGCCACAAATTTCCTTCCACCCAGCGTTCCCCCAAGTCTCCCGATAAAAATTATACCTCACTTGTGTGGGTAGGCCAAGCGCCCGCGACAGGAAATGCCCCAAAACGCAACGTGCACACATCACATTTTTTGAAAGAAAACAGAGGTATTTTTTGCAAAGTGCCTACCTGTAGATTTTGGACTCTAGCTCAGCCGGCACCTAGGGAAACCTACCAATCCTGTGCATTTCTGAAAACTAGAGACCTAGGGGAATCCAAGATGGGGTGACTTGTGGGGCTCTGACCAGGTTCTGCTACCCAGAATCCTTTGCAAACCTCAAAAGTTGGCTAAAAAACAAATTTTCCTCACATTTTGGTGACAGAAAGTTCTGGAATCAGAGAGGAGCCACAAATTTCCTTCCACCCAGCGTTCCCCCGCGTCTCCCGATAAAAATTATACCTCACTTGTGTGGGTAGGCGTAGCGCCCCCGACAGGAAATGCCCCAAAACGCAACGTTCACACATCACATTTTTTGAAAGAAAACAGAGGTGTTTTTTGCAAAGTGCCTACCTGTAGATTTTGGCCTCTAGCTCAGCTGGCACCTAGGGAAACTTACCAAACCTGTGCATTTCTGAAAACTAAAGACCTAGGGGAATCCAAGATGGGGTGACTTGTGGGGCTCTGACCAGGTTCTGTTACCCAGAATCCTTTGCAAACCTCAAAACACATTTTCCTCACATTTTGGTGACAGAAAGTTCTGGAATCTGAGAGGAGCCACAACTTTCCTTCCACCCAGCGTTCCCCCAAGTCTCCCGATAAAAATGATACCTCACTTGTGTGGGTAGGCCTAGCGCCCGCGACAGGAAGTGCCCCAAAACGCAACATGCACACATCACATTTTTTTTAAAGAAAACAGAGGTGTTTTTTGCAAAGTGCCTACCTGTAGATTTTGGCCTCTAGCTCAGCTGGCACCTAGGGAAACCTACCAAACCTGTGCATTTCTGAAAACTAGAGACCTAGGGTAATCCAAGATGGGGTGAATTGTGGGGCTCTGACCAGGTTCTGTTACCCAGAATCCTTTGCAAACCTCAAAATTTGGCTAAAGAAACACATTTTCCACACATTTTGGTTACAGAAAGTTATGGAATCAGAGAGGAGCCACAAATTTCCTTCCACCCAGCGTTCCCCCAAGTCTCCCGATAAAAATGATACCTCACTGGTGTGGGTAGGCCTAGCGCCCGCGACAGGAAATACCCCAAAACGCAATGTGCACACATCACATTTTTTTAAAGAAAACAGAGGTGTTTTTTGCAAAGTGCCTACCTGTAGATTTTGGCCTCTAGCTCAGCCGGCACCTAGGGAAACCTACCAAACCTGTGCATTTCTGAAAACTAGAGACCTAGGGGAATCCAAGATGGGGTAACTTGTGGGGCTCTGACCAGGTTCTGTTACCCAGAATCCTTTGCAAACCTCAACATTTGGCTAACAAAACACATTTTCCTCACATTTTGGTGACAGAAAGTTCTGGAATCAGAGAGGAGCCACAAATTTCCTTCCACCCAGCGTTTCCCCAAGTCTCCCGATAAAAATGATACCTCACTTGTGTGGGTAGGCTTAGCTCCCGCGACAGGAAATGCCCCAAAACGCAACGTGCACACATCACATTTTTTTAAAGGAAACAGAGGTGTTTTTTGCAAAGTGCCTACCTGTAGATTTTGGCCTCTAGCTCAGCCGGCACCTAGGGAAACCTACCAAACCTGTGCATTTCTGAAAACTAGAAACCTAGGGGAATCCAAGATGGGGTGACTTGTGGGGCTCTGACCAGGTTCTGTTACCCAGAATCCTTTGCAAACCTCAAAACATATTTTCCTCACATTTTGGTGACAGAAAGTTCTGGAATCAGAGAGGAGCCACAACTTTCCTTCCACCCAGCGTTCCCCCAAGTCTCCCGATAAAAATGATACCTCACTTGTGTGGGTAGGCCTAGCGCCCGCGACAGGAAGTGCCCCAAAACGCAACATGCACACATCACATTTTTTTTAAAGAAAACAGAGGTGTTTTTTGCAAAGTGCCTACCTGTAGATTTAGGCCTCTAGCTCAGCTGGCACCTAGGGAAACCTACCAAACCTGTGCATTTCTGAAAACTAGAGACCTAGGGTAATCCAAGATGGGGTGACTTGTGGGGCTCTGACCAGGTTCTGTTACCCAGAATCCTTTGCAAACCTCAAAATTTGGCTAAAGAAACACATTTTCCACACATTTTGGTGACAGAAAGTTATGGAATCAGAGAGGAGCCACAAATTTCCTTCCACCCAGCGTTCCCCCAAGTCTCCCGATAAAAATGATACCTCACTGGTGTGGGTAGGCCTAGCGCCCGCGACAGGAAATACCCCAAAACGCAACGTGCACACATCACATTTTTTGAAAGAAAACAGAGGTGTTTTTTGCAAAGTGCCTACCTGTAGATTTTGGCCTCTAGCTCAACAGGCACCTAGGGAAACCTACCAAACCTGTGCATTTCTGAAAACTAGAGACCTAGGGGAATCCAAGATGGGGTAACTTGTGGGGCTCTGACCAGGTTCTGTTACCCAGAATCCTTTGCAAACCTCAACATTTGGCTAACAAAACACATTTTCCTCACAGTTTGGTGACAGAAAGTTCTGGAATCAGAGAGGAGCCACAACTTTCCTTCCACCCAGCGTTCCCCCAAGTCTCCCGATAAAAATGATACCTCACTTGTGTGGGTAGGCCTAGCGCCCGCGACAGGAAGTGCCCCAAAACGCAACATGCACACATCACATTTTTTTTAAAGAAAACAGAGGTGTTTTTTGCAAAGTGCCTACCTGTAGATTTTGGCCTCTAGCTCAGCTGGCACCTAGGGAAACCTACCAAACCTGTGCATTTCTGAAAACTAGAGACCTAGGGTAATCCAAGATGGGGTGAATTGTGGGGCTCTGACCAGGTTCTGTTACCCAGAATCCTTTGCAAACCTCAAAATTTGGCTAAAGAAACACATTTTCCACACATTTTGGTTACAGAAAGTTATGGAATCAGAGAGGAGCCACAAATTTCCTTCCACCCAGCGTTCCCCCAAGTCTCCCGATAAAAATGATACCTCACTGGTGTGGGTAGGCCTAGCGCCCGTGACAGGAAATACCCCAAAACGCAATGTGCACACATCACATTTTTTTAAAGAAAACAGAGGTGTTTTTTGCAAAGTGCCTACCTGTAGATTTTGGCCTCTAGCTCAGCCGGCACCTAGGGAAACCTACCAAACCTGTGCATTTCTGAAAACTAGAGACCTAGGGGAATCCAAGATGGGGTAACTTGTGGGGCTCTGACCAGGTTCTGTTACCCAGAATCCTTTGCAAACCTCAACATTTGGCTAACAAAACACATTTTCCTCACATTTTGGTGACAGAAAGTTCTGGAATCAGAGAGGAGCCACAAATTTCCTTCCACCCAGCGTTTCCCCAAGTCTCCCGATAAAAATGATACCTCACTTGTGTGGGTAGGCCTAGCTCCCGCGACAGGAAATGCCCCAAAACGCAACGTGCACACATCACATTTTTTGAAAGGAAACAGAGGTGTTTTTTGCAAAGTGCCTACCTGTAGATTTTGGCCTCTAGCTCAGCCGGCACCTAGGGAACCCTACCAAACCTGTGCATTTCTGAAAACTAGAAACCTAGGGGAATCCAAGATGGGGTGACTTGTGGGGCTCTGACCTGGTTCTGTTACCCAGAATCCTTTGCAAACCTCAACATTTGGCTAAAAAAACACATTTTCCTCACATTTTGGTGACAGAAAGTTCTGGAATCAGAAAGGAGCCACAAATTTCCTTCCACCCAGCGTTCCCCCAAGTCTCCCGATAAAAATGATACCTCACTTGTGTGGGTAGGCCTAGCGCCCGTGACAGGAAATGCCCCAAATCGCAACGTGCATACATCACATTTTTTGAAAGAAAACAGAGGTGTTTTTTGCAAAGTGCCTACCTGTAGATTTTGGCCTCTAGCTCAGCCGGCACCTAGGGAAACCTACCAAACCTGTGCATTTCTGAAAACAAGAGACCTAGTGGAATCCACGATGGGGTGACTTGTGGGGCTCTGACCAGGTTTTGTTACCCAGAATCCTTTGCAAACCTCAAAATTTGGCTAAAAAAACACAGTTTCCTCACATTTTGGTGACAGAAAGTTCTGGAATCAGAGAGGAGCCACAAATTTCCTTCCACCCAGCGTTCCCCCAAGTCTCCCGATAAAAATTATACCTCACTTGTGTGGGTAGGCCAAGCGCCCGCGACAGGAAATGCCCCAAAACGCAACGTGCACACATCACATTTTTTGAAAGAAAACAGAGGTATTTTTTGCAAAGTGCCTACCTGTAGATTTTGGACTCTAGCTCAGCCGGCACCTAGGGAAACCTACCAAACCTGTGCATTTCTGAAAACAAGAGACCTAGTGGAATCCACGATGGGGTGACTTGTGGGGCTCTGACCAGGTTTTGTTACCCAGAATCCTTTGCAAACCTCAAAATTTGGCTAAAAAAACACAGTTTCCTCACATTTTGGTGACAGAAAGTTCTGGAATCAGAGAGGAGCCACAAATTTCCTTCCACCCAGCGTTCCCCCAAGTCTCCCGATAAAAATTATACCTCACTTGTGTGGGTAGGCCAAGCGCCCGCGACAGGAAATGCCCCAAAACGCAACGTGCACACATCACATTTTTTGAAAGAAAACAGAGGTATTTTTTGCAAAGTGCCTACCTGTAGATTTTGGACTCTAGCTCAGCCGGCACCTAGGGAAACCTACCAATCCTGTGCATTTCTGAAAACTAGAGACCTAGGGGAATCCAAGATGGGGTGACTTGTGGGGCTCTGACCAGGTTCTGCTACCCAGAATCCTTTGCAAACCTCAAAAGTTGGCTAAAAAACAAATTTTCCTCACATTTTGGTGACAGAAAGTTCTGGAATCAGAGAGGAGCCACAAATTTCCTTCCACCCAGCGTTCCCCCGCGTCTCCCGATAAAAATTATACCTCACTTGTGTGGGTAGGCGTAGCGCCCCCGACAGGAAATGCCCCAAAACGCAACGTTCACACATCACATTTTTTGAAAGAAAACAGAGGTGTTTTTTGCAAAGTGCCTACCTGTAGATTTTGGCCTCTAGCTCAGCTGGCACCTAGGGAAACCTACCAAACCTGTGCATTTCTGAAAACTAAAGACCTAGGGGAATCCAAGATGGGGTGACTTGTGGGGCTCTGACCAGGTTCTGTTACCCAGAATCCTTTGCAAACCTCAAAACACATTTTCCTCACATTTTGGTGACAGAAAGTTCTGGAATCTGAGAGGAGCCACAACTTTCCTTCCACCCAGCGTTCCCCCAAGTCTCCCGATAAAAATGATACCTCACTTGTGTGGGTAGGCCTAGCGCCCGCGACAGGAAGTGCCCCAAAACGCAACATGCACACATCACATTTTTTTTAAAGAAAACAGAGGTGTTTTTTGCAAAGTGCCTACCTGTAGATTTTGGCCTCTAGCTCAGCTGGCACCTAGGGAAACCTACCAAACCTGTGCATTTCTGAAAACTAGAGACCTAGGGTAATCCAAGATGGGGTGACTTGTGGGGCTCTGACCAGGTTCTGTTACCCAGAATCCTTTGCAAACCTCAAAATTTGGCTAAAGAAACACATTTTCCACACATTTTGGTGACAGAAAGTTATGGAATCAGAGAGGAGCCACAAATTTCCTTCCACCCAGCGTTCCCCCAAGTCTCCCGATAAAAATGATACCTCACTGGTGTGGGTAGGCCTAGCGCCCGCGACAGGAAATACCCCAAAACGCAACGTGCACACATCACATTTTTTGAAAGAAAACAGAGGTGTTTTTTGCAAAGTGCCTACCTGTAGATTTTGGCCTCTAGCTCAACAGGCACCTAGGGAAACCTACCAAACCTGTGCATTTCTGAAAACTAGAGACCTAGGGGAATCCAAGATGGGGTAACTTGTGGGGCTCTGACCAGGTTCTGTTACCCAGAATCCTTTGCAAACCTCAACATTTGGCTAACAAAACACATTTTCCTCACAGTTTGGTGACAGAAAGTTCTGGAATCAGAGAGGAGCCACAAATTTCCTTCCACCCAGCGTTTCCCCAAGTCTCCCGATAAAAATGATACCTCACTTGTGTGGGTAGGCTTAGCTCCCGCGACAGGAAATGCCCCAAAACGCAACGTGCACACATCACATTTTTTTAAAGGAAACAGAGGTGTTTTTTGCAAAGTGCCTACCTGTAGATTTTGGCCTCTAGCTCAGCCGGCACCTAGGGAAACCTACCAAACCTGTGCATTTCTGAAAACTAGAAACCTAGGGGAATCCAAGATGGGGTGACTTGTGGGGCTCTGACCAGGTTCTGTTACCCAGAATCCTTTGCAAACCTCAAAACATATTTTCCTCACATTTTGGTGACAGAAAGTTCTGGAATCAGAGAGGAGCCACAACTTTCCTTCCGCCCAGCGTTCCCCCAAGTCTCCCGATAAAAATGATACCTCACTTGTGTGGGTAGGCCTAGCGCCCGCGACAGGAAGTGCCCCAAAACGCAACATGCACACATCACATTTTTTTTAAAGAAAACAGAGGTGTTTTTTGCAAAGTGCCTACCTGTAGATTTAGGCCTCTAGCTCAGCTGGCACCTAGGGAAACCTACCAAACCTGTGCATTTCTAAAAACTAGAGACCTAGGGTAATCCAAGATGGGGTGACTTGTGGGGCTCTGACCAGGTTCTGTTACCCAGAATCCTTTGCAAACCTCAAAATTTGGCTAAAGAAACACATTTTCCACACATTTTGGTGACAGAAAGTTATGGAATCAGAGAGGAGCCACAAATTTCCTTCCACCCAGCGTTCCCCCAAGTCTCCCGATAAAAATGATACCTCACTGGTGTGGGTAGGCCTAGCGCCCGCGACAGGAAATACCCCAAAACGCAACGTGCACACATCACATTTTTTGAAAGAAAACAGAGGTGTTTTTTGCAAAGTGCCTACCTGTAGATTTTGGCCTCTAGCTCAACAGGCACCTAGGGAAACCTACCAAACCTGTGCATTTCTGAAAACTAGAGACCTAGGGGAATCCAAGATGGGGTAACTTGTGGGGCTCTGACCAGGTTCTGTTACCCAGAATCCTTTGCAAACCTCAACATTTGGCTAACAAAACACATTTTCCTCACAGTTTGGTGACAGAAAGTTCTGGAATCAGAGAGGAGCCACAAATTTCCTTCCACCCAGCGTTCCCCCAAGTCTCCCGATAAAAATGATACCTCACTTGTGTGGGTAGGCCTAGCTCCCGCGACAGGAAATGCCCCAAAACGCAACGTGCACACATCACATTTTTTTAAAGGAAACAGAGGTGTTTTTTGCAAAGTGCCTACCTGTAGATTTTGGCCTCTAGCTCAGCCGGCACCTAGGGAAACCTACCAAACCTGTGCATTTCTGAAAACTAGAAACCTAGGGGAATCCAAGATGGGGTGACTTGTGGGGCTCTGACCAGGTTCTGTTACACAGAATCCTTTGCAAACCTCAAACTTTGGCCAAAAAAACACATTTTCCTCACATTTTGGTGACAGGAAGTTCTGGAATCAGAGAGGAGCCACAAATTTTCTTCCACCCAGTGTTCCCCCAAGTCTCCCGATAAAAATGATACCTCACTTGTGTGGGTAGGCCTAGCGCCTGCAACAGGAAATATCCCAAAACACAACGTGGACACATCACATTTTTTTAAAGAAAATAGAGGTGTCTTTTGCAAAGTGCCTACCTGTGATTTTGGCCTCTAGCTCAGCCGGCACCTAGGGAAACCTACCAAACCTGTGCATTTTTGAAAACTAGAGACCTAGGGTAATCCAAGATGGGGTGACTTGTGGGGCTCTGACCAGGTTCTGTTACACAGAATCCTTTGCAAACCTCAAACTTTGGCCAAAAAAACACATTTTCCTCACATTTTGGTGACAGAAAGTTCTGGAATCAGAGAGGAGCCACAAATTTTCTTCCAACCAGCGTTCCCCCAAGTCTCCCGATAAAAATGATACCTCACTTGTGTGGGTAGGCTTAGCTCCCGCGACAGGAAATGCCCCAAAACGCAACGTGCACACATCACATTTTTTTAAAGGAAACAGAGGTGTTTTTAGCAAAGTGCCTACCTGTAGATTTTGGCCTCTAGCTCAGCCGGCACCTAGGGAAACCTACCAAACCTGTGCATTTCTGAAAACTAGAAACCTAGGGGAATCCAAGATGGGGTGACTTGTGGGGCTCTGACCAGGTTCTGTTACCCAGAATCCTTTGCAAACCTCAAAACATATTTTCCTCACATTTTGGTGACAGAAAGTTCTGGAATCAGAGAGGAGCCACAACTTTCCTTCCACCCAGCGTTTCCCCAAGTCTCCCGATAAAAATGATACCTCACTTGTGTGGGTAGGCCTAGCGCCCGCGACAGGAAGTGCCCCAAAACGCAACATGCACACATCACATTTTTTTTAAAGAAAACAGAGGTGTTTTTTGCAAAGTGCCTACCTGTAGATTTAGGCCTCTAGCTCAGCTGGCACCTAGGGAAACCTACCAAACCTGTGCATTTCTGAAAACTAGAGACCTAGGGTAATCCAAGATGGGGTGACTTGTGGGGCTCTGACCAGGTTCTGTTACCCAGAATCCTTTGCAAACCTCAAAATTTGGCTAAAGAAACACATTTTCCACACATTTTGGTGACAGAAAGTTATGGAATCAGAGAGGAGCCACAAATTTCCTTCCACCCAGCGTTCCCCCAAGTCTCCCGATAAAAATGATACCTCACTGGTGTGGGTAGGCCTAGCGCCCGCGACAGGAAATACCCCAAAACGCAACGTGCACACATCACATTTTTTGAAAGAAAACAGAGGTGTTTTTTGCAAAGTGCCTACCTGTAGATTTTGGCCTCTAGCTCAACAGGCACCTAGGGAAACCTACCAAACCTGTGCATTTCTGAAAACTAGAGACCTAGGGGAATCCAAGATGGGGTAACTTGTGGGGCTCTGACCAGGTTCTGTTACCCAGAATCCTTTGCAAACCTCAACATTTGGCTAACAAAACACATTTTCCTCACAGTTTGGTGACAGAAAGTTCTGGAATCAGAGAGGAGCCACAAATTTCCTTCCACCCAGCGTTCCCCCAAGTCTCCCGATAAAAATGATACCTCACTTGTGTGGGTAGGCCTAGCTCCCGCGACAGGAAATGCCCCAAAACGCAACGTGCACACATCACATTTTTTTAAAGGAAACAGAGGTGTTTTTTGCAAAGTGCCTACCTGTAGATTTTGGCCTCTAGCTCAGCCGGCACCTAGGGAAACCTACCAAACCTGTGCATTTCTGAAAACTAGAAACCTAGGGGAATCCAAGATGGGGTGACTTGTGGGGCTCTGACCAGGTTCTGTTACCCAGAATCCTTTGCAAACCTCAAACTTTGGCCAAAAAAACACATTTTCCTCACATTTTGGTGACAGGAAGTTCTGGAATCAGAGAGGAGCCACAAATTTTCTTCCACCCAGTGTTCCCCCAAGTCTCCCGATAAAAATGATACCTCACTTGTGTGGGTAGGCCTAGCGCCTGCAACAGGAAATATCCCAAAACGCAACGTGGACACATCACATTTTTTTAAAGAAAATAGAGGTGTCTTTTGCAAAGTGCCTACCTGTGATTTTGGCCTCTAGCTCAGCCGGCACCTAGGGAAACCTACCAAACCTGTGCATTTCTGAAAACTAGAGACCTAGGGTAATCCAAGATGGGGTGACTTGTGGGGCTCTGACCAGGTTCTGTTACACAGAATCCTTTGCAAACCTCAAACTTTGGCCAAAAAAACACATTTTCCTCACATTTTGGTGACAGAAAGTTCTGGAATCAGAGAGGAGCCACAAATTTTCTTCCAACCAGCGTTCCCCCAAGTCTCCCGATAAAAATGATACCTCACTTGTGTGGGTAGGCCTAGCGCCCGCGACAGGAAGTGCCCCAAAACGCAACATGCACACATCACATTTTTTGAAAGAAAACAGAGGTGTTTTTTGCAAAGTGCCTACCTGTAGATTTTGGCCTCTAGCTCAGCCGGCACCTAGGAAAACCTGCCAAACCTGTGCATTTCTCAAATCTAGAGACCTAGGGGATTCCAAGATGGGGTGACTTGTGGGGCTCTGACCAGGTTTTGTTACCCAGAATCCTTTGCAAACCTCAAAATTTGGTTAAAAAAACACATTTTCCTCACATTTCGGTGACATAAAGTTCTGGAATCAGAGTGGAGCCACAAATTTCCTTCCACCCAGCGTTCCCCCAAGTCTCCCGATAAAAATGATACCTCACTTGTGTGGGTAGGCCAAGCGCCCGCGACAGGAAGTACCCCAAAACGCAACGTGCACACATCACATTTTTTGAAAGAAAACAGAGGTGTTTTTTGCAAAGTGCCTAACTGTAGATTTTGGCCTCTAACTCAGCCGGCACCTAGGGAACCCTACCAAACCTGTGCATTTCTGAAAACTAGAGACCTAGAGGAATCCAAGATGGGGTGACTTGTGGGGCTCTGACCTGGATCTGTTACCCACAATCCTTTGCAAACCTCAACATTTGGCTAAAAAAACACATTTTCCTCACATTTTGGTGACAGAAAGTTCTCGAATCAGAAAGGAGCCACAAATTTCCTTTCACCCAGCGTTCCCCCAAGTCTCTCGATAAAAATGATACCTCACTTGTGTGGGTAGGCCTAGCGCCCGTGACAGGAAATGCCCCAAAACGCAACGTGCATACATCACATTTTTTGAAAGAAAACAGAGGTGTTTTTTGCAAAGTGCCTAACTGTAGATTTGGGCCTCTAGCTCAGCCGGCACCTAGGGAACCCTACCAAACCTGTGCATTTCTGAAAACTAGAGACCTAGGGGAATCCAAGATGGGGTGACTTGTGGGGCTCTGACCTGGTTCTGTTACCCAGAATCCTTTGCAAACCTCAACATTTGGCTAAAAAAACACATTTTCCTCACATTTTGGTGACAGAAAGTTCTGGAATCAGAAAGGAGCCACAAATTTCCTTCCACCCAGCGTTCCCCCAAGTCTCCCGATAAAAATGATACCTCACTTGTGTGGGTAGGCCTAGCGCCCGTGACAGGAAATGCCCCAAAACGCAACGTGCATACATCACATTTTTTGAAAGAAAACAGAGGTGTTTTTTGCAAAGTGCCTACCTGTAGATTTTGGCCTCTAGCTCAGCCGGCACCTAGGGAAACCTACCAAACCTGTGCATTTCTGAAAACAAGAGACCTAGTGGAATCCACGATGGGGTGACTTGTGGGGCTCTGACCAGGTTTTGTTACCCAGAATCCTTTGCAAACCTCAAAAGTTGGCTAAAAAACACATTTTCCTCACATTTTGGTGACAGAAAGTTCTGGAATCAGAGAGGAGCCACAAATTTCCTTCCATCCAGCGTTCCCCCAAGTCTCCCGATAAAAACAATACCTCACTTGTGTGGGTAGGCCTAGCGCCCGCGACAGGAAATGCCCCAAAACGCAACGTGCACACATCACATTTTTTGAAAGAAAACAGAGCTGTTTTTTGCAAAGTGCCTACCTGTAGATTTTGGCCTCTAGCTCAGCCGGCACCTAGGAAGATCCTATCAAACCTGTGCATTTCTGAAAACTAGAGACCTAGGGGAATCCAAGATGGGGTGACTTGTGGGGCTCTGACCAGGTTCTGTTACCCAGAATCCTTTGCAAACCTCAAAACACATTTTCCTCACATTTTGGTGACAGAATGTTCTGGAATCAGAGAGGAGCCACAAATTTCCTTCCACCCAGCGTTCCCCCAAGTCTCCCGATAAAAACAATACCTCACTTGTGTGGGTAGGCCTAGCGCCCGCGACAGGAAATGCCCCAAAACGCAACGTGCACACATCACATTTTTTGAAAGAAAACAGAGGTGTTTTTTGCCAAGTGCCTACCTGTAGATTTTGGCCTCTAGCTCAGCCGGCACCTACGGAAACCTACCAGACCTGTGCATTTCTGAAAACTAGAGACCTAGGGAAATCCAAGATGGGGTGACTTGTGGGGCTCTGACCAGGTTCTGTTACCCAGAATCCTTTGCAAACCTCAACATTTGGCTAAAAAAACATATTTTCATCACATTTTGGTGACAGAAAGTTCTGGAATCAGAGAGGAGCCACAAATTTCCTTCCACCCAGCGTTCCCCCAAGTCTCCCGATAAAAATGATACCTCACTTGTGTGGGTAGGCCTAGCGCCCGTGACAGGAAATGGCCCAAAACGCAACGTACATACATAACATTTTTTTAAAGAAAACAGAGGTGTTTCTGGCAAAGTGCCTACCTGTAGATTTTGGCCTCTAGCTCAGCCGGCACATAGGGAAACCTACCAAACCTGTGCATTTCTGAAAACAAGAGACCTAGGGGAATCCAAGATGGGGTGACTTGTGGGGCTCTGACCAGGTTCTGTTACCCATAATCCTTTGCAAACCTCAACATTTGGCTAAAAAAACATATTTTCATCACATTTTGGTGACAGAAAGTTCTGGAATCAGAGAGGAGCCACAAATTTCCTTCCACCCAGCGTTCCCCCAAGTCTCCCGATAAAAATGATACCTCACTTGTGTGGGTAGGCCTAGCGCCCGTGACAGGAAATGGCCCAAAACGCAACGTACATACATAACATTTTTTTAAAGAAAACAGAGGTGTTTCTGGCAAAGTGCCTACCTGTAGATTTTGGCCTCTAGCTCAGCCGGCACATAGGGAAACCTACCAAACCTGTGCATTTCTGAAAACAAGAGACCTAGGGAAATCCAAGATGGGGTGACTTGTGGGGCTCTGACCAGGTTCTGTTACCCAGAATCCTTTGCAAACCTCAAAATTTGGAGAAAAAAACACATTTTCCTCACATTTTGGTGACAGAAAGTTCTGGAATCAGAGAGGAGCCACAAATTTCCTTCCACCCAGCGTTCCCCCAAGTCTCCCGATAAAAACAATACCTCACTTGTGTGGGTAGGCCTAGCGCCCGCGACAGGAAATGCCCCAAAACGCAACGTGCACACATCACATTTTTTGAAAGAAAACAGAGGTGTTTTTTGCCAAGTGCCTACCTGTAGATTTTGGCCTCTAGCTCAGCCGGCACCTACGGAAACCTACCAGACCTGTGCATTTCTGAAAACTAGAGACCTAGGGAAATCCAAGATGGGGTGACTTGTGGGGCTCTGACCAGGTTCTGTTACCCAGAATCCTTTGCAAACCTCAACATTTGGCTAAAAAAACATATTTTCATCACATTTTGGTGACAGAAAGTTCTGGAATCAGAGAGGAGCCACAAATTTCCTTCCACCCAGCGTTCCCCCAAGTCTCCCGATAAAAATGATACCTCACTTGTGTGGGTAGGCCTAGCGCCCGTGACAGGAAATGGCCCAAAACGCAACGTACATACATAACATTTTTTTAAAGAAAACAGAGGTGTTTCTGGCAAAGTGCCTACCTGTAGATTTTGGCCTCTAGCTCAGCCGGCACATAGGGAAACCTACCAAACCTGTGCATTTCTGAAAACAAGAGACCTAGGGGAATCCAAGATGGGGTGACTTGTGGGGCTCTGACCAGGTTCTGTTACCCATAATCCTTTGCAAACCTCAACATTTGGCTAAAAAAACATATTTTCATCACATTTTGGTGACAGAAAGTTCTGGAATCAGAGAGGAGCCACAAATTTCCTTCCACCCAGCGTTCCCCCAAGTCTCCCGATAAAAATGATACCTCACTTGTATGGGTAGGCCTAGCGCCCGTGACAGGAAATGGCCCAAAACGCAACGTACATACATAACATTTTTTTTAAGAAAACAGAGGTGTTTCTGGCAAAGTGCCTACCTGTAGATTTTGGCCTCTAGCTCAGCCGGCACATAGGGAAACCTACCAAACCTGTGCATTTCTGAAAACAAGAGACCTAGGGGAATCCAAGATGGGGTGACTTGTGGGGCTCTGACCAGGTTCAGTTACCCAGAATCCTTTGCAAACCTCAAAATTTGGAGAAAAAAACACATTTTCCTCACATTTTGGTGACAGAAAGTTCTGGAATCAGAGAGGAGCCACAAATTTCCTTCCACCCAGCGTTCCCCCAAGTCTCCCGATAAAAATGATACCTCACTTGTGTGGGTAGGCCATGCGCCCGCGACAGGAAATGCCCCAAAACGCAACGTGCACAAATCACATTTTTTTTAAAAAAAACAAAGGTGTTTTTTGCAAAGTGCCTACCTGTAGATTTTGGCCTCTAGCTCAGCCGGCACCTAGGGAAACCTACCAAACCTGTGCATTTCTGAAAACTAGAGACCTAGGGGAATCCAAGATGGGGTGACTTGTGGGGCTCTGACCAGGTTCTGTTACACAGAATCCTTTGCAAACCTCAACATTTTGCCAAAAAAACACATTTTCCTCAAATTTGGTGACAGAAAGTTCTGGAATCAGAGAGGAGCCACGAGTTTCCTTCCACGCAGCGTCCCCCCAAGTCTCCCGATAAAAATGATACCTCACTTGTGTGGGTAGGGCTAGCGCCCGCGACAGGAAGTGCCCCAAAACGCAACATGCACACATCACATTTTTTTAAAGAAAACAGGTGTTTTTTGCAAAGTGCCTACCTGTAGATTTTGGCCTCTAGCTCAGCCGGCACCTAGGGAAACCTACCAAACCTGTGCATTTCTGAAAACTAGAGACCTAGGGGAATCCAAAATGGGGTGACTTGTGGGGCTCTGACCAGGTTCTGTTACCCAGAATCCTTTGCAAACCTCAAAATTTGGCTAAAAAAACAAATTTTCCTCACATTTTGGTGACAGAAAGTTATGGAATCAGACAGGAGCCACAAATTTCCTTCCACCCAGCGTTCCCCCAAGTCTCCCGATAAAAATGATACCTCACTGGTGTGGGTAGGCCTAGCGCCTGCGACAGGAAATGCCCCAAAACGCAACGTGCACACATAACATTTTTTTAAAGAAAACAGAGCTGTTTTTTGCAAAGTGCCTACCTGTAGATTTTGGCCTCTAGCTCAGCCGGCACCTAGGGAAACCTACCAATCCTGTGCATTTCTGAAAACTAGAGACCTAGGGGAATCCAAGATGGGGTGGCTTGTGGGGCTCTGACCAGGTTCTGTTACCCAGAATCCTTTGCAAATCTCAACATTTGGCTAAAAAAACATATTTTCATCACATTTTGGTGACAGAAAGTTCTGGAATCAGAGAGGAGCCACAAATTTCCTTCCACCCAGCGTTCCCCCAAGTCTCCAGATAAAAATGATACCTCACTTGTGTGGGTAGGCCTAGCGCCCGTGACAGGAAATGGCCCAAAACGCAACGTACATACATAACATTTTTTTAAAGAAAACAGAGTTTCTTGCAAAGTGCCTACCTGTAGATTTTGGCCTCTAGCTCAGCCGGCACATAGGGAAACCTACCAAACCTGTGCATTTCTGAAAACAAGAGACCTAGGGGAATCCACGATGGGGTGACTTGTGGGGCTCTGACCAGGTTCTGTTACCCAGAATCCTTTGCAAACTTCAAAATTTGGCTAAAAAAACAAATTTTCCTCACATTTTGGTGACAGAAAGTTATGGAATCAGAGAGGAGCCACAAATTTCCTTCCACCCAGCGTTCCCCCAAGTCTCCCGATAAAAATGATACCTCACTGGTGTGGGTAGGCCTAGCGCCCGCGACAGGAAATGCCCCAAAACGCAACGTGCACACATAACATTTTTTGAAAGAAAACAGAGCTGTTTTTTGCAAAGTGCCTACCTGTAGATTTTGGCCTCTAGCTCAGCCGGCACCTAGGGAAACCTACCAATCCTGTGCATTTCTGAAAACTAGAGACCTAGGGGAATCCAAGATGGGGTGGCTTGCGGGGCTCTGACCAGGTTATGTTACGCAGAATCCTTTGCAAACATCATAATGTGCAGAAAAAAAAACACATTTTCCTCACATTTTGGTGACAGAATGTTCTGGAATCAGAGAGGAGCCACAAATTTACTTCCACCCATCGTTCCCCCAAGTCTCCCGATAAAAACAATACCTCACTTCTGTGGGTAGGCCTAGCGCCCGCGACAGGAAATGCCCCAAAACGCAACGTGCACACATCACATTTTTTGAAAGAAAACAGAGGTGTTTTTTGCAAAGTGCCTACCTGTAGATTTTGGCCTCTAGCTCAGCCGGCACCTACGGAAACCTACCAGACCTGTGCATTTCTGAAAAGTACAGACCTAGGGAAATCCAAGATGGGGTGACTTGTGGGGCTCTGGCCAGGTTCTGTTACCCAGAATCCTTTGCAAACCTCAAAATTTGGAGAAAAAAACACATTTTCCTCACATTTTGGTGACAGAAAGTTCTGGAATCAGAGAGGAGCCACAAATTTCCTTCCACCCAGCGTTCCCATAAGTCTCCCGATAAAAATGATACCTCACTTGTGTGGGTAGGCCAAGCGCCCGCGACAGGAAATGCCCCAAAACACAACGTGCACAAATCACATTTTTTTAAAGAAAACAGAGGTGTTTTTTGCAAAGTGCCTACCTGTAGATTTTGGCCTCTAGCTCAGCCGGCACCTAGGGAAACCTACCAATCCTGTGCATTTCTGAAAACTAGAGACCTAGGGGAATCCAAGATGGGGTGGCTTGCGGGGCTCTGACCAGGTTATGTTACGCAGAATCCTTTGCAAACATCATAATGTGCAGAAAAAAAAACACATTTTCCTCACATTTTGGTGACAGAATGTTCTGGAATCAGAGAGGAGCCACAAATTTACTTCCACCCATCGTTCCCCCAAGTCTCCCGATAAAAACAATACCTCACTTCTGTGGGTAGGCCTAGCGCCCGCGACAGGAAATGCCCCAAAACGCAACGTGCACACATCACATTTTTTGAAAGAAAACAGAGGTGTTTTTTGCAAAGTGCCTACCTGTAGATTTTGGCCTCTAGCTCAGCCGGCACCTACGGAAACCTACCAGACCTGTGCATTTCTGAAAAGTACAGACCTAGGGAAATCCAAGATGGGGTGACTTGTGGGGCTCTGGCCAGGTTCTGTTACCCAGAATCCTTTGCAAACCTCAAAATTTGGAGAAAAAAACACATTTTCCTCACATTTTGGTGACAGAAAGTTCTGGAATCAGAGAGGAGCCACAAATTTCCTTCCACCCAGCGTTCCCATAAGTCTCCCGATAAAAATGATACCTCACTTGTGTGGGTAGGCCAAGCGCCCGCGACAGGAAATGCCCCAAAACACAACGTGCACAAATCACATTTTTTTAAAGAAAACAGAGCTGTTTTTTGCAAAGTGCCTACCTGTAGATTTTGGCCTCTAGCTCAGCCGGCACCTAGGGAAACCTACCAAACCTGTGCATTTCTGAAAACTAGAGACCTAGGGGAATCCAAGATGGGGTGACTTGTGGGGCTCTGACCAGGTTCTGTTACACATAATCCTTTGCAAACCTCAAAATGTTGCCAAAAAAAGACATTTTCCTTAAATTTGGTGACAGAAAGTTCTGGAATCAGAGAGAAGCCACAAATTTCTTTCCACGCAGCGTCCCCCCAAGTCTCCCGATAAAAATGATACCTCACTTGTGTAGGTAGGCCTAGCGCCCGCGACAGGAAATGCCCCAAATCACAACGTGCACAAATCACATTTTTTTAAAGAAAACAGAGGTGTTTTTTGCAAAGTGCCTACCTGTAGATTTTGGCCTCTAGCTCAGCCGGCACCTAGGGAAACCTACCAAACCTGTGCATTTCTGAAAACTAGAGACCTAGGGGAATCCAAGATGGGGTGACTTGTGGGGCTCTGACCAGGTTCTGTTACCCAGAATCCTTTGCAAATCTCAACATTTGGCTAAAAAAACATATTTTCATCACATTTTGGTGACAGAAAGTTCTGGAATCGGAGAGGAGCCACAAATTTCCTTCCACCCAGCGTTCCCCCAAGTCTCCAGATAAAAATGATACCTCACTTGTGTGGGTAGGCCTAGCGCCCGTGACAGGAAATGGCACAAAACGCAACGTACATACATAACATTTTTTTAAAGAAAACAGAGTTTCTTGCAAAGTGCCTACCTGTAGATTTTGGCCTCTAGCTCAGCCGGCACATAGGGAAACCTACCAAACCTGTGCATTTCTGAAAACAAGAGACCTAGGGGAATCCAAGATGGGGTGACTTGTGGGGCTCTGACCAGGTTCTGTTACCCAGAATCCTTTGCAAACCTCAAAATTTGGAGAAAAAAACACATTTTCCTCACATTTTGGTGACAGAAAGTTATGGAATCAGAGAGGAGCCACAAATTTCCTTCCACCCAGCGTTCCCCCAAGTCTCCCGATAAAAATGATACCTCACTGGTGTGGGTAGGCCTAGCGCCCGCGACAGGAAATGCCCCAAAACGCAACGTGCACACATAACATTTTTTGAAAGAAAACAGAGCTGTTTTTTGCAAAGTGCCTACCTGTAGATTTTGGCCTCTAGCTCAGCCGGCACCTAGGGAAACCTACCAATCCTGTGCATTTCTGAAAACTAGAGACCTAGGGGAATCCAAGATGGGGTGGCTTGCGGGGCTCTGACCAGGTTATGTTACGCAGAATCCTTTGCAAACATCATAATGTGCAGAAAAAAAAACACATTTTCCTCACATTTTGGTGACAGAATGTTCTGGAATCAGAGAGGAGCCACAAATTTACTTCCACCCATCGTTCCCCCAAGTCTCCCGATAAAAACAATACCTCACTTCTGTGGGTAGGCCTAGCGCCCGCGACAGGAAATGCCCCAAAACGCAACGTGCACACATAACATTTTTTTAAAGAAAACAGAGGTGTTTTTTGCAAAGTGCCTACCTGTAGATTTTGGCCTCTAGCTCAGCCGGCACCTACGGAAACCTACCAGACCTGTGCATTTCTGAAAAGTACAGACCTAGGGAAATCCAAGATGGGGTGACTTGTGGGGCTCTGGCCAGGTTCTGTTACCCAGAATCCTTTGCAAACCTCAAAATTTGGAGAAAAAAACACATTTTCCTCACATTTTGGTGACAGAAAGTTCTGGAATCAGAGAGGAGCCACAAATTTCCTTCCACCCAGCGTTCCCATAAGTCTCCCGATAAAAATGATACCTCACTTGTGTGGGTAGGCCAAGCGCCCGCGACAGGAAATGCCCCAAAACACAACGTGCACAAATCACATTTTTTTTAAGAAAACAGAGGTGTTTTTTGCAAAGTGCCTACCTGTAGATTTTGGCCTCTAGCTCAGCCGGCACCTAGGGAAACCTACCAAACCTGTGCATTTCTGAAAACTAGAGACCTAGGGGAATCCAAGATGGGGTGACTTGTGGGGCTCTGACCAGGTTCTGTTACCCAGAATCCTTTGCAAACCTCAAAATTTGGCTAAAGAAACACATTTTCCTCACATTTTGGTGACAGAAAGTTATGGAATCAGAGAGGAGCCACAAATTTCCTTCCACCCAGCGTTCCCCCAAGTTTCCCGATAAAAATGATACCTCACTGGTGCTGGGTAGGTCTAGCGCCCGCGACAGGAAGTGCCCCAAAACGCAACGTGCACACATAACATTTTTAAAAAGAAAACAGAGCTGTTTTTTGCAAAGTGCCTACCTGTAGATTTTGGCCTCTAGCTCAGCCGGCACCTAGGGAAACCTACCAATCCTGTGCATTTCTGAAAACTAGAGACCTAGGGGAATCCAAGATGGGGTGACTTGTGGGGCTCTGATCAGGTTCTGTTACCCAGAATCCTTTGCAAACCTCAACATTTGGCTAAAAATCAAATTTTCCTCACATTTTGGTGACAGAAAGTTCTGGAATCAGAGAGGAGCCACAAATTTCCTTCCACCCAGCGTTCCCCCAAGTCTCCCGATAAAAATGATACCTCATTTGTGTGGGTAGGCCTAGCTCCCGCGACAGGAAATGCCCCAAGACGCAACGTGCACACATCACATTTTTTTAAAGGAAACAGAGGTGTTTTTTGCAAAGTGCCTACCTGTAGATTTTGGCCTCGTGCTCAGCCGGCACCTAGGGAAACCTACCAAACCTGTGCATTTCTGAAAACTAGAGACCTAGGGGAATCCAAGATGGGGTGACTTGTGGGGCTCTGACCAGGTTCTGTTACCCAGAATCCTTTGCAAATCTCAACATTTGGCTAAAAAAACATATTTTCATCACATTTTGGTGACAGAAAGTTCTGGAATCAGAGAGGAGCCACAAATTTCCTTCCACCCAGCGTTCCCCCAAGTCTCCAGATAAAAATGATACCTCACTTGTGTGGGTAGGCCTAGCGCCCGTGACAGGAAATGGCCCAAAACGCAACGTACATACATAACATTTTTTTAAAGAAAACAGAGTTTCTTGCAAAGTGCCTACCTGTAGATTTTGGCCTCTAGCTCAGCCGGCACATAGGGAAACCTACCAAACCTGTGCATTTCTGAAAACAAGAGACCTAGGGGAATCCAAGATGGGGTGACTTGTGGGGCTCTGACCAGGTTCTGTTACCCAGAATCCTTTGCAAACCTCAAAATTTGGAGAAAAAAACACATTTTCCTCACATTTTGGTGACAGAAAGTTATGGAATCAGAGAGGAGCCACAAATTTCCTTCCACCCAGCGTTCCCCCAAGTCTCCCGATAAAAATGATACCTCACTGGTGTGGGTAGGCCTAGCGCCCGCGACAGGAAATGCCCCAAAACGCAACGTGCACACATAACATTTTTTGAAAGAAAACAGAGCTGTTTTTTGCAAAGTGCCTACCTGTAGATTTTGGCCTCTAGCTCAGCCGGCACCTAGGGAAACCTACCAATCCTGTGCATTTCTGAAAACTAGAGACCTAGGGGAATCCAAGATGGGGTGGCTTGCGGGGCTCTGACCAGGTTATGTTACGCAGAATCCTTTGCAAACATCATAATGTGCAGAAAAAAAAACACATTTTCCTCACATTTTGGTGACAGAATGTTCTGGAATCAGAGAGGAGCCACAAATTTACTTCCACCCATCGTTCCCCCAAGTCTCCCGATAAAAACAATACCTCACTTCTGTGGGTAGGCCTAGCGCCCGCGACAGGAAATGCCCCAAAACGCAACGTGCACACATCACATTTTTTTAAAGAAAACAGAGGTGTTTTTTGCAAAGTGCCTACCTGTAGATTTTGGCCTCTAGCTCAGCCGCCACCTAGGGAAACCTACCAAACCTGTGCATTTCTGAAAACTAGAGACCTAGGGGAATCCACGATGGGGTGACTTGTGGGGCTCTGACCAGGTTCTGTTACCCAGAATCCTTTGCAAACTTCAAAATTTGGCTAAAAAAACACATTTTCCTCACATTTTGGTGACAGAAAGTTATGGAATCAGAGAGGAGCCACAAATTTCCTTCCACCCAGCGTTCCCCCAAGTCTCCCGATAAAAATGATACCTCACTGGTGTGGGTAGGCCTAGCGCCCGCGACAGGAAATGCCCCAAAACGCAACGTGCACACATAACATTTTTTGAAAGAAAACAGAGCTGTTTTTTGCAAAGTGCCTACCTGTAGATTTTGGCCTCTAGCTCAGCCGGCACCTAGGGAAACCTACCAATCCTGTGCATTTCTGAAAACTAGAGACCTAGGGGAATCCAAGATGGGGTGGCTTGCGGGGCTCTGACCAGGTTAAGTTACGCAGAATCCTTTGCAAACATCATAATGTGCAGAAAAAAAAACACATTTTCCTCACATTTTGGTGACAGAATGTTCTGGAATCAGAGAGGAGCCACAAATTTACTTCCACCCATCGTTCCCCCAAGTCTCCCGATAAAAACAATACCTCACTTCTGTGGGTAGGCCTAGCGCCCGCGACAGGAAATGCCCCAAAACGCAACGTGCACACATCACATTTTTTGAAAGAAAACAGAGGTGTTTTTTGCAAAGTGCCTACCTGTAGATTTTGGCCTCTAGCTCAGCCGGCACCTACGGAAACCTACCAGACCTGTGTATTTCTGAAAAGTACAGACCTAGGGAAATCCAAGATGGGGTGACTTGTGGGGCTCTGGCCAGGTTCTGTTACCCAGAATCCTTTGCAAACCTCAAAATTTGGAGAAAAAAACACATTTTCCTCACATTTTGGTGACAGAAAGTTCTGGAATCAGAGAGGAGCCACAAATTTCCTTCCACCCAGCGTTCCCATAGGTCTCCCGATAAAAATGATACCTCACTTGTGTGGGTAGGCCAAGCGCCCGCGACAGGAAATGCCCCAAAACACAACGTGCACAAATCACATTTTTTTAAAGAAAACAGAGGTGTTTTTTGCAAAGTGCCTACTTGTAGATTTTGGCCTCTAGCTCAGCCGGCACCTAGGGAAACCTACCAAACCTGTGCATTTCTGAAAACTAGAGACCTAGGGGAATCCAAGATGGGGTGACTTGTGGGGCTCTGACCAGGTTCTGTTACACATAATCCTTTGCAAACCTCAAAATGTTGCCAAAAAAAGACATTTTCCTCAAATTTGGTGACAGAAAGTTCTGGAATCAGAGAGAAGCCACAAATTTCTTTCCACGCAGCGTCCCCCCAAGTCTCCCGATAAAAATGATACCTCACTTGTGTAGGTAGGCCTAGCGCCCGCGACAGGAAATGCCCCAAAACACAACGTGCACAAATCACATTTTTTTAAAGAAAACAGAGGTGTTTTTTGCAAAGTGCCTACCTGTAGATTTTGGCCTCTAGCTCAGCCGGCACCTAGGGAAACCTACCAAACCTGTGCATTTCTGAAAACTAGAGACCTAGGGGAATCCAAGATGGGGTGACTTGTGGGGCTCTGACCAGGTTCTGTTACCCAGAATCCTTTGCAAACCTCAAAATTTGGCTAAAGAAACACATTTTCCTCACATTTTGGTGACAGAAAGTTATGGAATCAGAGAGGAGCCACGAATTTCCTTCCACCCAGCGTTCCCCCAAGTCTCCCGATAAAAATGATACCTCACTGGTGTGGGTAGGTCTAGCGCCCGCGACAGGGAGTGCCCCAAAACGCAACGTGCACACATAACATTTTTTAAAAGAAAACAGAGCTGTTTTTTGCAAAGTGCCTACCTGTAGATTTTGGCCTCTAGCTCAGCCGGCACCTAGGGAAACCTACCAATCCTGTGCATTTCTGAAAACTAGAGACCTAGGGGAATCCAAGATGGGGTGACTTGTGGGGCTCTGACCAGGTTCTGTTACCCAGAATCCTATGCAAACCTCAACATTTGGCTAAATATCAAATTTTCCTCACATTTTGGTGACAGAAAGTTCTGGAATCAGAGAGGAGCCACAAATTTCCTTCCACCCAGCGTTCCCCCAAGTCTCCCGATAAAAATGATACCTCATTTGTGTGGGTAGGCCTAGCTCCCGCGACAGGAAATGCCCCAAGACGCAACGTGCACACATCACATTTTTTTAAAGGAAACAGAGGTGTTTTTTGCAAAGTGCCTACCTGTAGATTTTGGCCTCGAGCTCAGCCGGCACCTAGGGAAACCTACCAAACCTGTGCATTTCTGAAAACTAGAGACCTAGGGGAATCCAAGATGGGGTGACTTGTGGGGCTCTGACCAGGTTCAGTTACACAGAATCCTTTGCAAACCTCAAAATGTGGCCAAAAAAACACATTTTGGTGACAGAAAGTTCTGGAATCAGAGAGGAGCCACACATTTCCTTCCACCCAGCGTTCCCCCAAGTCTCCCGATAAAAATGATACCTCACTTGTGTGGGTAGGCCTAGCGCCCGCAACAGGAAATGTCCCAAAACGCAACGTGGACACATCACATTTTTTTAAAGAAAATAGAGGTGTCTTTTGCAAAGTGCCTACCTGTAGATTTTGGCCTCTAGCTCAGCCGGCACCTAGGGAATCCTACCAAATCTGTGCATTTTTTTAAACTAGAGACCTACGGGAATCCAAGATGGGGTGACTTGTGGGGCTCTGACCAGGTTCTGTTACCCAGAATCCTTTGCAAACCTCAAAATTTGGCTAAAAATACACGTTTTCCTCACATTTTGGTGACAGAAAGTTCTGGAATCAGAAAGGAGCCACAAATGTTCTTCCACCCAGCGTTCCCCGAAGTCTCCCGATAAAAATGATACCTCACTTGTGTGGGTAGGCCTAGCGCCCGCGACAGGAAATGCCCCAAAGCATAACGTGGACACATCCCATTTTTTGACAGAAAACAGAGCTGTTTTTTGCAAAGTGCCTACCTGTAGATTTTGGCCTCTAGCTCAGCCGGCACCTAGGGAAACCTGCCAAACCTGTGCATTTCTCAAATCTAGAGACCTAGGGGAATCCAAGATGGGGTGACTTGTGGGGCTCTGACCAGGTTCTGTTACCCAGAATCCTTTGCAAACCTCAACATTTGGCTAAAAAAACACATTTTCCTCACATTTTGGTGACAGAAAGTTCTGGAATCAGAGAGGAGCCACAAATTTCCTTCCACCCAGCGTTCCCCCAAGTCTCCCGATAAAAATGATACCTCACTTGTGTGGGTAGGCCTAGCGCCCGTGACAGGAAATGGCCCAAAACGCAACGTACATACATAACATTTTTTTAAAGAAAACAGAGCTGTTTTTTGCAAAGTGCCTACCTGTAGATTTTGTCCTCTAGCTCAGCCGGCACCTAGGGAAACCTACCAATCCTGTGCATTTCTGAAAACTAGAGACCTAGGGGAATCCAAGATGGGGTGGCTTGCGGGGCTCTGACCAGGTTATGTTACGCAGAATCCTTTGCAAACATCAAAATGTGCGGAAAAAAAAACAAATTTTCCTCACATTTTGGTGACAGAATGTTCTGGAATCAGAGAGGAGCCACAAATTTCCTTCCACCCATCGTTCCCCCAAGTCTCCCGATAAAAACAATACCTCACTTGTGTGGGAAGGCCTAGCGCCCGCGACAGGAAATGCCCCAAAACGCAACGTGCACACATCACATTTTTTGAAAGAAAACAGAGGTGTTTTTTGCAAAGTGCCTACCTGTTGATTTTGGCCTCTAGCTCAGCCGGCACCTACGGAAACTTACCAGACCTGTGCATTTCTGAAAAGTAGAGACCTAGGGAAATCCAAGATGGGGTGACTTGTGGGGCTCTGGCCAGGTTCTGTTACCCAGAATCCTTTGCAAACCTCAAAATTTGGAGAAAAAAACACATTTTCCTCACATTTTGGTGACAGAAAGTTCTGGAATCAGAGAGGAGCCACAAATGTCCTTCCACCCAGCGTTCCCCCAAGTCTCCCGATAAAAATGATACCTCACTTGTGTGGGTAGGTCAAGCGCCCACGACAGGAAATGCCCCAAAACACAACGTGCACAAATCAATTTTTTTTAAAGAAAACAGAGGTGTTTTTTGCAAAGTGCCTACCTGTAGATTTTGGCCTCTAGCTCAGCCGGCACCTAGGGAAACCTACCAAACCTGTACATTTCTGAAAACTAGAGACCTAGGGGAATCCAAGATGGGGTGACTTGTGGGGCTTTGACCAGGTTCTGTTACACAGAATCCTTTGCAAACCTCAAAATGTTGCCAAAAAAACACATTTTCCTCAAATTTGGTGACAGAAAGTTCTGGAATCAGAGAGAAGCCACAAATTTCTTTCCACCCAGTGTCCCCCCAAGTCTCCCGATAAAAATGATACCTCACTTGTGTGGGTAGGCCTAGCGCCCGCGACAGGAAGTGCCCGAAAACGCAAAATGCACACATAACATTTTTTGAAAGAAAACAGAGCTGTTTTTTGCAAAGTGCCTACCTGTAGATTTTGGCCTCTAGCTCAGCCCGCACCTAGGGAAACCTACCAAACCTGTGCATTTCTGAAAACAAGAGACCTAGGGGAATCCAAGATGGGGTGACTTGTGGGTCTCTGACCAGATTCTGTTACCCAGAATCCTTTGCAAACCTCAAAATTTGGCTAAAAAAACAAATTTTCCTCACATTTTGGTGACAGAAAGTTCTGGAATCAGAGAGGAGCCACAAATTTCCTTCCACCCAGCGTTCCCCCAAGTATCCCGATAAAAATGATACCTCACTTGTGTGGGTAGGCCAAGCGCTCACGACAGGAAATGCCCCAAAACACAACGTGCACAAATCACATTTTTTTAAAGAAAACAGAGGTGTTTTTTGCAAAGTGCCTACCTGTAGATTTTGGCCTCTAGCTCAGCCGGCACCTAGGGAAACCTACCAAACCTGTGCATTTCTGAAAACTAGAGACCTAGGGGAATCCAAGATGGGGTGACTTGTGGGGCTCTGACCAGGTTCTGTTACACAGAATCCTTTGCAAACCTCAAAATTTTGCCAAAAAAACACATTTTCCTCAAATTTGGTGACAGAAAGTTCTGGAATCAGAGAGGAGCCACAAATTTCCTTCCACCCAGCGTCCCCCCAAGTCTCCCGATAAAAACAATACCTCACTTGTGTGGGTAGGCCTAGCGCCCGCGACAGGAAATGCCCCAAAACGCAACGTGCACACATCACATTTTTTGAAAGAAAACAGAGGTGTTTTTTGCAAAGTGTTTACCTGTAGATTTTGGCCTCTAGCTCAGCCGGCACCTACGGAAACCTACCAGACCTGTGCATTTCTGAAAACAAGAGACCTAGGGGAATCCAAGATGGGGTGACTTGTGGGGCTCTGACCAGGTTCTGTTACCCAGAATCCTTTGCAAACCTCAAAATTTTGCCAAAAAAACACATTTTCCTCAAATTTGGTGACAGAAAGTTCTGGAATCAGAGAGGAGCCACGAATTTCCTTCCACCCAGCGTCCCCCCAAGTCTCCCGATAAAAATGATACCTCACTTGTGTGGGTAGGGCTAGCGCCCGCGACAGGAAGTGCCCCAAAACGCAACATGCACACATCACATTTTTTTAAAGAAAACAGGTGTTTTTTGCAAAGTGCCTACCTGTAGATTTTGGCCTCTAGCTCAGCCGGCACCTAGGGAAACCTACCAAACCTGTGCATTTCTGAAAACTAGAGACCTAGGGGAATCCAAAATGGGGTGACTTGTGGGGCTCTGACCAGGTTCTGTTACCCAGAATCCTTTGCAAACCTCAAAATTTGGCTAAAAAAACAAATTTTCCTCACATTTTGGTGACAGAAAGTTATGGAATCAGAGAGGAGCCACAAATTTCCTTCCACCCAGCGTTCCCCCAAGTCTCCAGATAAAAATGATACCTCACTTGTGTGGGTAGGCCTAGCGCCCGTGACAGGAAATGGCCCAAAACGCAACGTACATACATAACATTTTTTTAAAGAAAACAGAGTTTCCTGCAAAGTGCCTACCTGTAGATTTTGGCCTCTAGCTCAGCCGGCACATAGGGAAACCTACCAAACCTGTGCATTTCTGAAAACAAGAGACCTAGGGGAATCCAAGATGGGGTGACTTGTGGGGCTCTGACCAGGTTCTGTTACCCAGAATCCTTTGCAAACCTCAAAATGTGGAGAAAAAAACACATTTTCCTCACATTTTGGTGACAGAAAGTTCTGGAATCAGAGAGGAGCCACAAATTTCCTTCCACCCAGCGTTCCCCCAAGTCTCCCGATAAAAATGATACCTCACTTGTGTGGGTAGGGCTAGCGCCCGCGACAGGAGGTGCCCCAAAACGCAACATGCACACTTCACATTTTTTTAAAGAAAACAGGTCTTTTTTGCAAAGTGCCTACCTGTAGATTTTGGCCTCTAGCTCAGCCGCCACCTAGGGAAACCTACCAAACCTGTGCATTTCTGAAAACTAGAGACCTAGGGGAATCCACGATGGGGTGACTTGTGGGGCTCTGACCAGGTTCTGTTACCCAGAATCCTTTGCAAACTTCAAAATTTGGCTAAAAAAACAAATTTTCCTCACATTTTGGTGACAGAAAGTTATGGAATCAGAGAGGAGCCACAAATTTCCTTCCACCCAGCGTTCCCCCAAGTCTCCCGATAAAAATGATACCTCACTGGTGTGGGTAGGCCTAGCGCCCGCGACAGGAAATGCCCCAAAACGCAACGTGCACACATAACATTTTTTGAAAGAAAACAGAGCTGTTTTTTGCAAAGTGCCTACCTGTAGATTTTGGCCTCTAGCTCAGCCGGCACCTAGGGAAACCTACCAATCCTGTGCATTTCTGAAAACTAGAGACCTAGGGGAATCCAAGATGGGGTGGCTTGCGGGGCTCTGACCAGGTTATGTTACGCAGAATCCTTTGCAAACATCATAATGTGCAGAAAAAAAAACACATTTTCCTCACATTTTGGTGACAGAATGTTCTGGAATCAGAGAGGAGCCACAAATTTACTTCCACCCATCGTTCCCCCAAGTCTCCCGATAAAAACAATACCTCACTTCTGTGGGTAGGCCTAGCGCCCGCGACAGGAAATGCCCCAAAACGCAACGTGCACACATCACATTTTTTTAAAGAAAACAGAGGTGTTTTTTGCAAAGTGCCTACCTGTAGATTTTGGCCTCTAGCTCAGCCGGCACCTACGGAAACCTACCAGACCTGTGCATTTCTGAAAAGTACAGACCTAGGGAAATCCAAGATGGGGTGACTTGTGGGGCTCTGGCCAGGTTCTGTTACCCAGAATCCTTTGCAAACCTCAAAATTTGGAGAAAAAAACACATTTTCCTCACATTTTGGTGACAGAAAGTTCTGGAATCAGAGAGGAGCCACAAATTTCCTTCCACCCAGCGTTCCCATAAGTCTCCCGATAAAAATGATACCTCACTTGTGTGGGTAGGCCAAGCGCCCGCGACAGGAAATGCCCCAAAACACAACGTGCACAAATCACATTTTTTTAAAGAAAACAGAGGTGTTTTTTGCAAAGTGCCTACCTGTAGATTTTGGCCTCTAGCTCAGCCGGCACCTAGGGAAACCTACCAAACCTGTGCATTTCTGAAAACTAGAGACCTAGGGGAATCCAAGATGGGGTGACTTGTGGGGCTCTGACCAGGTTCTGTTACACATAATCCTTTGCAAACCTCAAAATGTTGCCAAAAAAAGACATTTTCCTTAAATTTGGTGACAGAAAGTTCTGGAATCAGAGAGAAGCCACAAATTTCTTTCCACGCAGCGTCCCCCCAAGTCTCCCGATAAAAATGATACCTCACTTGTGTGGGTAGGCCTAGCGCCCGCGACAGGAAATGCCCCAAATCACAACGTGCACAAATCAAATTTTTTTAAAGAAAACAGAGGTGTTTTTTGCAAAGTGCCTACCTGTAGATTTTGGCCTCTAGCTCAGCCGGCACCTAGGGAAACCTACCAAACCTGTGCATTTCTGAAAACTAGAGACCTAGGGGAATCCAAGATGGGGTGACTTGTGGGGCTCTGACCAGGTTCTGTTACCCAGAATCCTTTGCAAACCTCAAAATTTGGCTAAAGAAACACATTTTCCTCACATTTTGGTGACAGAAAGTTATGGAATCAGAGAGGAGCCACAAATGTCCTTCCACCCAGCGTTCCCCCAAGTCTCCCGATAAAAATGATACCTCACTGGTGTGGGTAGGTCTAGCGCCTGCGACAGGAAGTGCCCCAAAACGCAACGTGCACACATAACATTTTTTAAAAGAAAACAGAGCTGTTTTTTGCAAAGTGCCTACCTGTAGATTTTGGCCTCTAGCTCAGCCGGCACCTAGGGAAACCTACCAATCCTGTGCATTTCTGAAAACTAGAGACCTAGGGGAATCCAAGATGGGGTGACTTGTGGGGCTCTGATCAGGTTCTGTTACCCAGAATCCTTTGCAAACCTCAACATTTGGCTAAAAATCCAATTTTCCTCACATTTTGGTGACAGAAAGTTCTGGAATCAGAGAGGAGCCACAAATTTCCTTCCACCCAGCGTTCCCCCAAGTCTCCCGATAAAAATGATACCTCATTTGTGTGGGTAGGCCTAGCTCCCGCGACAGGAAATGCCCCAAGACGCAACGTGCACACATCACATTTTTTAAAGGAAACAGAGGTGTTTTTTGCAAAGTGCCTACCTGTAGATTTTGGCCTCGTGCTCAGCCGGCACCTAGGGAAACCTACCAAACCTGTGCATTTCTGAAAACTAGAGACCTAGGGGAATCCAAGATGGGGTGACTTGTGGGGCTCTGACCAGGTTCTGTTACCCAGAATCCTTTGCAAATCTCAACATTTGGCTAAAAAAACATATTTTCATCACATTTTGGTGACAGAAAGTTCTGGAATCAGAGAGGAGCCACAAATTTCCTTCCACCCAGCGTTCCCCCAAGTCTCCAGATAAAAATGATACCTCACTTGTGTGGGTAGGCCTAGCGCCCGTGACAGGAAATGGCCCAAAACGCAACGTACATACATAACATTTTTTTTAAAGAAAACAGAGTTTCTTGCAAAGTGCCTACCTGTAGATTTTGGCCTCTAGCTCAGCCGGCACATAGGGAAACCTACCAAACCTGTGCATTTCTGAAAACAAGAGACCTAGGGGAATCCAAGATGGGGTGACTTGTGGGGCTCTGACCAGGTTCTGTTACCCAGAATCCTTTGCAAACCTCAAAATTTGGAGAAAAAAACACATTTTCCTCACATTTTGGTGACAGAAAGTTCTGGAATCAGAGAGGAGCCACAAATTTCCTTCCACCCAGCGTTCCCCCAAGTCTCCCGATAAAAATGATACCTCACTTGTGTGGGTAGGGCTAGCGCCCGCGACAGGAAGTGCCCCAAAACGCAACATGCACACATCACATTTTTTTAAAGAAAACAGGTGTTTTTTGCAAAGTGCCTACCTGTAGATTTTGGCCTCTAGCTCAGCCGCCACCTAGGGAAACCTACCAATCCTGTGCATTTCTGAAAACTAGAGACCTAGGGGAATCCAAGATGGGGTGACTTGTGGGGCTCTGATCAGGTTCTGTTACCCAGAATCCTTTGCAAACCTCAACATTTGGCTAAAAATCAAATTTTCCTCACATTTTGGTGACAGAAAGTTCTGGAATCAGAGAGGAGCCACAAATTTCCTTCCACCCAGCGTTCCCCCAAGTCTCCCGATAAAAATGATACCTCATTTGTGTGGGTAGGCCTAGCTCCCGCGACAGGAAATGCCCCAAGACGCAACGTGCACACATCACATTTTTTAAAGGAAACAGAGGTGTTTTTTGCAAAGTGCCTACCTGTAGATTTTGGCCTCGTGCTCAGCCGGCACCTAGGGAAACCTACCAAACCTGTGCATTTCTGAAAACTAGAGACCTAGGGGAATCCAAGATGGGGTGACTTGTGGGGCTCTGACCAGGTTCTGTTACCCAGAATCCTTTGCAAATCTCAACATTTGGCTAAAAAAACATATTTTCATCACATTTTGGTGACAGAAAGTTCTGGAATCAGAGAGGAGCCACAAATTTCCTTCCACCCAGCGTTCCCCCAAGTCTCCAGATAAAAATGATACCTCACTTGTGTGGGTAGGCCTAGCGCCCGTGACAGGAAATGGCCCAAAACGCAACGTACATACATAACATTTTTTTTAAAGAAAACAGAGTTTCTTGCAAAGTGCCTACCTGTAGATTTTGGCCTCTAGCTCAGCCGGCACATAGGGAAACCTACCAAACCTGTGCATTTCTGAAAACAAGAGACCTAGGGGAATCCAAGATGGGGTGACTTGTGGGGCTCTGACCAGGTTCTGTTACCCAGAATCCTTTGCAAACCTCAAAATTTGGAGAAAAAAACACATTTTCCTCACATTTTGGTGACAGAAAGTTCTGGAATCAGAGAGGAGCCACAAATTTCCTTCCACCCAGCGTTCCCCCAAGTCTCCCGATAAAAATGATACCTCACTTGTGTGGGTAGGGCTAGCGCCCGCGACAGGAAGTGCCGCAAAACGCAACATGCACACATCACATTTTTTTAAAGAAAACAGGTGTTTTTTGCAAAGTGCCTACCTGTAGATTTTGGCCTCTAGCTCAGCCGCCACCTAGGGAAACCTACCAAACCTGTGCATTTCTGAAAACTAGAGACCTAGGGGAATCCACGATGGGGTGACTTGTGGGGCTCTGACCAGGTTCTGTTACCCAGAATCCTTTGCAAACTTCAAAATTTGGCTAAAAAAACAAATTTTCCTCACATTTTGGTGACAGAAAGTTATGGAATCAGAGAGGAGCCACAAATTTCCTTCCACCCAGCGTTCCCCCAAGTCTCCCGATAAAAATGGTACCTCACTGGTGTGGGTAGGCCTAGCGCCCGCGACAGGAAATGCCCCAAAACGCAACGTGCACACATAACATTTTTTGAAAGAAAACAGAGCTGTTTTTTGCAAAGTGCCTACCTGTAGATTTTGGCGTCTAGCTCAGCCGGCACCTAGGGAAACCTACCAATCCTGTGCATTTCTGAAAACTAGAGACCTAGGGGAATCCAAGATGGGGTGGCTTGCGGGGCTCTGACCAGGTTATGTTACGCAGAATCCTTTGCAAACATCATAATGTGCAGAAAAAAAAACACATTTTCCTCACATTTTGGTGACAGAATGTTCTGGAATCAGAGAGGAGCCACAAATTTACTTCCACCCATCGTTCCCCCAAGTCTCCCGATAAAAACAATACCTCACTTCTGTGGGTAGGCCTAGCGCCCGCGACAGGAAATGCCCCAAAACGCAACGTGCACACATCACATTTTTTGAAAGAAAACAGAGGTGTTTTTTGCAAAGTGCCTACCTGTAGATTTTGGCCTCTAGCTCAGCCGGCACCTACGGAAACCTACCAGACCTGTGCATTTCTGAAAAGTACAGACCTAGGGAAATCCAAGATGGGGTGACTTGTGGGGCTCTGGCCAGGTTCTGTTACCCAGAATCCTTTGCAAACCTCAAAATTTGGAGAAAAAAACACATTTTCCTCACATTTTGGTGACAGAAAGTTCTGGAATCAGAGAGGAGCCACAAATTTCCTTCAACCCAGCGTTCCCATAGGTCTCCCGATAAAAATGATACCTCACTTGTGTGGGTAGGCCAAGCGCCCGCGACAGGAAATGCCCCAAAACACAACGTGCACAAATCACATTTTTTTAAAGAAAACAGAGGTGTTTTTTGCAAAGTGCCTACCTGTAGATTTTGGCCTCTAGCTCAGCCGGCACCTAGGGAAACCTACCAAACCTGTGCATTTCTGAAAACTAGAGACCTAGGGGAATCCAAGATGGGGTGACTTGTGGGGCTCTGACCAGGTTCTGTTACACATAATCCTTTGCAAACCTCAAAATGTTGCCAAAAAAAGACATTTTCCTCAAATTTGGTGACAGAAAGTTCTGGAATCAGAGAGAAGCCACAAATTTCTTTCCACGCAGCGTCCCCCCAAGTCTCCCGATAAAAATGATACCTCACTTGTGTAGGTAGGCCTAGCGCCCGCGACAGGAAATGCCCCAAAACACAACGTGCACAAATCACATTTTTTTAAAGAAAACAGAGGTGTTTTTTGCAAAGTGCCTACCTGAAGATTTTGGCCTCTAGCTCAGCCGGCACCTAGGGAAACCTACCAAACCTGTGCATTTCTGAAAACTAGAGACCTAGGGGAATCCAAGATGGGGTGACTTGTGGGGCTCTGACCAGGTTCTGTTACCCATAATCCTTTGCAAACCTCAAAATTTGGCTAAAGAAACACATTTTCCTCACATTTTGGTGACAGAAAGTTATGGAATCAGAGAGGAGCCACAAATTTCCTTCCACCCAGCGTTCCCCCAAGTCTCCCGATAAAAATGATACCTCACTGGTGTGGGTAGATCTAGCGCCCGCGACAGGGAGTGACCCAAAACGCAACGTGCACACATAACATTTTTTAAAAGAAAACAGAGATGTTTTTTGCAAAGTGCCTACCTGTAGATTTTGGCCTCTAGCTCAGCCGGCACCTAGGGAAACCTACCAATCCTGTGCATTTCTGAAAACTAGAGACCTAGGGGAATCCAAGATGGGGTGACTTGTGGGGCTCTGACCAGGTTCTGTTACCCAGAATCCTATGCAAACCTCAACATTTGGCTAAAAATCAAATTTTCCTCACATTTTGGTGACAGAAAGTTCTGGAATCAGAGAGGAGCCACAAATTTCCTTCCACCCAGCGTTCCCCCAAGCCTCCCGATAAAAATGATACCTCATTTGTGTGGGTAGGCCTAGCTCCTGTGACAGGAAATGCCCCAAGACGCAACGTGCACACATCACATTTTTTTAAAGGAAACAGAGGTGTTTTTTGCAAAGTGCCTACCTGTAGATTTTGGCCTCGAGCTCAGCCGGCACCTAGGGAAACCTACCAAACCTGTGCATTTCTGAAAACTAGAGACCTAGGGGAATCCAAGATGGGGTGACTTGTGGGGCTCTGACCAGGTTCAGTTACACAGAATCCTTTGCAAACCTCAAAATGTGGCCAAAAAAACACATTTTGGTGACAGAAAGTTCTGGAATCAGAGAGGAGCCACAAATTTCCTTCCACCCAGCGTTCCCCCAAGTCTCCCGATAAAAATGATACCTCACTTGTGTGGGTAGGCCTAGCGCCCGCAACAGGAAATGTCCCAAAACGCAACGTGGACACATCACATTTTTTTAAAGAAAATAGAGGTGTCTTTTGCAAAGTGCCTACCTGTAGATTTTGGCCTCTAGCTCAGCCGGCACCTAGGGAATCCTACCAAATCTGTGCATTTTTTTAAACTAGAGACCTACGGGAATCCAAGATGGGGTGACTTGTGGGGCTCTGACCAGGTTCTGTTACCCAGAATCCTTTGCAAACCTCAAAATTTGGCTAAAAATACACGTTTTCCTCACATTTTGGTGACAGAAAGTTCTGGAATCAGAAAGGAGCCACAAATGTTCTTCCACCCAGCGTTCCCCGAAGTCTCCCGATAAAAATGATACCTCACTTGTGTGGGTAGGCCTAGCGCCCGCGACAGGAAATGCCCCAAAGCATAACGTGGACACATCCCATTTTTTGACAGAAAACAGAGCTGTTTTTTGCAAAGTGCCTACCTGTAGATTTTGGCCTCTAGCTCAGCCGGCACCTAGGGAAACCTACCAAACCTGTGCATTTCTGAAAACTAGAGACCTAGGGGAATCCAAGATGGGGTGACTTGTGGGGCTCTGACCAGGTTCTGTTACACAGAATCCTTTGCAAACCTCAAAATTTTGCCAAAAAAACACATTTTCCTCAAATTTGGTGACAGAAAGTTCTGGAATCAGAGAGGAGCCACAAATTTCCTTCCACCCAGCGTCCCCCCAAGTCTCCCGATAAAAACAATACCTCACTTGTGTGGGTAGGCCTAGCGCCCGCGACAGGAAATGCCCCAAAACGCAATGTGCACACATCACATTTTTTTAAAGAAAACAGAGGTGTTTTTTGCAAAGTGCCTACCTGTAGATTTTGGCCTCTAGCTCAGCCGGCACCTACGGAAACCTACCAGACCTGTGCATTTCTGAAAAGTACAGACCTAGGGAAATCCAAGATGGGGTGACTTGTGGGGCTCTGGCCAGGTTCTGTTACCCAGAATCCTTTGCAAACCTCAAAATTTGGAGAAAAAAACACATTTTCCTCACATTTTGGTGACAGAAAGTTCTGGAATCAGAAAGGAGCCACAAATTTCCTTCCACCCAGCGTTCCCATAAGTCTCCCGATAAAAATGATACCTCACTTGTGTGGGTAGGCCAAGCGCCCGCGACAGGAAATGCCCCAAAACACAACGTGCACAAATCACATTTTTTTAAAGAAAACAGAGGTGTTTTTTGCAAAGTGCCTACCTGTAGATTTTGGCCTCTAGCTCAGCCGGCACCTAGGGAAACCTACCAAACTTGTGCATTTCTGAAAACTAGAGACCTAGGGGAATCCAAGATGGGGTGACTTGTGGGGCTCTGACCAGGTTCTGTTACACATAATCCTTTGCAAACCTCAAAATGTTGCCAAAAAAAGACATTTTCCTTAAATTTGGTGACAGAAAGTTCTGGAATCAGAGAGAAGCCACAAATTTCTTTCCACGCAGCGTCCCCCCAAGTCTCCCGATAAAAATGATACCTCACTTGTGTGGGTAGGCCTAGCGCCCGCGACAGGAAATGCCCCAAATCACAACGTGCACAAATCAAATTTTTTTAAAGAAAACAGAGGTGTTTTTTGCAAAGTGCCTACCTGTAGATTTTGGCCTCTAGCTCAGCCGGCACCTAGGGAAACCTACCAAACCTGTGCATTTCTGAAAACTAGAGACCTAGGGGAATCCAAGATGGGGTGACTTGTGGGGCTCTGACCAGGTTCTGTTACCCAGAATCCTTTGCAAACCTCAAAATTTGGCTAAAGAAACACATTTTCCTCACATTTTGGTGACAGAAAGTTATGGAATCAGAGAGGAGCCACAAATTTCCTTCCACCCAGCGTTCCCCCAAGTCTCCCGATAAAAATGATACCTCACTGGTGTGGGTAGGTCTAGCGCCTGCGACAGGAAGTGCCCCAAAACGCAACGTGCACACATAACATTTTTTAAAAGAAAACAGAGCTGTTTTTTGCAAAGTGCCTACCTGTAGATTTTGGCCTCTAGCTCAGCCGGCACCTAGGGAAACCTACCAATCCTGTGCATTTCTGAAAACTAGAGACCTAGGGGAATCCAAGATGGGGTGACTTGTGGGGCTCTGATCAGGTTCTGTTACCCAGAATCCTTTGCAAACCTCAACATTTGGCTAAAAATCAAATTTTCCTCACATTTTGGTGACAGAAAGTTCTGGAATCAGAGAGGAGCCACAAATTTCCTTCCACCCAGCGTTCCCCCAAGTCTCCCGATAAAAATGATACCTCATTTGTGTGGGTAGGCCTAGCTCCCGCGACAGGAAATGCCCCAAGACGCAACGTGCACACATCACATTTTTTAAAGGAAACAGAGGTGTTTTTTGCAAAGTGCCTACCTGTAGATTTTGGCCTCGTGCTCAGCCGGCACCTAGGGAAACCTACCAAACCTGTGCATTTCTGAAAACTAGAGACCTAGGGGAATCCAAGATGGGGTGACTTGTGGGGCTCTGACCAGGTTCTGTTACCCAGAATCCTTTGCAAATCTCAACATTTGGCTAAAAAAACATATTTTCATCACATTTTGGTGACAGAAAGTTCTGGAATCAGAGAGGAGCCACAAATTTCCTTCCACCCAGCGTTCCCCCAAGTCTCCAGATAAAAATGATACCTCACTTGTGTGGGTAGGCCTAGCGCCCGTGACAGGAAATGGCCCAAAACGCAACGTACATACATAACATTTTTTTTAAAGAAAACAGAGTTTCTTGCAAAGTGCCTACCTGTAGATTTTGGCCTCTAGCTCAGCCGGCACATAGGGAAACCTACCAAACCTGTGCATTTCTGAAAACAAGAGACCTAGGGGAATCCAAGATGGGGTGACTTGTGGGGCTCTGACCAGGTTCTGTTACCCAGAATCCTTTGCAAACCTCAAAATTTGGAGAAAAAAACACATTTTCCTCACATTTTGGTGACAGAAAGTTCTGGAATCAGAGAGGAGCCACAAATTTCCTTCCACCCAGCGTTCCCCCAAGTCTCCCGATAAAAATGATACCTCACTTGTGTGGGTAGGGCTAGCGCCCGCGACAGGAAGTGCCCCAAAACGCAACATGCACACATCACATTTTTTTAAAGAAAACAGGTATTTTTTGCAAAGTGCCTACCTGTAGATTTTGGCCTCTAGCTCAGCCGCCACCTAGGGAAACCTACCAAACCTGTGCATTTCTGAAAACTAGAGACCTAGGGGAATCCACGATAGGGTGACTTGTGGGGCTCTGACCAGGTTCTGTTACCCAGAATCCTTTGCAAACTTCAAAATTTGGCTAAAAAAACAAATTTTCCTCACATTTTGGTGACAGAAAGTTATGGAATCAGAGAGGAGCCACAAATTTCCTTCCACCCAGCGTTCCCCCAAGTCTCCCGATAAAAATGGTACCTCACTGGTGTGGGTAGGCCTAGCGCCCGCGACAGGAAATGCCCCAAAATGCAACGTGCACACATAACATTTTTTGAAAGAAAACAGAGCTGTTTTTTGCAAAGTGCCTACCTGTAGATTTTGGCGTCTAGCTCAGCCGGCACCTAGGGAAACCTACCAATCCTGTGCATTTCTGAAAACTAGAGACCTAGGGGAATCCAAGATGGGGTGGCTTGCGGGGCTCTGACCAGGTTATGTTACGCAGAATCCTTTGCAAACATCATAATGTGCAGAAAAAAAAACACATTTTCCTCACATTTTGGTGACAGAATGTTCTGGAATCAGAGAGGAGCCACAAATTTACTTCCACCCATCGTTCCCCCAAGTCTCCCGATAAAAACAATACCTCACTTCTGTGGGTAGGCCTAGCGCCCGCGACAGGAAATGCCCCAAAACGCAACGTGCACACATCACATTTTTTGAAAGAAAACAGAGGTGTTTTTTGCAAAGTGCCTACCTGTAGATTTTGGCCTCTAGCTCAGCCGGCACCTACGGAAACCTACCAGACCTGTGCATTTCTGAAAAGTACAGACCTAGGGAAATCCAAGATGGGGTGACTTGTGGGGCTCTGGCCAGGTTCTGTTACCCAGAATCCTTTGCAAACCTCAAAATTTGGAGAAAAAAACACATTTTCCTCACATTTTGGTGACAGAAAGTTCTGGAATCAGAGAGGAGCCACAAATTTCCTTCAACCCAGCGTTCCCATAGGTCTCCCGATAAAAATGATACCTCACTTGTGTGGGTAGGCCAAGCGCCCGCGACAGGAAATGCCCCAAAACACAACGTGCACAAATCACATTTTTTTAAAGAAAACAGAGGTGTTTTTTGCAAAGTGCCTACCTGTAGATTTTGGCCTCTAGCTCAGCCGGCACCTAGGGAAACCTACCAAACCTGTGCATTTCTGAAAACTAGAGACCTAGGGGAATCCAAGATGGGGTGACTTGTGGGGCTCTGACCAGGTTCTGTTACACAGAATCCTTTGCAAACCTCAAAATGTTGCCAAAAAAAGAAATTTTCCTCAAATTTGGTGACAGAAAGTTCTGGAATCAGAGAGAAGCCACAAATTTCTTTCCACGCAGCGTCCCCCCAAGTCTCCCGATAAAAATGATACCTCACTTGTGTAGGTAGGCCTAGCGCCCGCGACAGGAAATGCCCCAAAACACAACGTGCACAAATCACATTTTTTTAAAGAAAACAGAGGTGTTTTTTGCAAAGTGCCTACCTGAAGATTTTGGCCTCTAGCTCAGCCGGCACCTAGGGAAACCTACCAAACCTGTGCATTTCTGAAAACTAGAGACCTAGGGGAATCCAAGATGGGGTGACTTGTGGGGCTCTGACCAGGTTCTGTTACCCAGAATCCTTTGCAAACCTCAAAATTTGGCTAAAGAAACACATTTTCCTCACATTTTGGTGACAGAAAGTTATGGAATCAGAGAGGAGCCACAAATTTCCTTCCACCCAGCGTTCCCCCAAGTCTCCCGATAAAAATGATACCTCACTGGTGTGGGTAGATCTAGCGCCCGCGACAGGGAGTGACCCAAAACGCAACGTGCACACATAACATTTTTTAAAAGAAAACAGAGATGTTTTTTGCAAAGTGCCTACCTGTAGATTTTGGCCTCTAGCTCAGCCGGCACCTAGGGAAACCTACCAATCCTGTGCATTTCTGAAAACTAGAGACCTAGGGGAATCCAAGATGGGGTGACTTGTGGGGCTCTGACCAGGTTCTGTTACCCAGAATCCTATGCAAACCTCAACATTTGGCTAAAAATCAAATTTTCCTCACATTTTGGTGACAGAAAGTTCTGGAATCAGAGAGGAGCCACAAATTTCCTTCCACCCAGCGTTCCCCCAAGTCTCCCGATAAAAATGATACCTCATTTGTGTGGGTAGGCCTAGCTCCTGTGACAGGAAATGCCCCAAGACGCAACGTGCACACATCACATTTTTTTAAAGGAAACAGAGGTGTTTTTTGCAAAGTGCCTACCTGTAGATTTTGGCCTCGAGCTCAGCCGGCACCTAGGGAAACCTACCAAACCTGTGCATTTCTGAAAACTAGAGACCTAGGGGAATCCAAGATGGGGTGACTTGTGGGGCTCTGACCAGGTTCAGTTACACAGAATCCTTTGCAAACCTCAAAATGTGGCCAAAAAAACACATTTTGGTGACAGAAAGTTCTGGAATCAGAGAGGAGCAACAAATTTCCTTCCACCCAGCGTTCCCCCAAGTCTCCCGATAAAAATGATACCTCACTTGTGTGGGTAGGCCTAGCGCCCGCAACAGGAAATGTCCCAAAACGCAACGTGGACACATCACATTTTTTTAAAGAAAATAGAGGTGTCTTTTGCAAAGTGCCTACCTGTAGATTTTGGCCTCTAGCTCAGCCGGCACCTAGGGAATCCTACCAAATCTGTGCATTTTTTTAAACTAGAGACCTACGGGAATCCAAGATGGGGTGACTTGTGGGGCTCTGACCAGGTTCTGTTACCCAGAATCCTTTGCAAACCTCAAAATTTGGCTAAAAATACACGTTTTCCTCACATTTTGGTGACAGAAAGTTCTGGAATCAGAAAGGAGCCACAAATGTTCTTCCACCCAGCGTTCCCCGAAGTCTCCCGATAAAAATGATACCTCACTTGTGTGGGTAGGCCTAGCGCCCGCGACAGGAAATGCCCCAAAGCATAACGTGGACACATCCCATTTTTTGACAGAAAACAGAGCTGTTTTTTGCAAAGTGCCTACCTGTAGATTTTGGCCTCTAGCTCAGCCGGCACCTAGGGAAACCTACCAAACCTGTGCATTTCTGAAAACTAGAGACCTAGGGGAATCCAAGATGGGGTGACTTGTGGGGCTCTGACCAGGTTCTGTTACACAGAATCCTTTGCAAACCTCAAAATTTTGCCAAAAAAACACATTTTCCTCAAATTTGGTGACAGAAAGTTCTGGAATCAGAGAGGAGCCACAAATTTCCTTCCACCCAGCGTCCCCCCAAGTCTCCCGATAAAAACAATACCTCACTTGTGTGGGTAGGCCTAGCGCCCGCGACAGGAAATGCCCCAAAACGCAATGTGCACACATCACATTTTTTTAAAGAAAACAGAGGTGTTTTTTGCAAAGTGCCTACCTGTAGATTTTGGCCTCTAGCTCAGCCGGCACCTACGGAAACCTACCAGACCTGTGCATTTCTGAAAAGTACAGACCTAGGGAAATCCAAGATGGGGTGACTTGTGGGGCTCTGGCCAGGTTCTGTTACCCAGAATCCTTTGCAAACCTCAAAATTTGGAGAAAAAAACACATTTTCCTCACATTTTGGTGACAGAAAGTTCTGGAATCAGAAAGGAGCCACAAATTTCCTTCCACCCAGCGTTCCCATAAGTCTCCCGATAAAAATGATACCTCACTTGTGTGGGTAGGCCAAGCGCCCGCGACAGGAAATGCCCCAAAACACAACGTGCACAAATCACATTTTTTTAAAGAAAACAGAGGTGTTTTTTGCAAAGTGCCTACCTGTAGATTTTGGCCTCTAGCTCAGCCGGCACCTAGGGAAACCTACCAAACTTGTGCATTTCTGAAAACTAGAGACCTAGGGGAATCCAAGATGGGGTGACTTGTGGGGCTCTGACCAGGTTCTGTTACCCAGAATCCTTTGCAAACCTCAAAATTTGGCTAAAAAAACACATTTTCCTCACATTTTGGTGACAGAAAGTTATGGAATCAGAGAAGAGCCACAAATTTCCTTCCACCCAGCGTTCCCCCAAGTCTCCCGATAAAAATGATACCTCACTGGTGTGGGTACGCGTAGCGCCCGCGACAGGAAATGCCCCAAAACGCAACGTGCACACATAACATTTTTTGAAAGAAAACAAAGGTGCTTTTTGCAAAGTGCCTACCTGTAGATTTTGGCCTCTAGCTCAGCCGGCACCTAGGGAAACCTATCAATCCTGTGCATTTCTGAAAACTAGAGACCTAGGGGAATCCAAGATGGGGTGGCTTGCGGGGCTCTGACCAGGTTATGTTACGCAGAATCCTTTGCAAACATCAAAATGTGCGGAAAAAAAAACAAATGTTCCTCACATTTTGGTGACAGAATGTTCTGGAATCAGAGAGGAGCCACAAATTTCCTTCCACCCATCGTTCCCCCAAGTCTCCCGATAAAAACAATACCTCACTTGTGTGGGAAGGCCTAGCGCCCGCGACAGGAAATGCCCCAAAACGCAACGTGCACACATCACATTTTTTGAAAGAAAACAGAGGTGTTTTTTGCAAAGTGCCTACCTGTAGATTTTGGCCTCTAGCTCAGCCGGCACCTAGGGAAACCTACCAAACCTGTGCATTTCTGAAAACTAGAGACCTAGGGGAATCCAAGATGGGGTGACTTGTGGGGCTCTGACCAGGTTCTGTTACCCAGAATCCTTTGCAAACCTCAAAATTTGGCTAAAAAAACACATTTTCCTCACATTTTGGTGACAGAAAGGTCTGGAATCAGAGAGGAGCCACAAATTTCCTTCCACCCAGCGTTCCCCCAAGTCTCCCGATAAAAATGATACCTCACTGGTGTGGGTAGGTCTAGCGCCTGCGACAGGAAGTGCCCCAAAACGCAACGTGCACACATAACATTTTTTAAAAGAAAACAGAGCTGTTTTTTGCAAAGTGCCTACCTGTAGATTTTGGCCTCTAGCTCAGCCGGCACCTAGGGAAACCTACCAATCCTGTGCATTTCTGAAAACTAGAGACCTAGGGGAATCCAAGATGGGGTGACTTGTGGGGCTCTGATCAGGTTCTGTTACCCAGAATCCTTTGCAAACCTCAACATTTGGCTAAAAATCAAATTTTCCTCACATTTTGGTGACAGAAAGTTCTGGAATCAGAGAGGAGCCACAAATTTCCTTCCACCCAGCGTTCCCCCAAGTCTCCCGATAAAAATGATACCTCATTTGTGTGGGTAGGCCTAGCTCCCGCGACAGGAAATGCCCCAAGACGCAACGTGCACACATCACATTTTTTAAAGGAAACAGAGGTGTTTTTTGCAAAGTGCCTACCTGTAGATTTTGGCCTCGTGCTCAGCCGGCACCTAGGGAAACCTACCAATCCTGTGCATTTCTGAAAACTAGAGACCTAGGGGAATCCAAGATGGGGTGACTTGTGGGGCTCTGACCAGGTTCTGTTACCCAGAATCCTTTGCAAATCTCAACATTTGGCTAAAAAAACATATTTTCATCACATTTTGGTGACAGAAAGTTCTGGAATCAGAGAGGAGCCACAAATTTCCTTCCACCCAGCGTTCCCCCAAGTCTCCAGATAAAAATGATACCTCACTTGTGTGGGTAGGCCTAGCGCCCGTGACAGGAAATGGCCCAAAACGCAACGTACATACATAACATTTTTTTTAAAGAAAACAGAGTTTCTTGCAAAGTGCCTACCTGTAGATTTTGGCCTCTAGCTCAGCCGGCACATAGGGAAACCTACCAAACCTGTGCATTTCTGAAAACAAGAGACCTAGGGGAATCCAAGATGGGGTGACTTGTGGGGCTCTGACCAGGTTCTGTTACCCAGAATCCTTTGCAAACCTCAAAATTTGGAGAAAAAAACACATTTTCCTCACATTTTGGTGACAGAAAGTTCTGGAATCAGAGAGGAGCCACAAATTTCCTTCCACCCAGCGTTCCCCCAAGTCTCCCGATAAAAATGATACCTCACTTGTGTGGGTAGGGCTAGCGCCCGCGACCGGAAGTGCCCCAAAACGCAACATCCACACATCAAATTTTTTTAAAGAAAACAGGTATTTTTTGCAAAGTGCCTACCTGTAGATTTTGGCCTCTAGCTCAGCCGCCACCTAGGGAAACCTACCAAACCTGTGCATTTCTGAAAACTAGAGACCTAGGGGAATCCACGATAGGGTGACTTGTGGGGCTCTGACCAGGTTCTGTTACCCAGAATCCTTTGCAAACTTCAAAATTTGGCTAAAAAAAACAAATTTTCCTCACATTTTGGTGACAGAAAGTTATGGAATCAGAGAGGAGCCACAAATTTACTTCCACCCATCGTTCCCCCAAGTCTCCCGATAAAAACAATACCTCACTTCTGTGGGTAGGCCTAGCGCCCGCGACAGGAAATGCCCCAAAACGCAACGTGCACACATCACATTTTTTGAAAGAAAACAGAGGTGTTTTTTGCAAAGTGCCTACCTGTAGATTTTGGCCTCTAGCTCAGCCGGCACCTACGGAAACCTACCAGACCTGTGCATTTCTGAAAAGTACAGACCTAGGGAAATCCAAGATGGGGTGACTTGTGGGGCTCTGGCCAGGTTCTGTTACCCAGAATCCTTTGCAAACCTCAAAATTTGGAGAAAAAAACACATTTTCCTCACATTTTGGTGACAGAAAGTTCTGGAATCAGAGAGGAGCCACAAATTTCCTTCAACCCAGCGTTCCCATAGGTCTCCCGATAAAAATGATACCTCACTTGTGTGGGTAGGCCAAGCGCCCGCGACAGGAAATGCCCCAAAACACAACGTGCACAAATCACTTTTTTTTTAAAGAAAACAGAGGTGTTTTTTGCAAAGTGCCTACCTGTAGATTTTGGCCTCTAGCTCAGCCGGCACCTAGGGAAACCTACCAAACCTGTGCATTTCTGAAAACTAGAGACCTAGGGGAATCCAAGATGGGGTGACTTGTGGGGCTCTGACCAGGTTCTGTTACACATAATCCTTTGCAAACCTCAAAATGTTGCCAAAAAAAGACATTTTCCTCAAATTTGGTGACAGAAAGTTCTGGAATCAGAGAGAAGCCACAAATTTCTTTCCACGCAGCGTCCCCCCAAGTCTCCCGATAAAAATGATACCTCACTTGTGTAGGTAGGCCTAGCGCCCGCGACAGGAAATGCCCCAAAACACAACGTGCACAAATCACATTTTTTTAAAGAAAACAGAGGTGTTTTTTGCAAAGTGCCTACCTGAAGATTTTGGCCTCTAGCTCAGCCGGCACCTAGGGAAACCTACCAAACCTGTGCATTTCTGAAAACTAGAGACCTAGGGGAATCCAAGATGGGGTGACTTGTGGGGCTCTGACCAGGTTCTGTTACCCAGAATCCTTTGCAAACCTCAAAATTTGGCTAAAGAAACACATTTTCCTCACATTTTGGTGACAGAAAGTTATGGAATCAGAGAGGAGCCACAAATTTCCTTCCACCCAGCGTTCCCCCAAGTCTCCCGATAAAAATGATACCTCACTGGTGTGGGTAGATCTAGCGCCCGCGACAGGGAGTGACCCAAAACGCAACGTGCACACATAACATTTTTTAAAAGAAAACAGAGATGTTTTTTGCAAAGTGCCTACCTGTAGATTTTGGCCTCTAGCTCAGCCGGCACCTAGGGAAACCTACCAATCCTGTGCATTTCTGAAAACTAGAGACCTAGGGGAATCCAAGATGGGGTGACTTGTGGGGCTCTGACCAGGTTCTGTTACCCAGAATCCTATGCAAACCTCAACATTTGGCTAAAAATCAAATTTTCCTCACATTTTGGTGACAGAAAGTTCTGGAATCAGAGAGGAGCCACAAATTTCCTTCCACCCAGCGTTCCCCCAAGTCTCCCGATAAAAATGATACCTCATTTGTGTGGGTAGGCCTAGCTCCTGTGACAGGAAATGCCCCAAGACGCAACGTGCACACATCACATTTTTTTAAAGGAAACAGAGGTGTTTTTTGCAAAGTGCCTACCTGTAGATTTTGGCCTCGAGCTCAGCCGGCACCTAGGGAAACCTACCAAACCTGTGCATTTCTGAAAACTAGAGACCTAGGGGAATCCAAGATGGGGTGACTTGTGGGGCTCTGACCAGGTTCAGTTACACAGAATCCTTTGCAAACCTCAAAATGTGGCCAAAAAAACACATTTTGGTGACAGAAAGTTCTGGAATCAGAGAGGAGCAACAAATTTCCTTCCACCCAGCGTTCCCCCAAGTCTCCCGATAAAAATGATACCTCACTTGTGTGGGTAGGCCTAGCGCCCGCAACAGGAAATGTCCCAAAACGCAACGTGGACACATCACATTTTTTTAAAGAAAATAGAGGTGTCTTTTGCAAAGTGCCTACCTGTAGATTTTGGCCTCTAGCTCAGCCGGCACCTAGGGAATCCTACCAAATCTGTGCATTTTTTTAAACTAGAGACCTACGGGAATCCAAGATGGGGTGACTTGTGGGGCTCTGACCAGGTTCTGTTACCCAGAATCCTTTGCAAACCTCAAAATTTGGCTAAAAATACACGTTTTCCTCACATTTTGGTGACAGAAAGTTCTGGAATCAGAAAGGAGCCACAAATGTTCTTCCACCCAGCGATCCCCGAAGTCTCCCGATAAAAATGATACCTCACTTGTGTGGGTAGGCCTAGCGCCCGCGACAGGAAATGCCCCAAAGCATAACGTGGACACATCCCATTTTTTGACAGAAAACAGAGCTGTTTTTTGCAAAGTGCCTACCTGTAGATTTTGGCCTCTAGCTCAGCCGGCACCTAGGGAAACCTACCAAACCTGTGCATTTCTGAAAACTAGAGACCTAGGGGAATCCAAGATGGGGTGACTTGTGGGGCTCTGACCAGGTTCTGTTACACAGAATCCTTTGCAAACCTCAAAATTTTGCCAAAAAAAACACATTTTCCTCAAATTTGGTGACAGAAAGTTCTGGAATCAGAGAGGAGCCACAAATTTCCTTCCACCCAGCGTCCCCCCAAGTCTCCCGATAAAAACAATACCTCACTTGTGTGGGTAGGCCTAGCGCCCGCGACAGGAAATGCCCCAAAACGCAACGTGCACACATCACATTTTTTGAAAGAAAACAGAGGTGTTTTTTGCAAAGTGCCTACCTGTAGATTTTGGCCTCTAGCTCAGCCGGCACCTACGGAAACCTACCAGACCTGTGCATTTCTGAAAACAAGAGACCTAGGGGAATCCAAGATGGGGTGACTTGTGGGGCTCTGACCAGGTTCTGTTACACAGAATCCTTTGCAAACCTCAAAATTTTGCCAAAAAAACAAATTTTCCTCAAATTTGGTGACAGAAAGTTCTGGAATCAGAGAGGAGCCACAAATTTCCTTCCACCCAGCGTCCCCCCAAGTCTCCCGATAAAAATGATACCTCACTTGTGTGGGTAGCCCTAGCGCCCACGACAGGAAGTGCCCCAAAACGCAACAAGCACACATCACATTTTTTAAAAGAAAACAGAGGTGTTTTTTGCAAAGTGCCTACCTGTAGATTTTGGCCTCTAGCTCAGCCGGCACCTAGGGAAACCTACCAAACCTGTGCATTTCTGAAAACTAGAGACCTAGGGGAATCCAAGATGGGGTGACTTGTGGGGCTCTGACCAGGTTCTGTTACCCAGAATCCTTTGCAAACCTCAAAATTTGGCTAAAAAAACACATTTTCCTCACATTTTGGTGACAGAAAGTTATGGAATCAGAGAAGAGCCACAAATTTCCTTCCACCCAGCGTTCCCCCAAGTCTCCCGATAAAAATGATACCTCACTGGTGTGGGTACGCGTAGCGCCCGCGACAGGAAATGCCCCAAAACGCAACGTGCACACATAACATTTTTTGAAAGAAAACAAAGGTGCTTTTTGCAAAGTGCCTACCTGTAGATTTTGGCCTCTAGCTCAGCCGGCACCTAGGGAAACCTATCAATCCTGTGCATTTCTGAAAACTAGAGACCTAGGGGAATCCAAGATGGGGTGGCTTGCGGGGCTCTGACCAGGTTATGTTACGCAGAATCCTTTGCAAACATCAAAATGTGCGGAAAAAAAAACAAATGTTCCTCACATTTTGGTGACAGAATGTTCTGGAATCAGAGAGGAGCCACAAATTTCCTTCCACCCATCGTTCCCCCAAGTCTCCCGATAAAAACAATACCTCACTTGTGTGGGAAGGCCTAGCGCCCGCGACAGGAAATGCCCCAAAACGCAACGTGCACACATCACATTTTTTGAAAGAAAACAGAGGTGTTTTTTGCAAAGTGCCTACCTGTAGATTTTGGCCTCTAGCTCAGCCGGCACCTAGGGAAACCTACCAAACCTGTGCATTTCTGAAAACTAGAGACCTAGGGGAATCCAAGATGGGGTGACTTGTGGGGCTCTGACCAGGTTCTGTTACCCAGAATCCTTTGCAAACCTCAAAATTTGGCTAAAAAAACACATTTTCCTCACATTTTGGTGACAGAAAGGTCTGGAATCAGAGAGGAGCCACAAATTTCCTTCCACCCAGCGTTCCCCCAAGTCTCCCGATAAAAATGATACCTCACTTGTGTGGGTAGGCCAAGCGCTCGCGACAGGAAATGCCCCAAAACACAACGTGCACAAATCACATTTTTTTAAAGAAAACAGAGGTGTTTTTTGCAAAGTGCCTACCTGTAGATTTTGGCCTCTAGCTCAGCCGGCACCTAGGGAAACCTACCAAACCTGTGCATTTCTGAAAACTAGAGACCTAGGGGAATCCAAGATGGGGTGACTTGTGGGGCTCTGACCAGGTTCTGTTACCCAGAATCCTTTGCAAACCTCAAAATTTGGCTAAAAAAACACATTTTCCTCACATTTTGGTGACAGAAAGTTATGGAATCAGAGAAGAGCCACAAATTTCCTTCCACCCAGCGTTCCCCCAAGTCTCCCGATAAAAATGATACCTCACTGGTGTGGGTAGGCCTAGCGCCCGCGACAGGAAATGCCCCAAAACGCAACGTGCACACATAACATTTTTTGAAAGAAAACAGAGGTGTTTTTTGCAAAGTGCCTACCTGTAGATTTTGGCCTCTAGCTCAGCCGGCACCTAGGGAAACCTACCAGACCTGTGCATTTCTGAAAACTAGAGACCTAGGGGAATCCAAGATGGGGTGACTTGTGGGGCTCTGACCAGGTTCTGTTACACAGAATCCTTTGCAAACCTCAAAATTTTGCCAAAAAAACACATTTTCCTCAAATTTGGTGACAGAAAGTTCTGGAATCAGAGAGGAGCCACAAATTTCCTTCCACCCAGCGTCCCCCCAAGTCTCCCGATAAAAACAATACCTCACTTGTGTGGGTAGGCCTAGCGCCCGCGACAGGAAATGCCCCAAAACGCAACGTGCACACATCACATTTTTTGAAAGAAAACAGAGGTGTTTTTTGCAAAGTGCCTACCTGTAGATTTTGGCCTCTAGCTCAGCCGGCACCTACGGAAACCTACCAGACCTGTGCATTTCTGAAAACTAGAGACCTAGGGAAATCCAAGATGGGGTGACTTGTGGGGCTCTGACCAGGTTCTGTTACCCAGAATCCTTTGCAAACCTCAACATTTGGCTAAAAAAACATATTTTCATCACATTTTGGTGACAGAAAGTTCTGGAATCAGAGAGGAGCCACAAATTTCCTTCCACCCAGCGTTCCCCCAAGTCTCCCGATAAAAATGATACCTCATTGTGTGGGTAGGCCTAGCGCCCGTGACAGGAAATGGCCCAAAACGCAACGTACATACATAACATTTTTTTAAAGAAAACAGAGGTGTTTCTTGCAAAGTGCCTACCTGTAGATTTTGGCCTCTAGCTCAGCCGGCACATAGGGAAACCTACCAAACCTGTGCATTTCTGAAAACAAGAGACCTAGGGGAATCCAAGATGGGGTGACTTGTGGGGCTCTGACCAGGTTCTGTTACACAGAATCCTTTGCAAACCTCAAAATTTTGCCAAAAAAACAAATTTTCCTCAAATTTGGTGACAGAAAGTTCTGGAATCAGAGAGGAGCCACAAATTTCCTTCCACCCAGCGTCCCCCCAAGTCTCCCGATAAAAATGATACCTCACTTGTGTGGGTAGCCCTAGCGCCCACGACAGGAAGTGCCCCAAAACGCAACAAGCACACATCACATTTTTTAAAAGAAAACAGAGGTGTTTTTTGCAAAGTGCCTACCTGTAGATTTTGGCCTCTAGCTCAGCCGGCACCTAGGGAAACCTACCAAACCTGTGCATTTCTGAAAACTAGAGACCTAGGGGAATCCAAGATGGGGTGACTTGTGGGGCTCTGACCAGGTTCTGTTACCCAGAATCCTTTGCAAACCTCAAAATTTGGCTAAAAAAACACATTTTCCTCACATTTTGGTGACAGAAAGTTATGGAATCAGAGAAGAGCCACAAATTTCCTTCCACCCAGCGTTCCCCCAAGTCTCCCGATAAAAATGATACCTCACTGGTGTGGGTAGGCGTAGCGCCCGCGACAGGAAATGCCCCAAAACGCAACGTGCACACATAACATTTTTTGAAAGAAAACAGAGGTGCTTTTTGCAAAGTGCCTACCTGTAGATTTTGGCCTCTAGCTCAGCCGGCACCTAGGGAAACCTATCAATCCTGTGCATTTCTGAAAACTAGAGACCTAGGGGAATCCAAGATGGGGTGGCTTGCGGGGCTCTGACCAGGTTATGTTACGCAGAATCCTTTGCAAACATCAAAATGTGCGGAAAAAAAAACAAATGTTCCTCACATTTTGGTGACAGAATGTTCTGGAATCAGAGAGGAGCCACAAATTTCCTTCCACCCATCGTTCCCCCAAGTCTCCCGATAAAAACAATACCTCACTTGTGTGGGAAGGCCTAGCGCCCGCGACAGGAAATGCCCCAAAACGCAACGTGCACACATCACATTTTTTGAAAGAAAACAGAGGTGTTTTTTGCAAAGTGCCTACCTGTAGATTTTGGCCTCTAGCTCAGCCGGCACCTACGGAAACCTACCAGACCTGTGCATTTCTGAAAAGTAGAGACCTAGGGAAATTCAAGATGGGGTGACTTGTGGGGCTCTGACCAGATTCTGTTACCCAGAATCCTTTGCAAACCTCAAAATTTGGAGAAAAAAACACATTTTCATCACATTTTGGTGACAGAAAGTTCTGGAATCAGAGAGGAGCCACAAATTTCCTTCCACCCAGCGTTCCCCCAAGTCTCCCGATAAAAATGATACCTCATTGTGTGGGTAGGCCTAGCGCCCGTGACAGGAAATGGCCCAAAACGCAACGTACATACATAACATTTTTTTAAAGAAAACAGAGGTGTTTCTTGCAAAGTGCCTACCTGTAGATTTTGGCCTCTAGCTCAGCCGGCACATAGGGAAACCTACCAAACCTGTGCATTTCTGAAAACAAGAGACCTAGGGGAATCCAAGATGGGGTGACTTGTGGGGCTCTGACCAGGTTCTGTTACACAGAATCCTTTGCAAACCTCAAAATTTTGCCAAAAAAACAAATTTTCCTCAAATTTGGTGACAGAAAGTTCTGGAATCAGAGAGGAGCCACAAATTTCCTTCCACCCAGCGTCCCCCCAAGTCTCCCGATAAAAATGATACCTCACTTGTGTGGGTAGCCCTAGCGCCCACGACAGGAAGTGCCCCAAAACGCAACAAGCACACATCACATTTTTTAAAAGAAAACAGAGGTGTTTTTTGCAAAGTGCCTACCTGTAGATTTTGGCCTCTAGCTCAGCCGGCACCTAGGGAAACCTACCAAACCTGTGCATTTCTGAAAACTAGAGACCTAGGGGAATCCAAGATGGGGTGACTTGTGGGGCTCTGACCAGGTTCTGTTACCCAGAATCCTTTGCAAACCTCAAAATTTGGCTAAAAAAACACATTTTCCTCACATTTTGGTGACAGAAAGTTATGGAATCAGAGAAGAGCCACAAATTTCCTTCCACCCAGCGTTCCCCCAAGTCTCCCGATAAAAATGATACCTCACTGGTGTGGGTAGGCGTAGCGCCCGCGACAGGAAATGCCCCAAAACGCAACGTGCACACATAACATTTTTTGAAAGAAAACAGAGGTGCTTTTTGCAAAGTGCCTACCTGTAGATTTTGGCCTCTAGCTCAGCCGGCACCTAGGGAAACCTATCAATCCTGTGCATTTCTGAAAACTAGAGACCTAGGGGAATCCAAGATGGGGTGGCTTGCGGGGCTCTGACCAGGTTATGTTACGCAGAATCCTTTGCAAACATCAAAATGTGCGGAAAAAAAAACAAATGTTCCTCACATTTTGGTGACAGAATGTTCTGGAATCAGAGAGGAGCCACAAATTTCCTTCCACCCATCGTTCCCCCAAGTCTCCCGATAAAAACAATACCTCACTTGTGTGGGAAGGCCTAGCGCCCGCGACAGGAAATGCCCCAAAACGCAACGTGCACACATCACATTTTTTGAAAGAAAACAGAGGTGTTTTTTGCAAAGTGCCTACCTGTAGATTTTGGCCTCTAGCTCAGCCGGCACCTACGGAAACCTACCAGACCTGTGCATTTCTGAAAAGTAGAGACCTAGGGAAATTCAAGATGGGGTGACTTGTGGGGCTCTGACCAGATTCTGTTACCCAGAATCCTTTGCAAACCTCAAAATTTGGAGAAAAAAACACTTTTTCCTCACATTTTGGTGACAGAAAGTTCTGGAATCAGAGAGGAGCCACAAATTTCCTTCCACCCAGCGTTCCCCCAAGTCTCCCGATAAAAATGATACCTCACTTGTGTGGGTAGGCCAAGCGCTCGCGACAGGAAATGCCCCAAAACACAACGTGCACAAATCACATTTTTTTAAAGAAAACAGAGGTGTTTTTTGCAAAGTGCCTACCTGTAGATTTTGGCCTCTAGCTCAGCCGGCACCTAGGGAAACCTACCAAACCTGTGCATTTCTGAAAACTAGAGACCTAGGGAAATCCAAGATGGGGTGACTTGTGGGGCTCTGACCAGGTTCTGTTACACAGAATCCTTTGCAAACCTCAAAATTTTGCCAAAAAAACAAATTTTCCTCAAATTTGGTGACAGAAAGTTCTGGAATCAGAGAGGAGCCACAAATTTCCTTCCACCCAGCGTCCCCCCAAGTCTCCCGATAAAAATGATACCTCACTTGTGTGGGTAGGCCTAGCGCCCACGACAGGAAGTGCCCCAAAACGCAACATGCACACATCACATTTTTTTAAAGAAAACAGAGGTGTTTTTTGCAAAGTGCCTACCTGTAGATTTTGGCCTCTAGCTCAGCCGGCACCTAGGGAAACCTACCAAACCTGTGCATTTCTGAAAACTAGAGACCTAGGGGAATCCAAGATGGGGTGACTTGTGGGGCTCTGACCAGGTTCTGTTACCCAGAATCCTTTGCAAACCTCAAAATTTGGCTAAAAAAACACATTTTCCTCACATTTTGGTGACAGAAAGTTATGGAATCAGAGAAGAGCCACAAATTTCCTTCCACCCAGCGTTCCCCCAAGTCTCCCGATAAAAATGATACCTCACTGGTGTGGGTAGGCCTAGCGCCCGCGACAGGAAATGCCCCAAAACGCAACGTGCACACATAACATTTTTTGAAAGAAAACAGAGGTGTTTTTTGCAAAGTGCCTACCTGTAGATTTTGGCCTCTAGCTCAGCCGGCACCTAGGGAAACCTACCAATCCTGTGCATTTCTGAAAACTAGAGACCTAGGGGAATCCAAGATGGGGTGGCTTGCGGGGCTCTGACCAGGTTATGTTACGCAGAATCCTTTGCAAACATCAAAATGTGCGGAAAAAAAAACAAATGTTCCTCACATTTTGGTGACAGAATGTTCTGGAATCAGAGAGGAGCCACAAATTTCCTTCCACCCATCGTTCCCCCAAGTCTCCCGATAAAAACAATACCTCACTTGTGTGGGAAGGCCTAGCGCCCGCGACAGGAAATGCCCCAAAACGCAACGTGCACACATCACATTTTTTGAAAGAAAACAGAGGTGTTTTTTGCAAAGTGCCTACCTGTAGATTTTGGCCTCTAGCTCAGCCGGCACCTACGGAAACCTACCAGACCTGTGCAATTCTGAAAAGTAGAGACATAGGGAAATTCAAGATGGGGTGACTTGTGGGGCTCTGGCCAGGTTCTGTTACGCAGAATCCTTTGCAAACCTCAAAATTTGGAGAAAAAAACAAATTTTCCTCACATTTTGGTGACAGAAAGTTCTGGAATCAGAGAGGAGCCACAAATTTCCTTCCACCCAGCGTCCCCCCAAGTCTCCCGATAAAAATGATACCTCACTTGTGTGGGTAGGCCTAGCGCCCGCGACAGGAAGTGCCCCAAAACGCAACATGCACACATCACATTTTTTTAAAGAAAACAGAGGTGTTTTTTGCAAAGTGCCTACCTGTAGATTTTGGCCTCTAGCTCAGCCGAACCTAGAGAAACCTACCAAACCTGTGCATTTCTGAAAACTAGAGACCTAGGGGAATCCAAGATGGGGTGACTTGTGGGGCTCTGACCAGGTTCTGTTACCCAGAATCCTTTGCAAACCTCAAAATTTGGCTAAAAAAACACATTTTCCTCACATTTTGGTGACAGAAAGTTATGGAATCAGAGAGGAGCCACAAATTTCCTTCCACCCAGCGTTCCCCCAAGTCTCCCGATAAAAATGATACCTCACTGGTGTGGGTAGGCCTAGCGCCCGCGACAGGAAATGCCCCAAAACGCAACGTGCACACATAACATTTTTTGAAAGAAAACAAAGCTGTTTTTTGCAAAGTGCCTACCTGTAGATTTTGTCCTCTAGCTCAGCCGACACCTAGGGAAACCTACCAATCCTGTGCATTTCTGAAAACTAGAGACCTAGGGGAATCCAAGATGGGGTGGCTTGCGGGGCTCTGACCAGGTTATGTTACGCAGAATCCTTTGTAAACATCAAAATGTGCGGGAAAAAAAACAAATTTTCCTCACATTTTGGTGACAGAATGTTCTGGAATCAGAGAGGAGCCACAAATTTCCTTCCACCCATCGTTCCCCCAAGTCTCCCGATAAAAACAATACCTCACTTGTGTGGGAAGGCCTTGCGCCCGCGACAGGAGATGCCCCAAAACGCAACGTGCACACATCACATTTTTTGAAAGAAAACAGAGGTGTTTTTTGCAAAGTGCCTACCTGTAGATTTTGGCCTCTAGCTCAGCCGGCACCTACGGAAACCTACCAGACCTGTGCATTTCTGAAAAGTAGAGACCTAGGGAAATCCAAGATGGGGTGACTTGTGGGGCTCTGGCCAGGTTCTGTTACCCAAAATCCTTTGCAAACCTCAAAATTTGGAGAAAAAAACACATTTTCCTCACATTTTGGTGACAGAAAGTTCTGGAATCAGAGAGGAGCCACAAATGTCCTTCCACCCAGCGTTCCCCCAAGTCTCCCGATAAAAATGATACCTCACTTGTGTGGGTAGGCCAAGCGCCCACGACAGGAAATGCCCCAAAACACAACGTGCACAAATCAATTTTTTTTAAAGAAAACAGAGGTGTTTTTTGGAAAGTGCCTACTTGTAGATTTTGGCCTCTAGCTCAGCCGGCACCTAGGGAAACCTACCAAACCTGTACATTTCTGAAAACTAGAGACCTAGGGGAATCTAAGATGGGGTGACTTGTGGGGCTCTGACCAGGTTCTGTTACACAGAATCCTTTGCAAACCTCAAAATGTTGCCAAAAAAACACATTTTCCTCAAATTTGGTGACAGAAAGTTCTGGAATCAGAGAGAAGCCACAAATTTCTTTCCACCCAGTGTCCCCCCAAGTCTCCCGATAAAAATGATACCTCACTTGTGTGGGTAGGCCTAGCGCCCGCGACAGGAAGTGCCCGAAAACGCAAAATGCACACATAACATTTTTTGAAAGAAAACAGAGCTGTTTTTTGCAAAGTGCCTACCTGTAGATTTTGGCCTCTAGCTCAGCCGGCACCTAGGGAAACCTACCAAACCTGTGCATTTCTGAAAACAAGAGACCTAGGGGAATCCAAGATGGGGTGACTTGTGGGTCTCTGACCAGATTCTGTTACCCAGAATCCTTTGCAAACCTCAAAATTTGGAGAAAAAAACAAATTTTCCTCACATTTTGGTGACAGAAAGTTCTGGAATCAGAGAGGAGCCATAAATTTCCTTCCACCCAGCGTTCCCCCAAGTCTCCCGATAAAAATGATACCTCACTTGTGTGGGTAGGCCAAGCGCTCGCGAAAGGAAATGCCCCAAAACACAACGTGCACAAATCACATTTTTTTAAAGAAAACAGAGGTGTTTTTTGCAAAGTGCCTACCTGTAGATTTTGGCCTCTAGCTCAGCCGGCACCTAGGGAAACCTACCAAACCTGTGCATTTCTGAAAACTAGAGACCTAGGGGAATCCAAGATGGGGTGACTTGTGGGGCTCTGACCAGGTTCTGTTACACAGAATCCTTTGCAAACCTCAAAATCTTGCCAAAAAAACAAATTTTCCTCAAATTTGGTGACAGAAAGTTCTGGAATCAGAGAGGAGCCACAAATTTCCTTCCACCCAGCGTCCCCCCAAGTCTCCCGATAAAAATGATACCTCACTTGTGTGGGTAGGCCTAGCGCCCACGACAGGAAGTGCCCCAAAACGCAACATGCACACATCACATTTTTTTAAAGAAAACAGAGGTGTTTTTTGCAAAGTGCCTACCTGTAGATTTTGGCCTCTAGCTCAGCCGGCACCTAGGGAAACCTACCAAACCTGTGCATTTCTGAAAACTAGAGACCTAGGGGAATCCAAGATGGGGTGACTTGTGGGGTTCTGACCAGGTTCTGTTACCCAGAATCCTTTGCAAACCTCAAAATTTGGCTAAAAAAACACATTTTCCTCACATTTTGGTGACAGAAAGTTATGGAATCAGAGAAGAGCCACAAATTTCCTTCCACCCAGCGTTCCCCCAAGTCTCCCGATAAAAATGATACCTCACTGGTGTGGGTAGGCCTAGCGCCTGCGACAGGAAATGCCCCAAAACGCAACGTGCACACATAACATTTTTTGAAAGAAAACAGAGGTGTTTTTTGCAAAGTGCCTACCTGTAGATTTTGGCCTCTAGCTCAGCCGGCACCTAGGGAAACCTACCAATCCTGTGCATTTCTGAAAACTAGAGACCTAGGGGAATCCAAGATGGGGTGGCTTGCGGGGCTCTGACCAGGTTATGTTATGCAGAATCCTTTGCAAACATCAAAATGTGCGGGAAAAAAAACAAATGTTCCTCACATTTTGGTGACAGAATGTTCTGGAATCAGAGAGGAGCCACAAATTTCCTTCCACCCATCGTTCCCCCAAGTCTCCCGATAAAAACAATACCTCACTTGTGTGGGATGGCCTAGCGCCCGCGACAGGAAATGCCCCAAAACGCAACGTGCACACATCACATTTTTTGAAAGAAAACAGAGGTGTTTTTTGCAAAGTGCCTACCTGTAGATTTTGGCCTCTACCTCAGCCGGCACCTACGGAAACCTACCAGACCTGTGCATTTCTGAAAAGTAGAGACATAGGGAAATTCAAGATGGGGTGACTTGTGGGGCTCTGGCCAGGTTCTGTTACCCAGAATCCTTTGCAAACCTCAAAATTTGGAGAAAAAAACAAATTTTCCTCACATTTTGGTGACAGAAAGTTCTGGAATCAGAGAGGAGCCACAAATTTCCTTCCACCCAGCGTCCCCCCAAGTCTCCCGATAAAAATGATACCTCACTTGTGTGGGTAGGCCTAGCGCCCGCGACAGGAAGTGCCCCAAAACGCTACATGCACACATCACATTTTTTTAAAGAAAACAGAGGTGTTTTTTGCAAAGTGCCTACCTGTAGATTTTGGCCTCTAGCTCAGCCGAACCTAGGGAAACCTACCAAACCTGTGCATTTCTGAAAACTAGAGACCTAGGGGAATCCAAGATGGGGTGACTTGTGGGGCTCTGACCAGGTTCTGTTACCCAGAATCCTTTGCAAACCTCAAAATTTGGCTAAAAAAACACATTTTCCTCACATTTTGGTGACAGAAAGTTATGGAATCAGAGAGGAGCCACAAATTTCCTTCCACCCAGCGTTCCCCCAAGTCTCCCGATAAAAATGATACCTCACTGGTGTGGGTAGGCCTAGCGCCCGCGACAGGAAATGCCCCAAAACGCAACGTGCACACATAACATTTTTTGAAAGAAAACAGAGCTGTTTTTTGCAAAGTGCCTACCTGTAGATTTTGTCCTCTAGCTCAGCCGACACCTAGGGAAACCTACCAATCCTGTGCATTTCTGAAAACTAGAGACCTAGGGGAATCCAAGATGGGGTGGCTTGCGGGGCTCTGACCAGGTTATGTTACGCAGAATCCTTTGTAAACATCAAAATGTGCGGGAAAAAAAACAAATTTTCCTCACATTTTGGTGACAGAATGTTCTGGAATCAGAGAGGAGCCACAAATTTCCTTCCACCCATCGTTCCCCCAAGTCTCCCGATAAAAACAATACCTCACTTGTGTGGGAAGGCCTTGCGCCCGCGACAGGAGATGCCCCAAAACGCAACGTGCACACATCACATTTTTTGAAAGAAAACAGAGGTGTTTTTTGCAAAGTGCCTACCTGTAGATTTTGGCCTCTAGCTCAGCCGGCACCTACGGAAACCTACCAGACCTGTGCATTTCTGAAAAGTAGAGACCTAGGGAAATCCAAGATGGGGTGACTTGTGGGGCTCTGGCCAGGTTCTGTTACCCAAAATCCTTTGCAAACCTCAAAATTTGGAGAAAAAAACACATTTTCCTCACATTTTGGTGACAGAAAGTTCTGGAATCAGAGAGGAGCCACAAATGTCCTTCCACCCAGCGTTCCCCCAAGTCTCCCGATAAAAATGATACCTCACTTGTGTGGGTAGGCCAAGCGCCCACGACAGGAAATGCCCCAAAACACAACGTGCACAAATCAAATTTTTTTAAAGAAAACAGAGGTGTTTTTTGCAAAGTGCCTACTTGTAGATTTTGGCCTCTAGCTCAGCCGGCACCTAGGGAAACCTACCAAACCTGTACATTTCTGAAAACTAGAGACCTAGGGGAATCTAAGATGGGGTGACTTGTGGGGCTCTGACCAGGTTCTGTTACACAGAATCCTTTGCAAACCTCAAAATGTTGCCAAAAAAACACATTTTCCTCAAATTTGGTGACAGAAAGTTCTGGAATCAGAGAGAAGCCACAAATTTCTTTCCACCCAGTGTCCCCCCAAGTCTCCCGATAAAAATGATACCTCACTTGTGTGGGTAGGCCTAGCGCCCGCGACAGGAAGTGCCCGAAAACGCAAAATGCACACATAACATTTTTTGAAAGAAAACAGAGCTGTTTTTTGCAAAGTGCCTACCTGTAGATTTTGGCCTCTAGCTCAGCCGGCACCTAGGGAAACCTACCAAACCTGTGCATTTCTGAAAACAAGAGACCTAGGGGAATCCAAGATGGGGTGACTTGTGGGTCTCTGACCAGATTCTGTTACCCAGAATCCTTTGCAAACCTCAAAATTTGGAGAAAAAAACAAATTTTCCTCACATTTTGGTGACAGAAAGTTCTGGAATCAGAGAGGAGCCACAAATTTCCTTCCACCCAGCGTTCCCCCAAGTCTCCCGATAAAAATGATGCCTCACTTGTGTGGGTAGGCCAAGCGCTCGCGAAAGGAAATGCCCCAAAACACAACGTGCACAAATCACATTTTTTTAAAGAAAACAGAGGTGTTTTTTGCAAAGTGCCTACCTGTAGATTTTGGCCTCTAGCTCAGCCGGCACCTAGGGAAACCTACCAAACCTGTGCATTTCGGAAAACTAGAGACCTAGGGGAATCCAAGATGGGGTGACTTGTGGGGCTCTGACCAGGTTCTATTACACAGAATCCTTTGCAAACCTCAAAATCTTGCCAAAAAAACAAATTTTCCTCAAATTTGGTGACAGAAAGTTCTGGAATCAGAGAGGAGCCACACATTTCCTTCCACCCAGCGTCCCCCAAGTCTCCCGATAAAAATGATACCTCACTTGTGTGGGTAGGCCTAGCGCCCACGACAGGAAGTGCCCCAAAACGCAACATGCACACATCACATTTTTTTAAAGAAAACAGAGGTGTTTTTTGCAAAGTGCCTACCTGTAGATTTTGGCCTCTAGCTCAGCCGGCACCTAGGGAAACCTACCAAACCTGTGCATTTCTGAAAACTAGAGACCTAGGGGAATCCAAGATGGGGTGACTTGTGGGGCTCTGACCAGGTTCTGTTACCCAGAATCCTTTGCAAACCTCAAAATTTGGCTAAAAAAACACATTTTCCTCACATTTTGGTGACAGAAAGTTATGGAATCAGAGAAGAGCCACAAATTTCCTTCCACCCAGCGTTCCCCCAAGTCTCCCGATAAAAATGATACCTCACTGGTGTGGGTAGGCCTAGCGCCCGCGACAGGAAATGCCCCAAAACGCAACGTGCACACATAACATTTTTTGAAAGAAAACAGAGGTGTTTTTTGCAAAGTGCCTACCTGTAGATTTTGGCCTCTAGCTCAGCCGGCACCTAGGGAAACCTACCAATCCTGTGCATTTCTGAAAACTAGAGACCTAGGGGAATCCAAGATGGGGTGGCTTGCGGGGCTCTGACCAGGTTATGTTACGCAGAATCCTTTGCAAACATCAAAATGTGCGGGAAAAAAAACAAACGTTCCTCACATTTTGGTGACAGAATGTTCTGGAATCAGAGAGGAGCCACAAATTTCCTTCCACCCATCGTTCCCCCAAGTCTCCCGATAAAAACAATACCTCACTTGTGTGGGAAGGCCTAGCGCCCGCGACAGGAAATGCCCCAAAACGCAACGTGCACACATCACATTTTTTGAAAAAAAACAGAGGTGTTTTTTGCAAAGTGCCTACCTGTAGATTTTGGCCTCTAGCTCAGCCGGCACCTACGGAAACCTACCAGACCTGTGCATTTCTGAAAAGTAGAGACCTAGGGAAATTCAAGATGGGGTGACTTGTGGGGCTCTGGCCAGGTTCTGTTACCCAGAATCCTTTGCAAACCTCAAAATTTGGAGAAAAAAACACATTTTCCTCACATTTTGGTGACAGAAAGTTCTGGAATCAGAGAGGAGCCACAAATTTCCTTCCACCCAGCGTCACCCCAAGTCTCCCGATAAAAATGATACCTCACTTGTGTGGGTAGGCCTAGCGCCCGCGACAGGAAGTGCCCCAAAACGCAACATGCACACATCACATTTTTTTGACGAAAACAGAGGTGTTTTTTGCAAAGTGCCTACCTGTAGATTTTGGCCTCTAGCTCAGCCGAACCTAGGGAAACCTACCAAACCTGTGCATTTCTGAAAACTAGAGACCTAGGGGAATCCAAGATGGGGTGACTTGTGGGGCTCTGACCAGGTTCTGTTACCCAGAATCCTTTGCAAACCTAAAAAATTTGGCTAAAAAAACACATTTTCCTCACATTTTGGTGACAGAAAGTTATGGAATCAGAGAGGAGCCACAAATTTCCTTCCACCCAGCGTTCCCCCAAGTCTCCCGATAAAAATGATACCTCACTTGTGTGGGTAGGCCAAGCGCCCGCGACAGGAAATGCCCCAAAACACAACGTGCACAAATCACATTTTTTTAAAGAAAACAGAGGTGTTTTTTGCAAAGTGCCTACCTGTAGATTTTGGCCTCTAGCTCAGCCGGCACCTAGGGAAACCTACCAAACCTGTGCATTTCTGAAAACTAGAGACCTAGGGGAATCTAAGATGGGGTGACTTGTGGGGCTCTGACCAGGTTCTGTTACACAGAATCCTTTGCAAACCTCAAAATGTTGCCAAAAAAACACATTTTCCTCAAATTTGGTGACAGAAAGTTCTGGAATCAGAGAGAAGCCACAAATTTCTTTCCACCCAGCGTCCCCCCAAGTCTCCCGATGAAAATGATACCTCACTTGTGTGGGTAGGCCTAGCGCCCACGACAGGAAGTGCCCCAAAACGCAACGTGCACACATCACATTTTTTGAAAAAAAACAGAGGTGTTTTTTGCAAAGTGCCTACCTGTAGATTTTGGCCTCTAGCTCAGCCGGCACCTACGGAAACCTACCAGACCTGTGCATTTCTGAAAAGTAGAGACCTAGGGAAATTCAAGATGGGGTGACTTGTGGGGCTCTGGCCAGGTTCTGTTACCCAGAATCCTTTGCAAACCTCAAAATTTGGAGAAAAAAACAAATTTTCCTCACATTTTGGTGAAAGAAAGTTCTGGAATCAGAGAGGAGCCACAAATTTCCTTCCACCCAGCGTCACCCCAAGTCTCCCGATAAAAATGATACCTCACTTGTGTGGGTAGGCCTAGCGCCCGCGACAGGAGGTGCCCCAAAACGCAACATGCACACATCACATTTTTTTGACGAAAACAGAGGTGTTTTTTGCAAAGTGCCTACCTGTAGATTTTGGCCTCTAGCTCAGCCGAACCTAGGGAAACCTACCAAACCTGTGCATTTCTGAAAACTAGAGACCTAGGGGAATCCAAGATGGGGTGACTTGTGGGGCTCTGACCAGGTTCTGTTACCCAGAATCCTTTGCAAACCTCAAAATTTGGCTAAAAAAACACATTTTCCTCACATTTTGGTGACAGAAAGTTATGGAATCAGAGAGGAGCCACAAATTTCCTTCCACCCAGCGTTCCCCCAAGTCTCCCGATAAAAATGATACCTCACTGGTGTGGGTAGGCCTAGCGCCCGCGACAGGAAATGCCCCAAAACACAACGTGCACACATAACATTTTTTGAAAGAAAACAGAGCTGTTTTTTGCAAAGTGCCTACCTGTAGATTTTGGACTCTAGCTCAGCCGGCACCTAGGGAAACCTACCAAACCTGTGCATTTCTGAAAACTAGAGACCTAGGGGAATCCAAGATGGGGTGACTTGTGGGGCTCTGACCAGGTTCTGTTACACAGAATCCTTTGCAAACCTCAAAATGTTGCCAAAAAAACACATTTTCCTCAAATTTGGTGACAGAAAGTTCTGGAATCAGAGAGAAACCACAAATTTCTTTCCACCCAGCGTCCCCCCAAGTCTCCCGATAAAAATGATACCTCACTTGTGTGGGTAGGCCTAGCGCCCGTGACAGGAAGTGCCCGAAAACTCAAAATGCACACATAACATTTTTTGAAAGAAAACAGAGCTGTTTTTTGCAAAGTGCCTACCTGTAGATTTTGGCCTCTAGCTCAGCCGGCACCTAGGGAAACCTACCAAACCTGTGCATTTCTGAAAACTAGAGACCTAGGGGAATCCAAGATGGGGTGACTTGCGGGGCTCTGACCAGGTTCTGTTACACAGAATCCTTTGCAAACCTCAAAATTTTGCCAAAAAAACACATTTTCCTCAAATTTGGTGACAGAAAGTTCTGGAATCAGAGAGGAGCCACAAATTTCCTTCCACCCAGCGTCCCCCCAAGTCTCCCGATAAAAATGATACCTCACTTGTGTGGGTAGGCCTAGCGCCCGCAACAGGAAGTGCCCAAAACGCAACATGCACACATCACATTTTTTTAAAGAAAACAGAGTTGTTTTTTGCAAAGTGCCTACCTGTAGATTTTGGCCTCTAGCTCAGCCGGCACCTAGGGAAACCTACCAATCCTGTGCATTTCTGAAAACTAGAGACCTAGGGGAATCCAAGATGGGGTGGCTTGCGGGGCTCTGACCAGGTTATGTTACGCAGAATCCTTTGCAAACATCAAAATGTGCGGAAAAAAAAACAAATGTTCCTCACATTTTGGTGACAGAATGTTCTGGAATCAGAGAGGAGCCACAAATTTCCTTCCACCCATCGTTCCCCCAAGTCTCCCGATAAAAACAATACCTCACTTGTGTGGGAAGGCCTAGCGCCCGCGACAGGAAATGCCCCAAAACGCAACGTGCACACATCACATTTTTTGAAAAAAAACAGAGGTGTTTTTTGGAAAGTGCCTACCTGTAGATTTTGGCCTCTAGCTCAGCCGGCACCTACGGAAACCTACCAGACCTGTGCATTTCTGAAAAGTAGAGACCTAGGGAAATTCAATATGGGGTGACTTGTGGGGCTCTGGCCAGGTTCTGTTACCCAGAATCCTTTGCAAACCTCAAAATTTGGAGAAAAAAACACATTTTCCTCACATTTTGGTTACAGAAAGTTCTGGAATCAGAGAGGAGCCACAAATTTCCTTCCACCCAGCGTCCCCCCAAGTCTCCCGATAAAAATGATACCTCACTTGTGTGGGTAGGCCTAGCGCCCGCGACAGGAAGTGCCCCAAAACGCAACATGCACACATCAGATTTTTTTGACGAAAACAGAGGTGTTTTTTGCAAAGTGCCTACCTGTAGATTTTGGCCTCTAGCTCAGCCGAACCTAGGGAAACCTACCAAACCTGTGCATTTCTGAAAACTAGAGACCTAGGGGAATCCAAGATGGGGTGACTTGTGGGGCTCTGACCAGGTTCTGTTACCCAGAATCCTTTGCAAACCTAAAAAATTTGGCTAAAAAAACACATTTTCCTCACATTTTGGTGACAGAAAGTTATGGAATCAGAGAGGAGCCACAAATTTCCTTCCACCCAGCGTTCCCCCAAGTCTCCCGATAAAAATGATACCTCACTTGTGTGGGTAGGCCAAGCGCCCGCGACAGGAAATGCCCCAAAACACAACGTGCACAAATCACATTTTTTTAAAGAAAACAGAGGTGTTTTTTGCAAAGAGCCTACCTGTAGATTTTGGCCTCTAGCTCAGCCGGCACCTAGGGAAACCTACCAAACCTGTGCATTTCTGAAAACTAGAGACCTAGGGGAATCCAAGATGGGGTGACTTGTGGGGCTCTGACCAGGTTCTGTTACCCAGAATCCTTTGCAAACCTCAAAATTTGGCTAAAAAAACACATTTTCCTCACATTTTGGTGACAGAAAGTTATGGAATCAGAGAGGAGCCAAAAATTTCCTTCCACCAAGCGTTCCCCCAAGTCTCCCGATAAAAATGATACCTCACTGATGTGGGTAGGCCTAGCGCCCGCGACAGGAAATGCCCCAAAACGCAACGTGCACACATAACATTTTTTGAAAGAAAACAGAGCTGTTTTTTGCAAAATGCCTACCTGTAGATATTGGCCTCTAGCTCAGCCGGCACCTAGGGAAACCTACCAATCCTGTGCATTTCTGAAAACTAGAGACCTAGGGGAATCCACGATGGGGTGGCTTGCGGGGCTCTGACCAGGTTATGTTACGCAGAATCCTTTGCAAACATCAAAATGTGCGGAAAAAAAAACAAATTTTCCTCACATTTTGGTGACAGAATGTTCTGGAATCAGAGAGGAGCCACAAATTTCCTTCCACCCATCGTTCCCCCAAGTCTCCCGATAAAAACAATACCTCACTTGTGTGGGAAGGCATAGCGCCCGCGACAGGAAATGCCCCAAAACGCAACGTGCACACATCACATTTTTTGAAAGAAAACAGAGGTGTTTTTTGCAAAGTGCCTACCTGTAGATTTTGGCCTCTAGCTCAGCCGGCACCTACGGAAACCTACAAGACCTGTGCATTTCTGAAAAGTAGAGACCTAGGGAAATCCAAGATGGGGTGACTTGTGGGGCTCTGGCCAGGTTCTGTTACCCAGAATCCTTTGCAAACCTCAAAATTTTGAGAAAAAAACACATTTTCCTCACATTTTGGTGACAGAAAGTTCTGGAATCAGAGAGGAGCCACAAATTTCCTTCCACCCAGCGTTCCCCCAAGTCTCCCGATAAAAATGATACCTCACTTGTGTGGGTAGGCCAAGCGCCCGCGACAGGAAATGCCCCAAAACACAATGTGCACAAATCACATTTTTTTAAAGAAAACAGAGGTGTTTTTTGCAAAGTGCCTACCTGTAGATTTTGGCCTCTAGCTCAGCCGGCACCTAAGAAAACCTACCAAACCTGTGCATTTCTGAAAACTAGAGACCTAGGGGAATCCAAGATGGGGTGACTTGTGGGGCTCTGACCAGGTTCTGTTACACAGAATCCTTTGCAAACCTCAAAATGTTGCCAAAAAAAACATTTTCCTCAAATTTGGTGACAGAAAGTTCTGGAATCAGAGAGAAGCCACAAATTTATTTCCACCCAGCGTCCCCCCAAGTCTACCGATAAAAATGATACCTCACTTGTGTGGGTAGGCCTAGCGCCCGCGACAGGAAATGCCCCAAAACACAACGTGTACAAATCACATTTTGTTAAAGAAAACAGAGGTGTTTTTTGCAAAGTGCCTACCTGTAGATTTTGGCCTCTAGATCAGCCGGGACCTAGGGAAACCTACCAAACCTGTGCATTTCTGAAAACTAGAGACCTGGGGAAATTCAAGATGGGGTGACTTGTGGGGCTCTGGCCAGGTTCTGTTACCCAGAATCCTTTGCAAACCTCAAAATTTGGAGAAAAAAACAAATTTTCCTCACATTTTGGTGACAGAAAGTTCTGGAATCAGAGAGGAGCCACAAATTTCCTTCCACCCAGCGTCCCCCCAAGTCTCCCGATAAAAATGATACCTCACTTGTGTGGGTAGGCCTAGCGCCCGCCACAGGAAGTGCCCCAAAACGCAACATGCACACATCACATTTTTTTGACGAAAACAGAGGTGTTTTTTGCAAAGTGCCTACCTGTAGATTTTGGCCTCTAGCTCAGCCGAACCTAGGGAAACCTACCAAACATGTGCATTTCTGAAAACTAGAGACCTAGGGGAATCCAAGATGGGGTGACTTGTGGGGCTAAGACCAGGTTCTGTTACCCAGAATCCTTTGCAAACCTAAAAAATTTGGCTAAAAAAACACATTTTCCTCACATTTTGGTGACAGAAAGTTATGGAATCAGAGAGGAGCCACAAATTTCCTTCCACCCAGCGTTCCCCCAAGTCTCCCGATAAAAATGATACCTCACTTGTGTGGGTAGGCCAAGCGCCCGCGACAGGAAATGCCCCAAAACACAACGTGCACAAATCACATTTCTTTAAAGAAAACAGAGGTGTTTTTTGCAAAGTGCCTACCTGTAGATTTTGGCCTCTAGCTCAGCCGGCACCTAGGGAAACCTACCAAACCTGTGCATTTCTGAAAACTAGAGACCTAGGGGAATCCAAGATGGGGTGACTTGTGGGGCTCTGACCAGGTTCTGTTACACAGAATCCTTTGCAAACCTCAAAATGTTGCCAAAAAAACACATTTTCCTCAAATTTGGTGACAGAAAGTTCTGGAATCAGAGAGAAGCCACAAATTTCTTTCCACCCAGCGTCCCCCCAAGTCTCCCGATAAAAATGATACCTCACTTGTGTGGGTAGGCCTAGCGCCCGCGACAGGAAGTGCCCCAAAACGCAACATGCACACATCACATTTTTTTGACGAAAACAGAGGTGTTTTTTGCAAAGTGCCTACCTGTAGATTTTGGCCTCTAGCTCAGCCGCACCTAGGGAATCCTACCAAACCTGTGCATTTCTGAAAACTAGAGACCTAGGGGAATCCAAGATGGGGTGACTTGTGGGGCTCTGACCAGGTTCTGTTACCCAGAATCCTTTGCAAACCTCAAAATTTGGCTATAAAAACACATTTTCCTCACATTTTGGTGACAGAAAGTTATGGAATCAGAGAGGAGCCACAAATTTCCTTCCACCCAGCGTTCCCCCAAGTCTCCCGATAAAAATGATACCTCACTGGTGTGGGTAGGCCTAGCGCCCGTGACAGGAAATGCCCCAAAACACAACGTGCACACATAACATTTTTTGAAAGAAAACAGAGCTGTTTTTTGCAAAGTGCCTACCTGTAGATTTTGGACTCTAGCTCAGCCGGCACCTAGGGAAACCTACCAAACCTGTGCATTTCTGAAAACTAGAGACCTAGGGGAATCCAAGATGGGGTGACTTGTGGGGCTCTGACCAGGTTCTGTTACACAGAATACTTTGCAAACCTCAAAATGTTGCCAAAAAAACACATTTTCCTCAAATTTGGTGACAGAAAGTTCTGGAATCAGAGAGAAACCACAAATTTCTTTCCACCCAGCGTCCCCCCAAGTCTCCCGATAAAAATGATACCTCACTTGTGTGGGTAGGCCTAGCGCCTGCGACAGGAAGTGCCCGAAAACTCAAAATGCACACATAACATTTTTTGAAAGAAAACAGAGCTGTTTTTTGCAAAGTGCCTACCTGTAGATTTTGGCCTCTAGCTCAGCCGGCACCTAGGGAAACCTACCAAACCTGTGCATTTCTGAAAACTAGAGACCTAGGGGAATCCAAGATGGGGTGACTTGCGGGGCTCTGACCAGGTTCTGTTACACAGAATCCTTTGCAAACCTCAAAATTTTGCCAAAAAAACACATTTTCCTCAAATTTGGTGACAGAAAGTTCTGGAATCAGAGAGGAGCCACAAATGTCCTTCCACCCAGCGTCCCCCCAAGTCTCCCGATAAAAATGATACCTCACTTGTGTGGGTAGGCCTAGCGCCCGCGACAGGAAGTGCCCCAAAACGCAACATGCTCACATCACATTTTTTTAAAGAAAACAGAGGTGTTTTTTGCAAAGTGCCTACCTGTAGATTTTGGCCTCTAGCTCAGCCGGCACCTAGGGAAACCTACCAATCCTGTGCATTTCTGAAAACTAGAGACCTAGGGGAATCCAAGATGGGGTGGCTTGCGGGGCTCTGACCAGGTTATGTTACGCAGAATCCTTTGCAAACATCAAAATGTGCGGAAAAAAAAACAAATGTTCCTCACATTTTGGTGACAGAATGTTCTGGAATCAGAGAGGAGCCACAAATTTCCTTCCACCCATCGTTCCCCCAAGTCTCCCGATAAAAACAATACCTCACTTGTGTGGGAAGGCCTAGCGCCCGCGACAGGAAATGCCCCAAAACGCAACGTGCACACCTCACATTTTTTTAAAGAAAACAGAGGTGTTTTTTGCAAAGTGCCTACCTGTAGATTTTGGCCTCTAGCTCAGCCGGCACCTAGGGAAACCTACCAAACCTGTGCATTTCTGAAAACTAGAGACCTAGGTAAATTCAAGATGGGGTGACTTGTGGGGCTCTGGCCAGGTTCTGTTACCCAGAATCCTTTGCAAACCTCAAAATTTGGAAAAAAAAACAAATTTTCCTCACATTTTGGTGACAGAAAGTTCTGGAATCAGAGAGGAGCCACAAATTTCCTTCCACCCAGCGTCCCCCCAAGTCTCCCGATAAAAATGATACCTCACTTGTGTGGGTAGGCCTAGCACCCGCGAAAGGAAGTGCCCCAAAACGCAACATGCACACATCACATTTTTTTGACGAAAACAGAGGTGTTTTTTGCAAAGTGCCTACCTGTAGATTTTGGCCTCTAGCTCAGCCGAACCTAGGGAAACCTACCAAACCTGTGCATTTCTGAAAACTAGAGACCTAGGGGAATCCAAGATGGGGTGACTTGTGGGGCTCTGACCAGGTTCTGTTACCCAGAATCCTTTGCAAACCTAAAAAATTTGGCTAAAAAAACACATTTTCCTCACATTTTGGTGACAGAAAGTTATGGAATCAGAGAGGAGCCACAAATTTCCTTCCACCCAGCGTTCCCCCAAGTCTCCCGATAAAAATGATACCTCACTTGTGTGGGTAGGCCAAGCGCCCGCGACAGGAAATGCCCCAAAACACAACGTGCACAAATCACATTTTTTTAAAGAAAACAGAGGTGTTTTTTGCAAAGAGCCTACCTGTAGATTTTGGCCTCTAGCTCAGCCGGCACCTAGGGAAACCTACCAAACCTGTGCATTTCTGAAAACTAGAGACCTAGGGGAATCCAAGATGGGGTGACTTGTGGGGCTCTGACCAGGTTCTGTTACACAGAATCCTTTGCAAACCTCAAAATGTTGCCAAAAAAACACATTTTCCTCAAATTTGGTGACAGAAAGTTCTGGAATCAGAGAGAAGCCACAAATTTCTTTCCACCCAGCGTCCCCCCAAGTCTCCCGATAAAAATGATACCTCACTTGTGTGGGTAGGCCTAGCGCCCGCGACAGGAAGTGCCCGAAAACGCAAAATGCACACATAACATTTTTTGAAAGAAAACAGAGCTGTTTTTTGCAAAGTGCCTTCCTGTAGATTTTGGCCTCTATCTCAGGCGGCACCTAGGGAAACCAACCAAACCTGTGCATTTCTGAAAACTAGAGACCTAGGGGAATCCAAGATGGGGTGACTTGCGGGGCTCTGACCAGGTTCTGTTACACAGAATCCGTTGCAAACCTCAAAATTTTGCCAAAAAAACACATTTTCCTCAAATTTGGTGACAGAAAGTTCTGGAATCAGAGAGGAGCCACAAATTTCCTTCCACCCAGCGTCCCCCCAAGTCTCCCGATAAAAATGATACCTCACTTGTGTGGGTAGGCCTAGCGCCCGCGACAGGAAGTGCCCAAAACGCAACATGCACACATCACATTTTTTTAAAGAAAACAGAGGTGTTTTTTGCAAAGAGCCTACCTGTAGATTTTGGCCTCTAGCTCAGCCGAACCTAGGGAAACCTACCAAACCTGTGCATTTCTGAAAACTAGAGACCTAGGGGAATCCAAGATGGGGTGACTTGTGGGGCTCTGACCAGGTTCTGTTACCCAGAATCTTTTGCAAATCTCAAAATTTGGCTAAAAAAACACATTTTCCTCACATTTTGGTGACAGAAAGTTATGGAATCAGAGAGGAGCCAAAAATTTCCTTCCACCAAGCGTTCCCCCAAGTCTCCCGATAAAAATGATACCTCACTGGTGTGGGTAGGCCTAGCGCCCGCGACAGGAAATGCCCCAAAACGCAACGTGCACACATAACATTTTTTTAAAGAAAACAGAGGTGTTTTTTGCAAAATGCCTACCTGTAGATTTTGGCCTCTAGCTCAGCCGGCACCTAGGGAAACCTACCAATCCTGTGCATTTCTGAAAACTAGAGACCTAGGGGAATCCAAGATGGGGTGGCTTGCGGGGCTCTGACCAGGTTATGTTACGCAGAATCCTTTGCAAACATCAAAATGTGCGGAAAAATAAACAAATGTTCCTCACATTTTGGTGACAGAATGTTCTGGAATCAGAGAGGAGCCACAAATTTCCTTCCACCCATCGTTCCCCCAAGTCTCCCGATAAAAACAATACCTCACTTGTGTGGGAAGGCATAGCGCCCGCGACAGGAAATGCCCCAAAACGCAACGTGCACACATCACATTTTTTGAAAGAAAACAGAGGTGTTTTTTGCAAAGTGCCTACCTGTAGATTTTGGCCTCTAGCTCAGCCGGCACCTACGGAAACCTACAAGACCTGTGCATTTCTGAAAAGTAGAGACCTAGGTAAATTCAAGATGGGGTGACTTGTGGGGCTCTGGCCAGGTTCTGTTACCCAGAATCCTTTGCAAACCTCAAAATTTGGAAAAAAAAACAAATTTTCCTCACATTTTGGTGACAGAAAGTTCTGGAATCAGAGAGGAGCCACAAATTTCCTTCCACCCAGCGTCCCCCCAAGTCTCCCGATAAAAATGATACCTCACTTGTGTGGGTAGGCCTAGCGCCCGCGAAAGGAAGTGCCCCAAAACGCAACATGCACACATCACATTTTTTTGACGAAAACAGAGGTGTTTTTTGCAAAGTGCCTACCTGTAGATTTTGGCCTCTAGCTCAGCCGAACCTAGGGAAACCTACCAAACCTGTGCATTTCTGAAAACTAGAGACCTAGGGGAATCCAAGATGGGGTGACTTGTGGGGCTCTGACCAGGTTCTGTTACCCAGAATCCTTTGCAAACCTAAAAAATTTGGCTAAAAAAACACATTTTCATCACATTTTGGTGACAGAAAGTTATGGAATCAGAGAGGAGCCACAAATTTCCTTCCACCCAGCGTTCCCCCAAGTCTCCCGATAAAAATGATACCTCACTTGTGTGGGAAGGCCAAGCGCCCGCGACAGGAAATGCCCCAAAACACAACGTGCACAAATCACATTTTTTTAAAGAAAACAGAGGTGTTTTTTGCAAAGAGCCTACCTGTAGATTTTGGCCTCTAGCTCAGCCGGCACCTAGGGAAACCTACCAAACCTGTGCATTTCTGAAAACTAGAGACCTAGGGGAATCCAAGATGGGGTGACTTGTGGGGCTCTGACCAGGTTCTGTTACACAGAATCCTTTGCAAACCTCAAAATGTTGCCAAAAAAACACATTTTCCTCAAATTTGGTGACAGAAAGTTCTGGAATCAGAGAGAAGCCACAAATTTCTTTCCACCCAGCGTCCCCCCAAGTCTCCCGATAAAAATGATACCTCACTTGTGTGGGTAGGCCTAGCGCCCGCGACAGGAAGTGCCCGAAAACGCAAAATGCACACATAACATTTTTTGAAAGAAAACAGAGCTGTTTTTTGCAAAGTGCCTTCCTGTAGATTTTGGCCTCTAGCTCAGGCGGCACCTAGGGAAACCAACCAAACCTGTGCATTTCTGAAAACTAGAGACCTAGGGGAATCCAAGATGGGGTGACTTGCGGGGCTCTGACCAGGTTCTGTTACACAGAATCCTTTGCAAACCTCAAAATTTTGCCAAAAAAACACATTTTCCTCAAATTTGGTGACAGAAAGTTCTGGAATCAGAGAGGAGCCACAAATTTCCTTCCACCCAGCGTCCCCCCAAGTCTCCCGATAAAAATGATACCTCACTTGTGTGGGTAGGCCTAGCGCCCGCGACAGGAAGTGCCCAAAACGCAACATGCACACATCACATTTTTTTAAAGAAAACAGAGGTGTTTTTTGCAAAGAGCCTACCTGTAGATTTTGGCCTCTAGCTCAGCCGAACCTAGGGAAACCTACCAAACCTGTGCATTTCTGAAAACTAGAGACCTAGGGGAATCCAAGATGGGGTGACTTGTGGGGCTCTGACCAGGTTCTGTTACCCAGAATCCTTTGCAAACCTCAAAATTTGGCTAAAAAAACACATTTTCCTCACATTTTGGTGACAGAAAGTTATGGAATCAGAGAGGAGCCAAAAATTTCCTTCCACCAAGCGTTCCCCCAAGTCTCCCGATAAAAATGATACCTCACTGGTGTGGGTAGGCCTAGCGCCCGCGACAGGAAATGCCCCAAAACGCAACGTGCACACATAACATTTTTTGAAAGAAAACAGAGCTGTTTTTTGCAAAATGCCTACCTGTAGATTTTGGCCTCTAGCTCAGCCGGCACCTAGGGAAACCTACCAATCCTGTGCATTTCTGAAAACTAGAGACCTAGGGGAATCCAAGATGGGGTGGCTTGCGGGGCTCTGACCAGGTTATGTTACGCAGAATCCTTTGCAAACATCAAAATGTGCGGAAAAATAAACAAATTTTCCTCACATTTTGGTGACACAATGTTCTGGAATCAGAGAGGAGCCACAAATTTCCTTCCACCCATCGTTCCCCCAAGTCTCCCGATAAAAACAATACCTCACTTGTGTGGGAAGGCATAGCGCCCGCGACAGGAAATGCCCCAAAACGCAACGTGCACACATCACATTTTTTGAAAGAAAACAGAGGTGTTTTTTGCAAAGTGCCTACCTGTAGATTTTGGCCTCTAGCTCAGCCGGCACCTACGGAAACCTACAAGACCTGTGCATTTCTGAAAAGTAGAGACCTAGGGAAATCCAAGATGGGATGACTTGTGGGGCTCTGGCCAGGTTCTGTTACCCAGAATCCTTTGCAAACCTCAAAATTTGGAGAAAAAAACAAATTTTCCTCACATTTTGGTCACAGAAAGTTCTGGAATCAGAGAGGAGCCACAAATTTCCTTCCACCCAGCGTTCCCCCAAGTCTCCCGATAAAAATGATACCTCACTTGTGTGGGTAGGCCAAGCGCCCGCGACAGGAAATGCCCCAAAACACAATGTGCACAAATCACATTTTTTTAAAGAAAACAGAGGTGTTTTTTGCAAAGTGCCTACCTGTAGATTTTGGCCTCTAGCTCAGCCGGCACCTAGGAAAACCTACCAAACCTGTGTATTTCTGAAAACTAGAGACCTAGGGGAATCCAAGATGGGGTGACTTGTGGGGCTCTGACCAGGTTCTGTTACACAGAATCCTTTGCAAACCTCAAAATGTTTCCAAAAAAACACATTTTCCTCAAATTTGGTGACAGAAAGTTCTGGAATCAGAGAGAAGCCACAAATTTCTTTCCACCCAGCGTCCCCCCAAGTCTCCCGATAAAAATGATACCTCACTTGTGTGGGTAGGCCTAGCGCCCGCGACAGGAAGTGCCCCAAAACGCAACATGCACACATCACATTTTTTTGACGAAAACAGAGGTGTTTTTTGCAAAGTGCCTACCTGTAGATTTTGGCCTCTAGCTCAGCCGAACCTAGGGAAACCTCCCAAACCTCTGCATTTCTGAAAACTAGAGACCTAGGGGAATCCAAGATGGGGTGACTTGTGGGGCTCTGACCAGGTTCTGTTACCCAGAATCCTTTGCAAACCTAAAAAATGTGGCTAAAAAAACACATTTTCCTCACATTTTGGTGACAGAAAGTTATGGAATCAGAGAGGAGCCACAAATTTCCTTCCACCTAGCGTTCCCCCAAGTCTCCCGATAAAAATGATACCTCACTTGTGTGGGTAGGCCAAGCGCCCGCGACAGGAAATGCCCCAAAACACAACGTGCACAAATCACATTTTTTTAAAGAAAACAGAGGTGTTTTTTGCAAAGTGCCTACCTGTAGATTTTGGCCTCTAGCTCAGCCGGCACCTAGGGAAACCTACCAAACCTGTGCATTTCTGAAAACTAGAGACCTAGGGGAATCCAAGATGGGGTGACTTGTGGGGCTCTGACCAGGTTCTGTTACACAGAATCCTTTGCAAACCTCAAAATGTTTCCAAAAAAACACATTTTCCTCAAATTTGGTGACAGAAAGTTCTGGAATCAGAGAGAAGCCACAAATTTCTTTCCACCCAGCGTCCCCCCAAGTCTCCCGATAAAAATGATACCTCACTTGTGTGGGTAGGCCTAGCGCCCGCGACAGGAAGTGCCTGAAAACGCAAAATGCACACATAACATTTTTTGAAAGAAAACAGAGCTGTTTTTTGCAAAGTGCCTACCTGTAGAATTTGGCCTCTAGCTCAGCCGGCACCTAGGAAAACCTACCAAACCTGTGCATTTCTGAAAACTAGAGACCTAGGGGAATCCAAAATGGGGTGACTTGCGGGGCTCTGACCAGGTTCTGTTACACAGAATCCTTCGCAAACCTCAAAATTTTGCCAAAAAAACACATTTTCCTCAAATTTGGTGACAGAAAGTTCTGGAATCAGAGAGGAGCCACAAATTTCCTTCCACCCAGCGTCCCCCTAAGTCTCCCGATAAAAATGATACCTCACTTGTGTGGGTAGGCCTAGCGCCCGCGACAGGAAGTGCCCCAAAATGCAACATGCACACATCACATTTTTTTAAAGAAAACAGAGGTGTTTTTTGCAAAGTGCCTACCTGTAGATTTTGGCCTCTAGCTCAGCCGAACCTAGGGAAACCTACCAAACCTGTGCATTTCTGAAAACTAGAGACCTAGGGGAATCCAAGATGGGGTGACTTGTGGGGCTCTGACCAGGTTCTGTTACCCAGAATCCTTTGCAAACCTCAAAATTTGGCTAAAAAAACACATTTTCCTCACATTTTGGTGACAGAAAGTTATGGAATCAGAGAGGAGCCACAAATTTCCTTCCACCCAGCGTTCCCCCAAGTCTCCCGATAAAAATTATACCTCACTTGTGTGGGTAGGCCAAGCGCCCGCGACAGGAAATGCCCCAAAACACAACGTGCACAAATCACATTTTTTTAAAGAAAACAGAGGTGTTTTTTGCAAAGTGCCTACCTGTAGATTTTGGCCTCTAGCTCAGCTGGCACCTAGGGAAAACTACCAAACCTGTGCATTTCTGAAAACTAGAGACCTAGGGGAATCCAAGATGGGGTGACTTGTGGGGCTCTGACCAGGTTCTGTTACACAGAATCCTTTGCAAACCTCAAAATGTTGCCAAAAAAACACATTTTCCTCAAATTTGGTGACAGAAAGTTCTGGAATCAGAGAGAAGCCACAAATTTCTTTCCACCCAGCGTCCCCCCAAGTCTCCCGATAAAAATGATACCTCCCTTGTGTGGGTAGGCCTAGCGCCCGCGACAGGAAGTGCCCGAAAACGCAAAATGCACACATAACATTTTTTGAAAGAAAACAGAGCTGTTTTTTGCAAAGTGCCTACCTGTAGATTTTGGCCTCTAGCTCAGCCGGCACCTGGGGAAACCTACCAAACCTGTGCATTTCTGAAAACTAGAGACCTAGGGGAATCCAAGATGGGGTGACTTGTGGGGCTCTGACCAGGTTCTGTTACACAGAATCCTTTGCAAACCTCAAAATGTTGCCAAAAAAACACATTTTCCTCAAATTTGGTGACAGAAAGTTCTGGAATCAGAGAGAAGCCACAAATTTCTTTCCACCCAGCGTCCCCCCAAGTCTCCCGATAAAAATGATACCTCCCTTGTGTGGGTAGGCCTAGCGCCCGCGACAGGAAGTGCCCGAAAACGCCAAATGCACACATAACATTTTTTGAAAGAAAACAGAGCTGTTTTTTGCAAAGTGCCTACCTGTAGATTTTGGCCTCTAGCTCAGCCGGCACCTAGGGAAACCTACCAAACCTGTGCATTTCTGAAAACTAGAGACCTAGGGGAATCCAAGATGGGGTGACTTGTGGGGCTCTGACCAGGTTCTGTTACACAGAATCCTTTGCAAACCTCAAAATGTTGCCAAAAAAACACATTTTCCTCAAATTTGGTGACAGAAAGTTCTGGAATCAGAGAGAAGCCACAAATTTCTTTCCACCCAGCGTCCCCCCAAGTCTCCCGATAAAAATGATACCTCACTTGTGTGGGTAGGCCAAGCGCCCGCGACAGGAAATGCCCCACAACACAACGTGCACAAATCACATTTTTTTAAAGAAAACAGAGGTGTTTTTTGCAAAGTGCCTACCTGTAGATTTTGGCCTCTAGCTCAGCCGGCACCTAGGGAAACCTACCAAACCTGTGCATTTCTGAAAACTAGAGACCTAGGGGAATCCAAGATGGGGTGACTTGTGGGGCTCTGACCAGGTTCTGTCACACAGAATCCTTTGCAAACCTCAAAATGTTGCCAAAAAAACACATTTTCCTCAAATTTGGTGACAGAAAGTTCTGGTATCAGAGAGAAGCCACAAATTTCTTTCCACCCAGCGTCCCCCCAAGTCTCCCGATGAAAATGATACCTCACTTGTGTGGGTAGGCCTAGCGCCCGCGACAGGAAGTGCCCGAAAACGCAAAATGCACACATAACATTTTTTGAAAGAAAACAGAGCTGTTTTTTCCAAAGTGCCTACCTGTAGATTTTGGCCTCCAGCTCAGCCGGCACCTAGGGAAACCTACCAAACTTGTGCATTTCTGAAAACTAGAGACCTAGGGGAATCCAAGATGGGGTGACTTGTGGGGCTCTGACCAGGTTCTGTTACACAGAATCCTTTGAAAACCTCAAAATTTGGCTAAAAAAACACATTTTCCTCACATTTTGGAGACAGAAAGTTATGGAATCAGAGAAGAGCCACAAATTTCCTTCCTCCCAGCGTTCCCCCAAGTCTCCCGATAAAAATGATACCTCACTGGTGTGGGTAGGCCTAGCGCCCGCGACAGGAAATGCCCCAAAACGCAACGTGCACACATAACATTTTTTGAAAGAAAACAGAGGTGTTTTTTGCAAAGTGCCTACCTGTAGATTTTGGCCTCTAGCTCAGCCGGCACCTAGGGAAACCTACCAATCCTGTGCATTTCTGAAAACTAGAGACCTAGGGGAATCCAAGATGGGGTGGCTTGCGGGGCTCTGACCAGGTTATGTTACGCAGAATCCTTTGCAAACATCAAAATGTGCGAAAAAAAAACAAATTTTCCTCACATTTTGGTGACAGAATGTCCTGGAATCAGAGAGGAGCCACAAATTTCCTTCCACCCATCGTTCCCGCAAGTCTCCCGATAAAAACAATACCTCACTTGTGTGGGAAGGCCTAGCGCCCGCGACAGGAAATGCCCCAAAACGCAACGTGCACACATCACATTTTTTGAAAGAAAACAGAGGTGTTTTTTGCAAAGTGCCTACCTGTAGATTTTGGCCTCTAGCTCAGCCGGCACCTACGGAAACCTACCAGACCTGTGCATTTCTGAAAAGTAGAGACCTAGGGAAATCCAAGATGGGGTGACTTGTGGGGCTCTGGCCAGGTTCTGTTACCCAGAATCCTTTGCAAACCTCAAAATTTGGAGAAAAAAACAAATTTTCCTCACATTTTGGTGACAGAAAGTTCTGGAATCAGAGAGGAGCCACAAATTTCCTTCCACCCAGCGTCCCCCCAAGTCTCCCGATAAAAATGATACCTCACTTGTGTGGGTAGGCCTAGCGCCCGCGACAGGAAGTGCCCCAAAACGCAACATGCACACATCACATTTTTTTAAAGAAAACAGAGGTGTTTTTTGCAAAGTGCCTACCTGTAGATTTTGGCCTCTAGCTCAGCCGAACCTAGGGAAACCTACCAAACCTGTGCATTTCTGAAAACTAGAGACCTAGGGGAATCCAAGATGGGGTGACTTGTGGGGCTCTGACCAGGTTCTGTTACCCAGAATCCTTCGCAAACCTCAAAATTTGGCTAAAAAAACACATTTTCCTCACATTTTGGTGACAGAAAGTTATGGAATCAGAGAGGAGCCACAAATTTCCTTCCACCCAGCGTTCCCCCAAGTCTCCCGATAAAAATGATACCTCACTTGTGTGGGTAGGCCAAGCGCCCGCGACAGGAAATGCCCCAAAACACAACGTGCACAAATCACATTTTTTTAAAGAAAACAGAGGTGTTTTTTGCAAAGTGCCTACCTGTAGATTTTGGCCTCTAGCTCAGCTGGCACCTAGGGAAACCTACCAAACCTGTGCATTTCTGAAAACTAGAGACCTAGGGGAATCCAAGATGGGGTGACTTGTGGGGCTCTGACCAGGTTCTGTTACACAGAATCCTTTGCAAACCTCAAAATGTTGCCAAAAAAACACATTTTCCTCAAATTTGGTGACAGAAAGTTCTGGAATCAGAGAGAAGCCACAAATTTCTTTCCACCCAGCGTCCCCCCAAGTCTCCCGATTAAAATGATACCTCACTTGTGTGGGTAGGCCTAGCGCCCGCGACAGGAAGTGCCCGAAAACGCAAAATGCACACATAACATTTTTTGAAAGAAAGCAGAGCTGTTTTTTGCAAAGTGCCTACCTGTAGATTTTGGCCTCTAGCTCAGCCGGCACCTAGGGAAACCTACCAAACCTGTACATTTCTGAAAACTAGAGACCTAGGGGAATCCAAGATGGGGTGACTTGTGGGGCTCTGACCAGGTTCTGTTACACAGAATCCTTTGCAAACCTCAAAATTGTGCCACAAAAACACATTTTCCTCAAATTTGGTAACAGAAAGTTCTGGAATCAGAGAGGAGCCACAAATTTCCTTCCACCCAGCGTCCCCCCAAGTCTCCCGATAAAAATGATACCTCACTTGTGTGGGTAGGCCTAGCGCCCGCGACAGGAAGTGCCCCAAAACGCAACATGCACACATCACATTTTTTTAAAGAAAACAGAGGTGTTTTTTGCAAAGTGCCTACCTGTAGATTTTGGCCTCTAGCTCAGCCGAACCTAGGGAAACCTACCAAACCTGTGCATTTCTGAAAACTAGAGACCTAGGGGAATCCAAGATGGGGTGACTTGTGGGGCTCTGACCAGGTTCTGTTACCCAGAATCCTTTGCAAACCTCAAAATTTGGCTAAAAAAACACATTTTCCTCACATTTTGGTGACAGAAAGTTATGGAATCAGAGAGGAGCCACAACTTTCCTTCCACCCAGCGTTCCCCCAAGTCTCCCGATAAAAATGATACCTCACTTGTGTGGGTAGGCCAAGCGCCCACGACAGGAAATGCCCCACAACACAACGTGCACAAATCACATTTTTTTAAAGAAAACAGAGGTGTTTTTTGCAAAGTGCCTACCTGTAGATTTTGGCCTCTAGCTCAGCCGGCACCTAGGGAAACCTACCAAACCTGTGCATTTCTGAAAACTAGAGACCTAGGGGAATCCAAGATGGGGTGACTTGTGGGGCTCTGACCAGGTTCTGTTACACAGAATCCTTTGCAAACCTCAAAATGTTGCCAAAAAAACACATTTTCCTCAAATTTGGTGACAGAAAGTTCTGGAATCAGAGAGAAGCCACAAATTTCTTTCCACCCAGCGTCCCCCCCAAGTCTCCCGATGAAAATGATACCTCACTTGTGTGGGTAGGCCTAGCGCCCGCGACAGGAAGTGCCCGAAAACGCAAAATGCACACATAACATTTTTTGAAAGAAAACAGAGCTGTTTTTTGCAAAGTGCCTACCTGTAGATTTTGGCCTCCAGCTCAGCCGGCACCTAGGGAAACCTACCAAACCTGTGCATTTCTGAAAACTAGAGACCTAGGGGAATCCAAGATGGGGTGACTTGTGGGGCTCTGACCAGGTTCTGTTACACAGAATCCTTTGCAAACCTCAAACTTTGGCTAAAAAAACACATTTTCCTCACATTTTGGTGACAGAAAGTTATGGAATCAGAGAAGAGCCACAAATTTCCTTCCACCCAGCGTTCCCCCAAGTCTCCCGATAAAAATGATACCTCACTGGTGTGGGTAGGCCTAGCGCCCGCGACAGGAAATGCCCCAAAACGCAACGTGCACACATAACATTTTTTGAAAGAAAACAGAGGTGTTTTTTGCAAAGTGACTACCTGTAGATTTTGGCCTCTAGCTCAGCCGGCACCAAGGGAAACCTACCAATCCTGTGCATTTCTGAAAACTAGAGACCTAGGGGAATCCAAGATGGGGTGGCTTGCGGGGCTCTGACCAGGTTATGTTACGCAGAATCCTTTGCAAACATCAAAATGTGCGGAAAAAAAAACTAATTTTCCTCACATTTTGGTGACAGAATGTTCTGGAATCAGAGAGGAGCCACAAATTTCCTTCCACCCATCGTTCCCCCAAGTCTCCCGATAAAAACAATACCTCACTTGTGTGGGAAGGCCTAGCGCCCGCGACAGGAAATGCCCCAAAACGCAACGTGCACACATCACATTTTTTGAAAGAAAACAGAGGTGTTTTTTGCAAAGTGCCTACCTGTAGATTTTGGCCTCTAGCTCAGCCGGCACCTACGGAAACCTACCAGACCTGTGCATTTCTGAAAAGTAGAGACCTAGGGAAATCCAAGATGGGGTGACTTGTGGGGCTCTGGCCAGGTTCTGTTACCCAGAATCCTTTGCAAACCTCAAAATTTGGAGTAAAAAAAAAAATTTTCCTCACATTTTGGTGACAGAATGTTCTGGAATCAGAGAGGAGCCACAAATTTCCTTCCACCCATCGTTCCCCCAAGTCTCCCGATAAAAACAATACCTCACTTGTGTGGGAAGGCCTAGCGCCCGCGACAGGAAATGCCCCAAAACGCAACGTGCACACATCACATTTTTTTAAAGAAAACAGAGGTGTTTTTTGCAAAGTGCCTACCTGTAGATTTTGGCCTCTAGCTCAGCCGGCACCTACGGAAACCTACCAGACCTGTGCATTTCTGAAAAGTAGAGACCTAGGGAAATCCAAGATGGGGTGACTTGTGGGGCTCTGGCCAGGTTCTGTTACCCAGAATCCTTTGCAAACCTCAAAATTTGGAGAAAAAAACAAATTTTCCTCACATTTTGGTGACAGAAAGTTCTGGAATCAGAGAGGAGCCACAAATTTCCTTCCACCCAGCGTTCCCCCAAGTCTCCCGATAAAAATGATACCTCACTTGTGTGGGTAGGCTAAGCGCCCGCAACAGGAAATGCCCCAAAACACAACGTGCACAAATCACATTTTTTTAAAGAAAACAGAGGTGTTTTTTGCAAAGTGCCTACCTGTAGATTTTGGCCTCTAGCTCAGCCGGCACCTAGGGAAACCTACCAAACCTGTGCATTTCTGAAAACTAGAGACCTAGGGGAATCCAAGATGGGGTGACTTGTGGGGCTCTGACCAGGTTCTGTTACACAGAATCCTTTGCAAACCTCAAAATGTTGCCAAAAAAACACATTTTCCTCAAATTTGGTGACAGAAAGTTCTGGAATCAGAGAGAAGCCACAAATTTCTTTCCACCCAGCGTCCCCCCAAGTCTCCCGATAAAAATGATACCTCACTTGTGTGGGTAGGCCTAGCGCCCGCGACAGGAAGTGCCCGAAAACGCAAAATGCACACATAACATTTTTTGAAAGAAAACAGAGCTGTTTTTTGCAAAGTGCCTACCTGTAGATTTTGGCCTCTAGCTCAGCCGGCACCTAGGGAAACCTACCAAACCTGTGCATTTCTGAAAACTAGAGACCTAGGGGAATCCAAGATGGGGTGACTTGTGGGGCTCTGACCAGGTTCTGTTACACAGAATCCTTTGCAAACCTCAAAATGTTGCCAAAAAAACACATTTTCCTCAAATTTGGTGACAGAAAGTTCTGGAATCAGAGAGAAGCCACAAATTTCTTTCCACCCAGCGTCCCCCCAAGTCTCCCGATAAAAATGATACCTCACTTGTGTGGGTAGGCCTAGCGCCCGCGACAGGAAGTGCCCGAAAACGCAAAATGCACACATAACATTTTTTGAAAGAAAACAGAGCTGTTTTTTGCAAAGTGCCTACCTGTAGATTTTGGCCTCTAGCTCAGCCGGCACCTAGGGAAACCTACCAAACCTGTGCATTTCTGAAAACTAGAGACCTAGGGGAATCCAAGATGGGGTGACTTGTGGGGCTCTGACCAGGTTCTGTTACACAGAATCCTTTGCAAACCTCAAAATTGTGCCAAAAAAACACATTTTCCTCAAATTTGGTGACAGAAAGTTCTGGAATCAGAGAGGAGCCACAAATTTCCTTCCACCCAGCGTCCCCCCAAGTCTGCCGATAAAAATGATACCTCACTTGTGTGGGTAGGCCTAGCGCCTGCGACAGGAAGTGCCCCAAAACGCAACATGCACACATCACATTTTTTTAAAGAAAACAGGTGTTTTTTGCAAAGTGCCTACCTGTAGATTTTGGCCTCTAGCTCAGCCGAACCTAGGGAAACCTACCAAACCTGTGCATTTCTGAAAACTAGAGACCTAGGGGAATCCAAGATGGGGTGACTTGTGGGGCTCTGACCAGGTTCTGTTACCCAGAATCCTTTGCAAACCTCAAAATTTGGCTAAAAAAACACATTTTCCTCACATTTTGGTGACAGAAAGTTATGGAATCAGAGAGGAGCCACAAATTTCCTTCCACCCAGCGTTCCCCCAAGTCTCCCGATAAAAATGATACCTCACTTGTGTGGGTAGGCCAAGCGCTCGCGACAGGAAATGCCCCAAAACACAACGTGCACAAATCACATTTTTTTAAAGAAAACAGAGGTGTTTTTTGCAAAGTGCCTACCTGTTGATTTTGGCCTCTAGCTCAGCCGGCACCTAGGGAAACCTACCAAACCTGTGCATCTCTGAAAACTAGAGACCTAGGGGAATCCAAGATGGGGTGACTTGTGGGGCTCTGACCAGGTTCTGTTACACAGAATCCTTTGCAAACCTCAAAATGTTGCCAAAAAAACACATTTTCCTCAAATTTGGTGACAGAAAGTTCTGGAATCAGAGAGAAGCCACAAATTTCTTTCCACCCAGCGTCCCCCCAAGTCTCCCGATAAAAATGATACCTCACTTGTGTGGGTAGGCCTAGCGCCCGCGACAGGAAGTGCCCGAAAACGCAAAATGCACACATAACATTTTTTGAAAGAAAACAGAGCTGTTTTTTGCAAAGTGCCTACCTGTAGATTTTGGCCTCTAGCTCAGCCGGCACCTAGGGAAACCTACCAAACCTGTGCATTTCTGAAAACTAGAGACCTAGGGGATTCCAAGATGGGGTGACTTGTGGGGCTCTGACCAGGTTCTGTTACACAGAATCCTTTGCAAACCTCAAAATTGTGCCAAAAAAACACATTTTCCTCAAATTTGGTGACAGAAAGTTCTGGAATCAGAGAGGAGCCACAAATTTCCTTCCACCCAGCGTCCCCCCAAGTCTCCCGATAAAAATGATACCTCAATTGTGTGGGTAGGCCTAGCGCCCGCGACAGGAAGTGCCCCAAAACGCAACATGCACACATCACATTTTTTTGACGAAAACAGAGGTGTTTTTTGCAAAGTGCCTACCTGTAGATTTTGGCCTCTAGCTCAGCCGAACCTAGGGAAACCTACCAAACCTGTGCATTTCTGAAAACTAGAGACCTAGGGGAATCCAAGATGGGGTGACTTGTGGGGCTCTGACCAGGTTCTGTTACCCAGAATCCTTTGCAAACCTCAACATTTGGCTAAAAAAACACATTTTCCTCACATTTTGGTGACAGAAAGTTATGGAATCAGAGAGGAGCCACAAATTTCCTTCCACCCAGCGTTCCCCCAAGTCTCCCGATAAAAATGATACCTCACTTGTGTGGGTAGGCCAAGCGCCCGCGACAGGAAATGCCCCAAAACACAACGTGCACAAATCACATTTTTTTAAAGAAAACAGAGGTGTTTTTTGCAAAGTGCCTACCTGTAGATTTTGGCCTCTAGCTCAGCCGGCACCTAGGGAAACCTACCAAACCTGTGCATTTCTGAAAACTAGAGACCTAGGGGAATCCAAGATGAGGTGACTTGTGGGGCTCTGACCAGGTTCTGTTACACAGAATCCTTTGCAAACCTCAAAATGTTGCCAAAAAAACACATTTTCCTCAAATTTGGTGACAGAAAGTTCTGGAATCAGAGAGAAGCCACAAATTTCTTTCCACCCAGCGTCCCCCCAAGTCTCCCGATAAAAATGATACCTCACTTGTGTGGGTAGGCCTAGCGCCCGCGACAGGAAGTGCCCGAAAACGCAAAATGCACACATAACATTTTTTGAAAGAAAACAGAGCTGTTTTTTGCAAAGTGCCTACCTGTAGATTTTGGCCTCTAGCTCAGCCGGCACCTAGGGAAACCTACCAAACCTGTGCATTTCTGAAAACTAGAGACCTAGGGGATTCCAAGATGGGGTGACTTGTGGGGCTCTGACCAGGTTCTGTTACACAGAATCCTTTGCAAACCTCAAAATTGTGCCAAAAAAACACATTTTCCTCAAATTTGGTGACAGAAAGTTCTGGAATCAGAGAGGAGCCACAAATTTCCTTCCACCCAGCGTCCCCCCAAGTCTCCCGATAAAAATGATACCTCAATTGTGTGGGTAGGCCTAGCGCCCGCGACAGGAAGTGCCCCAAAACGCAACATGCACACATCACATTTTTTTGACGAAAACAGAGGTGTTTTTTGCAAAGTGCCTACCTGTAGATTTTGGCCTCTAGCTCAGCCGAACCTAGGGAAACCTACCAAACCTGTGCATTTCTGAAAACTAGAGACCTAGGGGAATCCAAGATGGGGTGACTTGTGGGGCTCTGACCAGGTTCTGTTACCCAGAATCCTTTGCAAACCTCAACATTTGGCTAAAAAAACACATTTTCCTCACATTTTGGTGACAGAAAGTTATGGAATCAGAGAGGAGCCACAAATTTCCTTCCACCCAGCGTTCCCCCAAGTCTCCCGATAAAAATGATACCTCACTTGTGTGGGTAGGCCAAGCGCCCGCGACAGGAAATGCCCCAAAACACAACGTGCACAAATCACATTTTTTTAAAGAAAACAGAGGTGTTTTTTGCAAAGTGCCTACCTGTAGATTTTGGCCTCTAGCTCAGCCGGCACCTAGGGAAACCTACCAAACCTGTGCATTTCTGAAAACTAGAGACCTAGGGGAATCCAAGATGAGGTGACTTGTGGGGCTCTGACCAGGTTCTGTTACACAGAATCCTTTGCAAACCTCAAAATGTTGCCAAAAAAACACATTTTCCTCAAATTTGGTGACAGAAAGTTCTGGAATCAGAGAGAAGCCACAAATTTATTTCCACCCAGCGTCCCCCCAAGTCTCCCGATAAAAATGATACCTCACTTGTGTGGGTAGGCCTAGCGCCCGCGACAGGAAGTGCCCGAAAACGCAAAATGCACACATAACATTTTTTGAAAGAAAACAGAGCTGTTTTTTGCAAAGTGCCTACCTGTAGATTTTGGCCTCTAGCTCAGCCGGCACCTACGGAAACCTACCAAACCTGTGCATTTCTGAAAACTAGAGACCTAGGGGAATCCAAGATGGGGTGACTTGTGGGGCTCTGACCAGGTTCTGTTACACAGAATCCTTTGCAAACCTCAAAATTGTGCCAAAAAAACACATTTTCCTCAAATTTGGTGACAGAAAGTTCTGGAATCAGAGAGGAGCCACAAATTTCCTTCCACCCAGCGTCCCCCCAAGTCTCCCGATAAAAATGATACCTCACTTGTGTGGGTAGGCCTAGCGCCCGCGACAGGAAGTGCCCCAAAACGCAACATGCACACATCACATTTTTTTAAAGAAAACAGAGGTGTTTTTTGCAAAGTGCCTACCTGTAGATTTTGGCCTCTAGCTCAGCCGAACCTAGGGAAACCTACCAAACCTGTGCATTTCGGAAAACTAGAGACCTAGGGGAATCCAAGTTGGGGTGACTTGTGGGGCTCTGACCAGGTTCTGTTACCCAGAATCCTTTGCAAACCTCAAAATTTGGCTAAAAAAACACATTTTCCTCACATTTTGGTGACAGAAAGTTATGGAATCAGAGAGGAGCCACAAATTTCCTTCCACCCAGCGTTCCCCCAAGTCTCCCGATAAAAATGATACCTCACTTGTGTGGGTAGGCCAAGCGCCCGCGACAGGAAATGCCCCACAACACAACGTGCACAAATCACATTTTTTGAAAGAAAACAGAGGTGTTTTTTGCAAAGTGCCTACCTGTAGATTTTGGCCTCTAGCTCAGCCGGCACCTAGGGAAACCTACCAAACCTGTGCATTTCTGAAAACTAGAGACCTAGGGGAATCCAAGATGGGTTGACTTGTGGGGCTCTGACCAGGTTCTGTTACACAGAATCCTTTGCAAACCTCAAAATGTTGCCAAAAAAACACATTTTCCTCAAATTTGGTGACAGAAAGTTCTGGAATCAGAGAGAAGCCACAAATTTCTTTCCACCCAGCGTCCCCCCAAGTCTCCCGATGAAAATGATACCTCACTGGTGTGGGTAGGCCTAGCGCCCGCGACAGGAAGTGCCCGAAAACGCAAAATGCACACATAACATTTTTTGAAAGAAAACAGAGCTGTTTTTTGCAAAGTGCCTACCTGTAGATTTTGGCCTCCAGCTCAGCCGGCACTTGGGAAACCTACCAAACCTGTGCATTTCTGAAAACTAGAGACCTAGGGGAATCCAAGATGGGGTGACTTGTGGGGCTCTGACCAGGTTCTGTTACACAGAATCCTTTGCAAACCTCAAAATTTGGCTAAAAAAACACATTTTCCTCACATTTTGGTGACAGAAAGTTATGGAATCAGAGAAGAGCCACAAATTTCCTTCCACCCAGCGTTCCCCCAAGTCTCCCAATAAAAATGATACCTCACTGGTGTGGGTAGGCCTAGCGCCCGCGACAGGAAATGCCCCAAAACGCAACGTGCACACATAACATTTTTTGAAAGAAAACAGAGGTGTTTTTTGCAAAGTGCCTACCTGTAGATTTTGGCCTCTAGCTCAGCCGGCACCTAGGGAAACCTACCAATCCTGTGCATTTCTGAAAACTAGAGACCTAGGGGAATCCAAGATGGGTTGGCTTGCGGGGCTCTGACCAGGTTATGTTACGCAGAATCCTTTGCAAACATCAAAATGTGCGGAAAAAAAAACAAATTTTCCTCACATTTTGGTGACAGAATGTTCTGGAATCAGAGAGGAGCCACAAATTTCCTTCCACCCATCGTTCCCCCAAGTCTCCCGATAAAAACAATACCTCACTTGTGTGGGAAGGCCTAGCGCCCGCGACAGGAAATGCCCCAAAACGCAATGTGCACACATCACATTTTTTGAAAGAAAACAGAGGTGTTTTTTGCAAAGTGCCTACCTGTAGATTTTGGCCTCTAGCTCAGCCGGCACCTACGGAAACCTACCAGACCTGTGCATTTCTGAAAAGTAGAGACCTAGGGAAATCCAAGATGGGGTGACTTGTGAGGCTCTGGCCAGGTTCTGTTACCCAGAATCCTTTGCAAACCTCAAAATTTGGAGAAAAAAACAAATTTTCCTCACATTTTGGTGACAGAAAGTTCTGGAATAAGAGAGGAGCCACACATTTCCTTCCACCCAGCATCCCCCCAAGTCTCCCGATAAAAATGATACCTCACTTGTGTGGGTAGGCCTAGCACCCGCGACAGGAAGTGCCCCAAAACGCAACATGCACACATCACATTTTTTTAAAGAAAACAGAGGTGTTTTTTGCAAAGTGCCTACCTGTAGATTTTGGCCTCTAGCTCAGCCGGCACCTAGGGAAACCTACCAAACCTGTGCATTTCTGAAAACTAGAGACCTAGGGGAATCCAAGATGGGTTGACTTGTGGGGCTCTGACCAGGTTCTGTTACACAGAATCCTTTGCAAACCTCAAAATGTTGCCAAAAAAACACATTTTCCTCAAATTTGGTGACAGAAAGTTCTGGAATCAGAGAGAAGCCACAAATTTCTTTCCACCCAGCGTCCCCCCAAGTCTCCCGATGAAAATGATACCTCACTTGTGTGGGTAGGCCTAGCGCCCGCGACAGGAAGTGCCCGAAAACGTAAAATGCACACATAACATTTTTTGAAAGAAAACAGAGCTGTTTTTTGCAAAGTGCCTACCTGTAGATTTTGGCCTCCAGCTCAGCCGGCACTTGGGAAACCTACCAAACCTGTGCATTTCTGAAAACTAGAGACCTAGGGGAATCCAAGATGGGGTGACTTGTGGGGCTCTGACCAGGTTCTGTTACACAGAATCCTTTGCAAACCTCAAAATTTGGCTAAAAAAACACATTTTCCTCACATTTTGGTGACAGAAAGTTATGGAATCAGAGAAGAGCCACAAATTTCCTTCCACCCAGCGTTCCCCCAAGTCTCCCGATAAAAATGATACCTCACTGGTGTGGGTAGGCCTAGCGCCCGCGACAGGAAATGCCCCAAAACGCAACGTGCACACATAACATTTTTTGAAAGAAAACAGAGGTGTTTTTTGCAAAGTGCCTACCTGTAGATTTTGGCCTCTAGCTCAGCCGGCACCTAGGGGAAACCTACCAATCCTGTGCATTTCTGAAAACTAGAGACCTAGGGGAATCCAAGATGGGTTGGCTTGCGGGGCTCTGACCAGGTTATGTTACGCAGAATCCTTTGCAAACATCAAAATGTGCGGAAAAAAAAAACAAATTTTCCTCACATTTTGGTGACAGAATGTTCTGGAATCAGAGAGGAGCCACAAATTTCCTTCCACCCATCGTTCCCCCAAGTCTCCCGATAAAAAACAATACCTCACTTGTGTGGGAAGGCCTAGCGCCCGCGACAGGAAATGCCCCAAAACGCAATGTGCACACATCACATTTTTTGAAAGAAAACAGAGGTGTTTTTTGCAAAGTGCCTACATGTAGATTTTGGCCTCTAGCTCAGCCGGCACCTACGGAAACCTACCAGACCTGTGCATTTCTGAAAAGTAGAGACCTAGGGAAATCCAAGATGGGGTGACTTGTGAGGCTCTGGCCAGGTTCTGTTACCCAGAATCCTTTGCAAACCTCAAAATTTGGAGAAAAAAACAAATTTTCCTCACATTTTGGTGACAGAAAGTTCTGGAATCAGAGAGGAGCCACACATTTCCTTCCACCCAGCATCCCCCCAAGTCTCCCGATAAAAATGATACCTCACTTGTGTGGGTAGGCCTAGCACCCGCGACAGGAAGTGCCCCAAAACGCAACATGCACACATCACATTTTTTTAAAGAAAACAGAGGTGTTTTTTGCAAAGTGCCTACCTGTAGATTTTGGCCTCTAGCTCAGCCGAACCTAGGGAAACCTACCAAACCTGTGCATTTCTGAAAACTAGAGACCTAGGGGAATCAAGATGGGGTGACTTGTGGGACTCTGACCAGGTTCTGTTACCCAGAATCCTTTGCAAACCTCAAAATTTGGCTAAAAAAACACATTTTCCTCACATTTTGGTGACAGAAAGTTATGGAATCAGAGAGGAGCCACAAATTTCCTTCCACCCAGCGTTCCCCCAAGTCTCCCGATAAAAATGATACCTCACTTGTGTGGGTAGGCCAAGCGCCCGCGACAGGAAATGCCCCAAAACACAACGTGCACAAATCACATTTTTTTAAAGAAAACAGAGGTGTTTTTTTCAAAGTGCCTACCTGTAGATTTTGGCCTCTAGCTCAGCCGGCACCTAGGGAAACCTACCAAACCTGTGCATTTCTGAAAACTAGAGACCTAGGGGAATCCAAGATGGGGTGACTTGTGGGGCTCTGACCAGGTTCTGTTACACAGAATCCTTTGCAAACCTCAAAATGTTGCCCAAAAAACACATTTTCCTCAAATTTGGTGACAGAAAGTTCTGGAATCAGAGAGAAGCCACAAATTTCTTTCCACCCAGCGTCCCCCCAAGTCTCCCGATAAAAATGATACCTCACTTGTGTGGGTAGGCCTAGCGCCCGCGACAGGAAGTGCCCGAAAACGCAAAATGCACACATAACATTTTTTGAAAGAAAACAGAGCTGTTTTTTGCAAATTGCCTACCTGTAGATTTTGCCATCTAGCTCAGCCGGCACCTAGGGAAACCTACCAAACCTGTGCATTTCTGAAAACTAGAGACCTAGGGGAATCCAAGATGGGGTGACTTGTGGGGCTCTGACCAGGTTCTGTTACACAGAATCCTTTGCAAACCTCAAAATTGTGCCAAAAAAACACATTTTCCTCAAATTTGGTGACAGAAAGTTCTGGAATCAGAGAGGAGCCACAAATTTCCTTCCACCCAGCGTCCCCCCAAGTCTCCCGATAAAAATGATACCTCACTTGTGTGGGTAGGCCTAGCGCCCGCGACAGGAGGTGCCCCAAAACGCAACATGCACACATCACATTTTTTTAAAGAAAACAGAGGTGTTTTTTGCAAAGTGCCTACCTGTAGATTTTGGCCTCTAGCTCAGCCGAACCTAGGGAAACCTACCAAACCTGTGCATTTCTGAAAACTAGAGACCTAGGGGAATCCAAGATGGGGTGACTTGTGGGGCTCTGACCAGGTTCTGTTACCCAGAATCCTTTGCAAACCTCAAAATTTGGCTAAAAAATCACATTTTGGTGACAGAAAGTTATGGAATCAGAGAGGAGCCACAAATTTCCTTCCACCCAGCGTTCCCCCAAGTCTCCCGATAAAAATGATACCTCACTGGTGTGGGTAGGCCTAGCGCCCGCGACAGGAAATGCCCCAAAACGCAACGTGCACACATAACATTTTTTGAAAGAAAACAGAGCTGTTTTTTGCAAAATGCCTACCTGTAGATTTTGGCCTCTAGCTCAGCCGGCACCTAGGGAAACCTCCCAATCGTGTGCATTTCTGAAAACTAGAGACCTAGGGGAATCCAAGATGGGGTGGCTTGCGGGACTCTGACCAGGTTATGTTACGCAGAATCATTTGCAAACATCAAAATGTGCGGAAAAAAAAACACATTTTCCTCACATTTTGGTGACAGAATGTTCTGGAATCAGAGAGGAGCCACAAATTTCCTTCCACCCATCGTTCCCCCAAGTCTCCCGATAAAAACAATACCTCACTTGTGTGGGTAGGCCTAGCGCCCGCGACAGGAAATGCCCCAAAACGCAACGTGCACACATCACATTTTTTGAAAGAAAACAGAGGTGTTTTTTGCAAAGTGCCTACCTGTAGATTTTGGCCTCTAGCTCAGCCGGCACCTACGGAAACCTACCAGACCTGTGCATTGCTGAAAAATAGAGACCTAGGGAAATCCAAGATGGGGTGACTTGTGGGGCTCAGACCAGGTTCTGTTACCCAGAATCCTTTGCAAACCTCAACATTTGGCTAAAAAAACATATTTTCATCACATTTTGGTGACAGAAAGTTCGGGAATCAGAGAGGAGCCACAAATTTCCTTCCACCCAGCGTTCCCCCAAGTCTCCCGATAAAAATGATACCTCACTTGTGTGGGTAGGCCTAGCACCCGCGACAGGAAGTGCCCCAAAACGCAACATGCACACATCACATTTTTTTTAAGAAAACAGAGGTGTTTTTTGCAAAGTGCCTACCTGTAGATTTTGGCCTCTAGCTCAGCCGGCACCTAGGGAAACCTACCAAACCTGTGCATTTCTGAAAACTAGAGACCTAGGGGAATCCAAGATGGGTTGACTTGTGGGGCTCTGACCAGGTTCTGTTACACAGAATCCTTTGCAAACCTCAAAATGTTGCCAAAAAAACACATTTTCCTCAAATTTGGTGACAGAAAGTTCTGGAATCAGAGAGAAGCCACAAATTTCTTTCCACCCAGCGTCCCCCCAAGTCTCCCGATGAAAATGATACCTCACTTGTGTGGGTAGGCCTAGCGCCCGCGACAGGAAGTGCCCGAAAACGCAAAATGCACACATAACATTTTTTGAAAGAAAACAGAGCTGTTTTTTGCAAAGTGCCTACCTGTAGATTTTGGCCTCCAGCTCAGCCGGCACTTGGGAAACCTACCAAACCTGTGCATTTCTGAAAAGTAGAGACCTAGGGAAATCCAAGATGGGGTGACTTGTGAGGCTCTGGCCAGGTTCTGTTACCCAGAATCCTTTGCAAACCTCAAAATTTGGAGAAAAAAACAAATTTTCCTCACATTTTGGTGACAGAAAGTTCTGGAATCAGAGAGGAGCCACACATTTCCTTCCACCCAGCATCCCCCCAAGTCTCCCGATAAAAATGATACCTCACTTGTGTGGGTAGGCCTAGCACCCGCGACAGGAAGTGCCCCAAAACGCAACATGCACACATCACATTTTTTTAAAGAAAACAGAGGTGTTTTTTGCAAAGTGCCTACCTGTAGATTTTGGCCTCTAGCTCAGCCGAACCTAGGGAAACCTACCAAACCTGTGCATTTCTGAAAACTAGAGACCTAGGGGAATCAAGATGGGGTGACTTGTGGGACTCTGACCAGGTTCTGTTACCCAGAATCCTTTGCAAACCTCAAAATTTGGCTAAAAAAACACATTTTCCTCACATTTTGGTGACAGAAAGTTATGGAATCAGAGAGGAGCCACAAATTTCCTTCCACCCAGCGTTCCCCCAAGTCTCCCGATAAAAATGATACCTCACTTGTGTGGGTAGGCCAAGCGCCCGCGACAGGAAATGCCCCAAAACACAACGTGCACAAATCACATTTTTTTAAAGAAAACAGAGGTGTTTTTTTCAAAGTGCCTACCTGTAGATTTTGGCCTCTAGCTCAGCCGGCACCTAGGGAAACCTACCAAACCTGTGCATTTCTGAAAACTAGAGACCTAGGGGAATCCAAGATGGGGTGACTTGTGGGGCTCTGACCAGGTTCTGTTACACAGAATCCTTTGCAAACCTCAAAATGTTGCCAAAAAAACACATTTTCCTCAAATTTGGTGACAGAAAGTTCTGGAATCAGAGAGAAGCCACAAATTTCTTTCCACCCAGCGTCCCCCCAAGTCTCCCGATAAAAATGATACCTCACTTGTGTGGGTAGGCCTAGCGCCCGCGACAGGAAGTGCCCGAAAACGCAAAATGCACACATAACATTTTTTGAAAGAAAACAGAGCTGTTTTTTGCAAATTGCCTACCTGTAGATTTTGCCATCTAGCTCAGCCGGCACCTAGGGAAACCTACCAAACCTGTGCATTTCTGAAAACTAGAGACCTAGGGGAATCCAAGATGGGGTGACTTGTGGGGCTCTGACCAGGTTCTGTTACACAGAATCCTTTGCAAACCTCAAAATTGTGCCAAAAAAACACATTTTCCTCAAATTTGGTGACAGAAAGTTCTGGAATCAGAGAGGAGCCACAAATTTCCTTCCACCCAGCGTCCCCCCAAGTCTCCCGATAAAAATGATACCTCACTTGTGTGGGTAGGCCTAGCGCCCGCGACAGGAGGTGCCCCAAAACGCAACATGCACACATCACATTTTTTTAAAGAAAACAGAGGTGTTTTTTGCAAAGTGCCTACCTGTAGATTTTGGCCTCTAGCTCAGCCGAACCTAGGGAAACCTACCAAACCTGTGCATTTCTGAAAACTAGAGACCTAGGGGAATCCAAGATGGGGTGACTTGTGGGGCTCTGACCAGGTTCTGTTACCCAGAATCCTTTGCAAACCTCAAAATTTGGCTAAAAAATCACATTTTGGTGACAGAAAGTTATGGAATCAGAGAGGAGCCACAAATTTCCTTCCACCCAGCGTTCCCCCAAGTCTCCCGATAAAAATGATACCTCACTGGTGTGGGTAGGCCTAGCGCCCGCGACAGGAAATGCCCCAAAACGCAACGTGCACACATAACATTTTTTGAAAGAAAACAGAGCTGTTTTTTGCAAAATGCCTACCTGTAGATTTTGGCCTCTAGCTCAGCCGGCACCTAGGGAAACCTCCCAATCGTGTGCATTTCTGAAAACTAGAGACCTAGGGGAATCCAAGATGGGGTGGCTTGCGGGGCTCTGACCAGGTTATGTTACGCAGAATCCTTTGCAAACATCAAAATGTGCGGAAAAAAAAACAAATTTTCCTCACATTTTGGTGACAGAATGTTCTGGAATCAGAGAGGAGCCACAAATTTCCTTCCACCCATCGTTCCCCCAAGTCTCCCGATAAAAACAATACCTCACTTGTGTGGGAAGGCATAGCGCCCGCGACAGGAAATGCCCCAAAACGCACCGTGCACACATCACATTTTTTGAAAGAAAACAGAGGTGTTTTTTGCAAAGTGCCTACCTGTAGATTTTGGCCTCTAGCTCAGCCGGCACCTACGGAAACCTACCAGACCTGTGCATTTCTGAAAAGTAGAGACCTAGGGAAATCCAAGATGGGGTGACTTGTGGGGCTCTGGCCAGGTTCTGTTACCCAGAATCCTTTGCAAACCTCAAAATTTGGAGAAAAAAACAAATTTTCCTCACATTTTGGTGACAGAAAGTTCTGGAATCAGAGAGGAGCCACAAATTTCCTTCCACCCAGCGTTCCCCCAAGTCTCCCGATAAAAATGATACCTCACTTGTGTGGGTAGGCCAAGCGCCCGCGACAGGAAATGCCCCAAAACACAATGTGCACAAATCACATTTTTTTAAAGAAAACAGAGGTGTTTTTTGCAAAGTGCCTACCTGTAGATTTTGGCCTCTAGCTCAGCCGGCACCTAGGGAAACCTACCAATCCTGTGCATTTCTGAAAACTAGAGACCTAGGGGAATCCAAGATGGGGTGGCTTGTGGGGCTCTGACCAGGTTATGTTACGCAGAATCCTTTGCAAACATCAAAATGTGCGGAAAAAAAAACAAATTTTCCTCACATTTTGGTGACAGAATGTTCTGGAATCAGAGAGGAGCCACAAATTTCCTTCCACCCATCGTTCCCCCAAGTCTCCCGATAAAAACAATACCTCACTTGTGTGGGAAGGCCTAGCGCCCGCGACAGGAAATGCCCCAAAACGCAACGTGCACACATCACATTTTTTGAAAGAAAACAGAGGTGTTTTTTGCAAAGTGCCTACCTGTAGATTTTGGCCTCTAGCTCAGCCGGCACCTACGGAAACCTACCAGACCTGTGCATTTCTGAAAAGTAGAGACCTAGGGAAATCCAAGATGGGGTGACTTGTGGGGCTCTGGCCAGGTTCTGTTACCCAGAATCCTTTGCAAACCTCAAAATTTGGAGAAAAAAACACATTTGCCTCACATTTTGGTGACAGAATGTTCTGGAATCAGAGAGGAGCCACAAATTTCCTTCCACCCATCGTTCCCCCAAGTCTCCCGATAAAAACAATACCTCACTTGTGTGGGTAGACCTAGCGCCCGCGACAGGAAATGCCCCAAAACGCAACGTGCACACATCACATTTTTTGAAAGAAAACAGAGGTGTTTTTTGCAAAGTGCCTACCTGTAGATTTTGGCCTCTAGCTCAGCCGGCACCTACGGAAACCTACCAGACCTGTGCATTGCTGAAAAATAGAGACCTAGGGAAATCCAAGATGGGGTGACTTGTGGGGCTCAGACCAGGTTCTGTTACCCAGAATCCTTTGCAAACCTCAACATTTGGCTAAAAAAACATATTTTCATCACATTTTGGTGACAGAAAGTTCTGGAATCAGAGAGGAGCCACAAATTTCCTTCCACCCAGCGTTCCCCCAAGTCTCCCGATAAAAACAATACCTCACTTGTGTGGGAAGGCCTAGCGCCCGCGACAGGAAATGCCCCAAAACGCAACGTGCACAAATCACATTTTATAAAGAAAACAGAGGAGTTTTTTGCAAAGTGCCTACCTGTAGATTTTGGCCTCTAGCTCAGCCGGCACCTACGGAAACCTACCAGACCTGTGCATTTCTGAAAAGTAGAGACCTAGGGAAATCCAAGATGGGGTGACTTGTGGGGCTCTGGCCAGGTTCTGTTACCCAGAATCCTTTGCAAACCTCAAAATTTGGAGAAAAAAACATATTTTCCTCACATTTTGGTGACAGAAAGTTCTGGAATCAGAGAGGAGCCACAAATGTCCTTCCACCCAGCGTTCCCCCAAGTCTCCCGATAAAAATGATACCTCACTTGTGTGGGTAGGCCTAGCGCCCGCGACAGGAAGTGCCCCAAAACGCAACATGCACACATTACATTTTTTTAAAGAAAACAGAGGTGTTTTTTGCAAAGTGCCTACCTGTAGATTTTGGCCTCTAGCTCAGCCGAACCTAGGGAAACCTACCAAACCTGTGCATTTCTCAAAACTAGAGACCTAGGGGAATCCAAGATGGGGTGACTTGTGGGGCTCTGACCAGGTTCTGTTACCCAGAATCCTTTGCAAACCTCAAAATTTGGCTAAAAAAACACATTTTCCTCACATTTTTGTGACAGAAAGTTATGGAATCAGAGAGGAGCCAAAAATGTCCTTCCACCCAGCGTTTCCCCAAGTCTCCCGATAAAAATTATACCTCACTGGTGTGGGTAGGCCTAGCGCCCGCGACAGGAAATGCCCCAAAACGCAACGTGCACACATAACATTTTTTGAAAGAAAACAGAGCTGTTTTTTGCAAAATGCCTACCTGTAGATTTTGGCCTCTAGCTCAGCCGGCACCTAGGGAAAGCTACCAATCCTGTGCATTTCTGAAAACTAGAGACCTAGGGGAATCCAAGATGGGGTGGCTTGCGGGGCTCTGACCAGGTTATGTTACGCAGAATCCTTTGCAAACATCAAAATGTGCGGAAAAAAAAACAAATTTTCCTCACATTTTGGTGACAGAATGTTCTGGAATCAGAGAGGAGCCACAAATTTCCTTCCACCCATCGTTCCCCCAAGTCTCCCGATAAAAACAATACCTCACTTGTGTGGGAAGGCATAGCGCCCGCGACAGGAAATGCCCCAAAACGCACCGTGCACAAATCACATTTTTTGAAAGAAAACAGAGGTGTTTTTTGCAAAGTGCCTACCTGTAGATTTTGGCCTCTAGCTCAGCCGGCACCTACGGAAACCTACCAGACCTGTGCATTTCTGAAAAGTAGAGACCTAGGGAAATCCAAGATGGGGTGACTTGTGGGGCTCTGGCCAGGTTCTGTTACCCAGAATCCTTTGCAAACCTCAAAATTTGGAGAAAAAAACTAATTTTCCTCACATTTTGGTGACAGAAAGTTCTGGAATCAGAGAGGAGCCACAAATTTCCTTCCACCCAGCGTTCCCCCAAGTCTCCCGATAAAAATGATACCTCACTTGTGTGGGTAGGCCAAGCGCCCGCGACAAGAAATGCCCCAAAACACAATGTGCACAAATCACATTTTTTTAAAGAAAACAGAGGTGTTTTTTGCAAAGTGCCTACCTGTAGATTTTGGCCTCTAGCTCAGCCGGCACCTAGGGAAACCTACCAATCCTGTGCATTTCTGAAAACTAGAGACCTAGGGGAATCCAAGATGGGGTGGCTTGCGGGGCTCTGACCAGGTTATGTTACGCAGAATCCTTTGCAAACATCAAAATGTGCGGAAAAAAAAACAAATTTTCCTCACATTTTGGTGACAGAATGTTCTGGAATCAGAGAGGAGCCACAAATTTCCTTCCACCCATCGTTCCCCCAAGTCTCCCGATAAAAACAATACCTCACTTGTGTGGGAAGGCCTAGCGCCCGCGACAGGAAATGCCCCAAAACGCAACGTGCACACATCAAATTTTTTGAAAGAAAACAGAGGTGTTTTTTGCAAAGTGCCTACCTGTAGATTTTGGCCTCTAGCTCAGCCGGCACCTACGGAAACCTACCAGACCTGTGCATTTCTGAAAAGTAGAGACCTAGGGAAATCCAAGATGGGGTGACTTGTGGGGCTCTGGCCAGGTTCTGTTACCCAGAATCCTTTGCAAACCTCAAAATTTGGAGAAAAAAACACATTTTCCTCACATTTTGGTGACAGAATGTTCTGGAATCAGAGAGGAGCCACAAATTTCCTTCCACCCATCGTTCCCCCAAGTCTCCCGATAAAAACAATACCTCACTTGTGTGGGTAGGCCTAGCGCCCGCGACAGGAAATGCCCCAAAACGCAACGTGCACACATCACATTTTTTGAAAGAAAACAGAGGTGTTTTTTGCAAAGTGCCTACCTGTAGATTTTGGCCTCTAGCTCAGCCGGCACCTACGGAAACCTACCAGACCTGTGCATTGCTGAAAAATAGAGACCTAGGGAAATCCAAGATTGGGTGACTTGTGGGGCTCAGACCAGGTTCTGTTACCCAGAATCCTTTGCAAACCTCAACATTTGGCTAAAAAAACATATTTTCATCACATTTTGGTGACAGAAAGTTCTGGAATCAGAGAGGAGCCACAAATTTCCTTCCACCAAGCGTTCCCCCAAGTCTCCCGATAAAAACAATACCTCACTTGTGTGGGTAGGCCTAGCGCCCGCGACAGGAAATGCCCCAAAACGCAACGTGCACACATAACATTTTTTTAAAGAAAACAGAGGTGTTTCTTGCAAAGTGCCTACCTGTAGATTTTGGCCTCTAGCTCAGCCGGCACATAGGGAAACCTACCAAACCTGTGCATTTCTGAAAACAAGAGACCTAGGGGAATCCAAGATGGGGTGACTTGTGGGTCTCTGACCAGATTCTGTTACCCAGAATCCTTTGCAAACCTCAAAATTTGGAGAAAAAAACACATTTTCCTCACATTTTGGTGACAGAAAGTTCTGGAATCAGAGAGGAGCCACAAATTTCATTCCACCCAGCGTTCCCCCAAGTCTCCCGATAAAAATGATACCTCACTTGTGTGGGTAGGCCAAGCGCCTGCGACAGGAAATGCCCCAAAACACAACGTGCACAAATCACATTTTATAAAGAAAACAGAGGTGTTTTTTGCAAAGTGCCTACCTGTAGATTTTGGCCTCTAGCTCAGCCGGCACCTACGGAAACCTACCAGACCTGTGCATTTCTGAAAAGTAGAGACCTAGGGAAATCCAAGATGGGGTGACTTGTGGGGCTCTGGCCAGGTTCTGTTACCCAGAATCCTTTGCAAACCTCAAAATTTGGAGAAAAAAACACATTTTCCTCACATTTTGGTGACAGAAAGTTCTGGAATCAGAGAGGAGCCACAAATGTCCTTCCACCCAGCGTTCCCCCAAGTCTCCCGATAAAAATGATACCTCACTTGTGTGGGTAGGCCTAGCGCCCGCGACAGGAAGTGCCCCAAAACGCAACATGCACACATCACATTTTTTTAAAGAAAACAGAGGTGTTTTTTGCAAAGTGCCTACCTGTAGATTTTGGCCTCTAGCTCAGCCGAACCTAGGGAAACCTACCAAACCTGTGCATTTCTCAAAACTAGAGACCTAGGGGAATCCAAGATGGGGTGACTTGTGGGGCTCTGACCAGGTTCTGTTACCCAGAATCCTTTGCAAACCTCAAAATTTGGCTAAAAAAACACATTTTCCTCACATTTTGGTGACAGAAAGTTATGGAATCAGAGAGGAGCCAAAAATGTCCTTCCACCCAGCGTTCCCCCAAGTCTCCTGATAAAAATGATACCTCACTGGTGTGGGTAGGCCTAGCGCCCGCGACAGGAAATGCCCCAAAACGCAACGTGCACACATAACATTTTTTGAAAGAAAACAGAGCTGTTTTTTGCAAAATGCCTACCTGTAGATTTTGGCCTCTAGCTCAGCCGGCACCTAGGGAAAGCTACCAATCCTGTGCATTTCTGAAAACTAGAGACCTAGGGGAATCCAAGATGGGGTGGCTTGCGGGGCTCTGACCAGGTTATGTTACGCAGAATCCTTTGCAAACATCAAAATGTGCGGAAAAAAAAACAAATTTTCCTCAAATTTGGTGACAGAAAGTTCTGGAATCAGAGAGAAGCCACAAATTTCTTTCCACCCAGCGTCCCCCCAAGTCTCCCGATAAAAATGATACCTCACTTGTGTGGGTAGGCCTAGCGCCCGCGACAGGAAGTGCCCGAAAACGCAAAATGCACACATAACATTTTTTGAAAGAAAACAGAGCTGTTTTTTGCAAAGTGCCTACATGTAGATTTTGGCCTCTAGCTCAGCCGGCACCTAGGGAAACCTACCAAACCTGTGCATTTCTGAAAACTAGAGACCTAGGGGAATCCAAGATGGGGTGACTTGTGGGGCTCTGACCAGGTTCTGTTACACAGAATCCTTTGCAAACCTCAAAATTGTGCCAAAAAAACACATTTTCCTCAAATTTGGTGACAGAAAGTTCTGGAATCAGAGAGGAGCCACAAATTTCCTTCCACCCAGCGTCCCCCCAAGTCTCCCGATAAAAATGATACCTCACTTGTGTGGGTAGGCCTAGCGCCCGCGACAGGAAGTGCCCCAAAACGCAACATGCACACATCACATTTTTTTTAAGAAAACAGAGGTGTTTTTTGCAAAGTGCCTACCTGTAGATTTTGGCCTCTAGCTCAGCCGAACCTAGGGAAACCTACCAATCCTGTGCATTTCTGAAAACTAGAGACCTAGGGGAATCCAAGATGGGGTGACTTGTGGGGCTCTGACCAGGTTCTGTTACCCAGAATCCTTTGCAAACCTCAAAATTTGGCTAAAAAAACACATTTTCCTCACATTTTGGTGACAGAAAGTTATGGAATCAGAGAGGAGCCACAAATTTCCTTCCACCCAGCGTTCCCCCAAGTCTCCCGATAAAAATGATACCTCACTGGTGTGGGTAGGCCTAGCGCCCGCGACAGGAAATGCCCCAAAACGCAACGTGCACACATAACATTTTTTGAAAGAAAACAGAGCTGTTTTTTGCAAAATGCCTACCTGTAGATTTTGGCCTCTAGCTCAGCCGGCACCTAGGGAAACCTCCCAATCGTGTGCATTTCTGAAAACTAGAGACCTAGGGGAATCCAAGATGGGGTGGCTTGCGGGACTCTGACCAGGTTATGTTACGCAGAATCATCTGCAAACATCAAAATGTGCGGAAAAAAAAACACATTTTCCTCACATTTTGGTGACAGAATGTTCTGGAATCAGAGAGGAGCCACAAATTTCCTTCCACCCATCGTTCCCCCAAGTCTCCCGATAAAAACAATACCTCACTTGTGTGGGTAGGCCTAGCGCCCGCGACAGGAAATGCCCCAAAACGCAACGTGCACACATCACATTTTTTGAAAGAAAACAGAGGTGTTTTTTGCAAAGTGCCTACCTGTAGATTTTGGCCTCTAGCTCAGCCGGCACCTACGGAAACCTACCAGACCTGTGCATTGCTGAAAAATAGAGACCTAGGGAAATCCAAGATGGGGTGACTTGTGGGGCTCAGACCAGGTTCTGTTACCCAGAATCCTTTGCAAACCTCAACATTTGGCTAAAAAAACATATTTTCATCACATTTTGGTGACAGAAAGTTCTGGAATCAGAGAGGAGCCACAAATTTCCTTCCACCCAGCATTCCCCCAAGTCTCCCGATAAAAATGATACCTCACTTGTGTGGGTAGGCCTAGCGCCCGTGACAGGAAATGCCCCAAAACGCAACGTACATACATAACATTTTTTTAAAGAAAACAGAGGTGTTTCTTGCAAAGTGCCTACCTGTAGATTTTGGCCTCTAGCTCAGCCGGCACATAGGGAAACCTACCAAACCTGTGCATTTCTGAAAACAAGAGACCTAGGGGAATCCAAGATGGGGTGACTTGTGGGTCTCTGACCAGATTCTGTTACCCAGAATCCTTTGCAAACCTCAAAATTTGGAGAAAAAAACACATTTTCCTCACATTTTGGTGACAGAAAGTTCTGGAATCAGAGAGGAGCCACAAATTTCATTCCACCCAGCGTTCCCCCAAGTCTCCCGATAAAAATGATACCTCACTTGTGTGGGTAGGCCAAGCGCCTGCAACAGGAAATGCCCCAAAACACAACGTGCACAAATCACATTTTATAAAGAAAACAGAGGTGTTTTTTGCAAAGTGCCTACCTGTAGATTTTGGCCTCTAGCTCAGCCGGCACCTACGGAAACCTACCAGACCTGTGCATTTCTGAAAAGTAGAGACCTAGGGAAATCCAAGATGGGGTGACTTGTGGGGCTCTGGCCAGGTTCTGTTACCCAGAATCCTTTGCAAACCTCAAAATTTGGAGAAAAAAATACATTTTCCTCACATTTTGGTGACAGAAAGTTCTGGAATCAGAGAGGAGCCACAAATGTCCTTCCACCCAGCGTTCCCCCAAGTCTCCCGATAAAAATGATACCTCACTTGTGTGGGTAGGCCTAGCGCCCGCGACAGGAAGTGCCCCAAAACGCAACATGCACACATCACATTTTTTTAAAGAAAACAGAGGTGTTTTTTGCAAAGTGCCTACCTGTAGATTTTGGCCTCTAGCTCAGCCGAACCTAGGGAAAACTACCAAACCTGTGCATTTCTCAAAACTAGAGACCTAGGGGAATCCAAGATGGGGTGACTTGTGGGGCTCTGACCAGGTTCTGTTACCCAGAATCCTTTGCAAACCTCAAAATTTGGCTAAAAAAACACATTTTCCTCACATTTTGGTGACAGAAAGTTATGGAATCAGAGAGGAGCCAAAAATGTCCTTCCACCCAGCGTTCCCCCAAGTCTCCCGATAAAAATGATACCTCACTGGTGTGGGTAGGCCTAGCGCCCGCGACAGGAAATGCCCCAAAATGCAACGTGCACACATAACATTTTTTGAAAGAAAACAGAGCTGTTTTTTGCAAAATGCCTACCTGTAGATTTTGGCCTCTAGCTCAGCCGGCACCTAGGGAAAGCTACCAATCCTGTGCATTTCTGAAAACTAGAGACCTAGGGGAATCCAAGATGGGGTGGCTTGCGGGGCTCTGACCAGGTTATGTTACGCAGAATCCTTTGCAAACATCAAAATGTGCGGAAAAAAAAACAAATTTTCCTCAAATTTGGTGACAGAAAGTTCTGGAATCAGAGAGAAGCCACAAATTTCTTTCCACCCAGCGTCCCCCCAAGTCTCCCGATAAAAATGATACCTCACTTGTGTGGGTAGGCCTAGCGCCCGCGACAGGAAGTGCCCGAAAACGCAAAATGCACACATAACATTTTTTGAAAGAAAACAGAGCTGTTTTTTGCAAAGTGCCTACCTGTAGATTTTGGCCTCTAGCTCAGCCGGCACCTAGGGAAACCTACCAAACCTGTGCATTTCTGAAAACTAGAGACCTAGGGGAATCCAAGATGGGGTGACTTGTGGGGCTCTGACCAGGTTCTGTTACACAGAATCATTTGCAAACCTCAAAATTGTGCCAAAAAAACACATTTTCCTCAAATTTGGTGACAGAAAGTTCTGGAATCAGAGAGGAGCCACAAATTTCCTTCCACCCAGCGTCCCCCCAAGTCTCCCGATAAAAATGATACCTCACTTGTGTGGGTAGGCCTAGCGCCCGCGACAGGAAGTGCCCCAAAACGCAACATGCACACATCACATTTTTTTAAAGAAAACAGAGGTGTTTTTTGCAAAGTGCCTACCTGTAGATTTTGGCCTCTAGCTCAGCCGAACCTAGGGAAACCTACCAAACCTGTGCATTTCTGAAAACTAGAGACCTAGGGGAATCCAAGATGGGGTGACTTGTGGGGCTCTGACCAGGTTCTGTTACCCAGAATCCTTTGCAAACCTCAAAATTTGGCTAAAAAAACACATTTTCCTCACATTTTGGTGACAGAAAGTTATGGAATCAGAGAGGAGCCACAAATTTCCTTCCACCCAGCGTTCCCCCAAGTCTCCAGATAAAAATGATACCTCACTGGTGTGGGTAGGCCTAGCGCCCGCGACAGGAAATGCCCCAAAACGCAACGTGCACACATAACATTTTTTGAAAGAAAACAGAGCTGTTTTTTGCAAAATGCCTACCTGTAGATTTTGGCCTCTAGCTCAGCCGGCACCTAGGGAAACCTCCCAATCGTGTGCATTTCTGAAAACTAGAGACCTAGGGGAATCCAAGATGGGGTGGCTTGCGGGACTCTGACCAGGTTATGTTACGCAGAATCATTTGCAAACATCAAAATGTGCGGAAAAAAAAACACATTTTCCTCACATTTTGGTGACAGAATGTTCTGGAATCAGAGAGGAGCCACAAATTTCCTTCCACCCATCGTTCCCCCAAGTCTCCCGATAAAAACAATACCTCACTTGTGTGGGTAGGCCTAGTGCCCGCGACAGGAAATGCCCCAAAACGCAACGTGCACACATCACATTTTTTGAAAGAAAACAGAGGTGTTTTTTGCAAAGTGCCTACCTGTAGATTTTGGCCTCTAGCTCAGCCGGCACCTACGGAAACCTACCAGACCTGTGCATTGCTGAAAAATAGAGACCTAGGGAAATCCAAGATGGGGTGACTTGTGGGGCTCAGACCAGGTTCTGTTACCCAGAATCCTTTGCAAACCTCAACATTTGGCTAAAAAAACATATTTTCATCACATTTTGGTGACAGAAAGTTCTGGAATCAGAGAGGAGCCACAAATTTCCTTCCACCCAGCGTTCCCCCAAGTCTCCCGATAAAAATGATACCTCACTTGTGTGGGTAGGCCTAGCGCCCGTGACAGGAAATGCCCCAAAACGCAACGTACATACATAACATTTTTTTAAAGAAAACAGAGGTGTTTCTTGCAAAGTGCCTACCTGTAGATTTTGGCCTCTAGCTCAGCCGGCACATAGGGAAACCTACCAAACCTGTGCATTTCTGAAAACAAGAGACCTAGGGGAATCCAAGATGGGGTGACTTGTGGGGCTCTGACCAGGTTCTGTTACCCAGAATCCTTTGCAAACCTCAAAATTTGGCTAAAAAAACACATTTTCCTCACATTTTGGTGACAGAAAGTTCTGGAATCAGAGAGGAGCCACAAACTTCATTCCACCCAGCGTTCCCCCAAGTCTCCCGATAAAAATGATACCTCACTTGTGTGGGTAGGCCAAGCGCCTGCGACAGGAAATGCCCCAAAACACAACGTGCACAAATCACATTTTATAAAGAAAACAGAGGTGTTTTTTGCAAAGTGCCTACCTGTAGATTTTGGCCTCTAGCTCAGCCGGCACCTACGGAAACCTACCAGACCTGTGCATTTCTGAAAAGTAGAGACCTAGGGAAATCCAAGATGGGGTGACTTGGGGGGCTCTGGCCAGGTTCTGTTACCCAGAATCCTTTGCAAACCTCAAAATTTGGAGAAAAAAACATATTTTCCTCACATTTTGGTGACAGAAAGTTCTGGAATCAGAGAGGAGCCACAAATGTCCTTCCACCCAGCGTTCCCCCAAGTCTCCCGATAAAAATGATACCTCACTTGTGTGGGTAGGCCTAGCGCCCGTGACAGGAAATGCCCCAAAACGCAACGTACATACATAACATTTTTTTAAAGAAAACAGAGGTGTTTCTTGCAAAGTGCCTACCTGTAGATTTTGGCCTCTAGCTCAGCCGGCACATAGGGAAACCTACCAAACCTGTGCATTTCTGAAAACAAGAGACCTAGGGGAATCCAAGATGGGGTGACTTGTGGGGCTCTGACCAGGTTCTGTTACCCAGAATCCTTTGCAAACCTCAAAATTTGGCTAAAAAAACACATTTTCCTCACATTTTGGTGACAGAAAGTTCTGGAATCAGAGAGGAGCCACAAACTTCATTCCACCCAGCGTTCCCCCAAGTCTCCCGATAAAAATGATACCTCACTTGTGTGGGTAGGCCAAGCGCCTGCGACAGGAAATGCCCCAAAACACAACGTGCACAAATCACATTTTATAAAGAAAACAGAGGTGTTTTTTGCAAAGTGCCTACCTGTAGATTTTGGCCTCTAGCTCAGCCGGCACCTACGGAAACCTACCAGACCTGTGCATTTCTGAAAAGTAGAGACCTAGGGAAATCCAAGATGGGGTGACTTGGGGGGCTCTGGCCAGGTTCTGTTACCCAGAATCCTTTGCAAACCTCAAAATTTGGAGAAAAAAACATATTTTCCTCACATTTTGGTGACAGAAAGTTCTGGAATCAGAGAGGAGCCACAAATGTCCTTCCACCCAGCGTTCCCCCAAGTCTCCCGATAAAAATGATACCTCACTTGTGTGGGTAGGCCTAGCGCCCGCGACAGGAAGTGCCCCAAAACGCAACATGCACACATCACATTTTTTTAAAGAAAACAGAGGTGTTTTTTGCAAAGTGCCTACCTGAAGATTTTGGCCTCTAGCTCAGCCGAACCTAGGGAAACCTACCACACCTGTGCATTTCTCAAAACTAGAGACCTAGGGGAATCCAAGATGGGGTGACTTGTGGGGCTCTGACCAGGTTCTGTTACCCAGAATCCTTTGCAAACCTCAAAATTTGGCTAAAAAAACACATTTTCCTCACATTTTGGTGACAGAAAGTTCTGGAATCAGAGAGGAGCCACAAACTTCATTCCACCCAGCGTTCCCCCAAGTCTCCCGATAAAAATGATACCTCACTTGTGTGGGTAGGCCAAGCGCCTGCGACAGGAAATGCCCCAAAACACAACGTGCACAAATCACATTTTATAAAGAAAACAGAGGTGTTTTTTGCAAAGTGCCTACCTGTAGATTTTGGCCTCTAGCTCAGCCGGCACCTACGGAAACCTACCAGACCTGTGCATTTCTGAAAAGTAGAGACCTAGGGAAATCCAAGATGGGGTGACTTGTGGGGCTCTGACCAGGTTCTGTTACCCAGAATCCTTTGCAAATCTCAAAATTTGGAGAAAAAAACACATTTTCCTCACATTTTGGTGACAGAAAGTTCTGGAATCAGAGAGGAGCCACAAATGTCCTTCCACCCAGCGTTCCCCCAAGTCTCCCGATAAAAATGATACCTCACTTGTGTGGGTAGGCCTAGCGCCCGCGACAGGAAGTGCCCCAAAACGCAACATGCACACATCACATTTTTTTAAAGAAAACAGAGGTGTTTTTTGCAAAGTGCCTACCTGTAGATTTTGGCCTCTAGCTCAGCCGAACCTAGGGAAACCTACCAAACCTGTGCATTTCTCAAAACTAGAGACCTAGGGGAATCCAAGATGGGGTGACTTGTGGGGCTCTGACCAGGTTCTGTTACCCAGAATCCTTTGCAAACCTCAAAATTTGGCTAAAAAAACACATTTTCCTCACATTTTTGTGACAGAAAGTTATGGAATCAGAGAGGAGCCAAAAATGTCCTTCCACCCAGCGTTTCCCCAAGTCTCCCGATAAAAATGATACCTCACTGGTGTGGGTAGGCCTAGCGCCCGCGACAGGAAATGCCCCAAAACGCAACGTGCACACATAACATTTTTTGAAAGAAAACAGAGCTGTTTTTTGCAAAATGCCTACCTGTAGATTTTGGCCTCTAGCTCAGCCGGCACCTAGGGAAAGCTACCAATCCTGTGCATTTCTGAAAACTAGAGACCTAGGGGAATCCAAGATGGGGTGGCTTGCGGGGCTCTGACCAGGTTATGTTACGCAGAATCCTTTGCAAACATCAAAATGTGCGAAAAAAAAAACAAATTTTCCTCACATTTTGGTGACAGAATGTTCTGGAATCAGAGAGGAGCCACAAATTTCCTTCCACCCATCGTTCCCCCAAGTCTCCCGATAAAAACAATACCTCACTTGTGTGGGAAGGCATAGCGCCCGCGACAGGAAATGCCCCAAAACGCAACGTGCACACATCACATTTTTTGAAAGAAAACAGAGGTGTTTTTTGCAAAGTGCCTACCTGTAGATTTTGGCCTCTAGCTCAGCCGGCACCTACGGAAACCTACCAGACCTGTGCATTTCTGAAAAGTAGAGACCTAGGGAAATCCAAGATGGGGTGACTTGTGGGGCTCTGGCCAGGTTCTGTTACCCAGAATCCTTTGCAAACCTCAAAATTTGGAGAAAAAAACACATTTTCCTCACATTTTGGTGACAGAAAGTTCTGGAATCAGAGAGGAGCCACAAATTTCCTTCCGCCCAGCGTTCCCCCAAGTCTCCCGATAAAAATGATACCTCACTGGTGTGGGTAGGCCTAGCGCCCGCGACAGGAAATGCCCCAAAACGCAACGTGCACACATAACATTTTTTTAAAGAAAACAGAGGTGTTTTTTGCAAAGTGCCTTCCTGTAGATTTTGGCCTCTAGCTCAGCCGGCACCTAGGGAAACCTACCAATCCTGTGCATTTCTGAAAACTAGAGACCTAGGGGAATCCAAGATGGGGTGGCTTGCGGGGCTCTGACCAGGTTATGTTACGCAGAATCCTTTGCAAACATCAAAATGTGCGGAAAAAAAAAACAAATTTTCCTCACATTTTGGTGACAGAATGTTCTGGAATCAGAGAGGAGCCACAAATTTCCTTCCACCCATCGTTCCCCCAAGTCTCCCGATAAAAACAATACCTCACTTGTGTGGGAAGGCCTAGCGCCCGCGACAGGAAATGCCCCAAAACGCAACGTGCACACATCACATTTTTTGAAAGAAAACAGAGGTGTTTTTTGCAAAGTGCCTACCTGTAGATTTTGGCCTCTAGCTCAGCCGGCACCTACGGAAACCTACCAGACCTGTGCATTTCTGAAAAGTAGAGACCTAGGGAAATCCAAGATGGGGTGACTTGTGGGGCTCTGGCCAGGTTCTGTTACCCAGAATCCTTTGCAAACCTCAAAATTTGGAGAAAAAAACAAATTTTCCTCACATTTTGGTGACAGAAAGTTCTGGAATCAGAGAGGAGCCACAAATTTCCTTCCACCCAGCGTCCCCCCAAGTCTCCCGATAAAAATGATACCTCACTTGTGTGGGTAGGCCTAGCGCCCGCGACAGGAAGTGCCCCAAAACGCAACATGCACACATCACATTTTTTTAAAGAAAACAGAGGTGTTTTTTGCAAAGTGCCTACCTGTAGATTTTGGCCTCTAGCTCAGCCGAACCTAGGGAAACCTACCAAACCTGTGCATTTCTGAAAACAAGAGACCTAGGGGAATCCAAGATGGGGTGACTTGTGGGGCTCTGACCAGGTTCTGTTACCCAGAATCCTTTGCAAACCTCAAAATTTGGCTAAAAAAACACATTTTCCTCACATTTTGGTGACAGAAAGTTCTGGAATCAGGGAGGAGCCACAAACTTCATTCCACCCAGCGTTCCCCCAAGTCTCCCGATAAAAATGATACCTCACTTGTGTGGGTAGGCCAAGCGCCTGCGACAGGAAATGCCCCAAAACACAACGTGCACAAATCACATTTTATAAAGAAAACAGAGGTGTTTTTTGCAAAGTGCCTACCTGTAGATTTTGGCCTCTAGCTCAGCCGGCACCTACGGAAACCTACCAGACCTGTGCATTTCTGAAAAGTAGAGACCTAGGGAAATCCAAGATGGGGTGACTTGTGGGGCTCTGGCCAGGTTCTGTTACCCAGAATCCTTTGCAAACCTCAAAATTTGGAGAAAAAAACATATTTTCCTCACATTTTGGTGACAGAAAGTTCTGGAATCAGAGAGGAGCCACAAATGTCCTTCCACCCAGCGTTCCCCCAAGTCTCCCGATAACAATGATACCTCACTTGTGTGGGTAGGCCTAGCGCCCGCGACAGGAAGTGCCCCAAAACGCAACATGCACACATCACATTTTTTTAAAGAAAACAGAGGTGTTTTTTGCAAAGTGCCTACCTGTAGATTTTGGCCTCTAGCTCAGCCGAACCTAGGGAAACCTACCAAACCTGTGCATTTCTCAAAACTAGAGACCTAGGGGAATCCAAGATGGGGTGACTTGTGGGGCTCTGACCAGGTTCTGTTACCCAGAATCCTTTGCAAACCTCAAAATTTGGCTAAAAAAACACATTTTCCTCACATTTTGGTGACAGAAAGTTCTGGAATCAGAGAGGAGCCACAAACTTCATTCCACCCAGCGTTCCCCCAAGTCTCCCGATAAAAATGATACCTCACTTGTGTGGGTAGGCCAAGCGCCTGCGACAGGAAATGCCCCAAAACACAACGTGCACAAATCACATTTTATAAAGAAAACAGAGGTGTTTTTTGCAAAGTGCCTACCTGTAGATTTTGGCCTCTAGCTCAGCCGGCACCTACGGAAACCTACCAGACCTGTGCATTTCTGAAAAGTAGAGACCTAGGGAAATCCAAGATGGGGTGACTTGTGGGGCTCTGGCCAGGTTCTGTTACCCAGAATCCTTTGCAAACCTCAAAATTTGGAGAAAAAAACATATTTTCCTCACATTTTGGTGACAGAAAGTTCTGGAATCAGAGAGGAGCCACAAATGTCCTTCCACCCAGCGTTCCCCCAAGTCTCCCGATAAAAATGATACCTCACTTGTGTGGGTAGGCCTAGCGCCCGCGACAGGAAGTGCCCCAAAACGCAACATGCACACATCACATTTTTTTAAAGAAAACAGAGGTGTTTTTTGCAAAGTGCCTACCTGTAGATTTTGGCCTCTAGCTCAGCCGAACCTAGGGAAACCTACCAAACCTGTGCATTTCTCAAAACTAGAGACCTAGGGGAATCCAAGATGGGGTGACTTGTGGGGCTCTGACCAGGTTCTGTTACCCAGAATCCTTTGCAAACCTCAAAATTTGGCTAAAAAAACACATTTTCCTCACATTTTTGTGACAGAAAGTTATGGAATCAGAGAGGAGCCAAAAATGTCCTTCCACCCAGCGTTTCCCCAAGTCTCCCGATAAAAATGATACCTCACTGGTGTGGGTAGGCCTAGCGCCCGCGACAGGAAATGCCCCAAAACGCAACGTGCACACATAACATTTTTTGAAAGAAAACAGAGCTGTTTTTTGCAAAATGCCTACCTGTAGATTTTGGCCTCTAGCTCAGCCGGCACCTAGGGAAAGCTACCAATCCTGTGCATTTCTGAAAACTAGAGACCTAGGGGAATCCAAGATGGGGTGGCTTGCGGGGCTCTGACCAGGTTATGTTACGCAGAATCCTTTGCAAACATCAAAATGTGCGGAAAAAAAAACAAATTTTCCTCACATTTTGGTGACAGAATGTTCTGGAATCAGAGAGGAGCCACAAATTTCCTTCCACCCATCATTCCCCCAAGTCTCCCGATAAAAACAATACCTCACTTGTGTGGGAAGGCATAGCGCCCGCGACAGGAAATGCCCCAAAACGCACCGTGCACACATCACATTTTTTGAAAGAAAACAGAGGTGTTTTTTGCAAAGTGCCTACCTGTAGATTTTGGCCTCTAGCTCAGCCGGCACCTACGGAAACCTACCAGACCTGTGCATTTCTGAAAACTAGAGACCTAGGGAAATCCAAGATGGGGTGACTTGTGGGGCTCTGGCCAGGTTCTGTTACCCAGAATCCTTTGCAAACCTCAAAATTTGGAGAAAAAAACAAAATTTCCTCACATTTTGGTGACAGAAAGTTCTGGAATCAGAGAGGAGCCACAAATTTCCTTCCACCCAGCGTTCCCCCAAGTCTCCCGATAAAAATGATACCTCACTTGTGTGGGTAGGCCAAGCGCCCGCGACAGGAAATGCCCCAAAACACAATGTGCACAAATCACATTTTTTTAAAGAAAACAGAGGTGTTTTTTGCAAAGTGCCTACCTGTAGATTTTGGCCTCTAGCTCAGCCGGCACCTAGGGAAACCTACCAATCCTGTGCATTTCTGAAAACTAGAGACCTAGGGGAATCCAAGATGGGGTGGCTTGCGGGGCTCTGACCAGGTTATGTTACGCAGAATCCTTTGCAAACATCAAAATGTGCGGAAAAAAAACAAATTTTCCTCACATTTTGGTGACAGAATGTTCTGGAATCAGAGAGGAGCCACAAATTTCCTTCCACCCATCGTTCCCCCAAGTCTCCCGATAAAAACAATACCTCACTTGTGTGGGAAGGCCTAGCGCCCGCGACAGGAAATGCCCCAAAACGCAACGTGCACACATCACATTTTTTGAAAGAAAACAGAGGTGTTTTTTGCAAAGTGCCTACCTGTAGATTTTGGCCTCTAGCTCAGCCGGCACCTACAGAAACCTACCAAACCTGTGCATTTCTGAAAAGTAGAGACCTAGGGAAATCCAAGATGGGGTGACTTGTGGGGCTCTGGCCAGGTTCTGTTACCCAGAATCCTTTGCAAACCTCAAAATTTGGTGAAAAAAACACATTTTCCTCACATTTTGGTGACAGAAAGTTCTGGAATCAAAGAGGAGCCACAAATTTCCTTCCACCCAGCGTCCCCCCAAGTCTCCCGATAAAAATGATACCTCACTTGTGTGGGTAGGCCTAGCGCCTGCGACAGGAAGTGCCCCAAAACGCAACATGCACACATCACATTTTTTTAAAGAAAACAGAGGTGTTTTTTGCAAAGTGCCTACCTGTAGATTTTGGCCTCTAGCTCAGCCGAACCTAGGGAAACCTACCAAACCTGTGCATTTCTGAAAACTAGAGACCTAGGGGAATCCAAGATGGGGTGACTTGTGGGGCTCTGACCAGGTTCTGTTACCCAGAATCCTTTACAAACCTCAAAATTTTTCTAAAAAAACACATTTTCCTCACATTTTGGTGACAGAAAGTTATGGAATCAGAGAGGAGCCACAAATTTCCTTCCACCCAGCGTTCCCCCAAGTCTCCCGATAAAAATGATACCTCACTTGTGTGGGTAGGCCTAGCGCCCGCGACAGGAAATGCCCCAAAACGCAACATGCACACATAACATTTTTTGAAAGAAAACAGAGCTGTTTTTTGCAAAGTGCCTACCTGTAGATTTTGGCCTCTAGCTCAGCCGGCACCTAGGGAAACCTACCAATCCTGTGCATTTCTGAAAACTAGAGACCTAGGGGAATCCAAGATGGGGTGACTTGTGGGGCTCTGACCAGGTTCTGTTACCCAGAATCCTTTGCAAACCTCAACATTTGGCTAAAAATCACATTTTCCTCACATTTTGGTGACAGAATGTTCTGGAATCAGAGAGGAGCCACAAATTTCCTTCCACCCAGCGTTCCCCCAAGTCTCCCGATAAAAATGATACCTCACTTGTGTGGGTAGGCCTAGCGCCCGCGACAGGAAATGCCCCAAAACACAACGTGCACAAATCACATTTTTTGAAAGAAAACAGAGCTGTTTTTTGCAAAGTGCCTACCTGTAGATTTTGGCCTCTGGCTCAGCCGAACCTAGGGAAACCTACCAAACCTGTGCATTTCTGAAAACTAGAGACCTAGGGGAATCCAAGATGGGGTGACTTGTGGGGCTCTGACCAGGTTCTGTTACCCAGAATCCTTTGCAAACCTAAAAATTTTCTAAAAAAACACATTTTCCTCACATTTTGGTGACAGAAAGTTATGGAATCAGAGAGGAGCCACAAATTTCCTTCCACCCAGCGTTCCCCCAAGTCTCCCGATAAAAATGATACCTCACTTGTGTGGGTAGGCCAAGCGCCCGCGACAGGAAATGCCCCAAAACACAACGTGCACAAATCACATTTTTTTAAAGAAAACAGAGGTGTTTTTTGCAAAGTGCCTACCTGTAGATTTTGGCCTCTAGCTCATCCGGCACCTAGGGAAACCTACCAAACCTGTGCATTTCTGAAAACTAGAGACCTAGGGGAATCCAAGATGGGGTGACTTGTGGGGCTCTGACCAGGTTCTGTTACACAGCATCCTTTGCAAACCTCAAAATGTTGCCAAAAAAACACATTTTCCTCAAATTTGGTGACAGAAAGTTCTGGAATCAGAGAGAAGCCACAAATTTCCTTCCACCCCAGCGTCCCCCCAAGTCTCCCGATAAAAATGATACCTCACTTGTGTGGGTAGGCCAAGCGCCCGCGACAGGAAATGCCCCAAAACACAACGTGCACAAATCACATTTTTTTAAAGAAAACAGAGGTGTTTTTTGCAAAGTGCCTACCTGTAGATTTTGGCCTCTAGCTCAGCCGGCACCTAGATAAACCTACCAAACCTGTGCATTTCTGAAAACTAGAGACCTAGGGGAATCCAAGATGGGGTGACTTGTGGGGCTCTGACCAGGTTCTGTTACCCAGAATCCTTTGCAAACCTCAACATTTGGCTAAAAATCACATTTTCCTCACATTTTGCTGACAGAAAGTTCTGGAATCAGAGAGGAGCCACAAATTTCCTTCCACCCAGCGTTCCCTCAAGTCTCCCGATAAAAATGATACCTCACTTGTGTGGGTAGGCCAAGCGCCCGCGACAGGAAATACCCCAAAACACAACGTGCACAAATCACATTTTTTTAAAGAAAACAGAGGTGTTTTTTGCAAAGTGCCTACCTGTAGATTTTGGCCTCTAGCTCAGCCGGCACCTAGATAAACCTACCAAACCTGTGCATTTCTGAAAACTAGAGACCTAGGGGAATCCAAGATGGGGTGACTTGTGGGGCTCTGACCAGGTTCTGTTACCCAGAATCCTTTGCAAACCTGAAAATTTGGCTAAAGAAACACATTTTCCTCACATTTTGGTGACAGAAAGTTATGGAATCAGAGAGCAGCCCCAAATTTCCTTCCACCCAGCGTTCCCCCAAGTCTCCCGATAAAAATGATACCTCACTGGTGTGGGTAGGCCTAGCGCCCGCGACAGGAAATGCCCCAAAACGCAACATGCACACATAACATTTTTTGAAAGAAAACAGAGCTGTTTTTTGCAAAGTGGCTACCTGTAGATTTTGGCCTCTAGCTCAGCCGGCACCTAGGGAAACCTACCAATCCTGTGCATTTCTGAAAACTAGAGACCTAGGGGAATCCAAGATGGGGTGACTTGTGGGGCTCTGACCAGGTTCTGTTACCCAGAATCCTTTGCAAACCTCAACATTTGGCTAAAAATCACATTTTCCTCACATTTTGGTGACAGAATGTTCTGGAATCAGAGAGGAGCCACAAATTTCCTTCCACCCAGCGTTCCCCCAAGTCTCCCGATAAAAATGATACCTCACTTGTGTGGGTAGGCCTAGCGCCCGCAACAGGAAAATGTCCCAAAACGCAACGTGGACACATCACATTTTTTTAAAGAAAATAGAGGTGTCTTTTGCAAAGTGCCTACCTGTAGATTTTGGCCTCTAGCTCAGCCGGCACCTAGGGAATCCTACCAAACCTGTGCATTTTTTAAAACTAGAGACCTACGGGAATCCAAGATGGGGTGACTTGTGGGGCTCTGACCAGGTTCTGTTACCCAGAATCCTTTGCAAACCTCAAAATTTGGCTAAAAAAACACGTTTTCCTCACATTTTGGTGACAGAAAGTTCTGGAATCAGAGAGGAGCCACAAATGTTCTTCCACCCAGCGTTCCCCCAAGTCTCCCGATAAAAATGATACCTCACTTGTGTGGGTAGGCCAAGCGCCCGCGACAGGAAATGCCCCAAAACACAATGAGCACAAATCACATTTTTTTAAAGAAAACAGAGGTGTTTTTTGCAAAGTGCCTACCTGTAGATTTTGGCCTCTAGCTCAGCCGGTCCTAGGGAAACCTACCAAACCTGTGCATTTCTGAAAACTAGAGACCTAGGGGAATCCAAGATGGGGTGACTTGTGGGGCTCTGACCAGGTTCTGTTACACAGAATCCTTTGCAAACCTCAAAATGTTGCCAAAAAAACATATTTTCCTCAAATTTGGTGACAGAAAGTTCTGGAATCAGAGAGAAGCCACAAATTTCTTTCCACCCAGCGTCCCCCCAAGTCTCCCGATAAAAATGATACCTCACTTGTGTGGGTAGGCCTAGCGCCCGCTACAGGAAGGGCCCCAAAACGCAAAATGCACACATAACATTTTTTGAAAGAAAACAGAGCTGTTTTTTGCAAAGTGCCTACCTGTAGATTTTGGCCTCTAGCTCAGCCGGCACCTAGGGAAACCTACCAATCCTGTGCATTTCTGAAAACTAGAGACCTAGGGGAATCCAAGATGGGGTGACTTGTGGGGCTCTGACCAGGTTCTGTTACCCAGAATCCTTTGCAAACCTCAACATTTGGCTAAAAATCACATTTTCCTCACATTTTGGTGACAGAAAGTTCTGGAATCAGAGAGGAGCCACAAATTTCCTTCCACCCAGCGTTCCCTCAAGTCTCCCGATAAAAATGATACCTCACTTGTGTGGGTAGGCCAAGCGCCCGCGACAGGAAATGCCCCAAAACACAACATGCACAAATCACATTTTTTTAAAGAAAACAGAGGTGTTTTTTGCAAAGTGCCTACCTGTAGATTTTGGCCTCTAGCTCAGCCGGCACCTAGGGAAACCTACCAAACCTGTGCATTTCTGAAAACTAGAGACCTAGGGGAATCCAAGATGGGGTGACTTGTGGGGCTCTGACCAGGTTCTGTTACACAGAATCCTTTGCAAACCTCAAAATGTTGCCAAAAAAACATATTTTCCTCAAATTTGGTGACAGAAAGTTCTGGAATCAGAGAGAAGCCACAAATTTCTTTCCACCCAGCGTCCCCCCAAGTCTCCCGATAAAAATGATACCTCACTTGTGTGGGTAGGCCTAGCGCCCGCTACAGGAAGGGCCCCAAAACGCAAAATGCACACATAACATTTTTTGAAAGAAAACAGAGCTGTTTTTTGCAAAGTGCCTACCTGTAGATTTTGGCCTCTAGCTCAGCCGGCACCTAGGGAAACCTACCAATCCTGTGCATTTCTGAAAACTAGAGACCTAGGGGAATCCAAGATGGGGTGACTTGTGGGGCTCTGACCAGGTTCTGTTACCCAAAATCCTTTGCAAACCTCAACATTTGGCTAAAAATCACATTTTCCTCACATTTTGGTGACAGAAAGTTCTGGAATCAGAGAGGAGCCACAAATTTCCTTCCACCCAGCGTTCCCTCAAGTCTCCCGATAAAAATGATACCTCACTTGTGTGGGTAGGCCAAGCGCCCGCGACAGGAAATGCCCCAAAACACAACGTGCACAAATCAAATTTTTTTAAAGAAAACAGAGGTGTTTTTTGCAAAGTGCCTACCTGTAGATTTTGGCCTCTAGCTCAGCCGGCACCTAGATAAACCTACCAAACCTGTGCATTTCTGAAAACTAGAGACCTAGGGGAATCCAAGATGGGGTGACTTGTGGGGCTCTGACCAGGTTCTGTTACCCAGAATCCTTTGCAAACCTCAAAATTTGGCTAAAGAAACACATTTTCCTCACATTTTGGTGACAGAAAGTTATGGAATCAGAGAGCAGCCCCAAATTTCCTTCCACCCAGCGTTCCCCCAAGTCTCCCGATAAAAATGATACCTCACTGGTGTGGGTATGCCTAGCGCCCGCGACAGGAAATGCCCCAAAACGCAACATGCACACATAACATTTTTTGAAAGAAAACAGAGTTGTTTTTTGCAAAGTGCCTACCTGTAGATTTTGGCCTCTAGCTCAGCCGGCACCTAGGGAAACCTACCAATCCTGTGCATTTCTGAAAACTAGAGACCTAGGGGAATCCAAGATGGGGTGACTTGTGGGGCTCTGACCAGGTTCTGTTACACAGAATCCTTTGCAAACCTCAAAATGTTGCCAAAAAAACACATTTTCCTCAAATTTGGTGACAGAATGTTCTGGAATCAGAGAGGAGCCACAAATTTCCTTCCACCCAGCGTTCCCCCAAGTCTCCCGATAAAAATGATACCTCACTTGTGTGGGTAGGCCTAGCGCCCGCAACAGGAAATGTCCCAAAACGCAACGTGGACACATCACATTTTTTTAAAGAAAATAGAGGTGTCTTTTGCAAAGTGCCTACCTGTAGATTTTGGCCTCTAGCTCAGCCGGCACCTAGGGAATCCTACCAAACCTGTGCATTTTTTAAAACTAGAGACCTACGGGAATCCAAGATGGGGTGACTTGTGGGGCTCTGACCAGGTTCTGTTACCCAGAATCCTTTGCAAACCTCAAAATTTGGCTAAAAAAACACGTTTTCCTCACATTTTGGTGACAGAAAGTTCTGGAATCAGAGAGGAGCCACAAATGTTCTTCCACCCAGCGTTCCCCGAAGTCTCCCGATAAAAATGATACCTCACTTGTGTGGGTAGGCCTAGCGCCCGCAACAGGAAATGCCCCAAAGCATAACGTGGACACAATCCATTTTTCGACAGAAAACAGAGCTGTTTTTTGCAAAGTGCCTACCTGTAGATTTTGGCCTCTAGCTCAGCCGGCACCTAGGGAAACCTGCCAAACCTGTGCATTTCTCAAATCTAGAGACCTAGGGGAATCCAAGATGGGGTGACTTGTGGGGCTCTGACCAGGTTTTGTTACCCAGAATCCTTTGCAAACCTCAAAATTTGGCTAAAAAAACACATTTTCCTCACATTTTGGTGACAGAAAGTTCTGGAATCAGAGAGGAGCCACAAATTTCCTTCCACCCAGCGTTCCCCCAAGTCTCCCGATAAAAATGATACCTCACTGGTGTGGGTAGGCCTAGCGCCCGCGACAGGAAATGCCCCAAAACGCAACGTGCACACATCACATTTTTTGAAAGAAAACGGAGCTGTTTTTTGCAAAGTGCCTACCTGTAGATTTTGGCCTCTAGCTCAGCCGGCACCTAGGGCAACCTACCAATCCTGTGCATTTCTGAAAACTAGAGACCTAGGGGAATCCAAGATGGGGTGACTTGTGGGGCTCTGACCAGGTTCTGTTACCCAGAATCCATTGCAAACCTCAACATTTGGCAAAAAAAACACATTTTCCTCACATTTTGGTGACAGAAAGTTCTGGAATCAGAGAGGAGCCACAAATTTCCTTCCACCCAGCGTTCCCCCAAGTCTCCCGATAAAAATGATACCTCACTTGTGTGGGTAGGCCTAGCTCCCGCGACAGGAAATGCCCCAAAACGCAACATGCACACATCACATTTTTTTAAAGGAAACAGGTGTTTTTTGCAAAGTGCCTACCTGTAGATTTTGGCCTCTAGCTCAGCCGGCACCTAGGGAAACCTACCAAACCTGTGCATTTCTGAAAACTAGAGACCTAGGGGAATCCAAGATGGGGTGACTTGTGGGGCTCTGACCAGGTTCTGTTACCCAGAATCCTTTGCAAAAATCAAAATTTGGCCAAAAAAACACATTTTCCTCACATTTTGGTGACAGAAAGTTCTGGAATCAGAGAGGAGCCACAAATTTCCTTCCACCCAGCGTTCCCCCAAGTCTCCTGATAAAAATGATACCTCACTTGTGTGGGTAGGCCTAGCGCCCGCGACAGGAAATGCCCCAAAGCATAACGTGGACACATCCCATTTTTCGACAGAAAACAGAGCTCTTTTTTGCAAAGTGCCTACCTGTAGATTTTGGCCTCTAGCTCAGCCGGCACCTAGGGCAACCTACCAATCCTGTGCATTTCTGAAAACTAGAGACCTAGGGGAATCCAAGATGGGGTGACTTGTGGGGCTCTGACCAGGTTCTGTTACCCAGAATCCTTTGCAAACCTCAACATTTTGCTAAAAAAACACATTTTCCTCACATTTTGGTGACAGAAAATTCTGGAATCAGAGAGGAGCCACAAATTTCCTTCCACCCAGCGTTTCCCCAAGTCTCCCGATAAAAATGATACCTCACTTGTGTGGGTAGGCCTAGCGCCCGCAACATGAAATGTCCCAAAACGCAACGTGGACACATCACATTTTTTTAAAGAAATTAGAGGTGTCTTTTGCACAGTGCCTACCTGTAGATTTTGGCCTCTAGCTCAGCCGGCACCTAGTGAAACCTACCAAACATGTGCATTTCTGAAAACTAGAGACCTAGGGGAATCCAAGATGGGGTGACTTGTGGGGCTCTGACCAGGTTCTGTTACACAGAATCCTTTGCAAACCTCAAAATTTGGCCAAAAAAACACATTTTCCTCACATTTTGGTGACAGAAAGTTCTGGAATCAGAGAGGAGCCACAAATGTTCTTCCACACAGCGTTCCCCCAAGTCTCCCGATAAAAATGATACCTCACTTGTGTGGGTAGGCCTAGCGCCCGTTACAGGAAATGCCCCAAAGCATAACGTGGACACATCCCATTTTTCAACAGAAAACAGCTGTTTTTTGCAAAGTGCCTACCTGTAGATTTTGGCCTCTAGCTCAGCCGGCACCTAGGGAAACCTGCCAAACCTGTGCATTTCTCAAATCAAGAGACCTAGCGGAATCCAAGATGAGGTGACTTGTGGGGCTCTGACCAGGTTTTGTTTCCCAGAATCCTTTGCAAACCTCACAATTTGGCTAAAAAAACACATTTTCCTCACATTTTGGTGACAGAAAGTTCTGGAATCAGAGAGGAGCCACAAATTTCCTTCCACCCAGCGTTCCCCCAAGTCTCCCGATAAAAATGATACCTCACTGGTGTGGGTAGGCCTAGCGCCCGCGACAGGAAATGCCCCAAAATGCAACGTGCACACATCACATTTTTTTAAAGAAAACGGAGCTGTTTTTTGCAAAGTGCCTACCTGTAGATTTTGGCCTCTAGCTCAGCCGGCACCTAGGGCAACCTACCAATCCTGTGCATTTCTGAAAACTAGAGACCTAGGGGAATACAAGATGGGGTGACTTGTGGGGCTCTGACCAGGTTCTGTTACCCAGAATCCTTTGCAAACCTCAACATTTGGCTAAAAAAACAAATTTTCCTCACATTTTGGTAACATAAAGTTCTGGAATCAGAGAGGAGCCACAAATTTCCTTCCACCCAGCGTTCCCCCAAGTCTCCCGATAAGAATGATACCTCACTTGTGTGGGTAGGCCTAGCTCCCGCGACAGGAAATGCCCCAAAACGCAACGTGCACACATCACATTTTTTTAAAGGAAACAGGTGTTTTTTGCAAAGTGCCTACCTGTAGATTTTGGCCTGTAGCTCAGCCGGCACCTAGGGAAACCTACTAAACCTGTGCATTTCTGAAAACTAGAGACCTAGGGGAATCCAAGATGGCGTGACTTGTGGGGCTCTGACCAGGTTCTGTTACACAGAATCCTTTGCAAACCTCAAAATTTGGCCAAAAAAACTCTTTTTCCTCACATTTTGGTGACAGAAAGTTCTGGAATCAGAGAGGAGCCACAAATTTCCTTCCACCCAGCGTTCCCCCAAGTCTCCCGATAAAAATGATACCTCACTTGTGTGGGTAGGCCTAGCGCCCGCAACAGGAAATGTCCCAAAACGCAACGTACATACATAACATTTTTTTTAAGAAAACAGAGGTGTTTCTTGCAAAGTGCCTACCTGTAGATTTTGGTCTCTAGCTCAGCTGGCACATAGGGAAACCTACCAAACCTGTGCATTTCTGAAAACAAGAGACCTAGGGGAATCCAAGATGGGGTGACTTGTGGGGCTCTGACCAGGTTCTGTTACCCAGAATCCTTTGCAAACCTCAAAATTTGGAGAAAAAAACACATTTTCCTCACATTTTGGTGACAGAAAGTTCTGGAATCAGAGAGGAGCCAAACATTTCCTTCCACCCAGCGTTTCCCCAAGTCTCCCGATAAAAATGATACCTCACTTGTGTGGGTAGGCCAAGCGCCCGCGACAGGAAATGCCCCAAAACGCAACGTGCACAAATCACATTTTTTTAAAGAAAACAGAGGTGTTTTTTGCAAAGTGCCTACCTGTAGATTTTGGCCTCTAGCTCAGCCGGCACCTAGGGAAACCTACCAAACCTGTGCATTTCTGAAAACTAGAGACGTAGGGGAATCCAAGATGGGGTGACTTGTGGGGCTCTGACCAGGTTCTGTTACACAGAATCCTTTGCAAACCTCAACATTTTGCCAAAAAAACACATTTTCCTCAAATTTGGTGACAGAAAGTTCTGGAATCAGAGAGGAGCCACAAATTTCCTTCTACCCAGCGTTCCCCCAAGTCTCCCGATAAAAATGATACCTCACTGGTGTGGGTAGGCCTAGCGCCCGCGACAGGAAATGCCCCAATACGCAACGTGCACACATAACATTTTTTTAAAGAAAACAGAGGTGTTTTTTGCAAAGTGCCTACCTGTAGATTTTGACCTCTAGCTCAGCCGGCACCTAGGGAAACCTACCAAACCTGTGCATTTCTGAAAACTAGAGACCTAGGGGAATCCAAGATGGGGTGACTTGTGGGGCTCTGACCAGGTTCTGTTACCCAGAATCCTTTGCAAACCTCAACATTTGGCTAAAAAAACACATTTTCCTCACATTTTGGTGACAGAAAGTTATGGAATCAGAGAGGAGCCACAAATGTCCTTCTACCCAGCGTTTCCCCAAGTCTCCCGATAAAAATGATACCTCACTGGTGTGGGTAGGCCTAGCGCCCGCGACAGGAAATGCCCCAAAACGCAACGTGCACACATAACATTTTTTTAAAGAAAACAGAGGTGTTTTTTGCAAAGTGCCTACCTGTAGATTTTGGCCTCTAGCTCAGCCGGCACCTAGGGAAACCTACCAAACCTGTGCATTTCTGAAAACTAGAGACCTAGGGGAATCCAAGATGGGGTGACTTGTGGGGCTCTGACCAGGTTTTGTTACCCAGAATCCTTTGCAAACCTCAACATTTGGCTAAAAAAACAAATTTTCCTCACATTTTGGTAACAGAAAGTTCTGGAATCAGAGAGTAGCCACAAATTTCCTTCCACCCAGCGTTCCCCCAAGTCTCCCGATAAGAATGATACCTCACTTGTGTGGGTAGGCCTAGCTCCCGCGACAGGAAATGCCCCAAAACGCAACGTGCACACATCACATTTTTTTAAAGAAAACAGAGGTGTTTTTTGCAAAGTGCCTACCTGTAGATTTTGGCCTCTAGCTCAGCCGGCACCTAGGGAAACCTACCAAACCTGTGCATTTCTGAAAACTAGAGACCTAGGGGAATCCAAGATGGGGTGACTTGTGGGGCTCTGACCAGGTTCTGTTACCCAGAATCCTTTGCAAACCTCAACATTTGGCTAAAAAAACACATTTTCCTCACATTTTGGTAACAGAAAGTTCTGGAATCAGAGAGGAGCCACAAATTTCCTTCCACCCAGCGTTCCCCCAAGTCTCCCGATAAGAATGATACCTCACTTGTGTAGGTAGGCCTAGCTCCCGCGACAGGAAATGCCCCAAAACGCAACGTGCACACATCACATTTTTTTAAAGGAAACAGGTGTTTTTTGCAAAGTGCCTACCTGTAGATTTTGGCCTCTAGCTCAGCCGGCACCTAGGGAAACCTACCAAACCTGTGCATTTCTGAAAACTAGAGACCTAGGGGAATCCAAGATGGGGTGACTTGTGGGGCTCTGACCAGGTTCTGTTACACAGAATCCTTTGCAAACCTCAAAATTTGGCCAAAAAAACTCTTTTTCCTCACATTTTGGTGACAGAAAGTTCTGGAATCAGAGAGGAGCCACAAATTTCCTTCCACCCAGCGTTCCCCCAAGTCTCCCGATAAAAATGATACCTCACTTGTGTGGGTAGGCCTAGCGCCCGCAACAGGAAATGTCCCAAAACGCAACGTACATACATAACATTTTTTTAAAGAAAACAGAGGTGTTTCTTGCAAAGTGCCTACCTGTAGATTTTGGTCTCTAGCTCAGCTGGCACATAGGGAAACCTACCAAACCTGTGCATTTCTGAAAACAAGAGACCTAGGGGAATCCAAGATGGGGTGACTTGTGGGGCTCTGACCAGGTTTTGTTACCCAGAATCCTTTGCAAACCTCAAAATTTGGAGAAAGAAAGAAATTTTCCTCACATTTTGGTGACAGAAAGTTCTGGAATCAGAGAGGAGCCACACATTTCCTTCCACCCAGCGTTTCCCCAAGTCTCCCGATAAAAATGATACCTCACTTGTGTGGGTAGGCCAAGCGCCCGCGACAGGAAATGCCCCAAAACGCAACGTGCACAAATCACATTTTTTGAAAGAAAACTGAGCTGTTTTTTGCAAAGTGCCTACCTGTAGATTTTGGCCTCTAGCTCAGCCGGCACCTAGGGAAACCTACCAAACCTGTGCATTTCTGAAAACTAGAGACGTAGGGGAATCCAAGATGGGGTGACTTGTGGGGCTCTGACCAGGTTCTGTTACACAGAATCCTTTGCAAACCTCAACATTTTGCCAAAAAAACACATTTTCCTCAAATTTGGTGACAGAAAGTTCTGGAATCAGAGAGGAGCCACAAATTTCCTTCCACCCAGCGTTCCCCCAAGTCTCCCGATAAAAATGATACCTCACTGGTGTGGGTAGGCCTAGCGCCCGCGACAGGAAATGCCCCAATACGCAACGTGCACACATAACATTTTTTTAAAGAAAACAGAGGTGTTTTTTGCAAAGTGCCTACCTGTAGATTTTGACCTCTAGCTCAGCCGGCACCTAGGGAAACCTACCAAACCTGTGCATTTCTGAAAACTAGAGACCTAGGGGAATCCAAGATGGGGTGACTTGTGGGGCTCTGACCAGGTTCTGTTACCCAGAATCCTTTGCAAACCTCAACATTTGGCTAAAAAAAAACATTTTCCTCACATTTTGGTGACAGAAAGTTATGGAATCAGAGAGGAGCCACAAATGTCCTTCTACCCAGCGTTTCCCCAAGTCTCCCGATAAAAATGATACCTCACTGGTGTGGGTAGGCCTAGCGCCCGCGACAGGAAATGCCCCAAAACGCAACGTGCACACATAACATTTTTTTAAAGAAAACAGAGGTGTTTTTTGCAAAGTGCCTACCTGTAGATTTTGGCCTCTAGCTCAGCCGGCACCTAGGGAAAACTACCAAACCTGTGCATTTCTGAAAACTAGAGACCTAGGGGAATCCAAGATGGGGTGACTTGTGGGGCTCTGACCAGGTTTTGTTACCCAGAATCCTTTGCAAACCTCAACATTTGGCTAAAAAAACAAATTTTCCTCACATTTTGGTAACAGAAAGTTCTGGAATCAGAGAGGAGCCACAAATTTCCTTCCACCCAGCGTTCCCCCAAGTCTCCCGATAAGAATGATACCTCACTTGTGTGGGTAGGCCTAGCTCCCGCGACAGGAAATGCCCCAAAACGCAACGTGCACACATCACATTTTTTTAAAGAAAACAGAGGTGTTTTTTGCAAAGTGCCTACCTGTAGATTTTGGCCTCTAGCTCAGCCGGCACCTAGGGAAACCTACCAAACCTGTGCATTTCTGAAAACTAGAGACCTAGGGGAATCCAAGATGGGGTGACTTGTGGGGCTCTGACCAGGTTCTGTTACCCAGAATCCTTTGCAAACCTCAACATTTGGCTAAAAAAACACATTTTCCTCACATTTTGGTAACAGAAAGTTCTGGAATCAGAGAGGAGCCACAAATTTCCTTCCACCCAGCGTTCCCCCAAGTCTCCCGATAAGAATGATACCTCACTTGTGTAGGTAGGCCTAGCTCCCGCGACAGGAAATGCCCCAAAACGCAACGTGCACACATCACATTTTTTTAAAGGAAACAGGTGTTTTTTGCAAAGTGCCTACCTGTAGATTTTGGCCTCTAGCTCAGCCGGCACCTAGGGAAACCTACCAAACCTGTGCATTTCTGAAAACTAGAGACCTAGGGGAATCCAAGATGGGGTGACTTGTGGGGCTCTGACCAGGTTCTGTTACACAGAATCCTTTGCAAACCTCAAAATTTGGCCAAAAAAACTCTTTTTCCTCACATTTTGGTGACAGAAAGTTCTGGAATCAGAGAGGAGCCACAAATTTCCTTCCACCCAGCGTTCCCCCAAGTCTCCCGATAAAAATGATACCTCACTTGTGTGGGTAGGCCTAGCGCCCGCAACAGGAAATGTCCCAAAACGCAACGTACATACATAACATTTTTTTAAAGAAAACAGAGGTGTTTCTTGCAAAGTGCCTACCTGTAGATTTTGGTCTCTAGCTCAGCTGGCACATAGGGAAACCTACCAAACCTGTGCATTTCTGAAAACAAGAGACCTAGGGGAATCCAAGATGGGGTGACTTGTGGGGCTCTGACCAGGTTTTGTTACCCAGAATCCTTTGCAAACCTCAAAATTTGGAGAAAGAAAGAAATTTTCCTCACATTTTGGTGACAGAAAGTTCTGGAATCAGAGAGGAGCCACACATTTCCTTCCACCCAGCGTTTCCCCAAGTCTCCCGATAAAAATGATACCTCACTTGTGTGGGTAGGCCAAGCGCCCGCGACAGGAAATGCCCCAAAACGCAACGTGCACAAATCACATTTTTTGAAAGAAAACTGAGCTGTTTTTTGCAAAGTGCCTACCTGTAGATTTTGGCCTCTAGCTCAGCCGGCACCTAGGGAAACCTACCAAACCTGTGCATTTCTGAAAACTAGAGACGTAGGGGAATCCAAGATGGGGTGACTTGTGGGGCTCTGACCAGGTTCTGTTACACAGAATCCTTTGCAAACCTCAACATTTTGCCAAAAAAACACATTTTCCTCAAATTTGGTGACAGAAAGTTCTGGAATCAGAGAGGAGCCACAAATTTCCTTCCACCCAGCGTTCCCCCAAGTCTCCCGATAAAAATGATACCTCACTGGTGTGGGTAGGCCTAGCGCCCGCGACAGGAAATGCCCCAATACGCAACGTGCACACATAACATTTTTTTAAAGAAAACAGAGGTGTTTTTTGCAAAGTGCCTACCTGTAGATTTTGACCTCTAGCTCAGCCGGCACCTAGGGAAACCTACCAAACCTGTGCATTTCTGAAAACTAGAGACCTAGGGGAATCCAAGATGGGGTGACTTGTGGGGCTCTGACCAGGTTCTGTTACCCAGAATCCTTTGCAAACCTCAACATTTGGCTAAAAAAAAACATTTTCCTCACATTTTGGTGACAGAAAGTTATGGAATCAGAGAGGAGCCACAAATGTCCTTCTACCCAGCGTTTCCCCAAGTCTCCCGATAAAAATGATACCTCACTGGTGTGGGTAGGCCTAGCGCCCGCGACAGGAAATGCCCCAAAACGCAACGTGCACACATAACATTTTTTTAAAGAAAACAGAGGTGTTTTTTGCAAAGTGCCTACCTGTAGATTTTGGCCTCTAGCTCAGCCGGCACCTAGGGAAAACTACCAAACCTGTGCATTTCTGAAAACTAGAGACCTAGGGGAATCCAAGATGGGGTGACTTGTGGGGCTCTGACCAGGTTTTGTTACCCAGAATCCTTTGCAAACCTCAACATTTGGCTAAAAAAACAAATTTTCCTCACATTTTGGTAACAGAAAGTTCTGGAATCAGAGAGGAGCCACAAATTTCCTTCCACCCAGCGTTCCCCCAAGTCTCCCGATAAGAATGATACCTCACTTGTGTGGGTAGGCCTAGCTCCCGCGACAGGAAATGCCCCAAAACGCAACGTGCACACATCACATTTTTTTAAAGAAAACAGAGGTGTTTTTTGCAAAGTGCCTACCTGTAGATTTTGGCCTCTAGCTCAGCCGGCACCTAGGGAAACCTACCAAACCTGTGCATTTCTGAAAACTAGAGACCTAGGGGAATCCAAGATGGGGTGACTTGTGGGGCTCTGACCAGGTTCTGTTACCCAGAATCCTTTGCAAACTTCAACATTTGGCTAAAAAAACACATTTTCCTCACATTTTGGTAACAGAAAGTTCTGGAATCAGAGAGGAGCCACAAATTTCCTTCCACCCAGCGTTCCCCCAAGTCTCCCGATAAGAATGATACCTCACTTGTGTAGGTAGGCCTAGCTCCCGCGACAGGAAATGCCCCAAAACGCAACGTGCACACATCACATTTTTTTAAAGGAAACAGGTGTTTTTTGCAAAGTGCCTACCTGTAGATTTTGGCCTCTAGCTCAGCCGGCACCTAGGGAAACCTACCAAACCTGTGCATTTCTGAAAACTAGAGACCTAGGGGAATCCAAGATGGGGTGACTTGTGGGGCTCTGACCAGGTTCTGTTACACAGAATCCTTTGCAAACCTCAAAATTTGGCCAAAAAAACTCTTTTTCCTCACATTTTGGTGACAGAAAGTTCTGGAATCAGAGAGGAGCCACAAATTTCCTTCCACCCAGCGTTCCCCCAAGTCTCCCGATAAAAATGATACCTCACTTGTGTGGGTAGGCCTAGCGCCCGCAACAGGAAATGTCCCAAAACGCAACGTACATACATAACATTTTTTTAAAGAAAACAGAGGTGTTTCTTGCAAAGTGCCTACCTGTAGATTTTGGTCTCTAGCTCAGCTGGCACATAGGGAAACCTACCAAACCTGTGCATTTCTGAAAACAAGAGACCTAGGGGAATCCAAGATGGGGTGACTTGTGGGGCTCTGACCAGGTTTTGTTACCCAGAATCCTTTGCAAACCTCAAAATTTGGAGAAAAAAAGAAATTTTCCTCACATTTTGGTGACAGAAAGTTCTGGAATCAGAGAGGAGCCACACATTTCCTTCCACCCAGCGTTTCCCCAAGTCTCCCGATAAAAATGATACCTCACTTGTGTGGGTAGGCCAAGCGCCCGCGACAGGAAATGCCCCAAAACGCAACGTGCACAAATCACATTTTTTGAAAGAAAACTGAGCTGTTTTTTGCAAAGTGCCTACCTGTAGATTTTGGCCTCTAGCTCAGCCGGCACCTAGGGCAACCTACCAATCCTGTGCATTTCTGAAAACTAGAGACCTAGGGGAAACCAAGATGGGGTGACTTGTGGGGCTCTGACCAGGTTCTGTTACCCAGAATCCTTTGCAAACCTCAACATTTGGCTAAAAAAACACATTTTCCTCACATTTTGGTGACAGAAAGTTCTGGAATCAGAGAGGAGCCACAAATTTCCTTCCACCCAGCATTCCCCCAAGTATCCCGATAAAAATGATACCTCACTTGTGTGGGTAGGCCTAGCTCCACCGACAGGAAATTCCCCAAAACGCAACGTGCACACATCACATTTTTTTAAAGGAAACAGGTGTTTTTTGCAAAGTGCCTACCTGTAGATTTTGGCCTCTAGCTCAGCCGGCACCTAGGGACACCTACCAAACCTGTGCATTTTTGATAACTAGAGACCTACGGGAATCCAAGATGGGGTGACTTGTGGCCTATAGCTGAGCCGGCACATAGGGAAACCTACCAAACCTGTGCATTTCTGAAAACTAGAGACCTAGGGGAATCCAAGATGGGGTGACTTGTGGGGCTCTGATCAGGTTCTGTTACACAGAATCCTTTGCAAACCTCAAAATTTGGCCAAAAAAACACATTTTCCTCACATTTTGGTGACAGAAAGTTCTGGAATCAGAGAGGAGCCACAAATTTCCTTCCACCCAGCGTTCCCCCAAGTCTCCTGATAAAAATGATACCTCACTTGTGTGGATAGGCCTAGCGCCCGCAACAGGAAATGTCCCAAAACGCAACGTGGACACATCACATTTTTTTAAAGAAAATAGAGGTGTCTTTTGCAAAGTGCCTACCTGTAGATTTTGGCCTCTTGCTCAGCCGGCACGTAGGGAAACCTACCAAACCTGTGCATTTTTGATAACTAGAGACCTACGGGAATCCAAGATGGGGTGACTTGTGGGGCTCTGACCAGGTTCTGTTACCCAGAATCCTTTGCAAACCTCAAAAATTGGCCAAAAAAACACATTTTCCTCACATTTTGGTGACAGAAAGTTCTGGAATCAGAGAGGAGCCACAAATTTCCTTCCACCCAGCGTTCCCCCAAGTCTCCCGATAAAAATGATACCTCACTTGTGTGGGTAGGCCTAGCGCCCGCAACAGGAAATGTCCCAAAACGCAACGTGGACACATCACATTTTTTTAAAGAAAATAGAGGTGTCTTTTGCAAAGTGCCTACCTGTAGATTTTGGCCTCTAGCTCAGCCTGCACCTAGGGAAACCTACCAAACCTGTGCATTTTTTATAACTAGAGACCTATGGGAATCCAAGATGGGGTGACTTGTGGGGCTCTGACCAGGTTCTGTTACCCAGAATCCTTTGCAAACCTCAAAAATTGGCTAAATAAAAACATTTTCCTCACATTTTGGTGACAGAAAGTTCAGGAATCAGAGAGGAGCCACAAATGTTCTTCCAGCCAGCGTTCCCCCAAGTCTCCCGATAAAAATGATACCTCACTTGTGTGGGTAGGCATAGCGCCCGCGACAGGAAATGCCCCAAAGCATAACGTGGACACATCCCATTTTTCGACAGAAAACAGAGCTGTTTTTTGCAAAGTGCCTACCTGTAGATTTTGCCCTCTAGCTCAGCCGACACCTAGGGAAACCTGCCAAACCTGTGCATTTCTCAAATCTAGAGACCTAGGGGAATCCAAGATGGGGTGACTTGTGGGGCTCTGACCAGGTTTTGTTACCCAGAATCCTTTGCAAACCTCAACATTTGGCTAAAAAAACACATTTTCCTCACATTTTGGTGACAGAAAGTTCTGGAATCAGAGAGGAGCCACAAATTTCCTTCCACCCAGCATTCCCCCAAGTCTCCCGATAAAAATGATACCTCACTTGTGTGGGTAGGCCTAGCTCCACCGACAGGAAATGCCCCAAAACGCAACGTGCACACATCACATTTTTTTAAAGGAAACAGGTGTTTTTTGCAAAGTGCCTACCTGTAGATTTTGGCCTCTAGCTCAGCCGGCACCTAGGGAAACCTACCAATACTGTGCATTTTTGATAACTAGAGACCTACGGGAATCCAAGATGGGGTGACTTGTGGGGCTCTGACCAGGTTCTGTTACCCAGAATCCTTTGCAAACCTCAAAATTTGGCTAAAAAAACACATTTTCCTCACATTTTGGTGACAGAAAGTTCTGGAATCAGAGAGCAGCCACAAATTTCCTTCCACCCAGCGTTCCTCCAAGTCTCCCGATAAAAATGATACCTCACTTGTATGGGTAGGCCTAGCGCCCGCAACAGGAAATGCCCCAAAGCATAACGTGGACACATCCCATTTTTCGACAGAAAACAGAGCTGTTTTTTGCAAAGTGCCTACCTGTAGATTTTGGCCTCTAGCTCAGCCGGCACCTAGGGAAACCTGCCAAACCTGTGCATTTCTCAAATCTAGAGACCTAGGGGAATCCAAGATGGGGTGACTTGTGGGGATCTGACCAGGTTTTGTTACCCAGAATCCTTTGCAAACCTCAAAATTTGGCTAAAAAAACACATTTTCCTCACATTTTGGTGACAGAAAGTTCTGGAATCAGAGAGGAGCCACAAATTTCCTTCCACCCAGCGTTCCCCCAAGTCTCCCGATAAGAATGATACCTCACTGGTGTGGGTAGGCCTAGCGCCCGCGACAGGATATGCCGCAAAACGCAACGTGCACACATCACATTTTTTTAAAGAAAACGGAGCTGTTTTTTGCAAAGTGCCTACCTGTAGATTTTGGCCTCTAGCTCAGCCGGCACCTAGGGCAACCTACCAATACTGTGCATTTCTGAAAACTAGAGACCTAGGGGAATCCAAGATGGGGTGACTTGTGGGGCTCTGACCAGGTTCTGTTACCCAGAATCCTTTGCAAACCTCAACATTTGGCTAAAAAAACACATTTTCCTCACATTTTGGTGACAGAAAGTTCTGGAATCAGAGAGGAGCCACAAATTTCCTTCCACCCAGCGTTCCCCCAAGTCTCCCGATAAAAATGAAACCTCACTTGTGTGGGTAGGTTTGCGCCCACGACAGGAAATGCCCCAAAACGCAACGTGAACACATCACATTTTTTGAAAGAAAACAGAGGTGTTTTTTGCAAAGTGCCTACCTGTAGATTTTGGCCTCTAGCTCAGCCGGCACCTACGGAAACCTACCAAACCTGTGCATTTCTGAAAACTAGAGACCTAGGGGAATCCAAGATGGGGTGACTTGTGGGGCTCTGACCAAGTTCTGTTACCCAGAATCCTTTGCAAACCTCAAAATTTGGCTAAAAAACACATTTTCCTCACATTTTGGTGACAGAAAGTTCTGGAATCAGAGAGGAGCCACAAATGTTCTTCCACCCAGCGTTCCCCAAGTCTCCCGATAAAAATGATACCTCACTTGTGTGGGTAGGCCTAGCGCCCGCGACAGGAAATGCCGAAAAGCATAACGTGGACACATCCCATTTTTCGACAGAAAACAGAGCTGTTTTTTGCAAAGTGCCTACCTGTAGATTTTGGCCTCTAGCTCAGCCGGCACCTAGGGAAACCTGCCAAACCTGTGCATTTCTCAAATCTAGAGACCTAGGGGAATCCAGGATAGGGTGACTTGTGGGGCTCTGACCAGGTTCTGTTACCCAGAATCCTTTGCAAACCTCAACATTTGGCTAAAAAAACACATTTTCCTCACATTTTGGTGACAGAAAGTTCTGGAATCAGAGAGGAGCCACAAATTTCCTTCCACCCAGCGTTCCCCCAAGTCTCCCGATAAAAATGATACCTCACTTGTGTGGGTAGGCCTAGCGCCCGCGACAGGAAATGCTCCAAAGCACAACGTGGACACATCCCATTTTTTGACAGAAAACAGAGCTGTTTTTTGCAAAGTGCCTACCTGTAGATTTTGGCCTCTAGCTCAGCCGGCACCTAGGGAAACCTGCCAAACCTGTGCATTTCTCAAATCTAGAGACCTAGGGGAATCCAGGATGGGGTGACTTGTGGGGCTCTGACCAGGTTCTGTTACCCAGAATCCTTTGCAAACCTCAACATTTGGCTAAAAAAACACATTTTCCTCACATTTTGGTGACAGAAAGTTCTGGAATCAGAGAGGAGCCACAAATGTTCTTCCACCCAGCGTTCCCCCAAGTCTCCCGATAAAAATGATACCTCACTTGTGTGGGTAGGCCTAGCGCCCGCAACAGGAAATGTCCCAAAACGCAACGTGGACACATCACATTTTTTTAAAGAAAATAGAGGTGTCTTTTGCAAAGTGCCTACCTGTAGATTTTGGCCTCTAGCTCAGCCTGCACCTAGGGAAACCTACCAAACCTGTGCATTTTTTATAACTAGAGACCTACGGGAATCCAAGATGGGGTGACTTGTGGGGCTCTGACCAGGTTCTGTTACCCAGAATCCTTTGCAAACCTCAAAAATTGGCTAAAAAAAAACATTTTCCTCACATTTTGGTGACAGAAAGTTCTGGAATCAGAGAGGAGCCACAAATGTCATTCCACCCAGCGTTCCCCCAAGTCTCCCGATAAAAATGATACCTCACTTGTGTGGGTAGGCATAGCGCCCGCGACAGGAAATGCCCCAAAGCATAACGTGGACACATCCCATTTTTCGACAGAAAACAGAGCTGTTTTTTGCAAAGTGCCTACCTGTAGATTTTGCCCTCTAGCTCAGCCGACACCTAGGGAAACCTGCCAAACCTGTGCATTTCTCAAATCTAGAGAACTAGGGGAATCCAAGATGGGGTGACTTGTGGGGCTCTGACCAGGTTTTGTTACCCAGAATCCTTTGCAAACCTCAAAATTTGGCTAAAAAAACACATTTTCCTCACAATTCGTTGACAGAAAGTTCTGGAATCAGAGAGGAGCCACAAATTTTCTTCCACCTAGCGTTCCCCCAAGTCTCCCGATAAAAATGATACCTTACTTGTGTGGGTAGGCCTAGCGCCCGCGACAGGAAATGCCCCAAAGCATAAAGTGGACACATCCCATTTTTCGACAGAAAACAGAGATGTTTTTTGCAAAGTGCCTACCTGTAGATTTTGGCCTCTAGCTCAGCCGGCACCTAGGGAAACCTGCCAAACCTGTGCATTTCTCAAATCTAGAGACCTAGGGGAATCCAAGATGGGGTGACTTGTGGGGCTCTGACCAGGTTTTGTTACCCAGAATCCTTTGCAAACCTCAAAATTTGGCTAAAAAAACACATTTTCCTCACATTTCGGTGACAGAAAGTTCTGGAATCAGAGAGGAGCCACAAATTTCCTTCCACCCAGCGTTCCCCCAAGTCTCCCGATAAAAATGATACCTCACTGGTGTGGGTAGGCCTAGCGCCCGCGACAGGAAATGCCCCAAAATGCAACGTGTACACATCACATTTTTTGAAAGAAAACAGAGCTGTTTTTTGCAAAGTGCCTACCTGTAGATTTTGGCCTCTAGCTCAGCAGGCACCTAGGGCAACCTACCAATCCTGTGCATTTCTGAAAACTAGAGACCTAGGGGAATCCAAGATGGGGTGACTTGTGGGGCTCTGACCAGGTTCTGTTACCCAGAATCCTTTGCAAACCTCAACATTTGGCTAAAAAAACACATTTTCCTCACATTTTGGTGACAGAAAGTTCTGGAATCAGAGAGGAGCCACAAATTTCCTTCCACCCAGCATTCCCCCAAGTCTCCCGATAAAAATGATACCTCACTTGTGTGGGTAGGCCTAGCTCCCGCGACAGGAAATGCCCCAAAACGCAACGTGCACACATCACATTTTTTTAAAGGAAACAGGTATTTTTTGCAAAGTGCCTACCTGTAGATTTTGGCCTTTAGCTCAGCCGGCACATAGGGAAACCTACCAAACCTGTGCATTTCTGAAAACTAGAGACCTAGGGGAATCCAAGATGGGGTGACTTGTGGGGCTCTGATCAGGTTCTCTTACACAGATTCCTTTGCAAACCTCAAAATTTGGCCAAAAAAACACATTTTCCTCACATTTTGGTGACAGAAAGTTCTGGAATCAGAGAGGAGCCACAAATTTCCTTCCACCCAGCGCTCCCCCCAGTCTCCCGATAAAAATGATACCTCACTTGTGTGGGTAGGCCTAGCGCCCGCAACAGGAAATGTCCCAAAACGCAACGTGGACACATCACATTTTTTTAAAGAAAATAGAGGTGTCTTTTGCAAAGTGCATACCTGTAGATTTTGGCCTCTAGCTCAGCCGGCACCTAGGGAAACCTACCAAACCTGTGCATTTTTGATAACTAGAGACCTCCGGGAATCCAAGATGGGGTGACTTGTGGGGCTCTGACCAGGTTCTGTTACCCAGAATCCTTTGCAAACCTCAAAAATTGGCCAAAAAAACACATTTTCCTCACATTTTGGTGACAGAAAGTTCTGGAATCAGAGAGGAGCCACAAATTTCCTTCCACCCAGCGTTCCCCCAAGTCTCCCGATAAAAATGATACCTCACTTGTGTGGGTAGGCCTAGTGCCCGCAACAGGAAATGTCCCAAAACGCAACGTGGACACATCACATTTTTTTAAAGAAAATAGAGGTGTCTTTTGCAAAGTGCCTACCTGTAGATTTTGCCCTCTAGCTCAGCCGGCACCTAGGGAAACCTACCAAACCTGTGCATTTTTGATAACTAGAGACCTACGGGAATCCAAGATGGGGTGACTTGTGGGGCTCTGACCAGGTTCTGTTACCCAGAATCCTTTGCAAACCTCAAAAATTGGCTAAAAAAAAACATTTTCCTCACATTTTGGTGACAGAAAGTTCTGGAATCAGAGAGGAGCCACAAATGTTCTTCCACCCAGCGTTCCCCCAAGTCTCCCGATAAAAATGATACCTCACTTGTGTGGGTAGGCATAGCGCCCGCGACAGGAAATGCCCCAAAGCATAACGTGGACACATCCCATTTTTCGACAGAAAACAGAGCTGTTTTTTGCAAAGTGCCTACCTGTAGATTTTGGCCTCTAGCTCAGCCGGCACCTAGGGAAACCTACCAAACCTGTGCATTTTTGAAAACTAGAGACCTACGGGAATCCACGATGGGGTGACTTGTGGGGCTCTGACCAGGTTCTGTTACCCAGAATCCTTTGCAAACCTCAAAAATTGGCTAAAAAAACGCGTTTTCCTCACATTTTGGTGACAGAAAGTTCTGGAATCAGAGAGGAGCCACAAATGTTCTTCCACCCAGCGTTCCCCCCAAGTCTCCCGATAAAAATGATACCTCACTTGTGTGGGTAGGCCTAGCGCCCGCGACAGGAAATGCCCCAAAGCATAACGTGGACACATCCCATTTTTCGACAGAAAACAGAGCTGTTTTTTGCAAAGTGTCTACCTGTAGATTTTGGCCTCTAGCTCAGCCGGCACCTAGGGAAACCTGCCAAACCTGTGCATTTCTCAAATCTAGAGACCTAGGGGAATCCAAGATGGGGTGACTTGTGGGGCTCTGACCAGGTTTTGTTACCCAGAATCCTTTGCAAACCTCAAAATTTGGCTAAAAAAACACATTTTCCTCACATTTTGGTGACAGAAAGTTCTGGAATCAGAGAGGAGCCACAAATTTCCTTCCACCCAGCGTTCCCCCAAGTCTCCCGATAAAAATGATACCTCACTTGTGTGGGTAGGCCTAGCGCCCGTGACAGGAAATGCCGCAAAACGCTACGTACACGCATCACATTTTTTTAAAGAAAACTGAGGTGTTTTTTGCAAAGTGCCTACCTGAAGATTTTGGCCTCTAGCTCAGCCGGCACCTAGGGAAACCTACCAAACCTGTGCATTTCTGAAAACTAGAGACCTAGGGGAATCCAAGATGGGGTGACTTGTGGGGCTCTGACCAGGTTCTGTTACCCAGAATCCTTTGCAAACCTCAACATTTGGCTAAAAAAACACATTTTCCTCACATTTTGGTGACAGAAAGTTCTGGAATCAGAGAGGAGCCACAAATGTTCTTACACCCAGCGTTCCCCAAAGTCTCCCGATAAAAATGATACCTCACTTGTGTGGGTAGGCCTAGCGCCCGCAACAGGAAATGCCCCAAAGCATAACGTGGACACATCCCATTTTTCGACAGAAAACAGAGCTGTTTTTTGCAAAGTGCCTACCTGTAGATTTTGGCCTCTAGCTCAGCCGGCACCTAGGGAAACCTGTCAAACCTGTGCATTTCTCAAATCTAGAGACCTAGGGGAATCCAAGATGGGGTGACTAGTGGTGCTCTGACCAGGTTTTGTTACCCAGAATCCTTTGCAAACCTCAAAATTTGGCTAAAAAAACACACTTTCCTCACATTTTGGTGAAAGAAAGTTCTGGAATCAGAGAGGAGCCACAAATTTCCTTCCACCCAGCGTTCCCCCAAGTCTCCCGATAAGAATGATACCTCACTGGTGTGGGTAGGCCTAGCGCCCGCGACAGGAAATGCCGCAAAACGCAACGTGCACACATCACATTTTTTGAAAGAAAACAGAGGTGTTTTTTGCAAAGTGCCTACCTGTAGATTTTGGCCTCTAGCTCAGCCGGCACCTAGGGCAACCTACCAATCCTGTGCATTTCTGAAAACTAGAGACCTAGGGGAATCCAAGATAGGGTGACTTGTGGGGCTCTGACCAGGTTCTGTTACCCAGAATCCTTTGCAAACCTCAACATTTGGCTAAAAAAACACATTTTCCTCACATTTTGGTGACAGAAAGTTCTGGAATCAGAGAGGAGCCACAAATGTTCTTCCACCCAGCGTTCCCCCAAGTCTCCCGATAAAAATGATACCTCACTTGTGTGGGTAGGCCTAGCGCCCGCAACAGGAAATGCCCCAAAGCATAACGTGGACACATCCCACTTTTCGACAGAAAACAGAGCTGTTTTTTGCAAAGTGCCTACCTGTAGATTTTGGCCTCCAGCTCAGCCGGCACCTAGGGAAACCTGCCAAACCTGTGCATTTCTCAAATCTAGAGACCTAGGGGAATCCAAGATGGGGTGACTTGTGGGGCTCTGACCAGGTTTTGTTACCCAGAATCCTTTGCAAACCTCAAAATTTGGCTAAAAAAACACATTTTCCTCACATTTTGGTGACAGAAAGTTCTGGAATCAGAGAGGAGCCACAAATTTCCTTCCACCCAGCGTTCCCCCAAGTCTCCCGATAAGAATGATACCTCACTGGTGTGGGTAGGCCTAGCGCCAGCGACAGGAAATGCCGCAAAACGCAACGTACACACATCACATTTTTTTAAAGAAAACGGAGCTGTTTTTTGCAAAGTGCCTACCTGTAGATTTTGGCCTCTAGCTCAGCCGGCACCTAGGGCAACCTACCAATACTGTGCATTTCTGAAAACTAGAGACCTAGGGGAATCCAAGATGGGGTGACTTGTGGGGCTCTGACCAGGTTCTGTTACCCAGAATCCTTTGCAAACCTCAACATTTGGCTAAAAAAACACATTTTCCTCACATTTTGGTGACAGAAAGTTCTGGAATCAGAGAGGAGCCACAAATTTCCTTCCACCCAGCGTTCCCCCAAGTCTCCCGATAAAAATGATACCTCACTTGTGTGGGTAGGCCTAGCTCCCGCGACAGGAAATGCCCCAAAACGCAATGTGCACACATCACATTTTTTTAAAGGAAACAGGTGTTTTTTGCAAAGTGCCTACCTGTAGATTTTGGCCTCTAGCTCAGGCGGCACCTAGGGAAACCTACCAAACCTGTGCATTTCTGAAAACTAGAGACCTGGGGGAATCCAAGATGGGGTGACTTGTGGGGCTCTGACCAGGTTTTGTTACCCAGAATCCTTTGCAAACCTCAAAATTTGGCTAAAAAAACACATTTTCCTCACATTTTGGTGACAGAAAGTTCTGGAATCAGAGAGGAGCCACAAATTTCCTTCCACCCAGCGTTCCTCCAAGTCTCCCGATAAAAATGATACCTCACTTGTATGGGTAGGCCTAGCGCCCGCAACAGGAAATGCCCCGAAGCATAACGTGGACACATCACATTTTTTTAAAGAAAACATAGCTGTTTTTTGCAAAGTGCCTACCTGTAGATTTTGGCCTCTAGCTCAGCCGGCACCTAGGGAAACCTACCAATACTGTGCATTTCTGAAAACTAGAGACCTAGGGGAATCCAAGATGGGGTGACTTGTGGGGCTCTGACCAGGTTCTGTTACCCAGAATCCTTTGCAAACCTAAACATTTGGCTAAACAAACACATTTTCCTCACATTTTGGTGACAGAAAGTTCTGGAATCAGAGAGGAGCCACAAATTTCCTTCCACCCAGCGTTCCCCCAAGTCTCCCGATAAGAATGATACCTCACTTGTGTGGGTAGGCCTAGCTCCCGCGACAGGAAATGCCCCAAAACGCAATGTGCACACATCACATTTTTTTAAAGGAAACAGGTGTTTTTTGCAAAGTGCCTACCTGTAGATTTTGGCCTCTAGCTCAGCCGGCACCTAGGGAAACCTACCAATACTGTGCATTTCTGAAAACTAGAGACCTGGGGGAATCCAAGATGGGGTGACTTGTGGGGCTCTGACCAGGTTTTGTTACCCAGAATCCTTTGCAAACCTCAAAATTTGGCTAAAAAAACACATTTTCCTCACATTTTGGTGACAGAAAGTTCTGGAATCAGAGAGGAGCCACAAATTTCCTTCCACCCAGCGTTCCTCCAAGTCTCCCGATAAAAATGATACCTCACTTGTATGGGTAGGCCTAGCGCCCGCAACAGGAAATGCCCCAAAGCATAACGTGGACACATCCCATTTTTCGACAGAAAACAGAGCTGTTTTTTGCAAAGTGCCTACCTGTAGATTTTGGCCTCTAGCTCAGCCGGCACCTAGGGAAACCTGCCAAACCTGTGCATTTCTCAAATCTAGAGACCTAGGGGAATCCAAGATGGGGTGACTTGTGGGGCTCTGACCAGGTTTTGTTACCCAGAATCCTTTGCAAACCTCAAAATTTGGCTAAAAAAACACATTTTCCTCACATTTTGGTGACAGAAAGTTCTGGAATCAGAGAGGAGCCACAAATTTCCTTCCACCCAGCGTTCCCCCAAGTCTCCCGATAAGAATGATACCTCACTGGTGTGGGTAGGCCTAGCGCCCGCGACAGGAAATGCCGCAAAACGCAACGTGCACACATCACATTTTTTTAAAGAAAACGGAGCTGTTTTTTGCAAAGTGCCTACCTGTAGATTTTGGCCTCTAGCTCAGCCGGCACCTAGGGCAACCTACCAATACTGTGCATTTCTGAAAACTAGAGACCTAGGGGAATCCAAGATGGGGTGACTTGTGGGGCTCTGACCAGGTTCTGTTACCCAGAATCCTTTGCAAACCTCAACATTTGGCTAAAAAAACACATTTTCCTCACATTTTGGTGACAGAAAGTTCTGGAATCAGAGAGGAGCCACAAATTTCCTTCCACCCAGCGTTCCCCCAAGTCTCCCGATAAAAATGAAACCTCACTTGTGTGGGTAGGTTTGCGCCCACGACAGGAAATGCCCCAAAACGCAACGTGAACACATCACATTTTTTGAAAGAAAACAGAGGTGTTTTTTGCAAAGTGCCTACCTGTAGATTTTGGCCTCTAGCTCAGCCGGCACCTAGGGAAACCTACCAAACCTGTGCATTTCTGAAAACTAGAGACCTAGGGGAATCCAAGATGGGGTGACTTGTGGGGCTCTGACCAAGTTCTGTTACCCAGAATCCTTTGCAAACCTCAAAATTTGGCTAAAAAACACATTTTCCTCACATTTTGGTGACAGAAAGTTCTGGAATCAGAGAGGAGCCACAAATGTTCTTCCACCCAGCGTTCCCCAAGTCTCCCGATAAAAATGATACCTCACTTGTGTGGGTAGGCCTAGCGCCCGCGACAGGAAATGCCCCAAAGCATAACGTGGACACATCCCATTTTTCGACAGAAAACAGAGCTGTTTTTTGCAAAGTGCCTACCTGTAGATTTTGGCCTCTAGCTCAGCCGGCACCTAGGGAAACCTGCCAAACCTGTGCATTTCTCAAATCTAGAGACCTAGGGGAATCCAGGATAGGGTGACTTGTGGGGCTCTGACCAGGTTCTGTTACCCAGAATCCTTTGCAAACCTCAACATTTGGCTAAAAAAACACATTTTCCTCACATTTTGGTGACAGAAAGTTCTGGAATCAGAGAGGAGCCACAAATTTCCTTCCACCCAGCGTTCCCCCAAGTCTCCCGATAAAAATGATACCTCACTTGTGTGGGTAGGCCTAGCGCCCGCGACAGGAAATGCTCCAAAGCACAACGTGGACACATCCCATTTTTTGACAGAAAACAGAGCTGTTTTTTGCAAAGTGCCTACCTGTAGATTTTGGCCTCTAGCTCAGCCGGCACCTAGGGAAACCTGCCAAACCTGTGCATTTCTCAAATCTAGAGACCTAGGGGAATCCAGGATGGGGTGACTTGTGGGGCTCTGACCAGGTTCTGTTACCCAGAATCCTTTGCAAACCTCAACATTTGGCTAAAAAAACACATTTTCCTCACATTTTGGTGACAGAAAGTTCTGGAATCAGAGAGGAGCCACAAATTTCCTTCCACCCAGCGTTCCCCCAAGTCTCCCGATAAGAATGATACCTCACTTGTGTGGGTAGGCCTAGCTCCCGCGACAGGAAATGCCCCAAAACGCATTGTGCACACATCACATTTTTTTAAAGGAAACAGGTTTTTTTTTGCAAAGTGCCTACCTGTAGATTTTGGCCTCTAGCTCAGCCGGCACCTAGGGAAACCGACCAAACCTGTGCATTTCTGAAAACAAGAGACCTAGGGGAATCCAAGATGGGGTGACTTGTGGGGCTCTGACCAGGTTCTGTTACACAGAATCCTTTGCAAACCTCAAAATTTGGCCAAAAAAACACATTTTCCTCACATTTTAGTGACAGAAAGTTCTGGAATCAGAGAGGAGCCACAAATTTCCTTCCACCCAGCGTTCCCCCAAGTCTCCCGATAAAAATGAAACCTCACTTGTGTGGGTAGACCTAGCGCCCGCAACAGGAAATGTCCCAAAACGCAACGTGGACACATCAGATTTTTTTAAAGAAAATAGAGGCGTCTTTTGCAAAGTGCCTACCTGTAGATTTTGTCCTCTAGCTCAGCCGGCACCTAGGGAAACCTACCAAACCTGTGCATTTTTGAAAACTAGAGACCTACGGGAATCCAAGATGGGGTGACTTGTGGGGCTCTGACCAGGTTTTGTTACCCAGAATCCTTTGCAAACCTCAAAATTTGGCTAAAAAAACACATTTTCCTCACATTTTGGTGAAAAGAAAGTTCTGGAATCAGAGAGGAGCCACAAATTTCCTTCCACCCAGCGTTCCCCAAAGTCTCCCGATAAGAATGATACCTCACTGGTGTGGGTAGGCCCCAGCGCCCGTGACAGGAAATGCCGCAAAACGCAACGTGCACACATCACATTTTTTGAAAGAAAACAGAGCTGTTTTTTGCAAAGTGCCTACCTGTAGATTTTGGCCTCTAGCTCAGCCGGCACCTAGGGAAACCTACCAATCCTGTGCATTTCTGAAAACTAGAGACTAGGGGAATCCAAGATAGGGTGACTTGTGGGGCTCTGACCAGGTTCTGTTACCCAGAATCCTTTGCAAACCTCAACATTTGGCTAAAAAACACATTTTCCTCACATTTTGGTGACAGAAAGTTCTGGAATCAGAGAGGAGCCACAAATGTTCTTCCACCCAGCGTTCCCCCAAGTCTCCCGATAAAAATGATACCTCACTTGTGTGGGTAGGCCTAGCGCCCGCAACAGGAAATGCCCCAAAGCATAACGTGGGACACATCCCATTTTTCGACAGAAAACAGAGCTGTTTTTTGCAAAGTGCCTACCTGTAGATTTTGGCCTCTAGCTCAGCCGGCACCTAGGGAAACCTGCCAAACCTGTGCATTTCTCAAATCTAGAGACCTAGGGGAATCACAAGATGGGGTGACTTGTGGGGCTCTGACCAGGTTTTGTTACCCAGAATCCTTTGCAAACCTCAAAATTTGGCTAAAAAAACACATTTTCCTCACATTTTGTGACAGAAAGTTCTGGAATCAGAGAGGAGCCACAAATTTCCTTCCACCCAGCGTTCCCCCAAGTCTCCCGATAAAAATGATACCACACTTGTGTGGGTAGGCCTAGCGCCCGTGACAGGAAATGCCGCAAAACGCAACGTGCACACATCACATTTTTTTAAAGAAAACTGAGGTGTTTTTTGCAAAATGCCTACCTGAAGATTTTGGCCTCTAGCTCAGCCGGCACCTAGGGAAACCTACCAAACCTGTGCATTTCTGAAAACTAGAGACCTAGGGGAATCCAAGATGGGGTGACTTGTGGGGCTCTGACCAGGTTCTGTTACCCAGAATCCTTTGCAAACCTCAAAATTTGGCCAAAAAAACACATTTTCCTCACATTTTGGTGACAGAAAGTTCTGGAATCAGAGAGGAGCCACAAATTTCCTTCCACCTCCGTTCCCCCAAGTCTCCTGATAAAAATGAAACCCTCACTTGTGTGGGTAGACCTAGCGCCCGCAACAGGAAATGTCCCAAAACGCAACGTGGACACATCACATTTTTTTAAAGAAAATAGAGGTGTCTTTTGCAAAGTGCCTACCTGTAGATTTTGGCCTCTAGCTCAGCCGGCACCTAGGGAAACACACCAAACCTGTGCATTTTTTAAAACTAGAGACCTACGGGAATCCAAGATGGGGTGACTTGTGGGGCTCTGACCAGGTTCTGTTACGCAGAATCCTTTGCAAACCTCAAAAAATTGGCTAAAAAAACACGTTTTCCTCACATTTTGGTGACAGAAAGTTCTGGAATCAGAGAGGAGCCACAAATGTTCTTCCACCCAGCGTTCCCCCAAGTCTCCTGATAAAAATGATACCTCACTTGTGTGGGTAGGCCTAGCGCCCGCGACAGGAAATGCCCCAAAGCATAACGTGGACACATCCCCATTTTTCGACAGAAAACATAGCTGTTTTTTGCAAAGTGCCTACCTGTAGATTTTTGGCCTCTAGCTCAGCCGGCACCGAGGGAAACCTGCCAAACCTGTGCATTTCTCAAATCTAGAGACATAGGGGAATCCAAGATGGGGTGACTTGTGGGGCTCTGACCAGGTTTTTGTTACCCAGAATCCTTTGCAAACCTCAAAATTTGGCTAAAAAAACACATTTTCCTCACATTTTGGTGACAGAAAGTTCTGGAATCAGAGAGGAGCCACAAATTTCCTTCCACCCAGCGTTCCCCCAAGTCTCCCGATAAAAATGATACCTCACTGGTGTGGGTAGGCCTAGCGCCCGCGACAGGAGATGCCGCAAAACGCAACGTGCACACATCACATTTTTTGAAAGAAAACAGAGCTGTTTTTTGCAAAAGTGCCTACCTGTAGATTTTGGCCTCTAGCTCAGCCGGCACCTAGGGCAACCTACCAATCCTGTGCATTTCTGAAAACTAGAGACCTAGGGGAATCCAAGATAGGGTGACTTGTGGGGCTTCTGACCAGGTTCTGTTACCCAGAATCCTTTGCAAACCTCAACATTTGGCTAAAAAAACACATTTTCCTCACATTTTGGTGACAGAAAGTTCTGGAATCAGAGAGGAGCCACAAATGTTCTTCCACCCAGCGTTCCCCCAAGTTTCCCGATAAAAATGATACCTCACTTGTGTGGGTAGGCCTAGCGCCCGCAACAGGAAAATGCCCCAAAGCATAACGTGGACACATCCCATTTTTAGACAGCAAACAGAGCTTTTTTTTTGCAAAGTGCCTACCTGTAGATTTTGGCCTCTAGCTCAGCCGGCACCTAGGGAAACCTGCCAAACCTGTGCATTTCTCAAATCTAGAGACCTAGGGGAATCCAAGATGGGGTGACTTGTGGGGCTCTGACCAGGTTTTGTTACCCAGAATCCTTTGCAAACCTCAAAATTTGGCTAAAAAAACACATTTTCCTCACATTTTGGTGACAGAAAGTTCTGGAATCAGAGAGGAAGCCACAAATTTCCTTCCTCCCAGCGTTCCCCCAAGTCTCCCGATAAAAATGATACCTCACTTGTGTGGGTAGGCCTAGCGCCCGTGACAGGAAATGCCGCAAAACGCAACGTGCACACATCACATTTTTTTAAAGAAAACTGAGGTGTTTTTTGCAAAGTGCCTTCCTGAAGATTTTGGCCTCTAGCTCAGCCGGCACCTAGGGAAACCTACCAAACATGTGCATTTCTGAAAACTAGAGACCTAGGGGAATCCAAGATGGGGTTGACTTGTGGGGCTCTGACCAGGTTCTGTTACCCAGAATCCTTTGCAAACCTCAAAATTTGGCCAAAAAAACACATTTTCCTCACATTTTGGTGACAGAAAGTTGTGGAATCAGAGAGGAGCCACAAATTTCCTTCCACCCAGCGTTCCCCCAAGTCTCCTGATAAAAAATGAAACCTCACTTGTGTGGGTAGACCTAGCGCCCGCAACAGGAAATGTCCCAAAACGCAACGTGGACACATCACATTTTTTTAAAGAAAATAGAGATGTCTTTTGCAAAGTGCCTACCTGTAGATTTTGGCCTCTAGCTCAGCCGGCACCTAGGGAAACCTACCAAACCTGTGCATTTTTTAAAACTAGAGACCTACGGAATCCAAGATGGGGTGACTTGTGGGGCTCTGACCAGGTTCTGTTACGCAGAATCCTTTGCAAAACTCAAAAATTGGCTAAAAAAACACGTTTTCCTCACATTTTGGTGACAGAAAGTTCTGGAATCAGAGAGGAGCCACAAATGTTCTTCCACCCAGCGTTCGCCCCTAGTCTCCCGATAAAAATGATACCTCACTTGTGTGGGTAGGCCTAGCGCCCGCGACAGGAAATGCCCCAAAGCATAACGTGGACACATCCCATTTTTCGACAGAAAACATAGCTGTTTTTTGCAAAGTGCCTACCTGTAGATTTTGGCCTCTAGCTCAGCCGGCACCTAGGGAAACCTGCCAAACCTGTGCATTTCTCAAATCTAGAGACCTAGGGGAATCCAGGATGGGGTGACTTGTGGGGCTCTGACCAGGTTCTGTTACCCAGAATCCTTTGCAACCTCAACATTTGGCTAAAAAAAACACATTTTCCTCACATTTTTGGTGACAGAAAGTTCTGGAATCAGAGAGGAGCCACAAATGTTCTTCCACCCAGCGTTCCCCCAAGTCTCCCGATAAAAATGATACCTCACTTGTGTGGGGTAGGCCTAGCGCCCGCAACAGGAAATGTCCCAAAACGCAACGTGGACACATCACATTTTTTTAAAGAAAATAGAGGTGTCTTTTGCAAAGTGCCTACCTGTAGATTTTGGCCTCTAGCTCAGCCTGCACCTAGGGAAACCTACCAAACCTGTGCATTTTTTATAACTAGAGACCTACGGGAATCCAAGATGGGGTGACTTGTGGGGCTCTGACCAGGTTCTGTTACCCAGAATCCTTTGCAAACCTCAAAAATTGGCTAAAAAAAAACATTTTCCTCACATTTTGGTGACAGAAAGTTCTGGAATCAGAGAGGAGCCACAAATGTCATTCCACCCAGCGTTCCCCCAAGTCTCCCGATAAAAATGATACCTCACTTGTGTGGGTAGGCATAGCGGCCCGCGACAGGAAATTGCCCCCAAAGCATAACGTGGACACATCCCAATTTTTCGACAGGAAAACAGAGCTGTTTTTTGCAAAGTGCCTACCTGTAGATTTTGCCCTCTAGCTCAGCCGACACCCTAGGGAAACCTGCCAAACCTGTGCATTTCTCAAATCTAGAGACCTAGGGGAATCCAAGATGGGGTGACTTGTGGGGCTCTGACCAGGTTTTGTTACCCAGAATCCTTTGCAAACCTCAAAATTTGGCTAAAAAAACACATTTTCCTCACAATTCGTTTGACAGAAAGTTCTGGAATCAGAGAGGAGCCACAAATTTTCTTCCACCTAGCGTTCCCCCCAAGTCTCCCGATAAAAATGATACCTTACTTGTGTGGGTAGGCCTAGCGCCCGCGACAGGAAATGCCCCAAAGCATAAAGTGGACACATCCCATTTTTCGACAGAAAACAGAGATGTTTTTTGCAAAGTGCCTACCTGTAGATTTTGGCCTCTAGCTCAGCCGGCACCTAGGGAAACCTGCCAAACCTGTGCATTTCTCAAATCTAGAGACCTAGGGGAATCCAAGATGGGGTGACTTGTGGGGCTCCTGACCAGGTTTTGTTACCCAGAATCCTTTGCAAACCTCAAAATTTGGCTAAAAAAACACATTTTCCTCACATTTCGGTGACAGAAAGTTCTGGAATCAGAGAGGAGCCACAAATTTCCTTCCACCCAGCGTTCCCCCAAGTCTCCCGATAAAAAATGATACCTCACTGGTGTGGGTAGGCCTAGCGCCCGCGACAGGAAATGCCCCAAAATGCAACGTGTACACATCACATTTTTTGAAAGAAAACAGAGCTGTTTTTTGCAAAGTGCCTACCTGTAGATTTTGGCCTCTAGCTCAGGCCCTAGGGCAAGGGCAACCTACCAATCCTGTGCATTTCTGAAAACTAGAGACCTAGGGGAATCCAAGATGGGGTGACTTGTGGGGCTCTGACCAGGTTCTGTACCCAGAATCCCTTTGCAACCCTCAACATTTGGCTAAAAAAACACATTTTCCTCACAGTTTGGTGACAGAAAGTCTGGAATCAGAGAGGCGCCACAAATTTCCTTCCACCCAGCATTCCCCCAAGTCTCCCGATAAAAAATGATACCTCACTTGTGTGGGTAGGCCTAGCTCCCGCGACAGGAAATGCCCCAAAACGCAACGTGCACACATCACAATTTTTTTAAAGGAAACAGGTATTTTTTGCAAAGTGCCTACCTGTAGATTTTGGCCTTTTAGCTCAGCCGGCACATAGGGAAACCTACCAAACCTGTGCATTCTGAAAACTAGAGACCTAGGGGAATCCAAGATGGGGTGACTTGTGGGGCTCTGATCAGGTTCTCTTACACAGTATTCCTTTGCAAACCTCAAAATTTGGCCAAAAAAACACATTTTCCTCACATTTTGGTGACAGAAAGTTCTGGAATCAGAGAGGAGCCACAAATTTCCCTTCCACCCAGCGCTCCCCCCAGTCTCCCGATAAAAATGATACCTCCACTTGTGTGGGTAGGCTAGCGCCCGCAACAGGAAATGTCCCAAAACGCAACGTGGACACATCACATTTTTTTAAAGAAAATAGAGGTGTCTTTTGCAAAGTGCATACCTGTAGATTTTGGCCTCTAGCTCAGCCGGCACCTAGGGAAACCTACCAAACCTGTGCATTTTTTGATAACTAGAGACCTCTGGGAATCCAAGATGGGGTGACTTGTGGGGCTTCTGACCAGGTTCTGTTACCCAGAATCCTTTGCAAACTCAAAAATTGGCCAAAAAACACATTATCCTCACATTTTGGTGACAGAAAGTTCTGGAATCAGAGAGGAGCCACAAAATTTCCTTCCACCCAGCGTTCCCCCCAAGTCTCCCGATAAAAATGATACCTCACTTGTGTGGGTAGGCCTAGTGCCCGCAACAGGAAATGTCCCAAAAACGCAACGTGGACACATCACATTTTTTAAAGAAAATAGAGGTGTCTTTTGCAAAGTGCCTACCTGTAGATTTTGCCCTTCTAGCTCAGCACGGCACCTAGGGAAACCTACCAAACCTGTGCATTTTTGATAACTAGAGACCTACGGGAATCCAAGATGGGGTGACTTGTTGGGGCCTCTGACCAGGTTCTGTTACCCAGAATCCTTTGCAAACCTCAAAAATT